>NC_063049.1:15556757-16276757 GCF_018812025.1 Megalobrama amblycephala
ACCGTAAAATTTTCATGGTATCGGTACTGACTACTGGAATTTTGGTACCGTGACAACACTACATAGTATAATAAAAAAAAAAAATTTCACAGACACATTCTGGAGACACCTTAGACTTTTATTACATCTTGTGAAATAGTGTTTTAGGGCACCTTTAATTTGAAACTTTTTAAAGTTTTTTAAACTTTTTTTTAACAACTTTTAACTAAACTTTTTTTTTAACTTTTTTAAACTTAAACTTTTTAAACTTTTTAAAGAAGTTAAAATCACTAGACTAAAAATGAAAATAAAAACAAAGCACAGACTTAGCTATATAGGCTATTTTGATTAGGTTACCTACCCCAAATAATCACTTACAGTTACTGCTATTGTTTGTTTGTTTGTTTTATTTATAGAGCACAATTAAAACAGCACAAGGTTGACCAATGTGCTGTACAATAGTAACTAGTGAAAAAGAAGACAACAGCACAGAAGGAAAAGCAAGTAAATAAATAAATAAATAAATAGGCAAGTAAAACAAACATCAACGAGACCTACTTTGGTTACTCGATGTGTTGAGCAAAGGCTAACTCTAGTAAATACAATTTCACATTTCTTCTAAAAGAACTCAATGTAGGTAAAGTCTAAGATATAAAGGCAAGCTATTCCAATGCCTTGCGCCCACCACTGAAAATGCCCAGTCACCACTCATTTTTAATCTAGTCCTAGGATCATCTGGTTTGATGCCCTTAGATTCCTTTGAGGTTTGTGTAAATGAAAAAGATCACTGAATAAGAGGGAGCCAGACTGTGTAAGTGGCCATTCACATATTGCGTCTAAAAGCGAACTTCTTCTTATGTAAACTTGATTTGTGCAAAAGACCACTGAAAAACAGGCGAATCTCAACATAACGCCGACTGTGACGCAACAGTCGGGATCATTAATATGTACGCCCCCAACTTTTGCATATGGCATCCCAAGTTCAAGGCATTAGACAAGCCAGTATTAACGTCTGGAGCTGCACAGCCAAATCAACAAAAGTTATGCAGGTAGTATATTGTAAAGCAAGCAAGGACAATAGTGAAAATGGCAGATGGATTGATAAACTGTTCATCATCCATGATATCATGATATATTTAGTGATATTTGTAAATTGTCTTTCTAAATGTTTCGTTAGCATGTTGCTAATCTGTTAAATGTGGTTAAAATTACCATTGTTTCTTACTGTATTCACGGAGACCAGAGCCATGTCGTTATTTTCATTATTAAACACTTGCAGTCTGTATAATTCATTAATGCATCTTATTCTTTATAAATCTCTCCAACAGTGTGTAATGTTAGCATTAGCTCCATTAGCCCCATCATAGGCTACTATCAAACTCATTCAGAATCAAATGTTTATGCAATTGTTTATGCAATGTATTATACCAGTGGTTCCCAACCTTTTTTACACCAAGGTCCACCTCCTCTCTGAATCAACATGGCACGAGAGCGCACATGTGCGGTTTGTTTGCGCATCAATAATTGCGGACTCGTGCATGCTTTATGTACGACTGCTGTATGTCCCTATCGTCTTTACCTTCATTACTATCGTCATCCATCAAAACATTTTTAGCGACACTGGTTTTCTTTTTCCAACTGAGAGAGTTTGCGTTTTGAGCCACCATTCAGTCTGTATTTCACAGCAGCACAATTAGAAACAGACTGGGCTAAACCAAAACAATCACAGAATACGTACGAGAGAGGTGGTGCTTTGTTTTAAATGTATTTTTAATTCATTGAATTTAATTCATTAAATGTAACATATTAATAATTAAATTAATGAATTATATTAATATATTTAAATTAATTTTAATTTATCTCGCGGCCCACCTGGAGGATAACTGAGCCCACAGGTTGGGAACCACTGTATTATAGAGTTGGGAGCTTGGGAGCAGGGATCATGAGCATTTAAAGGGGACACGCACATTTTTAATTATGCCCCAAAATAGGCAGTTAAAACATAGTATTAGTGTTGTCAAAAGTACTGGTACTTCGGTACCAAGTCGGTACTGAAATTTTGAAAATGTGACGATACCAGCATTTCTGTAGTACCGGTAGTACCGAGAATCCGGGTATATTCGGTACCCACTGATAGGGCTGTGCCAGTATTTACTTGAATACGACACGAGTGAAGCACAAAGCTTTGTTTACAGAAGAAATAATAGGTTAGCAATTAAATGTGACATCGCAGCCATGGAAACATTTTGGTTAATGCCGAATAAGAGAGGTGCGTGAGTCCATACATTTAAGCTTCGTATTCTGTTTTCCGAATCGCGATCTGGTCACCTGATTAGCAGAGAATTTAACAGTATTCCATTAGTTATTCCACTGAACATGGAATCTGTTTCTTTTCCCAAATCTTCACTCACGCTGGGGATTATAACGTTTCTTTCGTTCACATTTAGGCCTATTATAGGCTATTCGCATTATTTACTGTGGTAAAGTAGAAAAAACACCGTAGGACAGAAACCTTTTTGCTTGCACGTCAGTTTCTATTTAACAGAGTTTGTGCTTGTTATTAGACTTTATAAGGCACGTCAAGTTTATTTGTATAGCACGTTTCACACACGCCGGTGATTTTTACTTTCGTTTTCTCTGGCAGCGCTAAATCAAACATAGCCTGAATGTCTTGCCCCTGCGGAGGATAAAACACGCTCTTCACACCTTTTACAACAAGTGTCCGTTGTTTGTAACATCAGGAGATAACGAAGATATTATTAAAGAGAAATGGTCTCTTTCCTGCTCGTGTCCCACATCCCTCTCAAAGTGCAAAGCGGCTATATCAAAGTAATAACGGGACTTTGGCTATATGACGCGTCTTTGTGTGGAAATAAAAAACGAATGCTTTTTGAAATAATATTTAACTTTCTTATTATTTAGGTTACCATTATTTACCGATATTTATTTCATAGTTTTACAGGCTGTAGTGTGTTGTTTCTCTGACGGAATAGCTAAAATAAACACGCACGTCTGTTACCCCTGTTGAAAAAACAGCATATGCTGGTAAAGTAGGTTTTGAAGCTGGTATGCTGGTTTGAGCTGGTTTATGCTGGTCCAGGACCAGCTTAGGACTAGTATGGACCAGCAGGACCAGTTTAGGACCAGCATTTGACCAGCATACAGCTTCAAAACCTACCTTATCAGCATATGCTGGTTTTTTCAACAGTACACAATGGATGTTTGAGCATTTAATTATTTATTTATTTTTTTTATATTTCAAAATTTATTTCATTGAGGTAGCCTATATATACACACACAAACACACACACTCCGAATCATATTTAATGTTTTTAAAATAGGCTATATAAAATAGTAAAATAGTAACAATAGATTTTACTGTGGTACCGAAATTGGTACCGAGAACCGTAAAATTTTCATGGTATCGGTACTGACTACTGGAATTTTGGTACCGTGACAACACTACATAGTATAATAAAAAAAAAAAATTTCACAGACACATTCTGGAGACACCTTAGACTTTTATTACATCTTGTGAAATAGTGTTTTAGGGCACCTTTAATTTGAAACTTTTTAAACTTTTTTTAAACTTTTTTTTTAACAACTTTTTAACTAAACTTTTTTTTTTAACTTTTTTTAAACTTAAACTTTTTAAACTTTTTAAAGAAGTTAAAATCACTAGACTAAAAATGAAAATAAAAACAAAGCACAGACTTAGCTATATAGGCTATTTTGATTAGGTTACCTACCCCAAATAATCACTTACAGTTACTGCTATTGTTTGTTTGTTTGTTTTATTTATAGACCACAATTAAAACAGCACAAGGTTGACCAATGTGCTGTACAATAGTAACTAGTGAAAAAGAAGACAACAGCACAGAAGGAAAAGCAAGTAAATAAATAAATAAATAAATAGGCAAGTAAAACAAACATCAACGAGACCTACTTTGGTTACTCGATGTGTTGAGCAAAGGCTAACTCTAGTAAATACAATTTCACATTTCTTCTAAAAGAACTCAATGTAGGTAAAAGTCTAAGATATAAAGGCAAGCTATTCCAATGCCTTGCGCCCACCACTGAAAATGCCCAGTCACCACTCATTTTTAATCTAGTCCTAGGATCATCTGGTTTGATGCCCTTAGATTCCTTTGAGGTTTGTGTAAATGAAAAAGATCACTGAATAAGAGGGAGCCAGACTGTGTAAGTGGCCATTCACATATTGCGTCTAAAAGCGAACTTCTTCTTATGTAAACTTGATTTGTGCAAAAGACCACTGAAAAACAGGCGAATCTCAACATAACGCCGACTGTGACGCAACAGTCGGGATCATTAATATGTACGCCCCCAACTTTTGCATATGGCATCCCAAGTTCAAGGCATTAGACAAGCCAGTATTAACGTCTGGAGCTGCACAGCCAAATCAACAAAAGTTATGCAGGTAGTATATTGTAAAGCAAGCAAGGACAATAGTGAAAATGGCAGATGGATTGATAAACTGTTCATCATCCATGATATCATGATATATTTAGTGATATTTGTAAATTGTCTTTCTAAATGTTTCGTTAGCATGTTGCTAATCTGTTAAATGTGGTTAAAATTACCATTGTTTCTTACTGTATTCACGGAGACCAGAGCCATGTCGTTATTTTCATTATTAAACACTTGCAGTCTGTATAATTCATTAATGCATCTTATTCTTTATAAATCTCTCCAACAGTGTGTAATGTTAGCATTAGCTCCATTAGCCCCATCATAGGCTACTATCAAACTCATTCAGAATCAAATGTTTATGCAATTGTTTATGCAATGTATTATACCAGTGGTTCCCAACCTTTTTTACACCAAGGTCCACCTCCTCTCTGAATCAACATGGCACGAGAGCGCACATGTGCGGTTTGTTTGCGCATCAATAATTGCGGACTCGTGCATGCTTTATGTACGACTGCTGTATGTCCCTATCGTCTTTACCTTCATTACTATCGTCATCCATCAAAACATTTTTAGCGACACTGGTTTTCTTTTTCCAACTGAGAGAGTTTGCGTTTTGAGCCACCATTCAGTCTGTATTTCACAGCAGCACAATTAGAAACAGACTGGGCTAAACCAAAACAATCACAGAATACGTACGAGAGAGGTGGTGCTTTGTTTTAAATGTATTTTTAATTCATTGAATTTAATTCATTAAATGTAACATATTAATAATTAAATTAATGAATTATATTAATATATTTAAATTAATTTTAATTTATCTCGCGGCCCACCTGGAGGATAACTGAGCCCACAGGTTGGGAACCACTGTATTATAGAGTTGGGAGCTTGGGAGCAGGGATCATGAGCATTTAAAGGGGACACGCACATTTTTAATTATGCCCCAAAATAGGCAGTTAAAACATAGTATTAGTGTTGTCAAAAGTACTGGTACTTCGGTACCAAGTCGGTACTGAAATTTTGAAAATGTGACGATACCAGCATTTCTGTAGTACCGGTAGTACCGAGAATCCGGGTATATTCGGTACCCACTGATAGGGCTGTGCCAGTATTTACTTGAATACGACACGAGTGAAGCACAAAGCTTTGTTTACAGAAGAAATAATAGGTTAGCAATTAAATGTGACATCGCAGCCATGGAAACATTTTGGTTAATGCCGAATAAGAGAGGTGCGTGAGTCCATACATTTAAGCTTCGTATTCTGTTTTCCGAATCGCGATCTGGTCACCTGATTAGCAGAGAATTTAACAGTATTCCATTAGTTATTCCACTGAACATGGAATCTGTTTCTTTTCCCAAATCTTCACTCACGCTGGGATTATAACGTTTCTTTCGTTCGCATTTAGGCCTATTATAGGCTATTCGCATTATTTACTGTGGTAAAGTAGAAAAAACACCGTAGGACAGAAACCTTTTTGCTTGCACGTCAGTTTCTATTTAACAGAGTTTGTGCTTGTTATTAGACTTTATAAGGCACGTCAAGTTTATTTGTATAGCACGTTTCACACACGCCGGTGATTTTTACTTTCGTTTTCTCTGGCAGCGCTAAATCAAACATAGCCTGAATGTCTTGCCCCTGCGGAGGATAAAACACGCTCTTCACACCTTTTACAACAAGTGTCCGTTGTTTGTAACATCAGGAGATAACGAAGATATTATTAAAGAGAAATGGTCTCTTTCCTGCTCGTGTCCCACATCCCTCTCAAAGTGCAAAGCGGCTATATCAAAGTAATAACGGGACTTTGGCTATATGACGCGTCTTTGTGTGGAAATAAAAAACGAATGCTTTTTGAAATAATATTTAACTTTCTTATTATTTAGGTTACCATTATTTACCGATATTTATTTCATAGTTTTACAGGCTGTAGTGTGTTGTTTCTCTGACGGAATAGCTAAAATAAACACGCACGTCTGTTACCCCTGTTGAAAAAACAGCATATGCTGGTAAAGTAGGTTTTGAAGCTGGTATGCTGGTTTGAGCTGGTTTATGCTGGTCCAGGACCAGCTTAGGACTAGTATGGACCAGCAGGACCAGTTTAGGACCAGCATTTGACCAGCATACAGCTTCAAAACCTACCTTACCAGCATATGCTGGTTTTTTTCAACAGTACACAATGGATGTTTGAGCATTTAATTATTTATTTATTTTTTTTATATTTCAAAATTTATTTCATTGAGGTAGCCTATATATACACACACAAACACACACACTCCGAATCATATTTAATGTTTTTAAAATAGGCTATATAAAATAGTAAAATAGTAACAATAGATTTTACTGTGGTACCGAAATTGGTACCGAGAACCGTAAAATTTTCATGGTATCGGTACTGACTACTGGAATTTTGGTACCGTGACAACACTACATAGTATAATAAAAAAAAAAAATTTCACAGACACATTCTGGAGACACCTTAGACTTTTATTACATCTTGTGAAATAGTGTTTTAGGGCACCTTTAATTTGAAACTTTTTAAAGTTTTTTTAAAAGTAACTTTTTAACTAAACTTTTTTTTTTAACTTTTTTTAAACTTAAACTTTTTAAACTTTTTAAAGAAGTTAAAATCACTAGACTAAAAATGAAAATAAAAACAAAGCACAGACTTAGCTATATAGGCTATTTTGATTAGGTTACCTACCCCAAATAATCACTTACAGTTACTGCTATTGTTTGTTTGTTTGTTTTATTTATAGAGCACAATTAAAACAGCACAAGGTTGACCAATGTGCTGTACAATAGTAACTAGTGAAAAAGAAGACAACAGCACAGAAGGAAAAGCAAGTAAATAAATAAATAAATAAATAGGCAAGTAAAACAAACATCAACGAGACCTACTTTGGTTACTCGATGTGTTGAGCAAAGGCTAACTCTAGTAAATACAATTTCACATTTCTTCTAAAAGAACTCAATGTAGGTAAAAGTCTAAGATATAAAGGCAAGCTATTCCAATGCCTTGCGCCCACCACTGAAAATGCCCAGTCACCACTCATTTTTAATCTAGTCCTAGGATCATCTGGTTTGATGCCCTTAGATTCCTTTGAGGTTTGTGTAAATGAAAAAGATCACTGAATAAGAGGGAGCCAGACTGTGTAAGTGGCCATTCACATATTGCGTCTAAAAGCGAACGACCGACCGATCGATCGAACGTCAAACCGAACGTCTGTCTGAACGTCTTGTACTTTGAGCGTCTAACTCAGCGTGTCGACCCACGTGACGACCTGACGTGACGCCAGCGTCTTGAAATTAACTGGTTTTTAACCATGTAAGGTGCCAAGCTGATGTGTAAAGACTATAAATGGACATTACAGGCATGAAAGTATACTATGAAAGACTAGACTATGTGTTTTACTAGCATGTAACTGTAAAAACATCCTAGTCTTAATTTGATCCGTACAATCATGTTAACTGTTAGCTTTATTGCCTACTGTACAATATAGCCTATACCAGTCCATCAGACCTCTTTATCCTACTTCCCAGGAAATCTACAGAATACCAATCAGGTGATGTGCTCCAGGAGAGCCTTTAGTGTTGGCTGTTAAACTAAACTCTGCTGGTCGTGTCCCTGCAGGAACTAAATTAGCCTTGCTTTATACACCTTTTTCCACCAGTTACTTTAAAAAATAATAATTAGTTATAGTAGTTACTTCTCACAAATAGTAGCTGAGTTAGTAACTACGTTACTTCATTCTCAATTACCAGGGAAAGTATAGGTTTTTCTTTTTCTTTTCTTTTTTCAAATATGTCAAATAACTTTATTGTGTGCAGATAGATAATTTTACAGATAATTAAAGATAATTTTGTCACCAAATCTCATTCAACTGAGATGAAGGAAAGAGGGTAAGAGAGCAACTGTCCACTAAAGGAATTGTAATGTTAAACTTTCATTCAAAAACATTTTAAAGGCTCTTCCGAGGCTTCACATGATATCACCTGAATATTTTGTTGATTTCATGGGAAAAAGGATAAAGAGACTCTGATGATGTACTATAGGCAATTACAATAATTAACAATGTATTAATTTAGAGTGTCTTGCATGGACTGTGAACATTGTACAGCAGGCAATAAAATTAACAATAAAAACAAGTTAGAATGATAATATAGGTCAAATTAAGAATATAGAATGTCTGTATGGACAGTCTGCTTTTTGAAAGTAGAACAATGGAGGAGCACATGGATTCAGGAAAGAAATATGTTTGTGTTAGTGTTGTTTTAGATGTGTATTGCCTGTAATGTCCAGGATTTAGTATTTAGGTATAAAATATCTTTATTTAGTGCCTGTAATGTCCATTTATAGTCTTTACACATCAGCTTGGCACCTTACATGGTTAAAAACCAGTTAATTTCAAGACGCTGACGTCACGTCAGTTCGTCACGTGGGTCGACACGCTGAGTTAGACGCTCAAAGTACAAGACGTTCGGATAGATGTTCGGTTTGACGTTCGATCGGTCGGTCGGTCGTTCGGAAGCTTGATTTTGGCACGGAGTCCGTGCCATATGCCACATGTGATTTACGTGACGTCTACGTCACGCCTGCGCCTCGTCTGCACCTTAAAATAAATGGAATAAATAGCAGAATAAAAAATTTAAAAAAAGATGTTGAGTGAGACATTCAATGAGATGAGTGCATGTAGCAAAGTCACATTATTGAACCCGGCGGAACGCGTTACGTATCAGCTCCGGTAGCCGCGTCGCAGCCGTAACGTGTGCAGTGTAAACGAGACTTAACGCCGCAGACGCGTCCAATGTAAACAAGGCTTCCTTCTTTCCAAAGCACTCGCACTCCCGTGGTGTCTGTCGTTGCTTTGCAACCATGAACTGCGCTCTCCACGAGGAGTAGGAAGTTTCAGCAAAGGATAAATTGGTACTGATAAATTCTAGCCCTTGCATTCCCACACAGCAAAAGGACAGATCTGCCGTGGAGGTATCGCAGCTTCCGGAACGTATCCGCGTATGGACCCGCATCGGCGTCCACTTGTGCGCAGTGACGGATCCGCAACGAAGGCGGATCGTGGACCCACCTTGGCTCCACGCTGCATCCGCTCCGCATCAGCGATTAAAACCTTACCTCCGCGACGGGTCCCTGTGGGACCCTCAAATTGATACAACCGTTAAGCCCCGGGTATACTTTGGCCGTCCGCGTTCGTGCACCGTCCGCATGACGTAATTTTCGTCATGCGGAGGGCTTGCGGCCGGCCGCACACCCTGGCCGCGTGCAGGCCAAATTTCGAGACCGCGCGGACAGTCCGCGTGCAACAGCGCATGCGCAAGCAGTATAGAAGAGTCCACTAGGTGGCAATACGCACAGTATTGAGCACAGTGTTCAGCCGTCAAAGAAGAGTGTGAATAGACCGTTTTAAAAACAACACGCTTGAAAAGAGAAAAACACGACAATGGACAGCGAACTTGACGAGCGTTTGTGCGAAGAGATTAGAAAGTAACCACATTTGTACAATTCAGGTTTAAAGAGTACAAAGACGTGTTTAGGGCGGCAAATTCATGGAGGGGGATAAGTAAAATATGGAAAAGGATGCACTTCTTTTCTTCTCCGATCATGCCCAGTGAATGTCACGTTGATGACACGACTCAGTGCTGCTCTCCGATGTCTGGTAGAGCATAGAAAAAAGCTGTACTGCGCATGTGACGAACGCGGTCATCCGCGCGCATCCGTGGTGTAGTATACTTTGAAAGACGCGCGGATGTGACTGCGCGCGTGACGCGTCCAGGCGCTGAAAATGAAGTATACCCGGGGCTTTACAGTAAAGGTGCGTGCGTGTCCGCGGATCCAACATGGGTCCGTTCAGGATCCACTGATTGACAGTAGAATTTACGGCGCCGCCCGGAGGCGGACCTGATCCTCTGGGCGGCGCCAAAACAAATGTGACAGTCACGCGGGTTTGGCGACTTGAACGCGGATTGCCTAGGAGTCTTCTGCTGTGTGGGTTAGCTTTACTACTAGATATTTATGGAGATATATTATGGAGAATATAAAAACCACCCTGTGCAGCTATGATCAGCCATTCGGCTGAGATTTCAATGTTTTGTTACAGAAAGGCTGAAGCTGATCGGTTGGTTCTTGTCACATGACCTGCAGTGCATTTGTAGCATTCTGAAAAGTTGAGAATTTTTCATCTCGATGCGCCTGGAAAACGCACCGCATCCGCGTCGCCAACTCTGAAACGTGCCACGGTGCAGCTGGTGTAAACAGAAGCATTGACTGGCCACGGATCAGCTTCGGTAGCCGCGTCACAGCTGTAATGTGCCGCAGACGTGTGCAGTGTAAATAAGGGGTAAGAGTTTATATAGTAAGATAAGTGATTTAAAATCGACACTGTAGTGGATTGGAAGCCAATGTAATGTAGCTAAGATAGGTGTTATATGCTGGTGTATACGAACACCCATCAGCAATCTAGCAGCAGCATTCTGTACCAACTGCAAGTGAGTTAACGACTGGCTCACACCCGCATACAAAGAATTACAGTAGTTCAATCTTACAGAAATAAAGGCATGAAAAATGTAAGTTATGCGCTGAGGAAAACACTACATCACAAACTCATTAAACAGCACAAGTATCTATCAGAACATATCTGTTGGACATCTGACAGGGCAAGCCACTTTAAACTGTACATGTTAACTATATCTTAATCTTGTGAGTTAGGCTATTTTTAAAGCCCTTAATATTAAGCATGTCTCATGTTTAGGACAAATGCATTTTTCCTGCAGCAGCACTCTGCGACATCCACCGCTATGTTTCAGATGCGCTCATATAAAACTACTGTATGTGTATATATTTTTATATATGATACGGAATGAGGCAATACCGTTTAGTATTGCCTCATTCCATATCATATATAAAAATATATCGATATACCGTACAAACTTGATATACCGCCCAGCCCTTCTGACTAGTACAATTCCATTTAGTATGGTGTACTTTGTGCGTACACATCCAGTCATCCTCTCCACATGAACCCTGAGGTGAGCTGGAATATCTCCTCCACATCTTTTGCATCCAGCTGATTGCATAATTTCACTTATGCATGCATTAGACCAACACTGTCAATGTCAAATTATCAATCTTCCAACACCAAATCCCCAGGCAATAAGAAGGCCACTATTCTTGTCACTGACACGACCTCCCCACCCTTTGGAAATGAAAGATATAGATCCTCGTGGTGTATTGCCAGTGAGATATTTAAGGGTGTGGTGAGTTTGTATTGGGAAAATGTCTGTGCTTTAGCTTTGAGATTAATGATCCTTCAGTTCAAATTTCAAAGCAATCCACGGTAGCTCCTACATAATTGCCAAAAGCCTCTACAAACTGAGGTGGCATGGTAGAAGAAGCTGTGTCAGCACAAAGATGGCACTGTTTTCTGTCTTACTGCTGCTCCATGTCATGCGACGTTGTTTTATTAACTCAGAGACCTGAGATCCAAGGTGCTCTTTCCAGGTGAGAAAGCTGAAAAATGGCACTCCATTTGAGATTCAGTTTCCATGCCGGTTGTGAGTGCGATTAGTTAATTACACAACAAGCGTTTGCCATTGTAATGTGTTTTAAGCTGTATAAAGTAAACTAACACGTCTATTTCCAATCCAAATAACGATGCATTCCAAATGAGATATATCGCCCTCCGAAGGCGAAGGGCACTTTGGAGTGAAAACAATCATGGCCGCCATATTGAAGGGTCATTCCAAAACGGAAGTGCTCAAAACTGGTCACTTCAAAGGGTCCTTCAGAATGAAGAATTTTGATGGGTTCAACTGATGGACACTTCGGGCCCCGATGGTCCTTTGCACAGGGAAGTTGTTTGGTGTCACAGAATGGGCTTTACAGCTAACTTTATCAGTCCATTCAAATGTTTCAAATACATAGACACAATATACGATATGGTGCGATAAACAAAAAAATTAAATAAACTAATGTTAAACAAAAGGCACAATCTACTCATCATTCAGAGTGTTTTTTGGGGGGTCAACCAGCATACAAAATGTGCAACGAAGGCGCCTCCCTGATTGTCTTGTTAAGATGATGCAGAAGTGTATTCCAAAAAAGTGTTTTTTTTCACCCCTACACCCTTCAAGCTCACCCTACAAGCTCACCCTACAAGCTCTCACTCCGTAAAGGATTAAAGGGATTAGTGCGTAGGGATGAGCCCTTCCAAATGGAACGCAGGGAGAGTAAGTCCCAGCATGCATTGCGTTGCTGATGTCATGTTTCTGGACTCTATATTGTTCAACATTATGACTATTATATTTAAGTGGAGCAATAATTCAGTCTCGTATCGATATGTGGCTTCTTCTCTGGAAGAACTGAAAATTGCGCCGCCGTGTTCGGACGCCGTCCAGTTCGTTCCGCTAAGATTGTGCTTTTACATACTATTTTGCTCACTTTTACTTTCTCTTTTTACACACATAACGTCTGCACTGATTAGTTATGACAAAGAAACACTTTTGGACATTGGACACCGCTACACTGACCTGTTTCAGGACAATTTATCCTTGAATAACCCTTTGTGGTCATCTGACCCTTACAAAAATAACCTACAGGAATCCTGCAGGAATATTATGCAGATTTCCTACAGGATTTCCTACAGGATTTTCAGCTCATTTTCCTGAAGGAATACCTGCAGGAATTTTATGAAGGAATACCTGCAGGAATTTTATGAAGGAATACCTGCAGGAATTATATCCCTGCAGGGTTTTAAAATATAATATTCAAAGTTCCTGCAGGACTGTTGTGGATATATATGCAATTATACAGGTCTTCTTATGTCTTCTGTAGGATTAATGCAGGGGGAATAACTTCACAACAAACAATGCATTTTCACAAATTATTTATTGTATTTATTGAAACTGTAAGAGCAGAGCGAAGCAGAGACCAATTCACAGCCAAATGAAGCCTCTACACTGTTTTCCTGAAAAACAAGAAACAAAGAGAAATTTAAAAATTTGTTTGTGTGTGTGTGTGAGAGAGAGAGAGAGAGAGAGAGAGCATGAGCGTGTTTGTGTGTGTGTGTGAGAGAGAGAGAGCATGAGCATGTGTGTGTGTGTGTGTGTGTGTGTGTGTGAGTGAGAGAGAGAGAGAGAGAGAGAGAGAGAGAGCATGAGTATGTGTGTGTGTGTGTGTGTGTGTGTGAGAGCATGAGGGTGTGTGAGGTGTGAGAGAGAGAGAGAGAGAGAGAGAGAGAGAAAGAGCATGAGCGAGTGTGTTGTGTGTATGACAAATTATTACCTTACTCGTAACTTGTGCTCATCATTTAACTTTTCTCTTAGTGCTGCCCTGATGAACTTTTTTGGAACATCTGGGAACTTTTTTTGTACTGTGTCTGTAAATGCAATTCCACTTATCATATGTGATAACATTATTACAATTTTGCACTATAACTGCAAAATCATGTTTGCGTAAAGAAAAAAGCAGGACATTTTTCTCACCTAGGATCATTACAACTTTGTCCTGGTCAAGAGCTGGCTTTGCCAAAGTGCCTGTGTTAGCATTGCCAGCCCTTCCAGACAGCCCATGTGTGGCCAGTGTCTCTCTCCCAAACACTGCCACTGCCAGATCTTTCACCATGGCAGAACATGATGTGCCCCCCCGTCCACAACTTGTCAGTACAGCTGAACTAATTCCTAGCCCCTGTGTCTGTCAAGAAAAAAAGTTAGGGACACTGTATCTAAAAGCATATAACTTTGACTACATACTGTGCAAAAGTGTTAGGCTTGTTAGATTCTTCAACAAAAAAGTGATATATTTGGTTTAGTGTGCCAGCTGTTTTATAGTCAAGGGGGTGATCATATCAAATGTGTATTTTGTTACAAAAGTAAAATGAAACATGAAGAAGTTAACATGCCTTCTACGACTTCTGTACAACACTTTACGTGAATATAGGCTATATAAACAAACTAATATATTTGTATTCACCTTTTCAGGGGGATTCTTCTGACTTGAATCTTGTGGTTGTTGAGCAACAAGACGAGTGTCCTGGTTCATGCTGCACTTGAGCATTGGAAGAATTTCTTAAAAAATACAAAATAAATGATTACTAACAGACAACCACACTGACTGATAAATTAATATATAGATGAATAGACAGAAATACATGAAGAAAAAAATAATACCTTGTTGCAGAGCTATATTAAGTGCTCTTAGATTCTCATTTTCTTTTTTTAATTTGAGAATTTCTCTCTCAAGTTGAGTTTCTCGGCTTGAATGCTCTTCAGCTTGACTCTCCATGCTGTTAATCTCTTGCATTAACATACTGTCCTTTCGGTGGATGACCTAAAGATGGACACACAATATTAGTGTCATATCGGTGTCATTAATATTTGTTATTTAAATAAGCATAATGAAAAATAAGAGTAGCCATTTAAAAGATGTAGGTATTACTTGATGTTTGACTGGAGGCTCTTGATCAGATGAGGACGTTTTGGAGTGAGATGGGGACTGAGTTGGAGTGTACGTTTTTTTTTTCTTTGCTACTCTTTTTGCATCATTTTGCAAACATGGCTGATTTTTTCTTTTCCCCTCTAGCCTAAACATCCTCCTCCTGAGGGTATCTTTGCTCTCTGAAGGGACAAAAATAAATTAGGAAATACATATCTTCTATATCATGATTAAGTCTTGTTTGCTGAACTTTTACCATCAATATCTATAACTGTGGCTGGGGAACTTTCCTCTTCATAAGCCACATCCACAACATCTCCAGATTCAAACTTTTTTTTTAGTATGTCCTTTTTAGGGACAATATCATAGGTGGGAGGCTCCTCCCTCCATTCCACCAGAACCCATGTTTTGCTCATTTTCTAAATAAATAAATAATTAAATGCATACATATTTACATACATACAATTGAACGAACATGAATACATTTATTCATTAATAATAATAATAATAATATTATATATGTGTGTGTATATATATATATATATATATATATATATATATATATATATATATATATATATATATATATATATATATATAATCCAAAGGTGTACAAAACTTTAAAGTCTCCTCATTCACATTCATCTGTTGCCTTCAGCTGATTGTATCCATGACAACAGTGTTACCTTAACGCAACCAGGCCAGCCAGCGACTCAGCGGTCTCGTCCGGTGCAGATAATTTATTTCTAATCTAAGGTAACAAAGATATCAATTATTAGCAAAAAAAAAAAAAAAATAATAATAATGTTTTTTGTTAGCAATAGTTACGGCTTACTTTTTATAGTCATTTATTAAAAAAAGTTTTGATGTAGGCGGTATATGGTAGTTATAGGCTATAATATAATACTGGCCTATAATGTATCGACAGCAAAAAAAAAAAAAGAAAGAAAGAAAAGAAAAACATCTTCATATGTTTTAGTGTTACAAATACACATTATTTTAGAAATGTATAACAAAACAGTAATTTAAAGCATTATAACGATATAATTATATAATAAAAGGCGGACTTACCTTCACGATACAAAGTGACAGTTGATGAATGACGTGCAATGATGTCACGTGAATCGGCTGCGCGAAGCAAGTGAGCGTCAATGAAACACGTCACCTCAGTGAAAAGATTAATTTACCGGTTCTTTATGTAAATTACACGAGCTTCTTTTTCAGGGTGAAAGACAACACTAAGACTTTTACGACCAAACTTTTCTTTTCTTTAAAAAAATAGCCTTCTAAAATAAAATATGTCTTCCAATTAACTAAGTCAATTTTGTCAATACCCAGATTCGTTATTGTAGTCATTTTTAGGAAATGTTCTCATTTGGATTAAGCTATTCGGGTAATGCAAAAAATATATTCTTTATTATATTTACAAAGAAATAACACTAACGTGTTTCTTTTTGAAGGATATGGAGTATAAAGTGTACTTAAATGAAGAGGCACCTGTTCCCGCAGCTACAAAAAGGCGATGGACACAGAATATAATAGGTTGCTGAATGCAAATAACTGTATTTTAGGCAATTTGTTTCTTATTGTACAATTGCATATTGACTTACATTAATCAAATAAGCAAGAAATCTGCTCTTTTTTCTTCTTCAGGAGCAAAAAAGAGAAGATCATACAAGACATGGCTTATTCCCGATATAGTTGAAGTATTTCAGGTTTTAATGTTGCCCTAAAAAACATTTTCAGTGATAAATTCATGGCCATTTGTTGTAGTCAAGAAACCATGTCTAACATGCTCCTGTATGTTTATAATTTCATACTTATAGGAAAACATTTCCAATGATGACAGTGGTGACAATATCAGCAAATCTGACAGGAACTGCCCTGATGCTCATGTGAGAATAGGCTTTTTTAATTTTTTTATTTTTCAAAGTTAATCTTCTTTAGAATTGTGCTTCCTTGTTGTCATACGGTTGGCAATTCTTTGATCCTTTATCAGCCAGAACATTTACAAAATTTAAGTACATGCATAAAACTAGTGGTCCAAGTACCTGTACATGTCTCACAGGGAAACTTTTCTACTGATGAAGAGAATGAGGTCGTCAGCGATGCTGATGGAAACTTTTCAGATGCTGATGTGAGAATGGATTTCTGATATTTTTTTTAATCCAATGCTTTTTGCATACATTTGTAAATATCGGTGTTCATATGGATTTTGTTTTAATGTGCAATAAATGCACAATTTCTGACAGGAAGGCTTTTCTGCTGATGACGAGGGTGATGTTTTTAGTACAGCTGATGAGAACTTTCCACAGACTCATGTGAGAATAAAGTTTAGAATATGTATCTAGTCTATAGCCTCATGCTTTTTTTTTTAAAGCTCACACTTCTTTATGTGTCAGCTTGTAATTAGTGCAATATTTACTTTCTAGATTGTCAGAAACCACAGTGCAGTTTGTGAGGGAAGCACAGAAGAAAGAGAGGAGTGTGCCAGTGAGGAAAAAATATATCCAAATGCCAAAATCACTAATGAAGAATCTCTGCTGTGCATACTTGCCTACAGCCTCAGGCATACAACATCCAAAGTGGCTTTGAGTGACTTGTTAGATCTTATCAATCTCCACTGTCCTGATTCAACCAATGGTGTTCCAGATAGCTTATACAAGTTCATGAAATCCTTTCACTGTGACACTTTTGAAGTCCAGTATATTTGCCCATCCTGCCAACATTTCTTTGGTAGTGAAATCCCCACCCATTGTGCTTCATGCAATGGTACCCCAGGGGACATGGAAAACTTAATCAAATCTGGCTCTGTCTTTATCAAATTATCTATTTCAGATCAATTAAGAGGTAAATTTCAAGATACAGATTTTTGTCAGTCTTTGAATTACAAATGGTCAAGGACAAAGCGCAACTCACAAAATGTTGAAGACATATTTGATGGCACTATGTACAAATCGATTGATGCACTGAAATGACCCAAAATTGTTGAATATTTCAGTGTCCTGGAATGTTGATGGTGTTCCAATTTTCAAATCTTCTCCTTTTCATATCTGGCCTCTTCAAGTCACAATCAACGAGCTCCCCCCTAATCTGAGGGCAAAGCATGTCATTCTTGGCGGTTTGTGGTTTGGGCCAAAAAAGCCAGAAATGAACTCGTTTCTGCAATCATTTGTTGATGAATTGCGTAGTCTTGAAAACCAAGGGTTACCTTGTCAGTGGAAAGGTGAAAAAACAGTAGTCCATGTATACAGTTTGCTTTGCATTTGTGATTCAGTGGCTCGTTGTGCTGTACAGAATGTCAAACAGTTTAATGGAGAGCATGGTTGTAACTGGTGTTATCAAAAGGGTGAAGTTGTAGAAAAGGGTAATGGGTTTACTAGGGTGTATCCTTTGCAGTCAACAGGGCCAGAGCTGAGATCACACAGAAAACACACTGAAGATGCTCAGCAAGCTGTTGGTTCTGGAACATGCATAAATGGCGTAAAAGGTCCATCTCCTCTAATGCTGCTGATGTTTTTTAATATGGTTTCTGGATTTGCATATGATTATATGCATGGCATATTACTTGGTGTTTGTCGCCAGCTGACTACCCTATGGTTTGACTCCAAATACCATACAGAGCCTTGGTACATTGGAAGAGAAAACGAGCAGATTGAAAGAAGGTTACTTGCCATTAAACCACCTACAAGTATAACAAGACCACCCCGTTCAATTTCTTTGCGTAAATATTGGAAAGCTTCGGAATACAGACACTTTCTCTTATTTTACAGCCTTCCCTGTTTGTTCGGCATTTTACCCAGACAATATCTTGACCATTTACTACTTCTAGTACAGGCTACATACATTCTCCTTCAAGATTCAATTTCCCCCCACGACATTGACAAAGCTGATGGCCTTTTAAAAGCATTTGTGGGCCGTTTTGAGTCTCAGTATGGAAAGTGTCATGTGTCTTATAATGTCCACATACTTGTACATGCAGCAGCATCTGTGAAAAATTGGGGTCCTTTATGGAGTCACAGTGCATTCTTATATGAGTCCCAGAATGGACACCTTCAGAAACTCTTTCATGGCACACAAGCTGTAGCAGAACAAATTGTTAACATGTTTAACCTTTACCAACATGTTCCACGACTCATTGCTGCTGTATTCAGTGATGAACAAACACGGCAAAGCAAAAGCTTTGTTGAAAAAATGTTGGGAGGCACCAATATTGTGACAAAGTGTATTGGTAGTTCTAGCGTGATGTTTCTTGGATGCCCACATGTACGACAGCCAACCCCAAGAGAGTCTCATATCCTTCAAGAGTCAGGTTTTAGTGCAAATAAAGCTTTCAGTTTTTATTCTAGGGCTGTGGTTAATGGCAAGCGAATTCATTCAAAAGGAGCTAAATCTTTATCTAAAAGAATCAACCATGCAATTCAAACCAAACATGGGTCTATAGCATTAGTACGATCATTTATAGACGTAGGCAATGCGCAAGGAGAGGGTCATGCCTTCATTGATGTTATGAAAACAACAAGTAATGACATCAGCAAAGACAGAGAATCAGGGATAACGGCAAAAAGCATTTTAAAAGAAAGAGGGATTGACTCAGTTGAACTTATCAAATGCACAGACATACATTCAACCTGTGTCTACCTCAAGGACCTACCAGGTCTTGCAAATAATTTTTTTTGCATCCAACCAAATAGATGGGAGTTGGATTAAAAACAAAATAGCTGCATCTTCATGTTATAAAAGGTAAAAATGTACAGTATACAGACTCATATCTCTTGAATGTTGACATGTCGTGGATGTTTGCAGAAATGTATAATTTTGAAATGATTTAGAGAAATGTTTTTTTTTTTTAATAATTGCCTATTTATTCTTACTCTTAATTTTTTTAATTTACTTGTTAAGACTCATTGTTTTGTCTCGTTGCTGCCAACAGCCAGAGCATAATATATCCAAAATAGTTCCATGAAATGTACTTGAATCTAATTAAATAAAAATTGTATGAATAAAACTACAGCAACTATCAGAGTTTTATTCTCTAGTCTAGACATAACCTATCCTGAATCCAAAACCTGTAGGGTTTTTTTATATATATTTTTTGACTTATTTATTTTTCATTTACAGGGAAAACTCCTGTAAGCAAACATTTTGTTTCTGCGTGAGGTGCACGGCAGTCCTGCAGGATTTTTTTTAAAATTCCTGTATGATTTTTCACTTGTGCTGTACAGCGCAGTATGTGCAGCAGTATGTGTAGGACATTCCTACATGTTCTAGAATGAACCCTTCAGTACAACAGAAACATGCAACACAAGTAAAAAATCCTGCAGGACTATAATTCCTGCAGGACTGCTGTGCAGTACAAGTGAAAAATCCTGTAGGACTTTATAATTCCTGCAGATTTTAAAAAAAATCCTGCAGGATTTTATAATTCCTGCAGGACTGCTGTGCAGTACAAGTGAAAAATCCTGCAGGATTTTATAATTCCTGCAGATTTTTTAAAAAATCCTGCAGGGTTTTATAATTCCTGCAGGACTGCTGTGCAGTACAAGTGAAAAATCCTGCAGGATTTTATAATTCCTGCAGGATACCTGCAGAAAAAATGAAAATCCTGCAGGATTCCTGTAGGTTATTTTTGTAAGGGTGATCGTGATTTAACTGGTGACCTCAGTCTTACGGAAGGACAGTGGTAAATCCAAAGTAGAGCTTAGATATTCGGGCCGATATTTCCCGCCACCGTCCTCGGGCCGGGTCGGGCCGGGCCCTTGATAAATCACGTCACGTGTCATGCGCAGCGTCTCGTCCACTCGCACACGCGTGACGCATCTGTGCGTGCTGTACTATTCAGTAGCTTAAAGCCTCGTTTACACTGCACGCGTGTGCGGCACGTTACGGCTGCGACGCGGCTACGGAGCTTATTCGCGGCTACTCTAGTCAATGCTCGTGTTTACACCAGCCGCGCCGCGGTGCGTTTGAGAAGCGTCCCAGAAGGGGCTCACTGCGCCGCTTCGCTAAAGATAGGCGCCTCGCCTATTTTTGACGCGCAGCTCAAATACAAAATAAAGTCAAAATAATCCTGTAAACTCCTGCTGATATTTCACATCACTACAATGACAGAAACTGAAGACAAGAGATTCGAAGTTGAAAAACTTGAAATTTCTTTGTTTTTGTTGTCCATAACTGGAATTTTAAGTGTGTTAACTTCATCTGTATGGCTACAGCAAAATAAAGTATGGCATAGCAATAAACACAATCAAACCGGACAAAATATAACCATTTAGCCATTAAAAACATGAAAAATTTAACGAAAACAATATTGGCCACACTGTAAAAAAAATCCCGTTGTTTCTACGGAAAAATACCGGCAGCTGTGGTTACCAGAACAATACTGTAAAAATGACAACCGTAAACATACTTACGGAGTTACATGTGAATTTTACATTTTAAATCTGTTAAATTTACGGTAAAATAACGTATTTCATTAACTGATATAATGTTAATTTACCAACCTAATGAAGTACTAATATCTGTTTTGCACCTTTATAATACACTGACAGTCACCAAACACAGTGGTGATAAGAGTCACATGATGAATCAAAGTTCATCACAAGCTGAGAAGGACAACACTAACATATAGAAGGTGCACACAGTGTCATTCACACACACACTAAACACCATCATGGTAACATGCATGAAATTTTAAAAATGCAATAAACATTAATTTAACAACATTAGATGTAACATAAAACCCTAATGTACATAACTGATTAGAAAAAAATGAGAAAAACTAAGAAGAAACAGAGTTATTTCAACGAAAATATATCAAATGTGAAGTATCACGCAGGGAATTGTGGGAATGTCAATATACGGTTTTTCACTGTAAATTTTACAATGAATTGTTATTTTTCACTTCCAAAAACTGTGAATTTAACGGTATTTTACCGTAAAATTACATTAAATGTACCATTAGATCTATTACAGTTATTCACCGTATATAGTACGGAAACTTTCTGTAAACCAATTGACAGTTTTTCACCGCAGCATTTTTACAGTCTTTTACTGTTAAAATCACGGTCATTTTTTACAGTGCAGGCAAATCTAGTGGTCTCGCGAATCCAGCCGCTTCTCTTCTGAAATGCTTCTGGTGTGAGTTGACACTGCTCAGAGGACGGAACAAAACCTTGTCGGAGCCATACGAACAGTGTAAACGAGGCTTAAGTACAACATGGAGCTTGAAGAAGCAAAGAAAAAAATTAAAACAGGAGAATTAACTTTGAGCAAGTCTGGAGGAAAATCGGAGGTATGGAAACATTTTAAACTAGTTTTAATAAACAAACAACGCAGTTTACATGCTTCTTCCTTGTCGTATTATTCATTAAGATAATAATTAATAAATGCACGCACAATTATGAACTTGATAAATGTTACAGATATGTTTACTATGCACAAACAAATGCTTTTCAACTTACATGTGCAAAATTCAGAATTAAATGAATGTGCTGCAATTTGTACAAAAAGAGAGTCTGCGTGTTTTAGCCATTAAATAAGCACATTTAGTTTCAAGTTTGTTAAGTTTTGTTTTGAAGAAAGATTTTCTTTAAAGTGAATTTCGTTTAGTATAAATTGTATCTTAATTTTAATACATTTTTCATCATCCAATTACCTCGATTTAATACATAAAAAGCAATATAGCAGACAATGTAATTATGACATGGAGGCGCCGGCGCGCCGCGGTCACACACCTTTTGAAACTGGTAACACACGCTGTCACCGAATTTACAAATGCACATCTTGCTTGTTGCTCACACATATATTATGTTGAAATAACAATATGTTGAAGTAACATTATTAATAATAATTAATCTTTAAGAATATTTGATTGAATGCTGAATGTTGAGCTTGTTCAAATTTAATAAAATTAAAACTTTAATTATGATAATTCAAATAATTTAATATTTAATATTGAGTGGCCAATTTTTGCTCATTTATTAATAGTATTTATATAATGTATATAACTGCGCAGCTCCCCCCTGTAGCCTAAATGATCTAGCACAGCAGCAACCTGCGTTAAAAAAAAAAAAAAAAAAAAAAAAAATCTGGCGCCGCCCCTGGTTATAACGGCCCACATATTAAAAATTACAGTGACCACATAATTACAGTGGACGTGTCGGGCCGGGCCGGGCTCGGACACAACGTGCTCGGGCTCGGGTAGGGTCGGGCTTGATTTGTTGGGCCCGATCTAAGCTCTAATCCAAAGGTGGTGGAGTGTGCTTCATGATTAACAAGAAATGGTGTGGCTCCAGGAACATCTCCACCCTGTCGCGCTCCTGCTCGCCTCATTTGGAACATTTATCCATTATTTGCCGCCCATTCTATCTGCCCCGGGATTTTTCATCGATCATTGTTACTGCTGTTTACATACCACCACAGGCAGACACCGTTTTGGCTTTGTCTAAGCTTCATGATGTGCTCAGTGGCTATAAACATCCAGGCATCATCCAAACATCCAAACATGCTTTTATCATCGTGGGGGACTTTAACAAAGCCAAACTCATGCAGGTCATGCCGAACTTTTATTAAAGGTCCCGTTCTTCGTGATCCCATGTTTCAAACTTTAGTTAGTGTGTAATGTTGTTGTTAGAGTATAAATAAAATCTGTAAAATTTTAAAGCTCAAAGTTCAATGCCAAGCGAGATATTTTATTTAACAGAAGTCGCCTACATCGAACGGCCAGTTTGGACTACATCCCTCTACTTCCTTCTTTAATGACGTCACTAAAACAGTTTTTTGACTAACCTCCGCCCACAGGAATACACAAGAGTTGCGTTTGTACAGTGTGTTTGTCGCCATGTCGTCGAAACGCTGTTATTTTCATCCCGCAGTCCAATCACCGGGTCTGATTCCGGCTCAAATCGATAGGGTAAAATTAAAGACATGTTTACAATAACACTGAGCGCGTGCATCTCCACCTTATGGTAAGAGGCGTGACCTTTCCGGGCAAGGAGCGCTAAGCTGCTGTCGAATCACAACACAGGAACCGCTGGCACAATCAGAACTCGTTACGTATTTCTGAAGGAGGGACTTCATAGAACAAGGAAGTCATCAGCCCGTTTTTATGACAGTGGAAACAGCGGTATACAGATAAGTAAATTATGTGAAAAATACTGTGTTTTTTTACACGCGAAACATGAACACATGTTATATTGAACACTATAAACACAATCAAAGCTTCAAAAAACCACGAAAAACGGGACCTTTAACGTGTCTCCTGTCCTACTAGAGGGCCAAATACACTGGATCACTGCTACTCTCAGTTTTAGAATGCCTACAAAGCTTGCTTACTACCGGCTTTTGGCAAATCGGACCATGCCGGCATTTACCTCACGACGGAATATAAACAGAGGCTCGTTCAAGAACCTCTGGCACAGAGAGTAGTGACACGCTGGTCCTCCCATTCGGAAACCATGCTACAGGTGGCTCTTGATGACATCGACTTGGGCATGTTCCACGCAAATTCATCTGACGTCAATGAGTTCATGGATGTAGCATTATGTTAACCAAGCAGGCAACAGAAACAATAACAATAGCCAGTAGGTCAGTAGGTCAGTTCACCTCCAACTCCATAATCCTGAGTGTCGGAGCTCCACAGGGCTGTGTCCTGAGTCCCCTGCTCTACTCTCTCTTCACACATGACTTTATGTCCACTCACAGCTCTACTTCTGTTATCAAATTTGCCGATGATACTGTGGTTCTGGGCCTCCTTTCCAACAATGAGACCGCATATTTGGACGAGGTAGAGAAACTAACATCATGGTGCCAGGACAACTGTCTATCTCTGAATGTAACCAAAACCAAAGAGCTGATTGTGGAATTCAGGAAGAGACAGCAGTGGATCTACACCCCTCTCATGATCATGATCCTGTGGAGAGGGTGAACAGCTTCAAGTACCTTTGTGTGAACATCTCTGAGGACCTGAATTGGACATCACATAAACTCAGGTTAAGACATCCAGGCAAAAACTGCGACAGTTGGGGAAATTCAGGGTTTTGCCAGCAATTCTGAAAACTTTCTATTATGGGGATTTTTACAAATAAAAATCTTGAATCTTGAATCTAGAGATTTAAATAATGTATCTTCTGATATTATTCCATCGCTGCTCTCTGATCACAAATGCATCTTTATATGCATTTCTCTTTCAGATACTGCTAATTTACATAGACCTACCTCATACTGGAAATTGAATTATTTCATTGCTTAAGTACAAGGAAGGATACAATTCATTTTATAAGCACTAATTATTGGGGAAAAGCTAACAAGGAAAACAATTTTTGCAGTAATTGGGAATTGGCAAAATATGAAATTGGTAAATACTTGCATTTTAGTAGTAAATTGACTAAAAAGAAAATAAATGATGAAACTATAAAGTATTATAATATGTAAAATCTCAAATCTTCTATCTAAAATGGTTCTGTCTGATGCTGAAAATCATCAAAACTCTTTAGATGAGTTTTATAAACAAAAAGCTGAGGGAGCAGATCACGGAAAAGATGGATTGAGGAAGGTGAGCAAAATTCTTCTTATTTTTTTTTTTAGACTAGAAAAACAACACATGGAAAAAAAAAAAAAAATCAAATTGGAAAGCTTATAATTGATGGATCTCTCTGTGAAGACCAAAAAGCCAATGCAAATTTTGTGACAAATTCTATCATGATTTATATACATCTTACAAATTTAACAAACAGCATGCTCATGTTTTTTTTGTTTTTTTTTTAATACGGAGCCGTTATGATCAAGCCATTTGCGATTCTCCCATTGCTTTAAAAGCAATTGATGGAGCAATTAAATTTTTAAAAATCAATAAATCCCCTGGTACAGATGGTCTAACGTATAAATAAATCATCTCTCCCACTACATTGTGCCAAGGACTGATCACTTTAATTCCCAAGCCAAGTAAAAAAACATTACTTTATTAGATAATTGGCGTCCAATACTGTTATTAAACAAAGATTATAAATAATTGGTTGAGTATTGGCCAAAAGATTAAAAGGAGTATTACATATTATTACAGGTTTTTTTAATTGCTTTGGTGCAATTTTCACAAGTAACTGGCAAATTTTAAAAACTCTTAGTACTAATATCACAACAGATCATCAAAAGTGCACTTTTTTTTCAAACATTTCAGCATATTTTCAACTGTGTTAGTACAATACACAAAATCACAAAGTATCCTTTTCACTACACAAAGTAAGTGTTTCATCTATATAAATGTTTCATTCACAGTAACTGCCTTTCATAATGCTATTACTATCAAACTTTTGATTTGTATCTCTTCTTGTTCAGTTTTATATATTTGTCTATTATTTAATCCAACTGGACTTAATGATTAATCAATGGATCATTTGGTACACCTATAGATTTCTATAGATATTTTAATTATATAGGCATAGTTTCTATAGAACTTGTTTGCATTTTCCGACATGGATAACCAAATGTAATGAATTCTTTTTTCATTATAAGCAATTTATCTTAGATGATGACCACAGTTGTCAAAGTGAGTGTGTGGGGTCATGGTAAACCCTGTGTTGTGAACCAAATGTCCCCACTAGGTCTAAAATTACTACCATCCTTTTGGTTTGGACATTTGGTTCACAACGCAGAGTTTACCTTATTTTTTATTTTTTATTTTTTTTTATTTTTTTTGGTCTCAATGAGGAAAACGGCTTTTAAATCATACAAAATTATATTTTTCTAAAATGTAAAAATGCAGAATGTTTTCTGTGATGGTAGGTTTAACTGTATAACTGACTGTAAGGACTGACTGTATAACATCAGACTGATTAGAGGCATTACCATGCAAGTTTTTTCAACTCTTATTGATAGAGTTCCCATTCACTCACATTACAGTTTTTTTTTTTAATTTGCTTTGATACTATTTTCTCAAGTAAGGTGTACATTTTCAAAACTCTTAGTACAAAAATCCAAACTGATCACACTTGTAACACAGCTAGTCATTCTTTCAAAACTTGATCTCATGCTTTCATTCTAGCTTCATTTTACATAATCACTGTTTCAAAAACAAGATCATTGTAATATGTGATGAGAACATTTGGTTTAATCACCGAAACACAACAGTATGATCTTTCAGTTTAGTACTTTTAACAATCAGTTAATTCAATAGCAAACAATGCAAGATACATGTTTCAAATCGCCCTTGTTGCTGAAACATTTACAGAGGCTACAGATATCACAATAAATGTTCTCACTTCTCTACCATATGACTGAATCTATAACTGATCTTATAGACATTACATTGGTATATGTGGTTTACGGGGACTATAGGCGTAATGGTTTTTATACTGTACAAACTGTATATTCTATCCCCTACACTAACCCTACCCCTAAACGTACCTATCACAGAAAACTTTCTGCATTTTTACATTTTATTAAAATATAATTTCATTTGATTTTTCCTCATGGGGACAAAAAAAAAAAAAAGTCCAAACAAGGCCTAAAATTACTGGTATTACCATCCTTGTTGGGATATTTGGTTGCAGTGTTGCAGGACCACACACTCACTTTGAAAATTGTGGTCATCGTCTAAGATAAATTGCTTATAATTCATTACATTTGGTTATCCATATCGGAAATTGCAAATAATTTCTATAGAAACTATCAGTATCTATAGGGGTAACAAATGATTCATTGATTAACCATGAAGTTCAGTTGGATTAAATAATAGACAAATGTATTATATATAATATAATATATTATTATACATTATATAAACTGAACGAGAAAAGATGCAAATCAAAATTTTGATAGTAATAGCATCATGAAAGGCAGTTACTGTGACTGAAACACTTACTTTGCGTAGTGAAAAGGATACTTTATGATTTTGTGTATTGTACTAAAACAATTGAAAATATGTTGAAATGTTTGAAAAAAGTGCACTTTTGATGATCTGTTGTGAGATTAGTACTAAGAGTTTTGAAAATGTACACCTGACTTGTGAAAATAGTACCAAAGCGAGTAAAAAAAAAACTGTGTCATTACAAGGATGATCCACAACTGTTTTTTTTTTTTTTTGTTTTGTTTTATTTTGTGATGGTTGTTCATGAGTCTTTTGTTTGTTCTGAGCAGTTCAACTGAGCTCTGTCAAGGTTTTTGTTTTTGGTTTTTTTTGCATATTTGAACCCTTTCCAGCAGTGACTGAATGATTTTGAGATCCGTCTTTTCACAATGAGGACAATTGAGGGACTCAAACTCAACTATTAAAACAGGTTCAAACATTCACTGATGCTCCAGAGGGAAACACAATGCATTAAGAGCCGGGGGATGAAAACCCTCAATTGTCCTCAGTGTGAAACGATGTATCTCAAAATCATACAGTCTGTGCTGGAAAGGGTTCAAATCAGAATCACACTTTGTGGGAACCACTTCAAGCAACTGTATACACAGCAGTGTCAGAGCGCCACTCAATGGACAAAACACACATTGCTTTAAAATGGCTCAATGATAAATTATATTTTGAATAGTGTTGGGCATGGGATAGGAAAGTTGTTTTATGCAGATGATGGTGCTAATGGAGAAGGGGTAGAAATGTGTCTAGAAAAGCATGCAGTAATGGTTGTTGTAATATGATTTTCAAAAAAGAGGAAAACCCCATCTATCGAAGTTATGATCAAGAACTGAAACAAGAATACAGTACAGTCCAAAAGTTTGGAACCACTAAGATTTTTAATGTTTTTAAAAGAGGTTTCGTCTGCTCACCAAGGCTACATTTATTTAATTAAAAATACAGTAAAAAACAGTAATATTGTGAAATATTATTACAATTTAAAATAACTGTGTACTATTTAAATATATTTGACAAAGTAATTTATTCCTGTGATGGCAAAGCTGAATTTTCAGCATTGTTACTCCAGTCTTCAGTGTCACATGATCCTTCAGAAATCATTCTAATATGCTGATTTGCTGCTCAATAAACATTTATGATTATTTTCAATGTTGAAAACAGTTGTGTACTTTTTTTTTTTCAGGATTCCTTGATGAATAGAAAGTTCAAAAGAACAGCATTTATCTGAAATACAAAGCTTCTGTAGCATTATACACCACCGTTCAAAAGTTTGGGGTCAGTAAGAATTTTTATTTTTATTTTTTTTTAAAGAAATTAAAGAAATGAATACTTTTATTCAGCAAGGATGCATTAAATCAATCAAAAGTGGCAGTAATGACATTTATAATGTTACAAAAGATTAGATTTCAGATAAACACTGTTCTTTTGAACTTTCTATTCATCAAATAATCCTGAAAAAAAATATTGTGCACAAATATTTTGTACAATTGTACACATTAAATGTTTCTTGAGCAGCAGATCAGCATATTAGAATGATTTCTGAAGGATCATGTGACACTGAAGACTGGAGTAATGATGCTGAAAATTCAGCTTTGCCATCACAGGAATAAATTACTTTGTCAAATATATTCAAATAGAAAACAGTTATTTTAAATTGTAATAATATTTCACAATATTACTGTCTTTACTGTATTTTTAATTAAATAAATGTAGCCTTGGTGAGCAGACGAAACTTCTTTTAAAAACATTAAAAATCTTAGTGGTTCCAAACTTTTGGACTGTACTGTATGTAATCAGATTTTCAAGTATACTTGGATGGTTTCAATAATAACATTTGCAGCACACACCCAACAGATGATAGATAAAAGTAAGAGATGGAATGAATGTTTTGAGATGTTTGGCAGGAATAGCTTGGGGGTGCTGACCGGCAGTCTGTGAAAAGAATATATTGTGCACTCATAAAAAAACTGTTTACAGTTGATTTTGGAAGTATGATTAATGGAACAGCCCCAGAATCTCTACTCGATAAAGTAAATATAATACAAAATCGAGCTTTAAAGGATTAGTTCACTTTCAAATAAACTTTTCCTGAAAATTTACTCACCCTCATGTCATCCAAGATGTTCATGTCTTTCTTTCTTCCGTCAAAAAGAAATTAAGGTTTTTGATGAAAACATTCCAGGATTATTCTCCATATAGTGGACTTCAATGGCCTCCAAACGGTTGAAGGTCAAAAATTACAGTTTCAGTGCAGCTTCAAAGGGCTTTAAATGATACCAGACGAGGAATAAGGGTCTTATCTAGTGAAACCATCGCTCATTTTCTAAAAAAAAAAAAAGCTTTATAAACACAAATGCTCACCTTGCAAGTGCTTCCGCCAGACCGACTTCCGTATTCTTCAAAAGGCTTACGCTGTATGTCCTACGCCTTCCCTATTCAACTTACGGAACTACGCAGTGCCAGTTCCGTTTTCCGTAATTTGAATACGGAAGGTGTTCTGGCAGAAGCTAGATATTTTTCTTTATAATTTTAAATATGAGAGATATCTTAAATATAAGATTTTTTTTACACAAACGTATCGCTTTGCTTCAGAAGGCCTTTATTAACCCACTGGAGCTGCGTGGAGTATGTTTATGATGGATGTGGATGGAAGCTTTTCTTCAGCTCATACTTATGGGTCCCGTTCACTGCCATTATAAAGCTCTGAACAGTCAGGATATTTATTAATATTTCTTTGATTGTGTTCATCAGAAAGAAGAAAGTCATATACACCTAGGATGGCTTGAGGGTGAGTAAAGCTTGGGCTAATTTTCATTTGAAAGTGAACTAATCCTTTAAGAATACGCTGTGGACTGTGGAGCATTACAACATCTCCAGTGTCAACTCTAAGTTTAAATGGCTGAGATGCCATTGGAGTTTCGTATAAAGGGCAATGAGAAGTACATCCAGTTAAAAGAATAATAGAAAATTGCTGGGAACATATATATATATATATATATATATATATATATATATATATATATATATATATATATAATCTGAATAGCTTTGGATGGAAAGCAAATAAAGAGGCTCATCAAACTGGAATAAGTAACTGCTGTATTCCCTATAGCAAGTAACACCTCCATGACTATTCCCAATACCTCTAGTCGACTTTCAACTTCTATAGTGAGATATAAAAACAGAAAAGAACCTAACGGCACAATAGTACATAAATATTTGGAACAGAAAGTACACTGTAAAAAAAATCCCAGTAAAATTTACGGTAAAAAAACGGCAGCTGTGGTTGCCAGAACTTTACCGTAAAAAATACAGTAGCAATGTAAAAAAAAAAAAATTTAAATTTACGGTAAAATAACGTATTTCATTAACTGATATAATGTTAATTTACCAACCTAATGAAGTACTAATATCTGTTTTGTATCTTTATAATACACTGACAGTCACCAAACACAGTGGTGATAAGAGTCACATGATGAATCAAAGTTCATCACAAGCAGCTTTTCCACAAGTTAAGGAGGACAATACTAATATATAGAAGGTGCACACAGCATGAAATTTTAAAAATGCAATAAACATTAATTTAACAACATCAGATGTAACATAAAACCCTAATGTACATAACTGATTAGAAAAAAATGAGAAAAACTAAGAAGAAACAGAGTTATTTCAACGAAAATATATCAAATGTGAAGTGTCACGCAGGGAATTGTGGGAATGTCAATTTACGGATTTTCACTGTAAATTTTACAATGAATTGTTATTTTTCACTTCCAAAAACTGTGAATTTCATGTTATTTTACCGTAAAATTACATTAAATGTACTGTTAGATCTATTACATTTATTCACCGTATAGTACGGAAACTTTCTGTAAACCAATTGACAGTTTTTCACCACAGCATTTTTACAGTCTTTTACTGTTAAAATCACGGTCATTTTTTACACTGTATGTATCAGTAATTCAGTTGCAGAATGGTCTAAAGATCCTGAACATACAGCAGTGTAAAAACCAAGGTTTAGGAACAAAATAGCAGAAAGAACATCTAATCATATATCAGTCTATACAACAGAAATGCTTGCAATATTGCTGGCTCTTCAGTGTGGAAGAGATCAAAACACCTGAAGTGGTCATATGTTCAGCAGCATTATCAAAATAGTGGAAAATTGTCAACTAGGCAATACATTTTATCAGATATTTTATAAAGTTTGTTCAGAATACATCAAACAAGAACAGTTATCTCATGGTTACCCGCTCATGTAGGGTAGAAGGAACAGAGTTGAATGTCCCAATGAGTAAATTGGAAATAAAAGGACTAATTAAAGCAGCTGTAAAGGATATGTGGCAAAGGAAATAGTACAGAGAAAATAAAGAACATCTTTAATATTCAGAGAATAGTTGGGAGCGAGAGGAGAAGTTTTGGAAACAGACAGCGTAATATCTCATCTCAGATTTGGGCTCTCTGCATATGATTGGAAAACATGAATCCAGATGTTGTATCAGATGTGATCTTCCTGAAACAGTCGAGCATGTTTTAATAAAGTGTTATGACAATGAAAGTTTACAATTTAGAAGCACTTAGAGATATTTGAGTTAATCAGCTTTCACTGCAGAATTTGTTAAACAAAGATTCAACGGTGTAAAAAAAATAACTAATAGATATCACCATACTTCCCCAGCTGATTAATTATATTAAAAATGGCAAAAAAAATAAATAAATAAATTGTATAACAAGTTTTTTAAAATGTTATGTTTAAATATGCAAATGAGGCATTATCTAATTAAACATGTGCTAATTTGCATACATTTCTAGAACAAAACTCTGAATATCGGATGACGTCAGGTTCAAAATTCTCGTTAAATTCAAAGGGAATTTTGGTTATTTCTTTTTATCAATCCATAAATCAGAAAATACTATCAACAGCCAGAAAAATAATAATAATAATAATAATTTTCACCATTTCTTTAGGACTAAAATTGTGTATAAAATCAGACAAATCATATATCAACAAATCCCTCTGTAAAAACCTTCAGAATATAGATAGGAATAAAATTGGTGTAGGCCTATGTAAGTTCTGCCGAAGAGGAGATATGTGAAAAAAGAAGAAAAAAATCATTTTTAGAAATTTACTGTAAATGAAATCTATAGACGCAAATAGAGTGCTAATAAAACATACACTTAAAAGTGTTTTTTGGATGTTTTCTTTCCACCAGTCTGAAAAAACACTTTATGAAAAGCCAAAAAGTGCAAAATCTCAAAATTGACAATTTGTTTTTGCCTGTAGTGTCCGCCCTTAAGATGTGCATGTAGTTTGTTGGTTCCCTCTTTTTTTAAAATAATTTATTATTATATTATCATCATCATTATGTAGTTGCCCCTCAACGTCAACGCTCCACACTCCACCCCAGGAGGTGGCGCAATATGCTCCAAAACCATAAAGAAGAAATAGAAGAAGAAGAAGCACAAGCAGCACTGCAGTTTGCGCCTCACTACACTAGGTGGCAGTACTCTGGCTCTCTGTGTTCAGCGTCTCCTTTCTTGATTCTCCGGTAGAAGAAAAAGCGCCCATCGCCTTTCTTTTTTCAAAATGGCCGAATACTTGGCGTCGATTTTCGGTACAGAAAAAGACAAGTAAGTATAAATTCTCCTTAAAATATTGCCTGCATTTGATTATGCTTAGTAATCGTATATGCTTTGTTACAAACTGCCTATTACGGGTAGAATATAAGGTTATTTACCTTTCTTATATCATGCCTCGTGTGGTTATGAGCTGACCTGTTTGCCAGCCTCGCCTCTAGTAAAACAACAACAATAATATTTATTATAATAATGATAATAATAAATGTTTGTTTCACATCGAATAGCTTTCATATGCTGAATAATCATTATATATTAAAATGTTTATTTTGGTTTTGTATTGTTTGTTTCCGTCTCGCGCGGCTGCAGTGCGTCTCATTCATTGTGTCTTGTTGGTCGGTCTTAAAGCAAAATCATAATCTCTTCATATAGTTTAATAAGCTGCGTTTGTCTTCTCGTTATTTTGTAGTTTAATAGCGTGTGAATACATAGTCATATGAACAGAAATCCAAACTAACCATCATGTGTGAACAAATCAGACCGAGTGTGTGTATTTTGAACCTCTCTTGCTTTCAACAGGGTAAACTGCTCTTTCTACTTTAAAATTGGAGCATGTCGCCATGGAGACCGATGCTCGAGACTCCATAACAAACCCACGTTCAGTCAGGTACGCGCCAGTTTTTTTTCTTTTCTTTTTCTTCATTTAGTTCTGCAATGCACGATTCTTCTGGCAGATTTGCCTTGTAATTCGTACTTGATTTGTGTTTCAGACCATTGCTCTGTTGAACATCTACCGGAACCCACAAAACACAGCTCAGTCTGCTGATGGCATAAGTAAGTCTTCCTCTTACACACATCTTGCTTGATATTCTGGAGTGGCGTGAAGTCAGACTACATGTTCACAGAAATGAACAGCTACTGAAGTCATTACTGTATTTGATTGTGGTGTTTCCTCTCTTGTATCAGATGCTGTGAGTGATGTGGAGATGCAGGAACATTATGACGAGTTCTTTGAGGTAGGTGGTCATTCTTCAAAAGTCATGTTGAAATGGAGAGGAAGACAGGCGTGCCCACAACATCTCTAATATATATTGAAAGGGCTAGTTCATCCAAAAATGAATTTTCAGTCATTACTCACTCGTCCTCATGACGTTCCACACCCGTAAGACCTTCGTTCATCTTCGGAACACAAATTATGATATTTTTCATGAAATCCAAGGATTTATGATCCACACATAGGCAGCAACATCATTGCACCCTTTGAGTCCAGAAAGGTAGTCATCGTTAAAATAGTCCACGTGACTACAGTAGTTCAACCTTAATTTCAAGAAGCGACGAGAATAATTTTTGTGTGCAAAAATAACTCCTTTATTCAATAATGTCTTCTCTTCTGTGTTATTCTCCTACGCTGTTGACGTAGTGAATACAGTGCAGCGTTTCCAGTTTCTACGTCCGAACGCCGGCTCAGTATTGGCAGACGCTGTTCACATGAGAGCAGTACGACGTATGCATGTGATGCTGACACAGGAGCCGGCCAATACTGCATAGAAGAGAAGAGATTGTTGAATAAAGACATTATTTTTGTTTTTGCGCTCAAAAGTATTCTCGTCACTTCATAATATTAAGGTTGAACTATTTTAACCATGTTTTTACTACCTTTCTGAACTCAAAAGGTGCCTATGTGTGGTTCAGAAACTATTGGATTTCATCAAAAATAGATTCAAGCAATTTCAGACTCCCCACAATGAGAGAAACAGTTGAAAAATTAGGGAATTTCAAAGTCTTTTTCCACACCTTAAAAAAAAAAAAAGGTATTCAAAAGTCATGGAAATGTCTAGGGCTGGATAAAAAAAAAAAATTACGATTTCTCGATTTTAATTCTCATTTTTATGAACCAATATTGATTCTTAAATCCCAAGAATCAATCTTTTAGTCTATGCTGTTTTTAGTTGATGAATGAATGGAACATTGAATCGCGCCTCCCATCTAATAAAATGCAATAAGCTTTGTGCTTCATCACTTTTGATATGAAACAAAGTCAATCAAAATTCTCAAATTTAAATTCTGTCCATTTTATTAAGAAATTCAAATAATAAATACAATTTTCGTGCTCTGTTATTGTGGCGTGAATGATTGTTGTAGCAGAGAAAGTGGTACTAACATTAAGGACCCCTGACCCCCCTAGAGGGACCAAGGTCCACCCACCACAGTTTCACAAAATCAGATTTACCATCACAGGAATAAATTACACTTTAAAATATATTAAAATGGAAAACTGTTACATGGACTTACCTAAATCTTACCAACTTTTGTACAGTGTCTTATCACAAACAATCTTTCAGAATAATGTACACATTTGTTGCATCAGTTGTGTTTTTAGGCTATAAATCATTCTTTGCAAATGTATTGTGTCCAGGAGGTTTTCACCGAAATGGAGGAGAAATATGGAGAGGTTGAGGAGATGAATGTGTGTGATAATTTAGGAGATCACCTGGTGGGAAATGTCTACGTGAAGGTGAGAATTTACAGTACTGTCATGTCAATGGTAAAACGCCAGTATACTCATACCTGTGACCGCATGTTGTATATTAATGGTGCTCATGTTACAGTTACTGACTACTTAGAACTGTTAACTTGTAATACAAATATTATGATTTCATGTATAGCCAGTGTTTCTTGGTACAGTTACTTTGGGCCACTGTAAAAATATTGCCCAGCTAACATTATTATTACTACTATTAGTATTATAAGCCTTGTCCGGAATTGTATGTTTTCTTTATTATTATTATTATTATTATTATTCCCGATCAGGAGTTAATAGAACCCCTATGAACCTTAAATAGGAAAATGATGCAATTTGGCACACTGATAACCCTTTTCCACCAAGGCGTTTTGAGCGCTGGTTCAGAGCCAGAGCCTAGTTTCAAATCGGTTCTTTGTCTTTCGACACCCAAAGCACCAGCTCTGAACCAGGAGAAGTGGTTCATAAGTAGCACCAAAACATTGCTGGTCTAGAAGTAGGGCTGGGTATCCCTCAATTTTCGATATCGATACCTTGACTTCGGTACTGGTTCCTGAACGATACTTTTTCAGTACCAATTTTAGTATTAATGGTTACATTACCTCCAACTAGTGTTTTCTGAGGGTTTGTCTCAATTAGCTCCCTAGTTCAGTAGTCAGGGCACTGACCAGAGAATCGGCCATTTAAGGGCTGTCTCAATCGCAGAATCCTTCCAGGGCACTAAAACTTTCGCTCCCTAAAAAGTCCCACAATACACCGTGAAAACCAGGGAGCATCGATGCTCACTATGTTCCCTTAACAGAAGTTCTGAAGTGCGAAGCTTAAATCATGTGAGCCAACTCACTACACATAACGATGCACGATAGGTGTTTTTTTTAAAAACAAACCATTATTTTATTATATTTCAGCATAAACATGTATCACTAGATGGGTAATGAACATAATCTAGCTAACATTTATAATTTATTTACGGCTGAAAAGTTGCACGTATATGTACCAAGCAAATAATTTATCATAATGTACTTTAAATAACATTACAAGTAATGTCGGAAAATATCAGGGGCCGTATTCACAAAACATCTTAAGGCTGAAAGTAGCTCCTAACTTGCCGATTTAGGAGAAACTCTTAAAAATAATGGGCGTGTCAGTCCTAATTTTAGGACTCCTAAATTTTTGCTCTAAGAGTATTTCATAAAGCATTTTAGCGCTAAAACTAGCTCCTAAATCTGTGATCTTCGAATATTGTTTTCTTTTATGTAGACATATGATAATGCATAAGATCCTGTCCTTCTTTGAAAGTTTTTATCCTTATGCAGAAATTATTCAGACAGCATCATGTAGATTCACACAGACATCAAGATTCTGTGTATGATCCTCAACAACGGTGACAATTTTCAGATAAACAGATTAACTCTGAACATCACAAAACAAGCTAGTAAAGTCACAAAAAAAAAATTTTTTTTTAGTGTCACCATTGTTGAGGATCATATGCTGATTCATGATGTCTGTGTGAGTCTAAAAGACACTGCTCAAAACTCTGTATAAAATATTAAAACCAAAAAACTAATAAAAAAGGACGGAAAAAAAGTTGATGCAAAACTGACATTTAACACACTTATAGTTTAGACTCTGGAGAAGACCAGTGAATCATCAGCACTAAACAACCAAATTCATCTGATCAGACTTTCTCCTGCATCTTTTGCTATAACAAACATGTTTTGAAAAGTTAAAGCAGCCAAAGAAAATCTAATAATTAAATAGCAAAAATCAAGAGCCCATCTAAAGCAAACGCTCTCCTCTATAATGGTGACTTCAAACTTTATTATTTTCTATAAAACACACACACACACACACACACACACACACAAGGCGAAGTTCTTGTGCAACTTTGTCTAAAAGTGACAAATTTTGAAATTTTACAGAACTTTTGGGACATAAAACGTCCTCTTTTGGTAATGAAAGTGCTGCAGTTCAAGGTTCATTACATGATTTTAGGGGGACGTTCCAATTTGGTTTATTTTATGGTCACATAAGAACGTTACACTGAGGATATTTAGGACATTAAATTGAACGTTGCTACATGGTCTTCTGTTGGTCATCTAATAACGTTCCCGATATGAGTTTAGGGGACCGTTCTATTTTGGTTATTTTATGGTCACACAAGAATGTTACAAAGAGGACATTTGGGAAGTTATCATAACGTCCTATAGTGATAGTCCCCTAAACATTCCCAGAACGTCCTGAATGTTCCCTGAAGATCCACCAAATAACATTCCCCAAACCTTAAAAGAACTCCACATCGTGACCGTCTCTAAACGTTCTGGGAACGTTACTAGACAACGTTCTTAATACCAGTGGACGTTCTGAGAATGTTCTGGGAACGTAACATTTTTAGCAGGACAACCTGTCACCTAGTAACCGAATGTTCTGTAAAGGTTCAGAAATTTCATCACCTTTTGAGAACTTTTAGGGAACATTGCGTAAGGTCCTGAGAACGTTGCCTTCTACGTGGGTAAGACCAAATCACAAACAGTCCTAATCCAGCCAAAGACACTGAACACCATTGAGGCAATAGCGATAGAGCCTTGGGTGCTGAACCTTTTCTTCATAAATGCAATACATTTTGATTTATAGATTTGAATCTACAATGAGACGCCAAAAAAATTCTTTAACAAATAAATAAAGATTGTCTGATTACCTGTGCCAGTGGTTTTCATTAGTTCACACTTACAAATGATCGAATAGAGTAAAAACACACACACACACACACACACACACACACACACACATATATATATATATATATATATATATATATATATATATATATGTATATATATTAACTGTATATACTGTTTAATTAGTGACACTTAGCCTATATTTTAAAACCTTTATGGCAACAATATGGCAACATTTTATTTTGAATAGGGCAACATTTGTATTTTTAAACCTTTATTTTAATATGGAAACATGATACCTCATTCTACAATATTTCTATGATTAAATCTCTGACTCCTCCCCATCAGCCAATCACTGTGTGTTTACTCCATAGCAACGAGGTCAACCCCGCCCTTACTCTTAGCTTAAGACTTCAGTCTATTCCTTAGTAAAAGTTTGTCTCAGCAGCTTTGTGAATATGTTTTAAGAGAAAACTCTTAGCTAAGAACTTTTACTGCTATTTAGGAGAACTCTTAGTGGTAAGATAAAATGTTTTGTGAATACGGCCCCAGCTCTACTGTTGTTTATAAATACCAGTAGTGATGTTGTACAATGAGGACGTCATGTCGCTGAAAATAGTCATAAGTATCCCAATGTGTAGTGAACCAGCATCCTTTACTGTCCTTACCAGTGCCCGAATTCGTGTACACGATATACTGATTCACGAGCTAGGGAGCTGATTGAGACACACCCTGAGTCTGTGTTGACTGCAAAGATGAATTTGACGATGCTGACTCGTCACTGAATGTGTGCGTGCCTATTATGGTAAATGCACCTTTCATTTGAATTACATAAAGTATTTGGTTCATTTGTGACGCACTGCAGTTCTTAAGTTATTCCGTGCACTGTCAAGTGCTTCAGATTTGTCGTGTTGCCGGTCTTGGCAGAAGTGGCGTAAACTAGTGTTTTCTGCCACAGCCAGTCATGGTGCATGCTTATTGGCTCACTGACCTTGATGAGATTAACCTCTTAGCTATCTAAATTTGGTATCGAATGACAAGACATTTTACGATACTCTATATGGTATCGTAACAATTAAGTCTGTGCCTTAAAAGTATCGAACTCTACCACCAGCCCCTTCTAGGCAGGGTTTCCATGACCAACAAGATGAACAGAAACTTGTGACTGCTATTTTTTAAATCGCAGCTAATCGAGCTAATAACAGCTCGATTGTAATCTCCGTCTATACAAACTACAGCGAGCTGCATGAACGCATTGTATTTCGCCGTGTTTAGATGCCCATGTAGGTTCGCAAAGCCATGAGCATCAATAGTAATGCAACGTCCGCTATTGTGTTTGGTCTCTAGGACCAACTCTTTAGTGCCACCACTACCTCAAATTCACTTTTTAAATGGTAATAACTTCTGAACCCTTTGTTCTAGAAAAATGACTTTTAGTAAACCTGATTCCTCTAATAATGCTGATCACATTCAACATCATTCAACAGCTATATTTATTATTATTATTATTAAAAGTAACTGTGTGTGGACAATTGGTGTTTTGTGTCATATTAGTATTGCCACCATTTGATAAACTGTAATTACCTTGAGGCTGTTACAATGTTTTATCATTTGTGTTTAAAAACACTCCTTATTGCCAAGAAACAACCAAAAACCTTTTTTTGTGTGTGTAGTTTCGCCGTGAGGAAGATGCAGAGAAAGCGGTGATTAACTTGAATAACCGCTGGTTTAATGGACAGCCCATCCATGCTGAGCTCTCGCCTGTCACCGATTTCAGAGAGGCCTGTTGTCGACAGTATGAAATGGGGTAAGTGACTAAACTAGCAGAGAGAGCGGCACACATTCCATACAGGAGCGCAAAACAAAAAAAATGGTATTGAAGAGACTATTGTAGCACGTTTCATCACAATGCCCCGTATTTTAACAAAAAAATCTTGCATGCTTCACCTTTTTAAGCTGCTTTTCACTGGCTTCACTGAGACTGATTGCAGTACTTGTGTCTTCCTGCAGGGAGTGCACTCGAGGTGGCTTCTGCAATTTCATGCACCTGAAGCCAATCTCAAGGGAACTCCGAAGAGAACTGTATGGCCGCAGAAGGAAGAGGTATGCCTTTTGTTTTTGTTTAACTCAAACGCATAATGGCAGAACATTTGAGTAGATCTACTTGTTATCCTAACATTGGCATCATTAGGCCTCTACAAGGTCTTGCTTCATTATCTGCTATGAAGATAAAAGGTCCTTATTGTAATAGCATACTGACTTTGTGTTCAAATGTTTAACCTTGCAAAAACTTTCTGCAGTTCTTTTTCTTTTTTTTTTCTTCTGTGAAACAAATGACAAGTTTTATATATTGTATTGTTCACATGTTTGGGGTTAAGATTTAAAAAAAAAAAAAAAAAAAAAAAAAATGTTTTTAAAAGAGGTTCTGCTCACCAAGGCTGCATTTATTTGATCAGAAATACAGTAAAAACTGTAAAATTGTCATTATTACAATTTAACATATGTTTTTTATTTGAATATATTTTATAATGTAATTATTCTAATTTATTAATTTATGATGTAAAGCTGAATTCAGCATCATCACTCCAGTCTTTAGTGTCACATGATCCTTCAGAAATTCTAATATGATGATTTGAGTATTAAAAAAAATCGTATTGACCCCTAAAGCTATGTACGATATATATGGTAATGTATAAATGGACAGCTTTTGAGCTTGTTAGTAAATGTATTCTCTCTCCTACACAGGCATCGCTCCCGCTCGCGTTCCCGTGAACGCCGTTCTCGTTCTAGGGAACGCAATAGAGGAGGTGGTGGTGGTGGTGGTGGTGGTGGAGGAGGAGGAAGAGACAGAGAGAGACGGAGGTCAAGAGATCGAGAACGCTCCGGACGATTTTAAACTTTCCTTCTTTCCAGAAATAATTCTGTCCCCAAACCCTGCCCAGGTCTCTCCTGATGAAATGTGATTAATGTTGAATTTATTTTCTCCCCGATTTCTTTGTGCTCCCATCTTTTTATTCAGGATTTGTTTGCTTTTCAATAAAGATACCTTAGTCATTTTACTGCTTTTCAGTAGTTATATTATTCTTATGTTATTATGTGCTTCCACTTGTACTCTCTAACAATGAAAGCAGTAGTTATTGTTTCTTGATTTCTTCACCTAGTGATTTCATACTTTTTCTTTTAGCAGAAATGATCAAATTGTTCTCAAATTTGCTGTGATCTCAAGAAGTGTCTAATGCATGTTGCAAAAGCTATTTTAATGGCAGGAAAGGGTGATATCAACATAATAAAAATAGTATCAGGTCACACAAGGAATGGCCTGGGTATTTGTAACGACCCTATTTGGATTAACTAATTGACTGATATGGTAACTTAGTCCTACAATTTAATGTTTTAACATTCATTTAAGGAATATTTGTTTGACTAGGCTTTTAAGAGGTTAAATGTTGCTTGGGAGTTATCCACCTGATTTATTGCACAGAACTATGGTATACAGTGCTCAGCGTAAATGAGTACACCCCACACACAATATCTCCATGAACACAAAAACTATTTCCAAAATGTTGACAAGACTAAGTTTTATATAACATCTGTTTAACTTATAACATGAAAGTAAAGTTAATAATATAACTTAGATTACACATTTTTCAGCTTTACTCAAATTAGGGTGATGCAAAAATGAGTACACCCCACAACAAAAACTACTACATCTAGTACTTTGTATGTCCTCCATGATTTTTAAGGAGGCATGAGGCATGGAATGAACAAGTTGGTGATATTTGGCAACATCTATCTTTTTCCATTCTTCAAGAATGACCTCTTTTAGAGACTGGATGCTGGATGTAGAGTGTTGCTCAACTTGTCTCTTCAGAATTCCCCATAGGTGTTCAATTGGGTTCAGATCAGGAGCCACTGAATCACTTTCACCCTGTTCTTCTTCAGAAATCCAATAGTGGCCTTAGATGTGTGTTTAGGATCATTGTCATGTTGGAAAAGTGCACGACGACCAAAGGCATGGAGTGATGGTAGCATCTTCTCTTTCAGTATAGAGCAGTACATCTGTGAATTCATGATGCCATCAATGAAATGCAGCTCCCCGACACCAGCAGCACTCATGCAGCCCCACATAAGGACACTGCCACCACCATGTTTCACTGTAGGCATCATGCAGTTTTCTTTGTATTCCTCACCTTGCTTTGTGACACCATACAGTTTTGAAGCCAAAAACATTTATCTTGGTCTCATCACTCCAGAGTATAGAGTCCCAGTAGTCTTCATCTTTGTCAGCATGGGCCCTGGCAAACTCTAGGCGGGCTTTTTTGTGCCTGGCCTTCAGGAGAGGCTTCTTTCGTGGACGACACTCATGCATGCCATTCCTCTGCAGTGTACGCCATATTGTGTCACTGGAAATAGTCACCCCAATTTGGCTTTCTACTTCTTTAGATGACTACAGTGAACTTGCATGCCGATTTTCTTCAATGCTTCTCATCAGAAGACGCTCCTGTCGAGGGGTTAACTTCCGTGGACGACCTGGACGTCTCTGTGAGATGGTTGCAGTTCCATCTTTTTAAAATTTTTGTACCACTTTTGCTATAGTATTCTGACTGATAAGTAAAGCTTTGCTGATCTTGTAGCCTTCACCTTTCTGGTGTAAAGAAATTATTTTCTTCCTCAGGTCTTGTGACATTTTTCTTCCATGTGGTGCCATTGCTGACAGCATGAAATGGGAAGGGGTTTTAACACCCTTTAATAGTCAACTGTCTGCTGGACACCTGTGTAATGAATAATTAGACTTACCTGTGGTTGAATTCTTGTTAAATTAGACATTTGTAGTCTAAAATTTAGCTTTGCTCCAGAGACTGTCAGTGGGGTGTACTCATTTTTGCATCACACTAATTTGAGTAAAACTGAACATTTTGTTCTCTTAGTTATATTATTAACCTTACTTTCATACTATAAGTTAAACAGATGTTATATTAAACTTAGTCTTGTTAACATTTTGTAAATTGTTTTTGTGTTCATTGAGATATTGTGTAAAATGATACTTTTCAAAGGGGGCGTACTTATGCATGCATATACATGATTCTGATTAATTAATGAAATGGAGCGATCAAAGATCATGACATCACAATTATATTTGATGGTTACCATGCAACTTACTACTATCATTCGTACTTACTACTATTATTCGTATTATTATATCGTTCCATCTGCATTCATAATTTAGAATATATTGGTAACACTTTACAATAAGGTTAATTAGTTTAACATTAGTTTTAACTAACATGAACTAACCATGAGCAATAGGCTACATTTGTTACGGTTTATAATCTTCGTTAACGTTAGTTATAAAAATACGGTTGTTCATTGTTTGTTCATGTTATTTCACAGTGCATTAACTAATGTTAACAAGATTTTAATAATGTATTAGTAAATGCTGAAATTAACAAAGATGAATAAATGTAGAAGTGCAGTTCATTATTAGTTCATGTTAACTAAAGCAGTTAACTAATGTTAAATAATGAACCTTGTTGTAAAGTGTTACTAATATTTTGAATAATCGTACGAATAATTTTAAATACTAAAAATGGCCTGGGAACTCGGTATTGTTAATTTTATAGTAAGAATAAAACCTTTGATAAATGTTAGAAGCTCAGGAGGAGTTCTTAATAAAAGCAAGAAAACGAAAACACCGTTCGCAAAAACAACAACGCGGTCGGACACAAAGAGCTTGATGAGAGACAACATAAATTAGTATGAGTTACATTTTATATAATATTTCAGTGTTAGTTAACTGGTTACCTGAGTAACACAACCCACTCGCCTGAGCAGAACTACGAGGGCACGTCTAAATGACGATGTTCCATTGGTTTGGAGAACAGAACAGGCACGCCCGCCGCAGCCAATCAGCGCTCGACCCGAACAAGTTATGCTGGCACCCGATTGGACGTCGGCTTGACTCTTTAACGCATGTGAGCAGCTGGCAAGCCGACTTCTTTTCACATTCGGGTAGGTCATCTGTGTAATCGGACCTCGCCGGCTCGCAAGTTCGTGTTTGTCTGACAGTCAGGTGAGTACAAATGCTCGTATTTTAGTCGTTAAGCCCTCAGGAAAATCCGTTTATTGATATCGACAAAGACACGGTAAAAGCATCAATCTGCGACACTGATGCTCAGTGATGATTGTATCCGAGGAACACATCCTAATCGCTTGTACTTCACTAAAGAGACATTTTGTCACATAAAACACGCCTGTCCTGAGTGATGAAACTATGCGGCGCGAGCATGATGAAATCGACCCCCTGCGTCACAGCATCACAATCAGCGCGAGCGATTGCGTCAGCTCACTTCACTGTATATGCGCTTTCATTAACATAATATGATGTTCTTACATGTGTTTCAATAACGTTACATACCTGCGGTGGAGTTCGCCAAATTACAGTTAATTTGAGTCATTAATTGTTTTCTTTTAAACCATTAACGTTATCTTTTCACTGTAATGACACAGTTATTTTCCTTTATCAGTTTTCTTTTCCATAATTAGTACGTTTCCTCAGGTTAATAATTTTTCTGAAGATGTTTGATAAAAATTTTTTCCTCTTAGATATTGTTTCAGTGTTGTTGTGTACAGTACCATGACAGTGAATCCCTCAGTACAGACTAACTGGCTTTCTCAGTGCTCTAGAAAGTCACACCTCTTCCCTGAAGGTTGTCTGTGGAAAGCAGAAGTTTATTACTCCACTGTCTGGTTTAGAGTAGCTTCTTTTCAGAGTATGGATTACTGTGATTATGTTTTGCTGTCAGTTGGGAGCAGAGATGACGCAGTTTGTGGTAAAGCTGCAGTCAAATTCTTGGACTGTTTTTGCTCTTTGGGAATGCTTGGCTGCAAAGCGCACTTTTGGCTTTGTCGGTGTTGTGTATCACTGTACTGTACTGTTCATTGCAAAAGAGTCACTTCCTGGCAGACTTACAAACGTGTGAGGTATGAACATGAGCAAGTATAGCCTTGTTGTTTTAAAGAGAAACCTAAACATCTCCAGCTCCTGTTGGAACTGAAAGAAAAGCCAGTGGCAGTTTTCCACAGGGATAAACTTGACCATTTCACTTGGATGCCAGTGCATCTCCTCCTCTAATGTGTCGATCATTAGTCTTGTTTTGTATAAGGGATCATTTTTTTGCTTATTCATGCTTTCACCAGGAGGAAGTTGAGGCGATGATATGTGTGCTTGTTTTATCTTTATGTTTGACTAATAGAGATTTATAGGTCTAATCTAATAGATATTGTTATCAAGAAGTGAGTGTTTTTGTACACATTCTGAATGATACAGAGTTGTTTTCTTCCTCTCAATGTCTTTAAGTACGCAAAACAGTGTTATCATTCCTTGAGATACGCTGCTTGCCCACTTGAAGTAAAGCACTTACAAATATTATCTGTTAGATGGTGCTTGAGACTTCAACCACGGCTTGTACAGTACAGTGATTTGGCTTCTTATATGGCATGTTGTGATCTGTCAGTGTTGCATAAGCATTCAAACCTGGTCAATGCAGAACAGTTTCAAGTTCTCACAAACAAAACTGTCTATGCATTTCTGCCAGCTCTGTTTATTGCACAATGAACCAGAGTTGTTCATGGATGGAGTACCCATTAAAGTTGTAAAAGTTTCTTGGTATCACCTTCGACAGCAAACTGTCTTTCATTCCTCATATTAAATTACTTAAAAAGAAATGTTTTAAAGCCATGAATGTTTTGATGGTTTTATCCAAAACCAAATGGGGGTGCAGACTGTTCAACTCTTATGAATTTGTACAGAACTTTGATTCTCTCAAAACTAGACTATGAAAGTGTCATTTATGGATCAGCAAGGAAATCATATATACAATTTTTGGATACTGTACACCACCAGTAAGGTTTGCATTAGGAGCCTACAGAAGATCTATATGTGGAAGCTAATGAGCCTCCCTTGGACATCAGAAGTCTGAAGTGTCTTCAGTATGCAATCAAACTTAAAACAAACAAGGAAAATCCGGCCTATTCAGCAGGTTTTTCAAGTCAGCATTCAACAATATATGAAAGAAAAACGAGTTTCATTCGTCTACACATTAAAAGCCACCTGGAGAATCTAAAAGTGGATTTAAACATCTTGAAACAGCCACATTTTTGCAGTATTCCTTCATGGGATCTTAAAGGGTTAAGAAAAGAAAACAAAAGATTCGTAAAGATTCGAAGCTTCATGAAGCAGTGTTTTGAAATCGCCCATCACTAGATATTGTTGAATAAAGTCGTTTGGTTTTGGGGTTTTTTTTGTTTTTTTTTGGCGCACAAAAAAAAAAAAAAATTCTTCATAACATTAAGGTTGAACCACTGTAGTCACATGAACTGTTTTAAATATAACTTTAGTGGCTTTCTGGCCATTGAAAGTGTTAATTATCTTGCTGGCAATGCAGGCCTCACTGAGCCATCGGATTGTATCAAAAATATCTTAATTTGTGTTCCGAAGACGAACGAAGGTCTTACGGGTGTGGAACGACATGAGGTTGACTAATTAATGACAATTTTCATTTTTGGGTGAACTAACTCTTTAAGGAACCCAAAAATCATCTGGGTTTAGCAAGAAACCAAGAATCAAAAACTTATCTAAATGAATATCACTAACAATTTCTTGACATAAGAGAAACATTCCCACAGCATATCCCAATTAGATGGATCTAAATCTGGGAATCGGGTGGCAGCAGCTTTTGCAACTAATCAACGATGTCAGGGTATACGTATCCCTGACCAAAGTTCAACCTTCACAACACTTTTTTTTTTTTTTTTTTTAACAATAACTCATTCAAAATCATGCCTTGATATAAACTTGATCATCCAACTATTGTTAAGATTTTAATTAAATTGTCATCTCTTGAATCGCAGCATTTTAATAATATTTTATTCTGCTGGCCACTCTCTGGTAATGAGCAAGCAGACAATGTTGCCAAAGAAGCATTATCTAAAGAACCTGTAAAATGTTCTATGAATTAAACATTAATTAAATCCGGATGTTGGAACAACATTCCTTTTTAATATTCGCTGGTATCAAGAATTTATACAAGATGCCAGATAGGACACTCAAGACTAACACATACATTTTTACTTTCAGGAGAAAACTATCCAGTGTGTCCATCTTACCTGAATCCACTGTCCATTAAACATTTTACTGGACTGTAACACTTCTACCCTTTTAAGAAAACTGTTTTATTCTGTTGATTCTTTTGAAGTAAATCATGTTTTTTTTTTTTTTAAACTAAACCTCTTTTGCCATGATTAGCCATAGAAGCTGGCATGGCGTTAAAAAAGACAAAAAGAAAAGAAAGAAAATCAGAATGAACATCTAGCGATACGCCCACATTTATGAGAGTTGCATAATGTTTCCTAATAATGTTTATAACAGTTCTTTGGGTGATCGGATACTAGGAAAACCCTGGTGACTGATACTTAAAATGTTTCCTCTCATAGGTAAGCCATGCCATCAGTACCATCTAGTTCAGAGTCAGTTGGGACTGGTCCCGTCTGCCCACATGCTGCCAAGGTCCTCACGAATGCTGCAAATGGAGAAACTGGCATCAACGTGGACGCCAAGCTGAAAGTCGATGCCGTCTTGAACGGAAAAGCTGGACACAAGAATGGCACAGCCCATGTGAATGAAACAAACGGTCACCATGTGAAGAGTATGAATGGAGAGCACATGGAGAATGGATCAGAGGTCACAATGGAGAGGAAATGGATTCGACCAGATTTGCCCAGCAGATGCACCTGGAAACTTGGTGACCCAAACACAGATTCGCCCCACAAACACTTCCAACAGTAAGAATGCAGCATCTTAAAGCTGTTATGCATTCCTCAGAGTTCGTAATTGTCAGTGCAGAGGTTTTAAGAGGGTGTTTAGTGGTTAGGGCATAAGGTTGTTTGGTAACAATTTAAAATAAGGTTCATTATTTAACATTAGTTAACATGAACTAATAATGAACTGCACTTCTACAGCATTTATTCATCTTTGTTTATGTTCATCATTTACTAATACATTATTAAAATCAAGGGTTGTATTTGTTAACAGTTAATACACTGTGAACTAACATGAACAAACTATGAACTGCTGTATTTTTATTAACTAATGTTAACAAAGATGAATAAATACTGTAACAAATGTATTGCTCATGATTAGTTCATGTTAGTTAATACATTGTTAACAAATGAACCTTATTGTAAAGTGTTACCTTTATATTTGTTGAACATTTTGATGTTATAAATTAATTTTTAAAAAAAATAATAAAATAAACTATACTATACTATAATATACTATACTAAAAAAAAAAAAAAAAAAAATAGTGACACCCTGCAGTTTTCTGGCAAAATACATTTGAAAATCAAGAAATTAAGTAAATATTAGTATTATAATTTTACAGTTGATATTAAATACGTTTTATTTTACAGTAGAGTAGTATTATTACATTAGTAATTGTTTTATTGTAGTATTTATTCTAGTATTTAACAATCACAAACTATTATTATTATTTTATGGTCATATTGAATGAATCAAAAAAAAAAAAACTACAGGGGAAATGTGTCCTATGATAAAAAATTTTTTTAACGGTTCACTTCATGATTACTGAAACACATTCAAGTTGGCCCTTGCAAAGTTTTTTCCCCAATTCATTTATACCTTAAAGGATGTATGAACTTAAAGACCTTCTGAGTAAGAAGTAATTTTTTCAATTTATAATTTACTTTAAATGTCCTTAATATTTTTGTCTTGTTTCCAGTCCAGATATCTAGAAATTCTTGAATCAAGATGCATTTACTAGATAAGTAATGGTATAGAATATTATGTTTTTGCTTAAAACAAGCAAAATTATCTGCCAGTGGGGTAAGAAAAATAATGTTGTTTCCATTCAAATTAAGATTATTTTTCTTGTTTTAAGCAAAAACGCCCTTAATAAATTCAATTATCGTTTTTTTTTGTTTTTGTTTTTGCTGGAAATATTGGTAGGGATTACAGTCTCATGAACATTCATGACCATGCAAGTAACTCCTGTTTGACAACAGTGTTCTTTCAGGAAGAATGACTCATCTAGAAATGTAACAGTGAATGAACACACCTTTACCATACCCATAAACCAATGCCACAGTCTGCAGAGTCACAGTGATTTAGTCAGTTCCGTTGTGGTTCTTCTATGGTTGATGTTGACTTTAATGTGTGATTGTGGTAGAGCATGTGTAACTACTTAACATGCTCCCTTTTCTCACAGGACAAAGACACCCAATATCCTCCCCAACATCTTAAGCAAGATTGGAGAGACCCCAATGGTCCGCATGAACAAGATTCCCAATGCTTTTGGCCTCAAGTGTGAGCTTTGTGAGTATCTGTAAAATATGGGTGAAGAGGATGTCTTCACACCTGGTTTCTAGTTTTTGTTTTTCTACTGTCGTGTCCTATAATGACACAAAAGATCACATGATCATTTAAGGACAGCCTGTGGAGTGCATGTGCAAGCACGTGTGTCTGGGTTGGGAAGTAAGGGGTTGTGTTCTGGAATGAGGAATGCAGGTGTAGGGTTACGGTCTTCTCCGCCGAGCGAAGACGTGAAGAAGCGAACGTTCCTGGACTGACCGTACTGAGTCGCAGTTCATTCAAGTGCATGAACCTATTTATTTGCTCAAATCACATGTTTAGTTAACATCATTAATTTTTTAGAAATAAAAATGAATATGCATACTTCCTTACTACATAGTAGGTGAAAAACCATATGTGAATATTATGTATGAATTCATTTTCATGAAAAAGTTGGCAAAAATTTACATATTACTACAGCTGAGATTTTGAAGTGTGTATCCAATGGACACTTTACTTTCCTATGAGGTCATGGGAGAGGACTTATGAATAGATATAGATATAGATGACAACGCCTGTAGGCTAAACGCGTAATAGGCATGTGCGTGCCGTCAATCCGTGTTTTTGTAGTTTACACAGTGATGGTAATGGCGTCGTTTTCAAACCGTTTTCACAAGTTTGCATTTGCAGGCCCCCAAAACACCATTGTCATGTAAATGAACGGCCAAAGCGCATAAAAAGTTTTCCGTTTTCAGTTGAAAACAGTGGCACGTAAACAGCCCCTGATATATGAGTATGTGATTTTTGGATGCAGCCATAGAATGAATCTGGAATTCCTGGGATCGAATTACTCTTCAACAGCGATTACATAGAAATGTATAGAGCTACTGCAAACACAGAATTGTGCACTTGTTTCTGTGGTGCATAAGAGTCTATAACATAATATAATAATGTGTGTAATCTGTAGAGGGGAGCCTCATCAACAAGGCATGTATGCACCAAATGTTTACCTGAAGCATACTAAACTTGGAATATAATCTGCTCTGGAGAAAGTTATGATCATTGCTATGGCTACTAGTATACCCTAAAAAATATTGGGAACAAAGTTGTGGTAAAATTACCTGGGTAAGTCACTTAACCTGCTTTCTGGAATACCTCCAAAGTCTCTTTTAGAAGAGCATTCCATTGGATCTTCTACACCGTAACTGAACTAAAACAGATCTGCTGGAAAGCACATTTCTTATCCTCAGATAAAATCAAAGGCCTTCGAAATACCTTTTAGTAATTTCTACAGGGAGGAATGCATTGGGTGTTGCAGAAGATGCATACCTCAAATGGCCTGGTTGTTGCGTTGTATTTTGCGTTTTGTATAGGACCTAAACTGAAACTCGGTGCATACTTTGACTAAACCAGGCTCACAAAATGGCTGCAGTCATTCTTTTTTTTTTTTTTTTTTTTTTGTGAAAGGTGAGCGAGTTTAGCCGTATGGGTCAGAAGTGTCGCAGGGCTGTAGTTAAGCCCCTCTTTGGTTTAACGAACGTTGTTTGAAAGTGTTATTGTGTGGAAGTCAAAGCCTTTTGATTCTAAATGCTTTAATGAGCTTTATAATTGGGATTCAATATGTCTAGCGTTTTCATGTGAACAAGATTACCCTTTGGCCAGTTGAGCCGACAGGCTTTGGCATTACAGACATAGAATTAGCTGACTAATTACATTTGAGTTCTTGAATGTGTGTGTGTGGTTTGTAAATTTTTTTTTTTTTTTTTTTTTTTTTTTTTTTTTTTTTAAATTTCAAATTTCAAAGCCCACCACTGTTCACAATATTCAAAGGAGTAATAGAGTGAGAGATTCAAACCAGGAACACCACAAGTGTAACAAAGTGGAGGAAAAAAAATCTGAAAAATTCTCAAATTTTTGGGGTAGTAGTTATACCATGGGTGAGTAAAGTCAGTAAGTTTTAGTCCAATGCAATAATGTTAACTGGCTTTTTCAAGAAAAAGAAAATCCTCTCCAGGTGAAATGACCCAAACACAACCTGATGGCTAATATTTAATTCACAATTTTTTACCTGATCTATGTTATTTGATTTTTCCAGCTCTAGAAATCACAATAAAAGTACTAATTATATATATAATATATAATATTTTTTTTTGTCTTTCTATCATTGTCTAGTGGCTAAATGTGAATTCTTCAATGCTGGCGGCAGCGTGAAGGACAGAATCAGTCTGCGAATGGTAGAGGATGCTGAGCAAGACGGCATCCTCAAACCTGGAGACACTATCATTGAACCCACATCAGGAAACACAGGTGTGTGTGTGTGTGCACCATTTAGCACCATAATACTTATTCTCATGTCTTTAATATTTTTCTTTAAAGCAAGTACTTTGTTTTTAACTGTGCCGTGTTGAGGAAGACTTCTGTTCCCTTTAGTTTAATCCAGACACTGGAATGCTGTAGGACCGGTTAATCATGTTATGTGCCCAGCTAGTGTGTCAAAAAATTATTATTCAACATCTGTTAGATGTTCTTCAACATCTCTAATACTTGCTAATCAATGAACTAGTGCAGATTATTGATCTTAAATACAGACTGATACAGACTGAGACAAAAAAAAAGTTTTTCTATGCTCTTCTTACTATTTCTTATATCCTTCCTTGTTCTAGTTTGTACTTTTCTAGACAATGTTGAATTCCTCTTTTGTAAGTCGCTTTGCATAAGTGTCTGCTAAATCAATAAATGTAAGTGTTTTTTTCAGGTATTGGACTTGCGCTGGCAGCAGCAGTCAAAGGTTATCGCTGCATCATTGTCATGCCTGAAAAGATGAGCATGGAAAAGGTGAAATTATGAAAATGAATAATGTGTGGGTGTAAATCCACTTGATATCTGAAGACTTCTGTCAATGTTTGTAGTGCGTGTGAATGTGTGTTTTCATAGTCACATGTTTCGTGTCCTTACATGCTCCCAGGTGGACGTGCTCCGCGCTCTTGGTGCCGAGATCGTTCGTACCCCTACCTCTGCTCGTTTTGACTCTCCTGAGTCTCATGTGGGTGTGGCTTGGCGTTTGAAGAATGAGATTCCTAACGCTCACATTCTGGATCAGTACCGTAATCCCAGCAACCCCCTGGCCCACTATGACACCACTGCAGAGGAGATTCTGGAGCAGTGTGACGGTAACTGCAGAATTTGTGTAGAAGCAACATTGTGGCTTTTTCAAAATTAAACATTCGCCTCTCTCTTAAGTCAATTTGATTCTTTTTATAAAAAAGCTCATAATTTACCTGTGGTTCTCAACCAGGGGCCCAGGAAGCCCCAATAAGTCTTAAAAATATTTAAATTAAGTAGGACAGGGTACTGACACAAATTCTGATTCAATATCAATTAATTTGGATATAAATCAGATACAGTACATGGCAAAAAATCTCTCAACTAATGCTGTAAACTATACTAGGAGTCAGTTGGTACTACATTACTATAATATTGAAGGTTAAAATTAAATGATTTGTATACAAACACTTAAAGTTTTATATTAATAAAGTTTTAATACTAACATAATTGCATAATTATGTTTCTACTCATTCATTTTTTTAGAAATATAAACATGCAAATTGCGGCTACATGAAAACTTGACAGATTTATTCAAACATACATTAAATGTTGAACAGTAAAAAAATATAATGATACAGATTTAACATACCTTCTGATGTTCATTCATATTTATTTCGTGCTGTAACTTGTAATGCAGAAGAGATGATCAGTTCATGTCACTTGATCTGAGGTGCTACAGTAATCTGTTAGAACTCATTAAGGAATAGCAAAACTGAATTTATTGTTTGCATTTCGTAATGAACAGAATTTGAAATCTGAGACTTTGTTTCATATAAAAAGTAACAAAGCTCAAAGCCTATTGTAATTTATTAGATGGGAGGCGTGATACAATGTTCTGTTAATTTGTCATTTAAAAGATTCTTGGGATTTAAAAAATATATTTTTTTTTTACCTAGCCCTAAAATTTAGTTATATTATACTTATATTATTGATTTACATATACAGCTGACATCAGATTAGATAATAGGGCCTTCAAATATTGACAAAAGGTTCAAATAAAGTCAAAAAGGTTGAGAATCATAGCATTTGACTAATGTTGAAGCCATGTTTTTTTTGTTTGCCCTCTGTAGGTAAAATAGACATGCTGGTGGCTGGAGCTGGCACTGGTGGCACCATCACTGGTGTCGCCCGCAAGCTGAAGGAGAAATGCCCCAATATCAAGGTGAGACTCAGATCGGTTCATAAATTCTGATACAGCAGTCAATGAACGTGTTTTCTCCTTCCTTCCTTCCATCCATCCAGTTTTAAAAGTATCCTGTTTTTTTATAGAGTATGCTTTTATTTCAGAAATAATAGTCATCTAAATGAATTCTGAATAATCGTTAATTTGAAGAAACACTGCATTCATTTATATGAACACATTCTTACACAGCCTATAACATGTTAATGTCTTTGTTGCTCAGATAGTTGGAGTGGATCCTGAGGGCTCCATCCTTGCTGAGCCAGAGGAACTGAACAAGACTGATAAGACTCAGTATGAGGTGGAGGGCATCGGATATGATTTCATCCCCACTGTTCTGGACAGATCTGTAAGTGTGTATTTGCACAGTAGGTGTGATGCAGTTGAAATGACATTTGATGTTTACTGTTGGCAAATGATCACTCACCATGATCCACCTTAAATGTTCCCTTCTAAAATTGTCATGCCTTTTCAGTGGTTGCCATCCGACCTATTGTCATATTTAAAGGGTTAGTTCACCCAAAAATGAAAATTATGTCATTATTGACTCACCCTCATGTTGTTCCAAACCCGTAAGACCTCCGTTCATCTTCGGAACACAGTTTAAGATATTTTAGATTTAGTCCGAGAGCTTCGAAAATACATTTTGGTCCAAAAATAACAAAAACTACGACTTTATTCAGCATTGTATTCTCTTCCGGGTCTGTTGTCAATCCGGGTTCACGACTCCGCAGTGACGCTGCTGACGTAAGACGCTGCTGACGTGTTACTGGTGCGCCCGAGCTTCGTTTACAGTCTGATGCTGTGTTCACACCAGACGCGACTATTCGCGCATAGTTGGACGCTTGAACATTTTGAGTTTGCTCGCTTCATTCGCGCGTGAAAATCCCTTCACAACAGACGCGAATTCGCGTCATGGGAGGGGCTCTCCCGCTCCATTATGTGTCCCAGACTCTCCCACTGCTTTCTGCACACTTCCTCTGAATAAACACAACTTGTCAGTGGGGAAATAATTGTAAATTACAGCGAATAAGCTCAATTGGTCGTCTTTAGTTGGCTTGTAGTCTTAATAAATATATATATATATATATATATATATATATATATATATATATATATATATATATAGCTCAAATTGAGTAAAGACCGTTTTTTACAACTTATCAGATTGTCCGACCTCCTCACTCACTTTCTTTCAAACACGATCCTTTTTATTTCTGTTTCTATAAATGTATGACGATGTATAGCGACGATGATTTTGTCCTCCATTGTTGTTTCGAATTTCTGCCTCAGCTCGCTACCTCACGTCACTACTAGAGCAAGCTCCTGATTGGTTAACGCGGCGAGGAAATTCGCCAAAGTTCATATTTTTCAACTTGCGCGATTCACGCGAATCGCGCCGCAGGATGTCAATTCGCGTCTTTGCATTGACTTAACATGTAAATCACTCGCGCTTACCGCTTCATTCGCGTCCGGTGTGAACCAAGCGTGAGGGAGAAGCACGCTGTATTCAAGCTATTCTATATTGTTTGTATTTTTGGTATTGCTATATTTTTTTTAAATGATGCTAAGTGTGCATGTCGCGGATGTCCTAATCGGCAAAAACAACGACGTAAAAGTGCATTACCAACGCCGACAGATGAAAGGATTCAATGGAATCAATTCAGTGGAATCAATTCAATGGAAAGGATTACGGAAGAGAATACAATGCTGAATAAAGTCATAGGGCCCTATAATACACCCGGCGCAAAGTGTGTTTGCTAGTTTGCGTCCGGCGCCGTGCGCGTTTTCCCGTTCAGCGCCACGTCCTTAAATTAGTAAATGCATTTGCGCCAGTTAGTGCGCCCATGGGCGTGCTGGTCTAAAAAAGAGGTGTGTTCAGGCGCATTGCGGCGCATTGCTATTTTAAGGAGCTGAAAATAGACTGCGCCATAGACCAACTCAAACCTGGTCTAAAGTCTAAAGTCAATGGCGCAATGTTTTGTTGTTAGAGCGCGTTGGTAGAAACTGCGCCTCTGGGCGCGTCCACAGTGCGCGTTGACTTTGCTTATTACACACAGGGATGCGCATCACACAAACATGCCAAATATTAAAAACAAAAGGATTACAGTGTAAAAGAATATTATTGTGTAGGCTACATAAATATAAAAATGTAATGATGAATAGTCATTGCGTATATTAGAATTAGGCTACCTATTTTCAATTCAGCCTATTACTACTAATAATGATGAACGAAATTGGCTAATTATTTGAACAATCGTGCCAATACACACACATATATATTAACTGACTCATCGCGTGTACGCCATGTAAATAGCAATCCGCCATGGCGCGAGCGCATCTCGCTCTTAAAGGGAATGGGAGATGACACTCTGATTGGTTTATTGAACGTTACGCCCATTACTCATTAAGAGAATAGGGACAACCCATTTCAAAAATGCGCCCCGGCGCACGGACCGTTTATCCGTCGTTAAAATAGCAAAAGTGGATTTGGACACGCCCTGAGTGCACCTGCGCCGTGCGCTTTACACTTTGCGTTTAGATCGTTAAAATAGGGCCCTTTGTTTTTGTTATTTTTGGACCAAAATGTATTTTAGATGCTTCAAAAACTTCTAACTAACCCACTGATGTCACATGGACTACTTTGATGATGTTTTTATTACCTTTCTGGACATGGACAGTATACCGTACAAACACTTTCAATGGAGGGACAGAAAGCTCTCAGACTAAATCTAAAATATCTTAAACTGTGTTCTGTAAATGAACGGAGGTCTTACGGGTTTGGAACGACATGAGGGTGAGTCATTAATGACATAATTTTCATTTTTGGGTGAACTAACCCTTTAAGTGACACAAGCTACCTAGAAAGGATGTACAGATATTTAAATCTTGAAGTGCATGGATGTCTCACCCCTTTTTACATATTGTTTTAAGTCATAGTAGTGGCAATAATAACTAAGGGCATGTTCACACTTTTAGTTTGGTTCTCTTGTATGGCGGCATTTTAATGCCATTAATGACCGAGCGCACAATTGATGCTTGCGCGCGCAGTAAATCACTTCCGCGAGAGGATAACAGATCTGCACGCGAGGAAACGGGAGCCCGCAAGCTCATTTTAAACCCGCGCGCGCGCATGACATCTTCCTCTGCGCGCAGATCAAGCCCTCGCGCGAACACTTTTGATTTTTGTCAGTCGTGGGGCGGGACTTTACTTATTTCAGTGTAACCTCAAATGTCATTGGTCAATTCAGTTTTTCCAGAAGTCTGTTTTGATTGGACGCCTGTTGTAAAATGATTAGACATGGCTTGGACCAGATGAAAAAAATACTATAGTAATTTATAGTAAATACTATAGTGTTTTTGAACCATAGTATAGTATAGTACTTTTATTTGCTGTGGTAATTCTATAGTTGTTGAGGGTAATATAAACAAATTACCCAAATACTATAGTTTTCTACAACTATAGGGTATATTACTACAATATACACTAGAGTTTACTGTAGTAAAAACTAAAGTAGCCTATACAGTATTTATTACAGTTTATCAGTTCATCATAGTTAATACACTGTATACTGAAGCATTCATTAACAAAGTGTTGTAAATAGTATAATGTATACAATATGCTACACTTTACTATAGTATGGTCCAAAACACTATAGTATTTACTAGTATTATGCAAGTGAGTTAAACTTTATTTATTGACTGATTGATTGCATTATTATTATTATTATATGTCCTTATTAGATACTATATTAACTTGATTTATTATTTTTATGGAGCTGTAGCTGCTGGGGAAAAATGAGAACACATAGTAGTTCACCGCTACATTATCATTATACTTCCACTAAACAGTATCTGCTTACCCATGATAGTATACAAAAACAACAACAAAAAAACGAAATATGTCTTAGATATAAAGATTTCTAAATTGGGTTTCGGGGGGTATGATCATTCATACTGTGTACTGTATCTTAACTTTAACTGCAACCTTTCAACAGAGTGAAATGCTGAAACCATTTTATACTGTATTTAATGGAAAATATATTAACCTGATAATATATTAAACTGACAAAGAATGATAACAAAAAGCTTACACAACAACTCTTGCTGATATGAACAAGTGATGTATCTTTCATCCAAAGCCACATGAAGCAATTCTGGATTTAGAATCATAGTTACAACTATTTAATTGACACTTTTGACATTTCTGTAGTTCTCAGAACTGATATAATTTTGGCTGGGTAAACAGATACTGTTTAGTGGAAGTATAGTGGTAATGTACTACAGCAAATATAATATGTGTTCTCTTATTTCCCCAGCAGCTACAGCTCCATAAAAATAATAATAAATCAAGTTAATGTATATGGTAGGCCATATTATAATAATAATGCAATCAATCAGTTAATAAATAAAGTTTAACTCACTTGCATCTGGTCCATTGATGAAGCCATGTCTAATCGTTTTACAACAGACGTCCAATCAAAACAGACTTCTGGAAAAACTGAATTGACCAATGACATTTGAGCTTACACTGAAATAAGTAAAGTCCCGCCCCACGACTGACAAAAATCAAAAGTGTTCGCGCGAGCGAAATAGAAGATTGAGCGCGAGTGTGGGGAATGATGACGCGCGTGCTGCGAATCTTGTCCGAGCACGCGAGGGCTTGATCTGCGCGCAGATGAGATGTCATGCGCGCGCGCGGGTTTAAAATGAGCTTGCAGGCTCCCGTTTCCTCGCGTGCAGATCTGTTATCCTCTCGCGGAAGTGATTTACTGCGCGCGCAAGCATCACTTGTGCGCTCGGTCATTAATGGCATTAAAATGCCGCCATACTCTTGGTTCTTTGCGGACCAAATTGTCATTTATAGTACTGAACGTAGAGATACAAAACAAAAAAAAACAAAAAAAAAACTTTTATGATGAATGTATTTTGCATCGAAACTTACTGAACATCGAAAACAATGCAGTGTGTTCAGCATGCTCATTGAATGTGCATACATACAGTATGGTGGTATTTTAACTAGCTGAGCACTCATGAAGAGTTTAGAAAATGTGTAAAGGAGTCAAAATGGCACCAGGAACTCCTCAATTACACACACCAATATCTGCTGCTAGAAGACACGTTTCTGATGACTGTAATGGATAACATTGCAACTATGACAAGAAACAGCGGGTATGCTTGAGTGTTCTCTCCTTTTTATGGTCGCTTCTTATAACATCACATCCTGTTTTTGGTTTGTTAAGATGTCTTTGGTCCGTGTTGCATTCATATTTCATTTGAACCTCACCAAAGTTTGTTTGGAAGGTGGGTCTCGGTCTGCTTGTTTGGTGCGCACCAAGGTTCAGCTGGCAGCATGAACCACCCTAACAGAGCAATCACACCAGAGTTTGTTTTAATGAAACCTGCCAAGTGTGAATACTTGCTGTGAACCCTAAAAGAGCCACAGTGAGAATGCTGAAGAAATGTTAGGAACTCTTCTGTTGACTTTCATAAGTGTTTGCCAATTTGTATTTGCAGTTTGTACCATTTTTGATCATGATACTGTGTATTCTATCAATTTCTCTAAATGAAAATAGCAAATAATAGATGTGTCACACTTCATTCCAACCCATGCTAGACAAAATCCATTCAGAATTTTCTTTTTTTTCTCCCACATTTTGCATCTCAGGTGGTGGATAGTTGGTACAAGTCCAATGATGAAGATTCCTTTGCCATGTCTCGTATGCTCATCAGAGAGGAGGGACTTCTGTGCGGTATGTGACTCTCTCACATTTAATATGTGTGAAATTAAGTGTGTATCTAAAGTCTGTTTTCTATCACTCTTTGTAGGTGGTAGTTCAGGCACAGCCATGTCTGCAGCAGTGCATGTAGCCAAAGAGCTGAAGGAAGGCCAGCGCTGTGTGGTGATCCTTCCTGACTCCATCCGCAACTACATGTAGGTTTCGGTGTTCCCAGAATTCTAGTGTGTTTAGCTGTGGTGTGAATGTGTGTTTTGTGTTGCCTGGTAGATTAAGCAACAACAATTGTGATGTTTAAGACTTAAAATTCCGAACATACCGACTGTCAAGGTTTATGTCACCGTTCTACCAGAATTGAGAATCTGCTCTGATGTTGTAGCTTCCCAAAATGGTTTAATTTAGTCTTGTCTACTAAACTATGCTAATCTTAAATTATTGGTAAATTACAGTCAGTTAGCTGCACTAAGAGTAGGTAATGACATTGAGACTGTTTAAGGAGGTAATATCTTTTACAAATGTATAACTATTCAAAACAAAACCAACAAGGATTTTAGCGTGATGTTTAACAAGTACAAGTAACTAATAAAACTAGAGAACACACAGCTTTATATAATACAGTCAAAAACACTGTGATGAACAGCAGCTGTTAATATGTATTTTTACACACACACACATCTAAATTTACTAAAACATGCTTTTTTTGAGAAACAAACAAATAGAGATTTCAGGAAAAAATGTCATTATTTATTAAAAAAAAAAAAAAAAGTAAATAAATAACTACTTTTATTTCATTACTCCCCAACACTGCATGCTTGTTCCTCAAATGCAGTATGTGTACAATAAATATATAGTATGCATATTTGCCCACTGTGTAGGATACTGTTTCCTAGGCTTGCATTATGGATCTAAATAAATCCAAAATCACAATACAGCTTAGTGCAGGGATGGGCAACTCCGGTCCTGGAGGGCCAGTGTCCTGCAGAGTTTATCTCCATCCCTGATAAAAACTCACTCGCCTATAGCTTTCTACTAATTCTGAAGACCTTGATTAGCTGGTGATTTTAAGTAATTAAATGTTTACGCTGGATGTTTCAGCTGTGTTTATTTACATGTGAGCAGCTTGTGATCCAGGGTTTTCAGGGTCTCAGAGCAGCTATTTACAGTAAATGCTGCTCTACATGAGCTCATCTCTGCATCTGATACGAGTTTGAGTCATACCATGCATTAGGAAATGCAATGCGCGCCAACCATCTTCCCAAACTTGTAATAAGCTTTTATAAGCTCCCTGAGGTTTTCCGCCAAAGTAATAGCAATAATAGTAATCATAATATTTTTATTTTATTTTATTTTATTTTATTTTATTTTATTTTATTTTATTTTATTTTATTTTTTATTTATTTATTTTATTTTTTTATTATTAATTAAATTTTTAGTTTTTATATATATATATATATATATATATATATATATATATATATATATATAAAATATTTTTATTATTGATTATTTGGATTATTTGATTATTGATTATTTATTATCCCCTTTAGGTCTAAATTTCTTAGTGACAAGTGGATGTGTGAAAAGGGCTTCCTGAGCGAGGAGGATCTCTTTGTCAAGAAGCCATGGTGAGTATATAGACATACCCACCTACACATGTTGTCTTTGCAAGCATCCTTGTTATTTACACTCCAATATCCTATGCAAATAAAGTCTATCTCTGCATCTGTTATTACACTAGGCTGCATTACTGCTAAAGTTAAGCTTCTATATGAGGAGGCATGTTCACTCTCCCAGATGAGCTTTTACTGTCTTCCCCCCCCCCCCTCACCCTGCCCTCATCTCTCGGTAGGTGGTGGAATCTGACTCTACAGGAGCTCCGGCTCTCCGCCCCCCTAACTGTTCTGCCTTTAGTGTCCATCAAGAAGACCATTCAGATCTTGAAAGAGAAGGCCTTTGACCAAGCACCTGTGGTGGACGAGGCCGGGTAGGTCATTCAGAATTTGAGTAGTTTGTCAAGCCTCTTAAGATTTTAGTGTAATTGTTTAAGGAGATCACATATCAGTGCTAATCACTCAAATCAATGCAGTGTAACAAATACTGATTAATTCCACATGTCAATGTTTCCACTGAACCTATCATGCTCTGCATAAATAAGTATGTCTGAGACAATGAGACGGTAAAATATGTGCCGTGTTCTTAGAAATATAGTGGAAAACATACTTTTTTTTTGTTGTAGTATACGTTTGAATACATGTGAGTGTTCATATTTTAAACCAATTTCCAAATATTTGCATATTTTTGCATTTGACAGCTGAAAATTTTAAAGTAATAATTAAAAGGTCAAAATATCTGATATTTAAGTTACTTAAGTTATTGATATTGATATACCACACAATATTAAAACAAATATTTTTAAACGGCTACCTCTGTTTAATTTTAATAAAATAAAAATAATAATAATAATAATAATAATAATAATAATGCTTTTAATAAAATAATTGGATTTTAATGATTCTTGTCATGGAACTTTTAATTCTATTGTATATTTTTTCTCTTTTATTATGTTTTACAGACAGTTGAACGCCCTAATTTTGCCCGACCAGAAATGTTGTTTGTGTATGTGTGAATATGTGTGTATGCATAAAAATATTATATAAAATAAGAAGTACTATTAATATATAATTATTATTTTTTCTAAAATTCTTACAAACAATTTTAATTAAGATATTAAAAAAAACTTACAACAGAAAGTCAGTATGAATTGTTTTTATAGTTATTATATGTTGATATTTTGGACGTCTTCCTGATTTATATCATCGGCTCATTAGTAGAGGTTCCCAAGTGTTTCAAAGAAGGTAGACACCCAAAATGTACAGTGCTAACATCTTAGAGGATCAAGATTAAGACTTGATAGATCTAGACATGTCATTGACCCAAAAATACCAAAATGATAAAACAGATGTTAAGTGTAGGAAGGTGTGGCTCAGTCTGGTGTCTGGTTTTCTCCCTGTAGGCACATTCTGGGCATGGTCACGTTGGGGAACATGCTCTCGTCTGTTCTGGCTGGGAAGGTTAGGCCATCTGATCCCATAAGCAAAGTTCTCTACAAACAGTTTAAACAGGTGGGTGCACACACACAAACACATACAGTACACACACCCCCTTTTCTGGCATAGTGTACACGTGATGCGACAGAAGGTTCAAGAAAAAGTATTCACACAGCTTGTTCAAATAAACCTTGAGACATCAGAAATCCTTATAAGGAGCATAGTGTTGAGGTTGTGTTTTTTCCCTCTGGCTCTAAATGAGGGTTGGATCTAATTATATGATTATCTATTACAAAGACTTGCGCTGTTTATGATTTCTGTGGCTTGGATGAATAAGCAAATAATATCTGAATAATAATGTGTTAATTGTACATGTCAGAGTAAATATCATTAATTGGTTACTTAGTATCCAGTACTGACAGAGGTAATGTGATCTCTCAATAGTCATCTTGTCTCTCTTCCTGTAGGTGCGCCTAACTGATAACCTGGGCAAACTCTCACGTATCCTCGAGACGGACCATTTCGCCCTTGTTGTGCATGAACAGATTCAGTGTAAGTCAAGTTCTTTAACTCTTTTAAAAGATTTATATTTAAAATAAATGCTGTTCTTTTGAACTTTCTTCTACTCAAAGAATCCTGAAATATATCAAAAATATTAAGCAACCAATCATTATATTAGAATGATTTCTGAAGGATCATGTGACACTGAAGACTGGAGTAATGATGCTGAAAATTCAGCTTTGATCACAGAATAAATTACATTTTAAAATATATTCAAACAGAAAACAAATTAATAATAGTTCACAATAGTACTATTTGTACTGTATTTCTGATCAAATAAATGAAGCCTTTAACTGTATTTGAACAGGAATTATACAATATAAAACATGAATGATAAAATATAATTGCTAGCCAATAATTATCTGTGAAACCAGGGTATTAACACTATTTCCAAAAACTCAATGCATTGCAATCAAATCATCCTTCATCTTTCACTTGGTATAAAGCTGCCACATTAGACAGATTCCCCTTTAAACAAAATGTGACCCAGACTTCCTTCAGTACAGGTTTCATTTATTAATGTATTTGGTCCCCACTTGACATACAATCTAAAGTTTGGGTCCTAAATCCAAACCATTGGTGCAAAGAATGTAAAACATTCTCAAAAAAGCGTCGTGGACAAGCATCTACATCACATGACTGAATTAACAGGTATTGTACAAAATGTACAAAAGTCTTTCCATATAAAACGCAGCACTATTTAGGAACAACAGTCTTATTCATGGAGCTTAATGCAATACAGCACCAATTCCTGATACAGGACACGTGTTTTCCTGAACTCCGGATCACTGTGCCCCCTCTGTTTGCTCTTTGTGGCGAAGACATTGCTACATTGTGTACCTGTTGACGGACATTACACCTACTGTGGCATATACTCAGCCAAGTGCTAGAATGACACCACTTTTTTCTAACAGAGGTTAACAAACATTACATAAGAAGACAGGGCTGCTTTCATAACTTTGATAACATCATTAAAAATTGTAATCATTGTAGCATCATTGATATAATAATATAGTTTTTGTGGTACTTTACAATTAGTGTTGGGGAAGTTTACTTTTAAAAGTAATGCATTACAATATTGCGTTACTTTCTGAAAAAAGTAACTGTGTTACATAGTTACTTTTTATTGAAAGTAATTCACTACGTTTTTTTTTCTCATCTAGGCTGGGCTTGTTTGTTTTAATAAACGTCAACGAAAAGTTCTATTTTTGGCTAATGTAAAGGCCCTTTCACACCAAAAGTGAAATTAATACGCCTCAGGCTGAAGGAAATGCAAATTCATGTCTGTACAGTAGAGAACAAACTTTTCAGCTGTACTGCCATTCTGAATAATTTTTGCTTATTAGCATGGTTGAATTGGATCATCGAAGGTCATCAGGTTAATAAAGTGAGATTAAATACATAAAGTATATTTGTATAATTTAAAGGTGCAATATGTAATATTTTTGCAGTAAAATATCCAAAAACCACTAGGCCAGTGTTATATATTTTGTTCACCTGAGGACTTACAATATTCCAAATGTTTCCAACTCTTTGTAAATCGTGAGAAAATTGCAGTTTTAAGGCTCCGGGACATGTGAGGAGTCGCCTGTCAATTGCGTCATACCCACGTTAACCCTCGGTCTGCCTTGGTTTACGGATTTATTTTGTAGAAACCATGGAAACACCAAAGACGCTTTAAAATGTAACACGTTTTAATAGACAAGGGAACAACTGTTTTGATATATTTATAGATAATATAGCTCAACATGTTTAGTCTTATTGTTTAAATCTAATTTTCTTGATTTTTTTTTTTTTTTTTTTTTTTTTTTTTTTTTGCGAGTACCATGCTTTACCATGCCTCAGAGAAAAACACTATTTTGTTATTTTAATGGCTAACATAGCATAATCAGATGCAGCTTTATTTTTAGTAACAGTAATACAGAATTTTCTCCATCATACAATATGTTTTAAAATCAATTGCATGCCATTTATCAACACAAGACATCCAATATTTAATGATATTCTAAAATTGATCTATCTTACTGCAATGTGTAACAGTGTCTCACAGCAGCCACCGAGTGAACGCACAGAGTAACGTTATAACATTTTCAACACTCTCAAATGTATCTAATATGATAAACAGAGCTGCGTTACCCCATACTCATGACTGGAAAAGCGGAATCGGCACCAGCGACTGTGTCATAATAAAAGTTCTGCTGCTTGCTGCGTGTGTTGTGTAATCGCTCCAGCGGCCTCGTTCAGCTCCTACAACACTTGGTCCGGCTCTGCTTCATACTACAATAACGTTAATAATCGCATCCATGAACATGATTTCTTCCTGACTCCAATCCCTATTCTTTTGCACCGTCCGTTGAGGTGAAGACCACATGTCCCAATATTCTGCTCTAAAACTTGGCAAAGTTGTCAAGCTACGCCTTTGTTTTGAATAGGCTTCTAGTGACCTCTAGCAGACAAAATTATTACATATTGTACCTTTAACATTTAATTATTGCAGGTTTGCGTAATATTCTGAGTTTTACCATTTTTATTCATTTTGAGGAATACTGAATCTGTTTTTGTGCTCGTGAGAGGAGTAAACGCATGTTCACATTTAGTCTAGATCTACAATAACCATCATGTTCATACAGCACACACAACACCTCTACCTACTCCAGATTTCTCTCAACATGGGGACAGGAGAGCTGTCAGTCAATAAATGGGAAAACAAAGAAACTAGCATTACTTGTTTGAAAAAGTAACTCAGATATTTTGTTGTAAAGTTAAAATTAATACGTTACTTGAAAAAGTAATCTGACTACGTAAAATCTAGTTACTTGTAAATGCGTTACCACCAACACTGTTTACAATAAGGTTTCATTTGTTAAAATTAGTCAACTACATTAGTTAACATGAATGATGAACAATACTTGTACAGCATTCATTAACAATGTTAATTTCAACATTTTTAAAATCAAAATGTGTATGTTTAATGAGGACACTTCGTGTGTCCTCGTAAACCAAATGGCTTAAAAAACATACAAAACTGTGTTTTTTTGTTTGTTTGTTTTTTGAAAAAATCAAAAAATGCAGACAGTTTCCTGTGATGGGTAGGTTTAGTGGTAGTGTAGGGGGATAGAATATACAGTTTGTACAGTATAAAAACCATTACGCCTATGGAGAGTCCATGTAAAACCACATATACAAGTGTGTGTATCTGTATTTCAGTTAATATTTTTTTTTTATTTCAAGTAAAACACTTTACTTGAAGGGGTGTGCATAAGACTGACATGACGCCTTCATAATCATGACATGACACGTGTCATGAATATGAAGGAGGTTTTATGAATGTTTATGACAACTGTCATTAAGTGTCATTCGCTCAATTATTTCATTTTTAATGCAAAGATGACATTGTTTGAGATGTCCGAGTTATGACAACTTGACATAAACCAATACATCATAACCTGTCAGTGTCTTTGTCATGACAACTTGACATCATTTAGCTTTATCGGTTAACATTACATTAAACTGTCATGTGGTTGGTTTTGACATGAGGCCATTATAATAGTGTCATAAATATGTATCTTGAGCTCAAGTACAGTGGTACAAATTGAACTTGTCATTAAAATGTCATTAAGTGACAATACTCTGACAAATAATTTTATAACAGCGTCATGACTATTTTTCATTTCATTTTTTTTTTGTTTTTGTTTTTTGTTTTTTTAAGTTTCCTCCAACAGAAGGTCAGATAATAGACAATTTCAAATTTCGTAAAAAAGATGACACTGTTATAAAATAATGGTAACACTTTATTTTAGAGTCTTTTAACTAGTTGCTTATTACTATTAGCATTCATATGGCTAAAATATTGGCTGTTTATTAGTACTTATAAAGCACATATTAATGCCTTATTCTGCATGACCTTATTCTACATTCTTAATCGTACCCAATACCTAAACCTAACAATTAACTATAATAAGCAGTAAATTAAGAGTTTATTGAGGGAAAAGTCATAGTTAATCGTTTATATATGTGTTCCCTATACTGAAATATTACCAAAATAATGTAATGTAATGTTAACCCATAAAGCTAAGTAGTTTTTTAAGTTTGATAATTAATCTGCTATGCCATGTTTATGACAGGTTATGATGTTTTGCTAATGTCACGTTGTCATGACAAAGACACTGACAGGTTATGATGTGTTGGTTTATGTCAAGTTGTCATAACAAAGACATCTCAAACAATGTCATCTTTGCATTAAAAATGACATAATTGAGGGAATGACACTTAATGACAGTTGTCATAAACATTCATAAAACCTCCTTCATATTCATGACACGTGTCATGTCAAGATTATGAAGGTGTCATGTCAGTCTTATGCACACCCCTTCAAGTAAAGTGTTACTGAAAATGGTTATTATTTTTTAATGGTTTTAGTTAACAATAATAACCCCATGGACCCCATGCAGATGAAGTACAGTAAATGCAGGTTGTGACGTCATTGCAGTGGATGATGTCAGCAGTCTGAATTGCAGTTCCTGTCTTACAGACATGAGTGATGGATCTCCCAAGATGAGGCAGATGGTATTTGGGGTGGTGACAGCCATTGACCTGCTGAACTACGTGGCCACGCGTGAGAGGAGGGAACGCTCGCTGTCCGAATGCTCTCTGTCTGAAGAGCAGTGAGCGATCAAGAGTGTGTGAACAGTGGTGGAACGTTATTTTCTTCTCTTTCTCTCTGTCTTTCTCTCAGTTTATTTCTCAGCAAGTGGCATGCTCACTTTTAAAGAACGATTATGCTATTTATAAGTAAGAGTCAGTTATTTCAGACATTTCATTCTAACAGATTTGTACTCTGTTTACGGTTTCATTTTTCTTTGGTCTCTCTTAATTTTAATTCAGTTTAGGTGCTTTGTTAACCATTCAACATAATGAAGTAATCAAACAGGTAAATCAACCACCCTTTGCAGGTTTGTTTACTTTGCAAATTTGATTTTATCGAGGTGTATATATTTCAATGAATGTATTTTATTCTTTGGAAAACTCATGCATTTTAGTATTTCTAGGATTAGTTTAAGAGCTAGATTCAGGTGCTCTCTTGTCTGATCTACAGCTATATTGCCACCTAGTGACTGCAATAGTTTACAACAAGCATGGAGACTTTCATCTTCATCAATCATGCTCTGCTTTTTGGCACAATGATCTCTGTGGTGTGTGGGGGGTTTGCAGGCATGATTAATAATATTTGGCAAAGCAAATAAAAAGTGTGTTTGGTAAACCAAACTGCACCCAGACAGGGTAACTTGGTATTTTTCTTGTATTGAAACAAGATATGATATAGAGTGTAAATAAATAATGGTGGTTTGTAGTTGCTTAAAACACACCACTCTGTGTTAAGCAAATTTGATCATTCTTTTCATGTTTCTATGTTATTTTCAGCTGATCTCTTGTAAATCAAAACTGTAACTTATGGAGACTGAATAAGATTGATTGTATATAGGAGTTAATGTGAAGTGAGTGAATGTGCATTAGGTTGATCATGTTTATGGTTTTTGTGCATGCTGCTGGAGGTCTCTGGCTCAGAATGTCTTTACTCTTCTGTTATGATGTTCTATGTCATTTGATTTGGCTTTTTCTTGAATCTTATTATTGTAATACTGTTTACAAATAAAGGCTTTATTTCGGGAAGGAATAATGGTTGTGTGAATTGTATTGTCACTACACTTGTCTTTTAGTCCACTGGCTAGCTTTTAACATTTTATTCTGGCTGGTGAGAATTATAGGTTGTTGGAAAAAAAAAAAAAAATCAACTTAAGGGAGTTTGTGCTTTAAAAAAAATATCTGTCAGTGGGGTAAGAAAAATTAACATTTTTTTCAAAAGGTACACTAGATTATTTTTAGAATGCATTGGCAGATCTTTTTCCTCTCCACTTGTTTTAAGGACAAGGACAAGTTCCAATTTTAGTGTGTAAATAATTAAAAAAAAAAAAAAAAACTATAAAACTGTATAAACCTGACCAATAGTGCCACCTGCTGGGGTAGAAAAAAACTTACTGCTGGACTGAATTAGAGCCATTTCTCAATATTTGTCTTGTCTCTTTATTGCCAGTGGTTTTACCCCTTAGTGTGTATTAAAGAAAGCTAGAAAATAATATTTCATGGACAAGGCGTCTTAAAATGCATGTTTGAGCTGTCTTAACTGAAAGTAACTTGCACTGACATATCTTTAAAGTCAATGCCATTGTTTTGTTTCAAGATCACCAGAAATATTATTATTATTATTTAAGAGGCACATGTATATAAGATACCTTAATGTCCTAGTTGAACTAAGGCCTAATCCTGGCTTAATCTAAACCCTGTCTGTGAAAACAGGCCAAAGTGTTTCTGGGATCCACACTGTAAAACCGAACAGTGAAATTAATTAAGTTAAGTTTGTTTCACTCAAATAATAATGAAAGTTCATTGTACTTAATAGAAAAAAGTTGCATGAACTCAAAATTTCATTGTAGTAAGCTGAACTTAATATGATTGTGTTGAGCTGCAGCAGATTTCTAATTCCCAGCATGCTTTGCATCAGACCATATAAATAACTGTTGAAATTAAGTGTTATTTTGTGTGTTTTTGCACAAGATTAACATATGGAGATATAAGTTAATGATTAATGCTGTGTTATGTTGGGATTCAGGGGGGTTCTGTTATGTTAGTTTGGTAGGGTTACCACTGTGGTGAAGAGTAGAGCCTGTGGTTAGGTTGAGGATGAGCTGCAAAACATTTAAGACCAAATATGTTGTTTGATTAAATATATGCAAGTATGTAATGACAGTCTCTCTGATAGTTATAATAGCATGTGTTATTTGCTATGTAACATTTAACCAAGATCTGAATGTGATGTTTATGTAAATTAACTGTATGTAATTAACATTATGATGAGTTGGGAAAGGGATGCTGGTGACGGGATTGTTAGTGAGAGACACCTGTGCACCACACTGGCCTTGATCCGCTTCCATGGCTCTCAGCCCCGCCCCACTTGTCACAAAAATTTTAAGTTCTACCAACTTTAAAAAAAAAATGAGTTAGTTTACTTAAATGTTTTGAGTATTCTGAACTTATTGGGTTTTACAGTGCACATTTAAAGTTTGAAAACGTCTATATGTCTAAGTATTAAAAGAATGAAAATATAAATATGTTTTTATGTAGCATTGCATCTTTACAAATGCCCAGAGCTTCCTCAGAGCAGCCTAAATCAGCTGTATAAAAACTTTTGTGCATGGATTTAGAGAAAAGTAAAGATGTTTATTAGTAGTAGTATTAGTACAGTGAATCTCAACCTTTTTTGAGTAATGGACCCCCATCATATTTGGAACCATCCTCAAGGACCCCAGAATAAAATTGGCTAATTGGTATCATTAATATCATTAAAACTATTAAAAACATTTCTGTTAATTGAGATAAAATTGAAATAAAATAAAATATAAATATTAGTTGGAAAATTATTAGTTATCAATTACCTGAAATAAGTACCTGAAGCACTAAAATTATTAACTTGAAATAAATACTATATAAAAACTACTGAAATATAAATAAATCTAAATTATCTAAAATAAAAAAGCCACAAATAGGCCTAATAGTAAAATGACTAAATAAATGAAACTAAAAATAAAAATATAAAAATAAAACCTGATATATAATATAATAAAATTAAAATAACATTGATATTGCATAAATTACTCCCAGCAGCAATCAGGTCATCTCTCATTTGTAAATTCACCTGTGAGCAATTACATTTAGAGGAGAGATCCACAGAAAACAGTTACACACAATACACACCTTTCCTAGTACCACTCAAGTTTAAAAAGATTTCCAGACGCAACAGCAATGTAAAGAAAGGTGCACGTGTGAACTTGTGCAATGAGTGCATGGAGGTTGTTTTGGAAACTTTTCATCTTCAGGCTGAGTCTCAGTTCCATCTCCACTGACCATCAATAACATCATTAGTTCTTCCTTTGAAGCTTCCTGGCACTATGCTTCTGCTTGTTGTGGGAAATCTGCCTTTGTTGTCGTACAGGAACCTTCCCTACTCAATCAAGAGTATGAACACACATCACAGCTAAATTCAACCTGAACTTTAATATTCTCATGAACAAATGACGTATAAAACTTACTGTGACAGGAAATGTTTCTAATAGGCTATAAAATCAGGTTCTGAATTGTCCCTCTTTTCTCAGACATCCCACCTGTGATTTTTCAGTAAATCATCCTGGTTTCATTTACGTCTGAGCTTTATTGTGTGGATAGAGTAGATCTAAAGTAGGTCTAGATGTTTACAATAAGATTGTGGTAATAACAAGACTGCGATGCCACGCCAACCTGTTCCTGGCTGTGAAAAAATCATCATCTTTGCATAAGCTGTCAGAGAAAAAATGGATTCAGTTTCAGATTCCATTTCACTGGATTATTTAGTAATTCTTTTGCAATATCGACACATGCTTTGTAAACAGACTTTTACGATATGGACTCAACAGTAACACCACAAACATATAAGTATCAGTGTTCATTCTAATGCCTGATCTGTGATCTGTGATATCTGATGTGCAATTATTCAAGATCAGGAAGATTTTCTTTGTCGTTTAATACTGTTTATAAATCAAGCCAGTGACTAAACGATAAACTTCACACTGTTTCTCCCAAAAGCATGAAAATAAACAGATTTTTCAATTGTGATTAAATTACACACAGAAAGCTATCAAAGTGCGCTCCCTTTACAATGGCTGAAGCTGTCAGTCACACAGCAGAAGTTTATCTGGACACTTGCCAAAACTGCCATTACAATGAATGAAGCTGTTACTATGACAATGCACAACGAAGCTCTTAGGCTAACATTACTGTATTTACATCATGTTTGCTGTTAGTTGTGGTGAAAGCATTTCGTGACAGTGCAGGAATCGAGTTACAATGACAAGATCACTGCATTCACATGATCAACAGACTGTCTGTCATCTGCTCAGTGCTCATCACTGCAACCTTTCAAGTGATGGGAAAAGATCTAAATATAAGGCTATAACCAACACTTTTCAGGATTCGTTAATCTCAGCAGCTGTAATTGTAAAAACTATCCGAGAGGGTTCCACATGTACAACTCAAATTATGGAAAGGTTGGGACATTTTTTAAATTTGAATAAAATGAAAACTAAAAGACTTTCAAATCACATGAGCCAATATTTATTCACAATAGAACATAGATAACATAACACATGTTTAAAGGGAGAAATTTTACACTTTTATCCACTAAATGATCTCATTTCAAATTTGATGCCTGCTACAGGTCTTAAAAAAAGTTGGCATGGGGGCAACAAATGGCTGAAAAAGCAAGAAACGTTGAAAAGATTCAGCTGGGAGAACATCTAGCAACTAATTAAGTTAATTGATATCAGATCTATAACATGATTAGCTATAAAAGGGATGTCTTAGAGAGGCAGAGTCTCTCAGAAGTAAAGATGGACAGAACTGTGAAAGAGTGTGTAAAAGGGTGCCGTGCTACTTCGGTGCCCTCAGGAGGCCATTCTGCCAACCCTGCCACCCTTGGAGCCTCGGGGCACAGTGGTTTCCATTGAGCTTTTGACACAATGTCCACCACAAGATGTTGCGTCAGGCTCACACCCTGACAAAGGGGTCAAAGATCAGTCAAGTCGGTTGTTTCCTGCCAGTTCGCTTGAGGTCAGCGAAGTGGCTATTTTGAGTACCCAAGAGACCAGCATCATAATCTCAAATGTATCTTCAATGGGTCCTGCAGATCATAGAAAAAGATTACAGAATCCAGTTTGGTTCTCGTCCACCAAGATTCAACTGGTTTTTTCTCATGTTGGTATGCCCCGAGCAGGCTCTGGTGATGGAACAAGAATAAATCTCTATTAGCAAAGGAAGCTATAGAACGGGTTCCTCTGCCCAAAAAAGAGTCCTGGTTTTACAGCCGGTACTTTATTGTTCTCAAAAAGGATGGAGGGTTGTGTCCTATATTAGATCTTCATCATCTGAATCGTTCAATCAAGAAGCCCAAGTTCAAGATGTTGAAGCAGATCGGGACTCAAACTGCAAGGGTACATGAGACCCTTGCAGTGGTGGCTCAAGACCAAGTTGTTTTCCCCGAGGGGGAACCTACATCGTATGATTAAGGTTATGTGCAGGTGTTTCCGCACCTTGGTTATATGGAGGAAACCTTGGTTTTTGTCCCAGGGTCCTGTGTTAGGTACTCAATATCATCGCGTCACGCTCAGAACAGATGCTTCTGTCATGGAATGGGGAGCGGTAATGGAAGGCCACTCAGCTCAGGGTCTGTGGAGGAGTCATCATCTTTTCAACATAAATTGCCTGGAGATGGTATTGAAACACTTCCTCCCAGACCTAAGAGGCCATCTTGTGCTTGTTTGCACAGCACTTCAGTGATCGCTTACATAAATCACCAGGGTGGTCTGTGTTCGCATCCACTATGCAAACTGGTGCACCAGATCCTCCTGTGGTCCCTAGTGAAGTTGCTCTCTGAGCAGTATACATCCTGTGGTACCAAAACATGGGAGCAGACATCCTGTCGAACCGGGGAATGGAGACTTTACCCCAAGGTGGTGGAGCATATATGGGAGGTTTATGGCCAAGCAGAAGTGGATCTTTTTGCATCTCAGGACATGAAGCACTGTCCACTTTGGTTCTCCCTCACACACCCAGACTCCCAGGGCTGGACGCTATGGTGCAGACATGGCCGAGGCTACGTCTGTACACTTTTCCCCTGATTTCTCTGCTCCCAGGAGTTCTGGAGAAGGTCTGCTGGGATGGAATAAGTCTACTATTAGTAGCGCCGTACTGGCCGAGCCGAATATGGTTCTCGGACCTTGTGTCCCTCCTCAACGGTTCTCCCCTGGAGATTCCGGTCAGGACGGACCTTCTGTCTCAAGCGGGAAGCATGATCCTTCACCCCCGCACAGAGATTGGAACCTGTGGGTTTGGCCTCTGAGGGGGCCCAAATCATTGACTCAGGTCTCTCAACTGAGGTTATGGAGACCATACTTCACTCCAGAGCTCCATCCATGAGGAAATTTTATGCCCTGGAGAGTCTTCGCTTCTGGGTACAGAATGCGTCTGTGGGATCCAGTTAACTGTCCAGTTGGTTCAGAATTTCTGCAAGATTGTTTCATTGTACTTTGTTTCATTTCTTCAGTTGTACGTGGCAGCCATAGCTACCTCCATTCACTTGGGTGGTATATCTTTGGAGAGGAACCTGCTGGTGACACATTTCCTTTGTGGCACTTTGAGGCTGAGGCCTGCAATTCGCTCCAGAGTTCCAGCTTGAGACCTGGCTATTGTGCTAGAAGGTTTATCTACAGCCCCTTGATACTGTTCCAGAAAAGTTTCTGACCTTAAAAACAGTTCCTGCTGGCAATATCTTCTCTTAAAAGAGCAGAAGATCTCCAGGCCTTGTTGGTATCCCCCACATGCTTTGAGTTTGCACCAGGGATGGTCATGGCATTCCTAGCTGGGCTATGTCCCTAAGGTGCCGACCAATGTACAGCGGCTTATTGTTTTGCAAGCCTTCTGCCCTTTCAGAGATCAGGACCAGGAAAAACTGGAACTTGTGTGCGCTGGATACCTATGTCCACAGTGCTGCCCTGTGCAGGAAAACTGATCAGCTACTTGTCTGTTTTGGATCACCTGTAAGATGTTATATCCCTGCAAGATGTTTGTGATGTGGCGGGCTGGTCCTCTCCACTCACATTTGTAAGGTTCTACAACCTGGACCTGGGCGCTGCCCTAGGTTCACAGGTGCTCATGTCTTAGTTGTGCTCAGAGTATTTACACGGACAGGCACTTGTAAGCATGGCATTTGGGCATTATCATTCTCAAAGCATCCTTGACACAGCACTAGTTCCCTCGAAAGGGAACGTCTAATGTTATGACTGTAACCATTGTTCCCTGAGAAGGAAACAAGATGCTGTATCACCCTGCCGTACTTTCTTCATACCTGTGATTGACATGCTTTGGCTAATTGAAGGTAACGATGTCATTCTGGGTGTGCTTTTATGCTTTCCTGGTCATGATGTCACCGACCCATGACGTTTTGTCTCAGCCATTGGACTAGTTGACACACGTGCTTCAGATACAATCATGCAGAGGCGTTCCTACTGAGGCGTTTGCATTTCAACTGCGCTGCTTCTCCATTGTTTTTATAGGCTAAATATGCACTAGACGGCCATGTTTTGACCATTGTGCTGGTGTCTTTTGAGCATTTTGTGCATAAAGCCTGTTTCTACTTACTGTTTCCGCACAAGTGCAAAATGTCATACTTGTCTTTTATTTACATAAAATTCATTGTTTATATGTCTTTACTAAAGAAACTGATAGTAATATGCAGCTCAATGTTTTATTAGGGTCATTGGCCTATAGAGTATACCATATTGAGTACCAGGAAAACAGTTGCACACAATACACACCTTTTCTAGTACCACTCAAGTTTAAAAACTTATACAGATGTAACAGCAGTGTAAATAAATGTGCATGCCTGAACTTGTGCGAGCCTGCATGAGTGCATGGAGGTTGTTTTGGAAACTTTTCATCTTCTGGCTGATTCTCAATTCCATCTCCACTGACCACCAATAACGTCATTAGTTCTACAGTGGAAGCTTCCTGGCACTATGCCTCTGCTTGTTATGGGAAATCTGCCTTTGTTGTCATACAGGAACCTTCCCTACATAATCAAGAGTATGAACACACATCATGGCTCATTTCAACCTGAGCTTCAATATTCTGATGAACAAATGATGTATAAAACTTACCGTTACAGGAAATGTTTTTAAAACAAAATCTGTTTAAGTGGTTATTTGGATGGAGACAGATTGGCTAAATGTGAGTTTGCAGTTGGTTGTAAGAAAGGGGTGGGGTTTAAGCAGACTGAAAGATTGGAAGTCCGGTATATGTTAAGCATATGAGTTAAGCAAACAAACAAACAAACAAACAAACAAACAAACAAATACAAAAATCCAATTCTCCAACTATTTACTCAAGACATAAACTGACTGCATTTACTTTGATTTCGACATATTTGTGTGCATGTGACCATTTAGCAGCGCACAGAAAACTACCTGTTGGTGTGCATTGCTGTCAGCATTTACAAATTTGTAAAAAAAAAAAAAAAAATGTATCATTCGGAAGAGCTCAGTGAATTCAAGTGTGGTACTGTGACAGAATGCCATTTTTGCAATGAGTCAGTTAGTGAAATTTCATTTCTGCTAGATATTCCACAGTCAACAGTATTATTGTGGTATTATTGGAAAGTGGAAGCATGTAGGAGCAGAAGAAACTCAACCATGAAACGTGGTTAAGGTATGGTGGTTGAGGCATGGTGCATATTTTCACCAATGCTCTGCTCATTCTATAACTGAAGAGTTCTAAACTTCCACTGGCATTAATATCAGCACAAAAACTGGAGATTCATGGAATGGGTTTCCATGGCAGGGCAGCTGCATGCAAACCTTACATCACCAAGTACAATGGCAAGCGTTGGATAGAGTGGTGTAAAACATGCCGCCACTGGACTCTGGAGCAGTGGAAACATGTTCTGTGGGATGATGAATCACACTTCTCTGTTTGGCAGTCTGATGGGCAAGACTGAGTTTGGTGGATGCCAAAATTAACTTCCTGACTGAATTGTGTGTTTGGTGGAGGAGATATAGTGTTATGGGGCTGTTTTTCATGGGTCAGGCTAGCCCCCCTACTTCCAGTGAAGAGAAATCTAAATGCTTAGCATACTGTCACAAACTCGGCCTCTGTGGCTCCCTCCGATCACCACCTGAGGGCACCCTCGCCTGAATACTAACCACCCTTGGACTACATTTCCCACTCCCCGTACCTGGACTGATTACACCTCCACCTGAACCTCATTTCCCCTGGACTATATAAGACCCTCACGCCCCATCATGCTTTGCAAAGTCTTGTTTGCCACGGCTGCATTTCCTGTGTTTGACCTTGGACTGCCTATTACCCCTGTTGACTGCCTGCTGCCTGCCTACTGATATCTCTGCCTGTTACCGTTTACCCTGTCTTGCCTGCCGCCCGCCCTGGGGTGCGTTTCCCAAAGCGAACTATGGTCGTAAGTTCCATCGTTACCAATAGAGTTCAATGGGACTTACGACCATAGTTCACCAACGATGCTTTCGGGAAACGCACCCCTGATTGTTTGCCTGGTTACTGACACTGTCTTTGCTGGTATCTGACCCCTGCCTGTACAACTACGATAGTCTTAATAAAGCTGCAAATGGATCTCCCCGAGTCTGCCTCGTTACAGATACCAAGACATTTTGGTGATACTATGCTTCCAACTCAGTGGTAGCAGTTTCCCAGTAAAGTGGAAGCTGGACCAAATCCATATCAATGTCTATTCATTTAGAATGCAATGTCATTACAGTCCCTGTTGGTGTAATGGTCAGGTGTCCCAGTCCTTTTGTCCATATAATGTATATAATGCTGGGTTGAGACTGTTGACTTAGGAAGCTGGGCTGATGGGCAATTTGTGTTGATAATCGTTCAAAATAAGTAACCCAACGGTGCTGGGTTGGGAATGTAGACGTGAAAGAGATCACGCATGTCACGTAACTTTAAACAAGTGGTTCTCTGTGTGTTGATACAACCTCTCCTGTCCATGATCACGGTGAATATGACAGGAATATGTGTGGAAAATATTGTAGAAGAAAACTAATCAAAACACAAAGGATAAAGAACTTTGAAACTGACTACAGCCAGGAGTGTGTTCTTTTAAAATTTGACTACTGTGGTGAATGGGAAGTGAAACTGAAAAAATGTGCTTTTGACCTCTGTTTCCTGTATTTCTTTTGTTGTGCTGTGTTCTCTTTCTTCTCTTTCTTGTTCTGTCTGTTTCCCTTCTGATAGGTTGTCCAATGATGGGGTGTACGGACTTCAGTCAATGCGTGGTCTTTATATTGATGCCGCTAGCACTCGAAGGAGAGCTCATTTTTGGCTTGGTTGTGATTGGCTTGAGAGCTCCTGGATCTCTCCTCCGGCTGATGATCAAACTTGAGAAGGTGAAAGTTGTTCTGATTACCTTCTTTGCTTCGCAGCATAGGTAATGATCAGCTAAAGCCCACTTAAAGCATATTGAAAATACCACGTAGACATAAACAACATTAAAAACCTGATTTTCAAAACAGGGGGTCTTTAACAGGTAATAAATATTTTCCAAATAATATTTTAAATTGGTATACAATTTAAATTGATATAAATTGGGTCTTTATACATGAAAATATACAGTGTAGCTGCCTTTTAGGATCGGGGACCCAACATGAGAAATAAAGTCATTAAAAAACAAACAAACAAAAACATTACAGTCTAGCCTATAATAAAAGGAGTCAAAATTGTGTTAGAGGGAGCCGGTTCTTAAATTCTTAAGTTTGTGATTGACAGGATGCAATCCATCACTCACTGCTGCGGCTACAGTGTTCAGCCACAGAATTCCCTGAACTTGAAACATTGGTGTGGTTTTGTCTGTTTTGTATGTTGGAGAGTTGTAAAGACTTGTATAACAGGAGTTACACTGCCAAGAACATGCAGTGGTTTTTCATCCTCAGGCTGTGGTCAGGCAAACTCATCATTATGTTTTTAAAGCTCCTCAGACAGGATGGTTTAGGGAATGTTTGTGCAAACGTCTATATCACTTGGTATATAACCTTTAAATGCAGCATGCTGGACAACCTCCAAGAGCATGACAAACTTTTATTGCAAAAATGTCTCTGTCAACATCTCGTTTCAGTCCTTCTCATTTCCGTTAATGATGGACATACAGATCATGAGTGAGTTTCTCTTAAAAGAGACAGTGTGATAGAGTAATGCACATGGACAGCTTAGAGTCTAATATCTGTTTAGACACAATTACTGATTATTCACACATTTTAGAATAACTGAATAATCAAAACTATAAAATAACACAAATAGAAGTAATTTTAAATTTAAAACAAAACAAAACTTCCTTATTTGAGAGAGTTTATCTTCTTTTGGACATTCACTCAACCATCCTCACGAAGTGCATCCTGAGATGCTTTTAAACAGTACTGAATGAGTTTATGAATGACACTGGACACGTTTGGCTGTTTTTCCTTTAATATGAAAGTTGACGATACAATGCAAGCCTGAGGCACATTCTGGAAATATGCTTACTATGACTACTGTTATTAAATAACATTTTATTAAAACCCTGCAAAAACATTTCTGTCAATAGAGAGGTGAATATATTTTACTATGGTTTATTGTACATGTAGATTATATTTTAAGTTGTTTTAAAGTAAAATCAATGAGTTTATAAGACTGGTTTATTCTTTCCTTATATTTTAGACATGTAGAACATGTCCACGTTTGTACATCAAATGTGTGCTGTAGTTAGGAATCTTATCCAAGATGTAGGCTACTCAATATTGGTCAGTCCTATTTGACTTAAAGGATCCACAAATTAAACTGTGACCACAACTTAAGTGAATGAAAGGCAATAATAAGCAATATGCGTTCACACAAATAACTTTTATTTGAATGTTTCCATATGCATTGACTCAAATGACTTTTTCATTGATATAACATGACAGTGAGTTGTTAGAACAGAAATGCATAGTGACATTGTTTATGACGTCAGGAACCTATGAATTAGCTTTTTGAACCGGTTCATTGAGCTGAACTGTCTGAAAAGAACTGTTTCGTGGAAATGAATCAGACTTTGTATCACTACAAAATATATTTGTCATGATTAGCTGTGTGAAAATGTAACAAGGCGGGACTCAGGCAGGGATCCAAATGCAAAGCTTTTATTAAAAGTGAGCGTGGTTGTACAGGCAGGGACAAAACAGGAACAAACAGGAACAGCAAAGGACAGGCCGAGTCGTAGTCAGGATACAGTCTAAGATCAGGACAGGCAGATATCACTCACAGGTCGGTATACAAAGCACAGGTCAGGGGTAGGCAGCACAGGATCATAAACAGGTAACTGGCAGGAACTGGATCCAAACTGGAGCTGGTGAAATTTCAAGTTAGAAACAGAAAAGCGGGTCCTGTTTGCGCGGGTCCTGTTTGATAAACCCGCACCCGCCCCGCAATTATTAACAGCACACCCGACCCGATATCCGACAGAAACACTAATTTTAGCCCGCACCCGACCCGACCCGTTTGACATAAGAAACGCGAGCCGACCCGCACCCGCATTAAATCTCCTACATCAGGTAGACAAAAATATTTTTCTCATGTAGCCTAACACAAGCAATAAAACCAACATTAGTCATTATATGTCACTGCATCTAATTAAACATTGCATTAAACAACAGAATGTTTTTAAAAGAATGCTTCAGTTAACTGTAAGCTTAAAGCTAGTAAATATTTTATCAGATTCACTCTGCATTTAAATGCGGTTGTCACTTCTAAAACTAAGCAGTGTTTACCTAGCCACTGGTCCTTTGTAGCAGCGTGAAAAATATTCTAAAACTTTTATTCAAAATGTAAATCGCCTATATTAAATACATAAAGTGAGCAAAGCGCGCTCCCTTTAATAATCACTATAGCTTTCAATCAGATGCCACGTGATTGACTACAATGCTCAGAGCTGCAAATCCTGCTGTAATTAGAAGCCTTTAACAGTCTTCAGACAGCACGTGAACACAAATAAGCAGGGGACCATTTGAAAGCAGCTGTCAAATGCACTGAATTGAGTTGTAATAGTCTTGGCTATTGGACCCACAGTCCGCCCGTGCCTACCGTGCGTCCGATCCGCACCCGCACCACACCCGACATGTAAATATTATGGCAGGTCACCCGTCGGTACCAGATACCATCGTCCTTGCAGCTCCTCCAGGCTCCCTCGTCCCTCCGGCTCCACCTTGGTCAGACATCACCCTGCCTGTGCCATGGACTTATGAGCCATCTGCTGTGCTCTGTCTCTCCACCCCTTCGACTCCGTGTGGCTCTGCCTTCCCCCGGCTCCGCCTCGTTTCTCGGTCCCACCCACTCCCCCTCAGTCCTCAGGCACCCTGGCTCCACCTCGGCCTCCAGGAAAATTGGTATGGCCCTGTCCCATCTGCTTTCTCTCTGTGGCCAAGGCTCAATTTCCATTGGCTTCATTTCTATCAGTCATCCCCCGGGTGTCGTCAGCCAAATCTCCACCATGGCTCCTCTCTCTATCGACTCCACTGTGGGCTATTTTCCTGGCTGTTCTCTGGGTCCCCTCCTGACTACTCCTGCTCATGGCTCCTCCCGCTATCATCATCACCTTGTTTTCTTCAACTGTCACATGTGTGCTCTGTTTGGGTTTTGTTTTTATTTTGTTCCCTGTGTTCCAATCTAAACCACCTTAATGCCTTAATCCCTGAATACTAGTATAATTTTGTAATCAATCTAAGAGTATGTCATGATCCTATAGAGTTGAACGCAGCACTAAGGTAAAGTAAAACTAGTATTGAGATGCAGCCTTGGTCATGTTGACAGGAACAAGTTTGTCCATCTGCCGCTAAATACAGATGTGCATGTACACACAGGTAAACATTCCTACATGTATTGGCAGAGAAGCACAGATGCATCCACATTCTCCTGCTGGGAAAGTCAATGCTTAATGAAGGCTGAGGTGTTTTAGACGTACTCAGCCCCCACAGAGAATGCTGCCGACGAAGCCAGCCAGGACGCCACATAATACAAGGCATTAACAGGAGTCATTTAATTCTAAAATGCAGGAGAAGGTGGTGATTGTGCTTGTGCTTGAAAATGGTAATGGGAAGTTGCAGGGAGGGTTGATGGTTGAGTAGACATGACGTTAAGAAAAACAGCTTAGGTTTCAATTTGAGTCTTTTGCGTCATTCCTCTGAATGCCATAATAAATCATGGAAATGACATCCCATTAGCCCCGCTCTAGGCTTCCGCCCTCTCCTGCCTCCACACTGCCTTCAGCTGCTTCTTCACATGGTGAGGTATGAAATATTACTGTGCAAAGAGAAGAAAGGCACTATGAAATAAGAAAGAACAAGTGGCTCTGAGAGTCTAATTGAAAAGGTTATCAGAAGACAAAATGAAAGAGGTTGTTGAAAGAGTCAGTGAGAGCACTAGACAGTGTGGGTAACTGGAGGGTGGTTGAAAAGAAGGGAAGAGAAGTAGCTGTGTGCATTTGATGATGAATATTCTCTCTTTGAGTCTTCACTGACGTCACAGCCAGTGCTCAGAGCGCAGCTTCAGTCAGAGAGGAACAACATGTGTTTGGCTTTTCACCTTTACTTTCTAAAAGTGCCTATTTTTGTGTCTAGAAGCTCTGCATTTTCAGCTGCAGTGGTTTTATGATCTCTTTTGCAAAGTTTAGACTGTGTGGCTAGTCAGATGATGTTCTCTGGAAATCAGTACAGCATACTGAAATGTACTGTGAGCATTTAATTTAAATAAATAAGTTAAATAAATAATCTTTATGAAATTAGCACATTGTTTTCGTTAAAGGTGCTTTGTGTAAGAATGACAGCTAGTGGTTGAAAAGGGTACCGCAGTCCAAATTCAAAATATTGTTTGCCCCGCCCCCTCCTCCTCACACGGGTTGCCAGTTTGAAGACACGCAACAGGAGCAAGCTCAGTTGACATTGGAAGGCGAGGAGACTTACACACTGATAATTAGTTGATTTATTGGTTTATGATGAGTTGATATTGTGTTTTAATATGCTCCGTTTTAGATGGATGCTGAGGCTTTTTAGGTTGGTTTGAATCTGCGATCACTGACCCAGTTTGTTCGCTGGCTTGGATGCAATTTGCTGCATGTGTTTTCTGACAACTGGCAACCCGGGGTGGTGAAATAGTATTGGGTAAATTGGCAACGTGCAGTCTTGCACAGACTAAAACAGAAAACAGAAATTCCAACACGGTACGCAAATTTCAAAGTAAAATAACTGGCTGTAGCATTGGTTTTCAGAGAAACGAGTATGTGAACTCAACACGTTTAATAAATATCTGCAAACATATTATGGTATTTTTATGCTTTAGTACAGTCAAAAATTTACATAGAGCATAATTACCCAATTTTTTTCTTTTTCTTTTACTTTCAAATAACAGCAAATTAAAAAAAAAACATCGCTTAATCATACATAGTTCAGTCATGAAACTCTAGAGGGCGCAAGCTGACGGAACCTTAACGCAAGCTGATAATTATAGCGTTAACTACTGGCACAAGCTTATTGGTCCACATCTGCAGCCAATGAGCTTGTTGCTCACACATTTAAATGTCTGGTTATATTCACTATAGCAGTTTGCAGCACACTTCAGAGTTCCTCTAATACCTCCACCTTCCCCAGCTCCACCTGTATAGATCTGCTGTGGGTTATTGATATATGCTATTTGTGCAGCAGCACTATGTCTTACTTGCAGCAGTGTATCAGCGTATGTATTGGCAGTAGAAAGTTCCTGTACTTGCTCTGCAGCAGCAGCAATAATCAGCAGCAGCAATTATTGCATGCAATTATTATTGTGTCAAAATCTCAAATAGCTCATTCAAAAAAATGGTTCTGCATATTGATTGTTGTACCATTGCACAAAAATGTATCAGGCATATAAAAACAATTTCAACTGATGTGTGTTCAGCTGGCATCAAACCCATGACCCTGGCATTGCTAATGCCATGCTTTACTATAGCTCAGCTGCAGAAACTCATTTAAACACAAGAACCATAGGATTCCTGCTAAAAAAGGGTTGAATATACCAGTAATGATGCATTTCCCTGCTGTTTTGGATGCGCACAGTTTTCTTTAAGGATAACAAAAGCAGTCTGACTCTATGCTTTGATTTGAATGATTACAGCGAGAAGTTTGTGGCTCATTCATGTGAGTAACTGACCCTGTGACTGTGAGAAGGAAAATTCTGGGGAGGCAGTTAATGACCTTGCACTTCCAACATGTACTGTTTGTTATTATATTACAACGGTTGAGCTCATTTGTGAGTCAGCCCTCCTGAAGGCTAATGTCTTAGTTGGCTTTATTGACCCTCACACTGATTTCATTGTATGAACGAACAGATCATAATCATAATGAGGCTCATTGCGTTACCTGCTTGAACTATTAGTTACTAAATGTCTGTATTTATTTTTTTTATTACACAAAAACAGTAATGAAGCATTTTACAACAATACAATGTGAAAATCATACTGCCACTACATTAACAACATAATCTGCATTTTACAGACAAAGTATATGGAAATGTTGAATCTTTTTTATTGTTTATGAATTAATACCTCTCTATATATAGCCTGTGTGTATTTTTTTAATGTCATTGTGTTTTTTCTTTTTTTTTTTCTACTATGTGGCTGGGGTTTATTGTGAACCAGAGGAGGGCGCCCTTGAATTGGCATGAGGTATAAAGCATATTGGAACTCTTGCAAACAACCTCAAGATATTCATCACCATATTTTCAGCTACATAATCCAAATGTTTGTAATAATGAGCATAACTACACTGAAATCTCTTTTGTCGCATACCATTTGTAAATTTCATAATGGCACATTGCGTAAAAGCATTAATATCTTTTGGATATCTGGTTGAGAAAAGGTACCAAAGCAGTTGATAAATTGGCTTCTAATGAATCCTTCGGTGTGGTGATTATTTGTAATTACGCAGATTGCGATAGCAGCTAACAATGCTCCTTCCATTCAGTGACAGGACTATCTTTCATCATTACTGAAATGTGTATGAATCAACACAAAAGCGGTTTTCCAAAGTTGCTGACGCAAAAGGATTATTAGGAGTTTTTTTCTCTCTGCAGGGAGAGGCTAACTGCATTAGATTGGTGTTATTCAGGGAAAACAGCCTTGATGTCTTTACACCCTGGGGATTTTTGGCTGTCTCCAAAGATCAGAACTTCTGCCACACAAGACTAGAGAAGTAGACAGACTTTGTGCACTGTCCTGAAGCCTATCTATACATTTGGATGCAGAGTTATTGCTTTACAGCAGCTCTTATTCCTAATAAGGAAGCTTAATCTGACAATGAGCATGTCACATTGTAAGTGAGATTACAAACACTTAAAATTTTTACATTAATATAAATCTATAATGTTTACTAAATTTGTTTTAGTAGTTCACCCAAAAATGAAAAATATCCCATGATTTACTCACCCTCAAGCCATCTTAGGTGTATATGACTATCTTCTTTCAGACAAACACAGTCAGAGATATATTTAAAAATATCCTTAGTCCTCCAAGGTTTATAATGGTTGTAAATGGGGGGCCATGTTTTGAAGCCAAAAATAATGTATCCATCCATAAAAAAAGTAATCCATACGACTCTAGTGGGTTACTAAAGGCCTTCTAAAGCGAAGTGATGCATTTTGTAAGAAACTTTATAAATCCGCCGGACGACCGTACGCAATGTCGAAGTCGATTACGACGGAAAAATATCCTTTGACCTGACACACAACGTAATGGCAAACGCGGAGCCGCAGAGGATAGAGCAAAACAAATCACCGGTCATGGATTATAAGTCTAAAACGATCATTTTTAAAGAGAAATTTCATAGGATTTCCATATAAATTTGTTGACTTGCGCATTCTGCGCAGGGTCGTCCACCGGAAGCTAGTTATTTGAATTTATAAAGTTTTAAATATGGATATTTTTCTTACAAAGATGCTTCATGCCTTTATTAACCCACTGGACTCGTATGGGCTACTTTTTTATGGATGGATGCATTATTTTTGGCTTCAAAACATGGCCCCCCATTCATAACCATTATAAACCTTGGAGACTAAGGATATTTTTAAATATATCTCAGTCATATACACCTAGGATGGCTTGAGGGTGAGTAAATCATGGGATAATTCTCATTTTTGGGTGAACTATCCCTTTAATTTTGTAGCCAGTGGCATCATACCTTTGCCTTTGCCATTGTATGCTGTTATATATCTGTGGCTGACCTGGAAAATGAATTATTACTGATTGTGGTTGCTGTTGTTTTGAAGTTTCTATCCATCAAAGAATCCTGACAAAAGTCAAAGTTTCCATAAAATATTAAGCAACACAGCTGTTTTCAAAATTGATAATAATAAGAAATGTTTCTTGAGCAGCAAATCAGCATATTAGAATGATTTCTGAAGGATCATGTGACTCTGAAGACTGGAGTAATGATGCTGAAAATTCAACTTTGCCATCACAGGAATAAATGATTTCTCAAATACAGTAGAAAGTTATTTTAAATTGTGGTAATATTTCACAATATTGCTGTTTTTACTATCTTTTTGATTTAATAAATGCATCCTTGGTGGGCATAAAATACTTCTTTCAAAAACATTAAAAAAATTTTTACAACCCCCAAATTTTAGTCAATATACAGTCAACTAGCATAATAATTTGAGTGAAAATATAGATGATTAGTAATAATAATAATATAGTGCATCTTATGTTTTTCTTTTTGTAGGATTGGATGTCCACATAGTTAGAAGGTTTTAAATTAATCTAAAAATATGTGAGAGTTAGTTACCCCAGTTGGCAATATTGTCTTAAATGGGTAAAGGCTGGTAATAGCCAACCACAACCAGTGATTTTGTGTATTTCCATTTTTATTCAGTCATCAAATCTCAATCCATATCTTGTTGACTCTGTTCTCTATTTTTGTCAATGTTTTTATAGTTTGATAAAAAAGGAAACATCTACAAGAATGGAAATAAATGATTTGCTGTTTGCGTCATCGGTGCATTTCTCTATTACATAAACAAAAGCTGTTTATTGTCAGTAGTGTGTAACCAGATTCTGTTCATCAAGTTGTGTTTATCCAAGTTTTGTTTTCTCATGGAGAGAGAGAGAAGTTCATTCCTCTGAGATATGACACTGTCTCGCACAGCGGTTTGAATTTTAATAGCTCTGTGTGGGAAGGCCTTAAGTGCACTCACACATCGATGACATCACAGGTCCCCACAGTGCTGTGCTGCAGGCGGCACAAACTGAGGTGACAGCCAGTGCAAACGGGGCAGAATGAAAAGCCAGGGCTCAGCAACAGACAGAGCGCATCATCATGTCTGTGTGACCCAAAATCATTGAAGGCAACGAGTTCAGTTCCCTTCCCTTCTACATAGTGGTTTATATCTTATGTAAACATTATGGACTATACATTTGACACACCGCCAAAGTTAGATGAGCGTGACTCTTGGAGCGTGACGTGACGTATCTTCAGCTTGTTCCTTTTTTCCACTAAGGAAGTGATTTGACATATTCAGTGAAGCACGGTTACAAATCCTGTCTCCCATGGCCGAGTTCTCAGAAGAAGGCAATAAATTTACAAAACTCTTCACAGTCAAAATGACAGAAAAATTATTATGTAGGATTGCGAGTTTAATGTGTTAATTTAGTTAAGTACAAACATGACACAATGGCCAAAGACATCTGTCTAATGCATAGGCTAAACCAACAATTTGCAATGTGAATTGCTGTGACATTTAGTGGACATTAAGCCCGGAACACACCAAGTCGACGCCGATGAACTAGTGGCGACAAAAGCAGACTGAGGGGTTGGCTCACGTCGGCAGCGTCTGGGTCCAAAGTTGTCCTGACACACCAAACCGACGCTCGACACCCGACGGCAAAGTAGCACGTCCGTTCTGTGCCTGCGTAAGAAGAAATGCCTATCCATACCAGCAGGTGGCAGTAGCTGAACAGCCAATCAGAATGGTCAGATGACCCGACTGATCGATGAGCTCCGACGGCGATTCAACATTTCGAATCGGCCGGAAAAAAGCCGACAAAAAAACTTCAGCCGACGATGCAGAACACACTGAAAAAAGAAAAGAGAACGTCGGCTTGGTGTGTTCCGGGCTTTATAGACTTTAGTCAAAGTCCCTTTAAGACAAGTCATTTCACTCGGCGGCCATCTTTGAAACGCCTCTCGGGCATCCTGGGCATCCATGCAGCTCGTCTCTTTGAATGGGGAAACATCAAATTCTCCAAAGCTGTTTGTCAAGCTTTCGATTAAATTTTATGATTGAAATCACCAATGAAATCTGACAACAACTGTCTCATAATTTTTTTTCCAAACGCTCGAATCATGACAAAAAAAAAAAAAAACGGTATTTTTTGGGGTGGATCAAGCTAATGCGCATGCGCAGACCTAAATGCATGTCTCTTGTGCCTCATTTCGGAGGCGCGCGTCTGACTGTTTCTATAGAAACCAGTGCTTCTGACGGCCGCTGCAGTGACGCGATGACTTTACCAGTCGGCGATTGGCCGTTTATGCTTTATAAACAAAAGATCGCCTTGAATGTACTTTCCGCTTCCACGTTCTTCATAAAGCTTACGCTGAATGTCCTACGCCTTCCCTATTCAAGTTACGGGAAAAAAACAAACTGGCGCCGCGTTCGTTCCGTAAGTAGAATGCGGAAGCGGAAAGTACGTTCAAGGCGATATTTTGTTTATAAAGCATAAACGGTTGTATTTTTTCCGAAAATGACCGATCGATTCGCTAGATAAGACCCTTATTACTCATCTGGTATCGTTTAAAGCCCTTGAAGCTGCACCGAAACTGTAATTTTGACCTTCAATCTGTTGCTAGCCATTGAAATCCACTGTAAGGAGAAAAATCCTGGAATGTTTTCCTCAAAAAGCTTAATTTCTTTTTGACTGACGAAAGAAAGACATAAACATCTTGGATGACATGGGGGTGAGTAAATTTATCAGGAAAAGTGTATTTAAAAGTGGACTAATCCTTTAAGTACAATTCTGTGTCAGCTGAGCTACCGAGCAAGCTTGTTATGCCAGAAAAGCGAAACATATGGAGCTGGTTAACCGATGCAAAGTCCAAAATATATTCGTTTACAAATCGCGCACTTTGGTAAAAAAGCGTTTTGAAGTCATAACATAATATTGTGCAAGGAAACGTGAAAATATGTGTTTATTAATCCATAATCTGACCCGTAATCGTAACTCCGTATGAAATTGCCATTTTACTGCCTCTAGCGTTCAATTCCTTTGGAAAGTGATATGTACATATTGGTAAGTATTTTGGTGACTCGTGAAAACGTTCCCACCATAGACTGTAAAGGTTCCCACAGGTAAGGTTGGTTAATGTCAGGTGTATGTCAGTTTGTTCGTGTTTTAGGGGTCGTTTACACAACATTGTTTTCAGATAAAAACCGGAAAACTTTTTATGCGTTTTGGCCGTTCGCTTACACTGCAATGGCATTTTGGGGGCCTGAAAATGCAAACTTTTGAAAAACGCAAATTTGTTAAAACGGTGACTTTCATGCACATGCGTATTACATGTTCAGTGGGTGGCACTTCCGGTTTGGGGAAGTTCCATTCAAAATAACTGAAACTGATCATTTCAAATCATAAGGCTGCCGAACAAATAAAGCTTATACATCAGTTTTACTGAATGAGCTGTCAATTTTCCTTCATGTTTTATTTTCAGACATCATGAGAATAACGTAACGCTTGGTATTTAAACGTGAAATGTTATAACAAGAATATCTATGGCAAGATCTTGCTGTATTCTTCTCCTCATGATTATTTTCTTTTTCCCTTTGAATTCCGCTGTAATAGTATGAAAAAAGACAACATATGCTGCACATTTGTGGTCTGTTCTCCCGATTTAATTTACAATAAATCCCATTATAATTCACTGGAATGCACAAAGAATCTCTCGTTTTTCTCCTCAAATCCTCACGTCTCTTTGCAAGTTTGTTTTCACAGGTAAATACAGTTTATTATCTGTCAAAATGATGGAAATCACATTGAAATAGTATCTCACAATGCTAAAGTTAATGAACCTTTCTGATAGGCAATATATGTTAGAGAATACACAGATATATAGAATCACGAAAGAATCTCGCTTTTGGGGTTATTCATGGTCTGTTGAAAGTAATTTGTTGATGCTTTTATACTTTTAAATATCATTTTAATGTTTGATGGTTGAAGGGTGAATAGAATAATGTTATCTCATTGTACCCAGTTTTTTTTTTTTTTTTTTTTTTTAAGTGTATTATTGCATTCATAGAGCAACCCTTTTTGTGATGTCCAGTTATTGCTTTAGTCTGACACAATAATGTTATGTAATCTTTTTTTGGTTGTTTTTCTTAGCAAATATTTGTGATTAATTTGATGAATGAATAACATATCACGTAATTAACTCAATTAAAATGTTAAATCATCAGGCATTGTGCTAAAGTGGGCTACAGTGGAGTGTCTTGTAATCACAGCATGACACAATGCACTGCTGGTCACGTAGCACTCTCCTTTGTCACCCTCAACTCTGACACGTGACAGGAAACTTGATCTGCACGTCCTCCATGGGAATGGGAAACAGACTGGCTGCTCTCCACACACTTCCCTTACTCCACGTCTCGCTGCGGGACACTCACCACAATGTAAACTCACATTTCAATGTCAGTAACTTTATGTAATCTACAACAGACTAGGCCTACATTTTATTGTAGTGTACATTTTCTGAAATTGAATGACTCAAATGAAAACCTTCCAAATTTTATACTAATTCCAAATGTGTTAGTCTGTAAAGAATCTTATGGTTCTATATTTAAAAGTCTTGGAGCATCCAGGATATTTCAGATGAGAGGCATTTTCATTCCAGCAAAAATTGGACACGCCTATGAGTGCAAGATGAGTCTCAAGAAAAAACAGTACATTTTAAATGCATTTATCTGTTGTTTTTGTCAACTTTTAGTAGTAGATCTCAAAGCTAACACACCTGAACTAAAAGTTACAAAACAAAAATAATCTTCATTTTATAAGGTCCTAAAACTACACTAGGTAACATTGTTTAGATTGTGTTTCAGCTCTGCTCTTCTGCGCGGATAAATGTGGTTTAGGGCTCCGGTGTACAGATGCAAGAGATTTTATCTGAGAGGATAGTCAAATAAATAATGTTGTTGTTGTTGATGTTGTTTTTCTCATTCATTGTGAAAACAAATTTTCAGCTTTATGATACCGACAGCCGAAGCCACTTTTCTCTGTGTACGGATAATGTGACAAGCACGAGAAAATGATGAATGTATTCCATTTCTGTGAAATCCGTCCCGGCAGTGCTAAAATATGAATCATTATTATTTATCAAAATGTATTTGGGTAAAGACATGGCTTGGAAGATGTATTTTTCATGCAACTACATGTGAACTACCTCTCATTAGACTTTTAGTAGAGTAGACTTGTTACGTTAGGGTTAGTACTGTAAAAAAATTCCGTTAAGTTTACAGTAAAAAACTGGCAGCTGTGGTTGCCAGAAATTTACCGTAAAAAATACGGTAGCAGCATTTTAGGTTTTGCAGATTTAACTTAAATTTACAGTAAAATACCGTATTTCATTAACTGATATAATGCTGATTTACCATCCTATTGAAGAACTAATATCTGTTTTGTACCCTGACAACGACCAAACACAGTGGTGATGAGAGTCACATGATGAATTGAAGCTCATCACAGCTGAGAGGATTAATACTAATATAATGAAGGTGCACAGTGTCATTCACACAAACACTAAACACAATCATGATAACACACATGACATTAAAAAATGCAATAAACATTAATATAACAACATTAGATGTAACATAAAACCCTAAAGTACATAACTGATTAGAAAAAACTAAGAAGAAACAGAGTTATTTCATCGAAAATACATCAAATGAGAAGTGTCATGCAGGAAATTAAAGGGATAGTTCACCCAAAAATGAAAATTTGATGTTTATCTGCTTACCCCCAGAGCATCCAAGATGTAGGTGTCTTTGTGTCTTTTTGTTTCATCATTAGAACACAAATGATGATTTTTAACTGCAACCGCTGCCGTCTGTCAGTGGTATAATGCAAGTCAGCGGGAACTTGGACTATAAGAGTAAATAAAACACGACAGACAAATCCAAATTAAACCCTGCGGCTCGTGACGACACATTGATGTCCTAAGATACACCACTATGTCCAACTCCATTCATCACTCGATTCGTTTGATCTGATCGCGCTCTGACAGCGGCAGTGATGTCTTGCGCATATACTTCAGTGAGAGCGAGACATCACTGCCGCTGTCAGAGCACGATCAGACCTCACTAACTGAATGCTGAACGCAGTTGGACATAGTGGTGTATTAGAGGTAAAAAATTATAAATATAAATACTGTTCGGTTTGTCGCACAAACCGATCGTTTCGTGTCTTAAGACATCAATGTGTCGTCACGAGCTGCAGGGTTTAATTTGGACTTGTCTGTCGTGATTTATTTACTCTTATAGTCCAAGTTCCCGCTGACTTGCATTATACCACTGACAGACGGCAGCGCTTGCCGTCATTTGTGTTCTACTGAAGAAACAAAGACACCTACATCTTGGATGCTCTGGGGGTAAGCAGATAAACATCAAATTTTCATTTTTGGGTGAACTATCCCTTTAAGGGAGTGTCATTTTACGCTTTTTTTTACTGTAAATTATAAAATGACTTATTCTTTTTCACTTTCAAAAACAGTAAATTCAGCGGTATTTTACTGTAAAATTGCATTAAACGTATGGTTAGATCTATTACAATTATTCCCCGTAAATAGTACGGAAACGTTCTGTTAACCAATTAACCATAGCATTTAACAGTCTTTTACTGTTAAAATCACAATCATTTTTTACAGCGTAGAATGAATAAGCTGACATGTACTTGCTAAGTTACTTATTGTAGAATGTCTAAAGTGGAAAAACAAAATAATGTGTTACCAAAAACACAGTGTAGGTTTAAGGACATTTGAGAACAATTCAGTTCCATTTACATCATCATCATTATCATTATCAAAAGTATTATTAACAGGAGCAGTAATAGTTATTAAATACTGTTGCATATTTCAGTTTGTGGGAGAAGGCAAAATAAAGCAGTTTTAAATTCAAAAATGAAAGTAATAAGAGAGGGAGAGGGTGAGAGGCTCTCACTTGCTTCAGTGCTCTCAGGGTCAGCTGTGTGCTGAATGACGCACATTGAGCCCCAGTTAATATTGTACAGGAGGCATTGGCGTCTGACTGAGCATTCCATTACAGGCCTTTCAAGCTGAGTTCACTAAGCAGCTGTGCGCTGATTTAGCTGGCCTCTCTCTCTTTCTCTCTCTATGTCTGTCTGCCCTGAGATCAAAGTCTGGGTCATTTACCAACATTAGAGAGAAGGGACATAATACAGATCAATGGCATAACACAGAGGAGTTCATTGCATTGCACAGTTTTAAGAGGCCTAATTTGAACAGCTTGTTTTGATCCTGTTTACTATAGATGCTATTTTGTATATTGTACATGAGTAGTTGACATAACATGACTTATTTTGTTATCAATATCAATATATTTTTGGTTAAATATTATGAATGTATAAGAAAAAGTGTATCATAGGTAAATAATAAACCATTTCTTTATTTTCAAGCATTTTAATAATCTGTTTACCTTCACTGGTTTATTTTAAGTGGTCCTGCAGTGTGACATTTTTCAAAGTACAAATATTGCACATATTCCATGTCATGAAAACATGTGTATAATGATAAAAACAGGTTTATATCATTCATAAATCAAATTTGTTTATACATTTTAACCATATCAATATTGCTTGTTCCACAGCTAGACATAATAATGTTCATACTTTTTAACTGAGTAAATGTAATTGTTTTCACAATGAAAAATTAATACGGAGCACCTGAAAGGACATGGTGGTGGAAAAAATATATTTCGATGCTTTTGCATTCTCTCGCAGAAGTTTTGCTTTCCCCCAAGAAACTTTGTGTTTGTTTGCGTTACCCCGAGAAACTTGTGTGTTCTTTGCGAGCAAACGCAAAGTTTCTCTGGGAAATAAATGCATTTTGAAAATAAGATGTTATGATTTAAATAAAATCAAAGAGATGCAAATAGTTAATAATAAAATATTCAATGCTTCTTTTTCTTTTTTTTTTTTTTTTTGCATTTATGCATTATAATTTGCATCACATTTGCATCACAAGTTTATTAGTTTATGCTGAAAATGTGTATCTTAAATATTTTTGGAGTGCATAATCATTATAAATTCTTTTGGAGAGATAAAATTTGACAATGACAATGTCATGCAAACTTATTTGTATTTCTCAGAAAGGCGGTTCCACTTTCTGAGAGGCTACATTACACCCAACCCAGGAATGGCTGTTTCTGGTTAGTGACGCAAAACTTTTCTCAACCTGTAAACTGCACATTCTCCTTTAATAATCTCCAGGAGTGTCGTGGTGGACTGCAGAGAGAGTTATGCAACAGAGTTAATGGGAATGGTCTTGTAATGGCTCCATTATCATAAAGGTTAAACCCCTCACTGTTTCACAACTCTGGTCAAAGTGATTTTTGTGCTCTGCTTTGTAAAAATTCACACTACTCCAAGATCTTGTGAAACTAGACATATCAATTGCATCAAAATGCTCAGAAAGAAGAAACTTTGATTTTAGTAAGGCTGGACTTGTTGTTTTTCTGTTGATGTGATTCATGCCAACAGCATAGGTCGTACTGTGCTGCTTATGAAAAGGAGATTATGAAGTGTTGAACAAACAGCTATTTGGAAAGTTCTTACTAAATGATCAGGTCATTTGGACCTGTCAGAGAAGCAAGTGACAATCTTTTCCATCATATTATGGCAAGCCAAAAGTGTCAGAATTGACCATTGCGCCTCGCTGCGCATAACACATTAAAAAAATCATGGTGCTTGAGAACTTGTTTTTTTCCCCTTCCATTCCACTGCACTGCATATCAAGTGGTTTTGCACACTGGTTTTGAGATGAACATACTGAAGTTTCAATCTTCAAAATTACTTTTATTGAGGTTTTACAGCACTTCGTGCCTGTCTGAAATACTTGATTCTGATTGGTCATTCGTGGCTTTCTGTACTCAAATATTTTCATTATGCCTGTTATTATTATTCTCAGTAGTATGGGTTTTAGTTTGACTGTTGTCCAAATCCGCTTTCCTAGTTTTGTTTCTCTTTCCTAGTTTTGTTTCTCGCATTTCTACTTACATAACAAGATAATTTCAACACAGTATTTCATGTCATATTTCTTTTATTTTTTATTTGCTAAGTAGCCGTGGGAAAATGTACAGTCAGTCATTATCTCACAATAAACTCCTTCAGTGTGACATAAGACTGACTTACGTCATAGTCTTAAACACATTGTCAGAGTTTATTTTGTGATGATGACCGTCTGATTGTAGATTAATCTCTTACGTGTTTCTCTTTGGAGTAAATTATGTTTGTAAATGTTTGTATTATCTTAATATCTTTATTTTTCAGATTAGAGCTGGGTGATAATATAGTTTACATTTTGATACAATGCAGTTGAGATTTGCTATATAGTATCACTTTACATGTGTGTACTCTAGGTATGCAAAGTTGGACATACTTATAAATCCAAATTAATATAAAGAGCTGGGCAATAATACAGTTATTTTTATACTATAAATCTTTATTTTTATTGCTTTATGTGAGTATACTGTGGTAAAAGGTCTTTAAATATGATATAGATCAGTGGTACTGGGAGTACATGAGGTCACAGAGGGGGTATGCAAACAAAATGCGAAAGAATTTTGCTGTTCATTTAATTCTACCCCATCTTAAAACTGAGCATGTATTTCTAACAGGCAAAATGTAGTAAAAGGTCAAATATATGACATCCAATCAAATTACCTCATCTTTTGCGGTCAAAACTGACTGCATCCAACTGCAGCATGCATATGATAGGTTGCTTGCAGATTTTGCTACCTTGGTATTATGTATTCCCTGGCTTTGTGTTCCGTGTGTTTTGTTAATTGGACTTTTATAATAGTTTTATAATAGTATTTTGTGAATTACTCTTTGAACGAATCGTTTGAATGAATCATAGACTGTAAAAAAATATGGACGTAGTGTCCGTGACGTCACCCATAGAATTCTGAACAGCAGTTTTGACGCGTAAATGAAGCCGCGGCCATCTTAGCTGCACGTGACCGCGCGTCACTCACGGATAACTGAAAATGGGCAAAGAGGCGGGACGAAGTTGGAGCCCATGCGACTTGTTGCTGAAACCACGCCCACCCTAGCTATCTATCTTAGATACTATCTAAAATATTAATAAAGATAGCAATATCATTAGAAAGTAGGCTACTAAAGGATTACTGTCAATCTACGGTGATTTTTTTACGATAACGTTATAGATGCTCCAATACCAAGTAGGCTAATTAATTTGTGTGGGGTGTGCAAATAACACAAATCAAATGGGATTTCATACCTATTTATATTTATAATGAAATAGAGATCGCGAGATGAATCCAATCCGTGGCACTTGGGTAAAATATATATGTACCAGATGTATATCTCTCAAATGTTCTCTCAAACTAATGAGCACGTATCCAAAGTATAATTTTTCAAAATAGTGCAGCAGTTTTAGTTATAATATCCAAGCAGTGCTGTCGGAGTTGTATATCCTCCTGGTATTGTCATTGTTGTAAATCTCAGGAACAAAACTTTTAGCCAATGCCACGACGATCCAACAACGTGTGTTCCGCATGCGAGCACATGTACACAGACTGACATCTGTCTCGAGTATGCAGCAAGCCATATATTGTATAAAATAATACAGAAAAAAGCACAAATACGACTGAGATGCCAAATTCAGCGGCTGAAATGAGCTGCTGAGGTAACATGACGGCTCACAGACAGCAGCGGCATACCTGTCACTCAAGTGACCACGCCCTTAATTATGCAGAACTTTAAGGCTTAATATAATTTAAACAGATGAGCTATAAAAAAATTCACCCCCCTCAGAGTTGTCATGAAGGGCAAAATTCGCAGTATAGACCAAAACCACAATATGAACCAGATTGTAAACATGTTTTTTTCTGCTGTAAACTTGACTAATTTAACATGAATGGTCAATGAGATTCTGCTCACTTCTGCAGCCTGTCCCTAGCGGCCAGTCGATGAATTGCAGTTTAATTCACTTCCGTATTGGCTTCACGAGAAACAGGGGGAGGTTGCCGCTTGGAATGAATCGACGGCTCGCTCATTAACCCTTAAATGACTGTTTCGCCAATCATTCTTACATATTCGGGTCTTTATCGACCCGGATCTATATCTAACACCGAAGGATCTCTACCTGTCGTGATAATATAAAACTCCTCTGATATTAGAGTAACAATTACAGAAGAATAAAATAAAGCATATTTTGTTACCTTTTGGAGCTTAAAAGGGCTCCGTTTGAGCAGACGTTTTATGCCATCATCACTGTCGTCGTCAGAGCTCATTTCCCAGTAAATTCAGCAAATAATGGGCTAGTTTTATGTTTGAGGTCACGAATATGAGCCCATTCGCAATCTCAAACATATTCTCAAAACTATATAATTTTCGATATCTTCAAAATCAATATTTCACTCGCTAACAGCTTCACCAGATCTATCCAGTGACAGTTAGTCATATTTGATTGCGTTCAGTACTTGCTCTGCAGTAAATCGCTGAGCCATTTCATGTTTTTCTTATTATTTCGTTTTCTGTCTGAATGAGTCGTCACTTCAGCATTGTGTATCAGACATTGCCACCTTGTGGAATAAAGGTAAATTGCACTTATTCTGTCATCTAAGATTCAATTATTGTCGTGCAAAAAAAATATATGTACACTCATACACACCTCGGGTCGTTTACGACCCTATACAATTTTTACAAAAAATGAATACAAAAATAGGCATTCTTTTATAATTTTATGATTTTTTTCTTGTTATATTCTTTATAATGAATTGATTGAGGAATACCAAGAAGGTTGATGTCTAACTTTAAAAAATGAACAAGGAGGAGGGTAGTGAATGACGTCCCGGGTCACTAAAGACCCGAGGTATGCATTTAAGGGTTAAGACAGTGACTTACTGCCACCTACTGGTGGTTTTTATTTTAATGTTTAAAAGTAACTTCGTTTTTATCATCATTGCATATTTCTCTATTGAAAATTTTTATTTAAAACATTATTTAAAAAGTTAGCCTATTCATAAAGGTAAACAATGCACTGGAAAACCAATTTAAAGGGGCAAATATTGTCCTTAATGCAAAGGTTTGCAAAGGTGTTACTGGAAAGTGGAAGAGAGTGGGTACACAAAAGGATGTTTGGGAACCACTAATATAGACTTTGCCATTTCTGTTTACTCTTACAGTAGGCTACTTACCTGGACAACTGAGAACAGACTAAAAGCTAACAGCATTTTTAAATGACTTTGAAGTGGTTTCTCCGAGCTTCCAGTCAAGGGCGGCTAGCTGCTAGTCTTCCAACGTTGCACTACATGACCTTTGACAGAATCAACTCATCTCTCGCTCATACTTATCTCAGCTTACAATCTTGGCCACAGCTTGTCCCAGAAGGGAAAGATAGAGCAGTGCAGTACAAAAATACCTCTGACTTGCCTACCATATACACGACTATTGCACTCTATAACCCATGCAATGCCATTACATCCCCATGCTTGCCTTATTAAAGACAGCTAGCTTTAACCTGATACTCATCATATGATATTGAACATCCCAAAATATGTCAAGTGTTCAGCAATAAATGCATTCCTCCTCACTTGGATTGATTATTATATTGTTCTATGAGAAAATAAAAGCTGTTCAAATATGTTATGATAAAAATGCCTTTTTCTTTACCTCTCAAGGGAAACAAATATTACACACCCCCACAAATACTGATAGTTTTCAAAAACTAAACCTACTTGAACACTCCTCTTGAACACTCCTCTATGAATACCAATTAAAAGAGGCTTGACTACATTTGTTTATTGTGTCTTTAAAGGATTGGTTCACTTTGAAATGAAAATTAGCCCAAGCTTTACTCACTCTCAAGTCATCATAGGTGTATATGACTTTCTTCTTTCTGATGAACACAATCTGAGAAATATTAATAAATATCCTGACGCATCCGAGCTTTATAATGGCAGTGAGCGGGATCAACAAGTATGAGCTGAAGAATATGCTTCCATCCACCTCCATCCATCATAAATGTGTACTCCACACAGCTCCGTAAAATATTCCGCCTTCCGTATTCAAGTTACAAAGAAAGTGTAAACTGGCGTCACGTCAAGTTTAATAGGGAAGGCGTAGGACATAGCATAAGCTTTGAGAACTGCAAGAGTTTTACACTTTCTTCGTACATTGAATACGGAAGGCGGTCTGGTGGAAGCTAGATATTTTACCTCATAACTTGTTTAAATTTATTTTACAAAACCCTTCGCTTCAGAAGGCCTTTATTAACCCCTGGAGCTGTGTGGAGCACAGTTATGATGGATGGAAGCACTTTCTTCAGCTCATACTCGTTGATCCCACTCACTGCCATTATAAAGCTTGGATGCGTCAGGATATTTATTAATATTTTTCAGATTATGTTCATCAGAAAGAAGAAAGTCATAGCTATACACCCAGGATAGCTTGAGAGTGAGTAAAGCTTAGGCTAATTTTCATTTCAAAGTGAACTAATCCTTTAAAACCCTGTTCATAAGGTTTAAAGGGTTAGTTCACCCAAAAGTGTCATTTATTACTCACCCATGTTGTTCTACATCCGTAAGACCTTCGTTCACCTTCCGAAAATTAAGATATTGTTGATGAAATCCAATGGCTCAGTGAAGCCTCTATTGAAAGCAAAGCCATTCAAACTCTCAAGGTCCGTAAAAGTACTAAAAACATATTTGAAACAGTTCATGTGAGTTCAGTGGTTCAATCTTAATATTATAAAGTGACAAGAATACTTTTTGTGCGGCAAAAAAACAAAATAAAGACTTTTCAACAATATCTATACGGGCTGATTTCAAAACACTGCTTCAGAGCTTTATGAATCGAATCAGTGAATTGGAGTGCCAAAGTCACGTGATTTCAGCAGTTTAATAGGAGATCCGAATCACTAATTCGAAACAAAAGATTCATAAAGCTCAGAAGCTTCATGAAGCAGTGTTTTGAAATTGGCCCATATAGATATTGTTGAAAAGTCGTTATTTTGATTTTGACAAAGTATTCTTGTCGCTTTATAATATTAAGATGAACTGAACTCACATTAACTGTTTCAAATATGATTTTAGTACCTTTATGGATCTTGAGAGAGGAAGTAGAATTGCTGTATATGCAGGCCTCTCTGAGCCATTGGATTTAATCAAAATATCTTCATTTGTGTTCGATCGAATGAAGGTCTGTAGAACAACATGAGGGTGAGTAATAAATGACATTATTTTCAATTTTTGGGTGAACTAACCCTTTAAAGAGTTAGTTCACCCAAAAATGTAAATTCTGTCATTAATTAAGCTATTTTTTATGAAATACGTGAGCTTTCAGAACACAGTGCAGCGCTTCCAGGTTCTACATCAGAACGCTGGCTCAGTATTGGCTGATGCTGCTCACATGAGCAGGAACTGGCCAATAATGAGTCGGCATTCTGATGTAGAAAACGGAAGCGCTGCACTGTGTTTACTATGTGATCAGCATAGGAGACTGACATGGAAGAGAATAAATTGTTGAATAAATCATTATTTTTGTTTGTTTTTTGCACACTAAAATTGTTCTCGTTACTTTAATATTAAGGTTGACCCACTGTAGTTACATGGACTATTTTAACGATGTCTTTACTTTGAAAGTGGTAATAACGTTGCAGTCTGTCAGGGGCCAGAAAGCTCACGTATTTCATCAACAATATCTTAATTTGTGTTTCGAAGCTGAATGAAGGTCTTACGGGTTCAGGACGACATGAGGTAGAGTAATTCATAACAGAAATTTCATTTTTGGGTGAATTAACCGTTTAAATGCTTAGATAAGTTTCAATTGTTTAATTTTTTTTTTTTTTTTTTGGTCACTGTAATTTCCATACTTCCATTTTGGTTTATTTCACAGTGTTGATGACTTTATTCTTTTAAAGTGCAGAAAATAGAATGAGTATTTACATTTGACAGGCAGCATCATTCACAAAACCATTTTGGACTCCATATAAGTTCATTATGTTAAAACATGCTAGCAACATGCTAAAACATGCTAATGTGTTAAAACATGTTAGATACATGCTAAACATGTTTTTCTTTTACTTTCTCTTAGTAAAACCTTGACTTCAAGCTTTTCAAAGTAATTTTAACTTCCAGACCTGGCTTTTTTTTTATCAAACCTTACTCTAATTTTATTTAGTGTATTGTTTTATTGTTATATTGATATTTGTACTCAAAAACTAGACAAACAACACATAGGACTATTATGTAAATCTGTAGTCGAATAATCATGTCTGTTTAATCCTGATAATCTAATATTTGATAAATATCTTTCATGAAAAGAGATTTGTTTTGGGGGGAAATGTGCTTAATATCTATATTTTGTTCAGCGCTGATGTAGATTCTGATTTTCCTGTCTTTCCATAGCGTTTCATGACTAATATCACATACGATTTAGTGTTATTATAGTTTAGACCAGATTTTTGTTGTGTACATTTAAAACACCTTTGTTGTTTATGAAATTATGAAACATGAAGGACAGAGAACTGATGCCTCTTCCTGGTAATTGATGTTTTTCTGCAGGTCAACATCATGAGATCAGCAGTCAAGCTATGATTACAGAGAGATCTGGATATGCACACAAATATATTTATGGCAGAGTCATCAATCAGAGTCTATGTGACAGAAGTTCTGACACACTGTGAGCAGGCGTTTGAGCTTATAGGTTGGAGCAGGGCATCCAGTCAGAATGATTGGCATGGACCGCTGGCTTTGGAGCTGAACGTATGAGTATGGAATTCCCAGCACAGATCAATCCGAGCTCTCTGGGCACACAGCCACCCGCTAGCTTACAGCTGGAGTGATGAACTCACATGCACTGGAATGTGTTTACATGTGCTTTATCCTCCACTGTACCTGTGATCCTCTCCACAACTGTCACATTAGATTATATATTATGGACAGTTGTGTTTCACGCTAATTGTTATGTTTCAGGTTTGAGCTGTTTACGGTCTACAAATAAATTTCATGTTATTCAAACCGATTGTTGTTGTTGTTGTTGTTGTTGTTGTTGTTGTCGTTGTTGTACCACTACAAAAAAAAAAAGTCATTAAAATTAATTAAAAAAAAAAAATTTTTTAATTGTTTGTTGAATAAAAAACAAGATAAATACTAGACAACTATTTGAGAAGCAAAATTGCTTTAGAAAATAAGAGAATGTTTTCAGAGAACATATCTTAAATTAATTTTTCTTATACCACAAGATAATAGTTTTAAGTGTAAGCCTCTAAGTTTTGTTAGTTCATCATCATCAACAACGATAACAAAAATCCAATGGGAAAACAGGAAACTCAGAAATTTTATAAAAAAAATTTTAACAAAACAAAAATATATTCCCTGAAAACAATCTTTATTTTGAACATTTTGTCTCGTTTTATTCAATGTATTATTTTATTGTTATTTTAGATATTTTTACTCAAAAACTAGACAAAAAATACATAGACGATAATACTTTTTTTTTTTTTTTGCAAGCCATATTTTATCATTTCAAAATGTATATAGCATTTTGCACATGTAAATTTGTAGTCAAACAATAGTGTCTGTTTATGTAATCCTGATAACCTAATATATGATAACAGTAATATGAAATTCCATATAAGCTACTGGAAACCCAGGAAAAACGCAAACACAGAGAAATGAATTTCAAGAGGTGAATTTTTATTCAAATAAATAGCGACATAAATAAAACTATCTCTCATATACTTTCACACAGCCATGTACAATCACACATACAAGCAGGCAAGCATATCCGGGAAATATAACCAAAAAAAAAATTAACAGTTTAGCATCAAAACATTGTGTTTCAAAAGTAACTACAGACTCATACCTGCAGTGGAAACAAACACTATGTTCAAAAGCAACTGTCATTATAAAGTGCATTTCTGTCAAACAGCAAATGAAATGAAGGTATAAAATGGGGTGTTAAAACAAACAAAATCATAAGATACACACCTCTTCATCTTTCTGATATCCTAAAATCAAGCTTATTTATTTTTTTTATTTTTTTACCACCACTGGATTTGTTCAGACAAAGGCACAAGTTTTGGTGGTGGGTGAAAAAGGAAAGGGATGTTAACACTGCTTCTGACATTTTCTTCACTAACTTTACCTTCAACTCATCTTTTCCTGCACTGGTTTCAAACACTGTTGTTTTATGACCCAATTTGAAAACAACACAGCACAGTTTTTTTTCTAAACTACTAGAAACCATTGCACAAATATGTCGAATTCACAAAAGACAGACATGCAACAGGATCATTTAGGGCTATGAAAACAGTGCTTCAAGCAAATGGTGGAGCTTCAACAATGGTAACACACTATTATTTCATATAAATTGCACACAAACCCAAAACACTTCTGAAATCTACTTCTAGCACCTAGATTTTAAGCTAAAAATAGAAAAATTATAAAATTCAACTCTATCGCTACAAGACGTATTCAGCTATGTGTGTGTGCATTTTAATCAAGAAAATAATATTTGAGTATGTAAATGCATGGCCTTTCTGAGAAATTGAGGACATTTGCATTCTAAAAACAATTGCTTATCAAATATTTGTTAGCTAGAGGAGGCAGCTAATTCTTACATCTGAGCAGTAAGACTGCTTTTGGGAGATTTGAACACGCTACACTTTGATAAAAGGAGAGCTTTTCACCACCACAACATCTTTAAGAAAAGTATGTTTCTCTTGATCTTCCCTGTGCTCTCTCTTTGGCTTTCCTGTTATTTTAGTTTTGTTACTTCTGATGTTCTACCAAGCTAGCCTGGATGCAAAGGCAATCTCTGTCACGAAGAGAACAAGCTGTACAAAATGGCCAGGCTCATGCAGAATACATCATTAAATGATCTTGTACATACAATCATTACAAATAGAAAAAAAGCATGCTCTAAAAAAGAAAGAATAAAATAACATTATCAGGCATGAAGTACCTTTTGCTTTCCTACAACAGCTTCCTCTCCTGGTTCTACATTTCAATGTGAAATATTGCACTATTCTTATATTCTTTGTTCACTGTTTAAAAAAAGACATTGTAATGGGTCTAACTTATTCTCATACAGTGTGTGTTGAGATACAGCCTTCTGAGGTCAATGATCAGTTATGGAGGAGGTAGTGAACTGATGGAAGAGGAGTCTTGAGGGACCAAAACTGAACAGCTAGACCTGACAATGTCTCCTATCATTTAAATCATTGGTAGGTGTACATTTCTGTGATTATAATTGTCTAGTGTCTTTGTATGGATGTGACACAAAATGAAGCAGCAATAACGTCATAGTCACAGATAGTGAAAGCTCAAAGACCTGGTCTAAGTGAAAATTATGCAGTACCTCTTGTGCTTATATCTAGCTTTCCCCTCAAACTAAGGCGCCTCTTCATTGCACACAAATAATTGGAGGCATAGCGTGACTAGTTTGCCCACATTTTCAAATCACAGATGAAATGACAGTATTTTTTCTAGGTTTTGGAAGTTTAGGATAACTCAGATACTGCATTTTGTTTCAAGAACTTCTAGGAAAGAAATCAAAACGTCAAACTTCAAAAATTCAACAAAAAGCAATCAACTTTGGTCTTCTCTGGAGATGTGAAACACACACACACACAAAAGAAAAAAAGAAAAAGAAAATGCTCAAGACCTGAAAGGAAATCCTTGGAAAAATCTGTAAGGAAGACATCAGTGTCCTATTTTCATACTTGTATAGAGGATAAACAAGCATCTCTGACATAATCATTCGCGATTATGGAGGTCAGTTTTATATATGAGTGGACCCACTCGCAATTGGATGAAAAATCACACTCTTCAGTTCCTTGTTCAGAGACCCGTCCTTTATTGCTGTGTGGACAGGAGGACCTGGCAAGGATCATGGGCTCAATGAAGAGGCTGGTTATTGCTTCTTATTGTCTCTGGTCATTCCAACCCATATAGACACGATCATGGAATTGTGTGTCTGGAGAGAGAGTAAAACTGTCTCTCCTTTGCATTAGAAAACGTTTGAAAGCATCATCAAAATGAGGTGCCTTCTGGTTCTGATGCTCAACACCATTGTCCGCTGGCTCACTCTGGACAAAGAGTGGAGGAAGCAGTCAGCATCACTCTTAAGATCTTTTTTGCCTTCTTCTTTTGAAGTTTTTGCCTTCTTTACTTGACCATGACACAGCTGCTGAGTTGCTGCTTTTGACCAGCACAGACCAGCTCCTGGACATCGGGTTCATGCTCAGTGCTGGTGCTCAGGCTCCAACTGCCCTGGTGGGGCAGAAGAGAGAAAGGCCCCTGGGACAGAATGGTAGGCTGGATCTGCAAGTGCTGTGGGGACTGAGGGTGGAGATGTGGCCGCTGGCTGATGTGCAGACGAGCTTCAAGAAGATGGGCAGCAGATGCCACAGGAGACAGGGACGAGGAAGAGGAGTCAAGAGATTGCTGCTGTTGCTGCCACAGGTTGTGCTGAAAGGCGATAGAGGTCTGCTGGCACTGGGGGAGGATAGGTTGAGTCGGGGGGTTGGAAAAAAGGGCAGCGGGGGCGAAGAGGTTGTTGGAGGGAGGAGATGAGGGGTGGGACTGTGAGAGGAAGAGCACGGGCTGCTGAGACTGGACTTGGGGCTGAGGCTGGTGCTGGATCTGTAGCATCCTGTATGATGAAAGAAGAACAGAGTTTAGTGATATTCAAGAAATGTACCCCAGTGTTTCCCAACCTTGTTGCTGGAGGCACCCCAACAGTGCTCAATTTAGATGTCTCAGGACAGGGAGTCAATTTACTGACCCATCCATTTCAGGTCTTGGAGCCTCTACTAATGAGCTGATAAGTTGTTTCAGGTGTATTTGATTACAAAGATTTTGAAAATGTGTAGTGTTGGGGGGCCTCTGCAAAGAGGATTGAACCCAGTATTCTAGGGTAGGGATGGATTTCTTCTCACCTCTGCTGGTGCAGAACTTCCTCCAGCATGCTGCGGCGTTCACGGGGGCCACTAGAGCTCTGGAGGCTTGAGGGAGGGCACAGAGTTGGGCCAAGCGACCCACGGCTGCCTCTGGAGCATGAGGTCGGAGGGCACACCTGTCGCGCCAGACCTTTGATCTTGTTCAACCCTAGCAGGCCTTTTGCACGAGTGTTCTTCCTCAGCTGCTGTCTAAATGCCTTTAGTCCTACAGAAATAATCACAGTCCAGTTAGAACTCTTTTTAAGCTATTTAAGATTTTTCAACAATAGGTCTATGATGTGATTCTTGGCACTTCTAAAGTAGATTTTTCCTTTTCGGTTAAACTCACCCTGTGTAAGGGAGGTGTCTGAAGCTCTACGCCCCTCCTGGAAGCTGGCTGCAAGCATGCTGCCTTGGTTCTGCAAGAGTAGGTTGGAGGAAAGAGTGAGGGGTGTCCCAGCAGGGGCTAAGGCCCCAGGGCCAGTACCGGAGATGAGCAGTGAGGAAAGATCCTCTACAGCAGTGGAGTGAGCCGGGTTGGGGTTTGAGGAGGACTTCAGACAGCTGTCAGAGGAAGCACCGTCTGAGGGGCTAACAACAATACCTGAGAGAGGACAACAGATGTAATTAACAACCAGATCTGTGCATTAAATCATAAAAGTCACCATATTATTAACATTGCACTTACAGGGTGGATTGCACTGGTGGAATCGAGCGGAGACCTCTGCAAGCGTATGTCTTCGGGAGGTAGTGCTGGGCAGATGGGGCAGCTGGACCTGCAGCATCCCTTCTTCCTCCTCCAGGTCATAAGGTCGCACCTCCTCACTTATGGTGGTCTCCAACAGGCTGTTGGGGGAGATGGATCGGTTCCACAGGAGCCCGTTCAGGCTGGCCTCCACCGGGCACACCACACGCTGAGGAAGGGAGGGAGGCATTCACATTAGCCACTGCATGTCTCTAATGAAGGAGGGGGATTGGGGGTGCACTGCATATCTGCAATATGAAACAGGACAGGGATTCTATTTACTGAGCAACTAGGAAGAGAGGGGTCTAAAGCAGAGGTGGGCAACTCTGGCCCTCAAGGTCCACTGTCCAAAGTTTAGCTCCAACCCTAATCCTGAAGACCTTGATTAGCTGGTTTCAGGGTTGGAGCCTGCAGGACAGTGGACCTCGAGGGCCAGAGTTGCCGACACCCAATCTTGGGAGGAATTACGTCAAGCTCAGGGGAAATACTGACCTGAAACAGGCCTCCTTGTTCACATTCCATCTCTGAATGTACTGGAGCATTCACTTTGGTGGTGACGGGGAAGGCTGAGGTTCTGAAGCTGTCAGATGACTCCAAGATCACCTTGAATGTGAGATGGACAGAGGAAAGGCTGAGTTAGCAGAGGGACATTCAATTCATCTTAAACAGGAGATGTTCTTGGCCTCGCTTTGACACTCACCTCTGGGGTGGAGGAATCGGATGCTGCCCTTGACCTCTGATTCCAGGCTCCACACTGGCGGCTCAGTTGTTGGCTGCGGTGCTCCTTCACTCTTTCTAGCAGCAGGTAATAGATTGCTGAGAAATGGTTGTAGCTACTGTTCTGGAGAGACTGTGGAGAGCAATTGACAAACTGTTTTAGACACAGTGGTTATACTGAGTGTCACATTAACAGGTGTAATGAAACACAGGCAGTCTGCATCAAGAATTAACTTCTTAAGGGATTTTAGAGAAAGCTGAAAGCAACATATGGCAGCTTTCAAAACAGAGGCTACTATGTTTATCCTTTTGGTGCCAAATGAAGAGCATATTTAAAGCCACAGGAAGCTGGACAGGGTGTTGATTTTATTCTGAGGTGACAAATTGACAAATGATGTCCTTCGAACAACATGTATTAACCCTTGTTCTGGTAAACAAGCTCTTCCCTGCTGAAAATGTCAAAGTACTCTTGGTAACATAAACACAATCTGTCTCTACAATCCCATAGTATCTGTCCCTTTTCTTACCTCCACAGTCCTCTGTCTGTCAATGCCAAGTGTCTGCATGATGCCCAAGACGGGCTCACTGTAATCTCCCAGGTTGGAGTTGTAGTCAGTAAGGGACAGGGAAAGGGTCTGGTGGGGTGCGCTGGGATCCGCAAGCATCCATCGATGCTGCTTGATCTGAGCAACACTGATCCGCTTGGCAGGGTCAACCACCAGCATCTTACGGATCAGATTTTCACAGTCTGGAAAAGGAGATAAGGAGGTTTCGGTCAAAAATGTTTTTGTTGTTGGTTGTTTTTTTCTGTTTTGTTTTTTTATGATGCTGCAGCATTGTACATGAACAAAGGGAGTGTAGAGCTGTACCTTGTGACATGAAGAATGGTATTCTGAATCGGCCCTCTGTCACTCTTTGTCTCAGAGCTGGAAGACTGTCCCCATCAAAGGGCAGGGACCCGCACACCAGCACATACAGAACCACACCAAGACTCTGTGAAAGACAAACATTTGGAGCATGTATTAAACTAGATATTATATTATATAATATTATATTATATTATATTATATTATATTATATTATATATATATATATATATTATATTATATTATATTATATTCAGTATGCAGATAAGTGTAAGCTAGAAAAAAGTTTCTATTTAGAAGGCAAATAATATGACAACATCATTGCTATTGGTTACTTTATAAATGCTGAACAGAGTTTTGGTATTCAAGCACTGTAAAGTATACTTTACAAGTATACTTTTATAATCTCATAATTCTAATTATATCATTATAATTTCATATTCAACAGCTACGTAAGACATCAGGTGAAAATCATAATACTGAACATACCCAAATGTCTAACTGTGGCCCCTCATACTCCTTCCCCTCAAAGACCTCTGGGGCAGCATATGGCGGGCTTCCACACCACGTGGAGAGAGGCTCCCCGGCATTGTAGAAGTTTCCAAATCCAAAGTCTGAAAGAAACAGAACTGAAGTGAGTTCTTTGTTGATGAAAAAACGTATCATAAAATTGCTTCAGAATGGTGTAAAATCCTGAAATTAGTTATTTAATGAATGACTTGTGTTTGTACAAAGACGCAGACTAGTTTGATTACTTAATTTTATTTCTGATCCTATCTGTAAATACACTAATTACTTTCTGTATAAGACACTCAAAGTTGGCACTGGGAAGGGTTTATGAGCAGGGCACATCAATATGTGAACCCTTAAAAGCTTATTTTCTCTGCTCACCTGCCAGCTTGATGTTCATGTTGGCATCTAGCAGCAGGTTTTCAGTTTTCAGGTCTCTGTGGACTATGTGGTGTCGGTGGCAGTAGTCCACCGCTGTCAGAATCTGCCAAAACTTCTTACGAGCCTCGTTTTCACTCATCCTTCCATTGGACGTCAGATAGTCTGTAAAGAACAGGAAAGCTTAGGAAGGGAGGAGACATCGCCTTGAAAACACCATATAAAGACATAACCAAGCATACGGTTTATCTGGGGAGCCAGCCATTGTTATTTTTTAAAGGCTGAGTATATGACAGGTGAAGAGACAGATATGTAATATATGTGTTTAAATCCCTAGGTGGTGAGGACAAGCAGAGGTACAGCAGCTTATCCCTTTTACACAGTTACATAAAGCTTGAAAATCCAACACCTGTCTCGTTCTGTGCTCACTCACTGACTCACTGCTCTGACGGCAGTGTAGATCTAAATAATTCTTTCCCCGTCAGACCTCATTATCCACAACAACTGGACAAGAGGTTTTGGGAGAGACGTAGGCGTCAAAAACAATAGACGCCCTTCAATCTTTTCACAGATTACTTAGTCATTAATTTACAAAAGTGTTTCTACTTACCAAACATTTCTCCATTTTTTGCATACTCTGTCACAATGTACAGCATGTCTTTGGTCTCCATGACCTGTAAAGACAAAAGCATCATAGAATTATACAAAAGTTGTGAACACTAGCATTCAAATTAATATTATTATTGAATGATCATCATTATTTTTACTACTACATTTTGTGCATGTATTTTTGTAGTAGAATTTTTAAAGTTAATAATATACACTTTCTCTATGCATTCGTACAAATTGTTAACGGTTGGACATATTCATGGACATTTCATGCATCAACCATCTGATCTCAACTTCCCTTTCAAACCAAATTTCCTCTTTTTTTCTTAGTTCTTGTCATTCACACAGGACAGGTTAGTTTGTAATGACATTCACCATTGCATAAAAGTGTAGTAAAGCATTTCCTGAATACCCTGAGCACATACACATACACACGTCTGATCCATCACTGCCACTGAAGCAGCTAATGACAACTGAAACTTTATCTTCACCAACCAGTTTCTTATGAACCATAGAACATGTTGACATATAAGACCTAGTTTGAGCACAAAGACATGGAGTGACACAAAAGGAACAGCAGTTCAACCACTAATAGCGAAAAAATCATAACAGAGAGGGTGTATGACGTCCTCACCCTTTACAAGAATGTCACGTAAGTTCCCGGGAGAGGCCTGAGGGAGAAACACTAAACGCATGTTGCGCTACCAGAAAGAGTTGCACAACAGGTTCTGTGCTGTCCTCTTTTTCTATCACTGAGAAACCTGTGTAATCATCCATACACAGGCTCAGACACTCGATACTTCAGGCTAGTGCGCAACACGACGTGTAATGACCCACATAGTCAGGCTGTGCAACAGCAGGAAAAGGGTCTTTATCTCCAGATAAACCAAACGTCCAAAGAGTTCAGCCTTTAATATCAACCAGAGGTGCCAATGATGTCATAGCTTCCTTAGAAACCCCGGCCTGTTTGTCCCACAGAGACGTCTCCCTCCGTCACTACAGCAGAGGGAGATGAGTGAAGGAAACTATTGATAGTTTTGAAGAGAGTGTGTCTGAAGTGAACGAGAAACTAAAGGCAATAAAAGGACTGTTTGTACAAGAAGCAAGAGAACGGAAACAGTTTATCATGAAGGGTCATGGGTCACTAGTTCCACATTTTTCATCTCAAAGGGTTTCTCCTAAAACAAGGGCTTTAGTTATGAAAGGAGAGGTACATTTCAGGTTATCTGACACCAAAATGAGCTGAAAATCCAGGACGCTTACGTAAAGGATTCTTACTGATATTGCAGTCATCAGCTCATATGTTGGATGAAATTAAGATATGGTTTAATTAATTAATATGTAAGGAAGAAAGGCAGATCAAGCTCATGTCAAGCCACAAACACTGCTGCTCAGTTCCCAAACCTTCCACCTCAACAATTGTGAGGGATCAGATCCAAAGCAGTGAGCTGAGATGTTTTTCCCAAGGATTTTAGGTTCTCGCAACCTCGGATCTCCGGTATAATCCGCAAAATGCTAATCGGAACAAAACAAACATAAATGGTACAGGCTATGAGAGCAAGAATGTGCTGACGCTTTAGCAACCCTGCCACTGTTTACATGAGTGTGTGAGCCAAACTATGGTGAAAAAACAAGCCCAGGGATCAAATCAGATTGTACCTCTTAGAGATTTTTCCTCATTAAAGACAGCTAGCTTCACGTGACTCTGCAGACACATTGCACTTGGTCGGAGATTTAGATCCTGTATCCTTATGTCCAACACACTCTCTGCTTTTCTGTCTCTTAATCCCAGGCAAAACCACACATTTTGGACACAGATTAGTCCAATATAATAATATTTTAAAAACAATGTGATCTAAAATCCAACAAATCACTTCAAAGCAGCCTTGAATCTAAATTTTTAGATCTAAATTATTACTGAATTGTTTTTAGTAAAACCATGCAGTTCTTACTTTAAGCATTTATTTCTTTTATTTCTATTTTTGTGTAACAATGTAATCATTTTTTTCTGTCATATATATTTTTAATTCAATAAAACAAGATTTAAGTGATCTAACACTATTTTGCAGTGTAAACATATTTAACAGTGTAATAATACAGTTGCTATGCAGAAGCTGGATGCAAGCGAGAAAGTAACTTCAGTCTATTTATACTTTGCATGATAACCAGATGTACTTCCAGGGAAGTACACCTCACCATATGCGTGACCAACACTTAAAACATTCACTCAACATTAAACCACACTCTCAATGTCACTGAGCATGCTAAAATACACAACACTCCCTATAACATCATTATTAGCTTTACAAATCATATAACTTACCTGATAGAGCTTTATGATGTGAGGGTGATTGAGCAGCTTCATAATCTGAACCTCCCTGTAGATTTTCTCCAAATTGGCAGAGTTCAGTCTTGTTTTATCAATTATTTTAATTGCAACCTGCATTAAAAAAATGCAATAAAACGCACTTAGTTTATGCAGAATCATCATTATTATTATTATTGACCAATTTGAAGGAATAAAACATATAATATAGAGGCATTGCATGATGCAGGAGTCTTACCTGTGTTTTCGTTACTTTGTGTCTGGCCAGTTTCACCACAGCAAAGTTTCCCTTGCCGAGGGTTCTGATGATCTCATAGAAGCCGACCTGCAGAGGCCTGGCCTGGGCACAACTCGACTGAGAGCCCGTGCTGCTGTCCGTCATTATAACCATGATGCCGGTGTGTGCTTAAGCGCAGCGATAACTTTATTTTATCTGCAATAAACCATAGCGAATACGTTATAAATGTGCTATAATAATACTGAACTGTAAGTTTGTAGACAAATTTATAGTTATTATTATTATTATTCGTTAGCAATTATTCTTACACATGCAATCCTAACAGAACCTTCACAAAGCAGTCTATGAGTGCTTCATAAACCAATAAATCAAATCCCCTAATAACATTTTATATTTAAGATGCACTGATATATAACACATTTTCAGCTCACTTAAAGGCAAGTTAATTTAACTGAAATAGTCATATTTTAGCCAACTTAAAACTAATCCCACAGTATATTCATAAATGTCCTTGAAATTATGTGAGAAATGTCCAGTAAATAAAAACAACAAAACAACTAGCTATATTAATGTTTAAATCTGTTAGACATTAATTTTACACAAGAATGTCATGTGAAAGAAACAAAACCGAAAATACGCTTACCTTTAACACATGAATAAAATCCACCTCCTTCCACAGTACAAATGGTTTTTAAGCCTGCATTGACAATTCATTCCTTATGCAAACTTTGATGGGAAAATATGTTTTGTTTTTTATTCTGTCTTGATAATAGTTCCTATGTACAACGATATACACTTTTACGGAGCGCGCTACTATGTACAAGGTGCCGCTCCGGCCACTGAGGCTCCGCTCTACAGCAGCTCTGCTGGCATGAGACAAATGCTACAGGCTCATGGTGTGATGAGGGACTCCGCCTCCTCCCCCTCTTGCCATAACAAACTGATACCCGCCTCATTAACGTCATACTCGCGTCAGAGCTCGGAGCGGGGCGCGAGGCCGGGCGAGCGCACAAGGCAGAAGTTGCCGAGCAACTGTGCGGGTTCGTCGTACGGTGACGCCAGTGCTGATGGAGGGGTTGCTTGGAGATGAGGACGATGACGCCAGTGGCAGAGATGTGTCGCCGCTCTCAAGCTGTTAGTGTTATGTGGAAGCTCAGAGTCTGCTCCACCTGCTGGAAGGCATGCATACTCCGCGCGCGCTCTCACAGCTGTCAACTTGCTTGACATGCTTGTGTTATTTGAAGAATACAACGAATGAATTATGGTTCTCGTGTGTGGACGCAAATGAGAATGCATGTTTGTTTTGGAGCGATGGGGTAGCCTGCATCTGTGTCCACGGTATACATTAACCCCCTATCCCCCATATATTTTTCCACATAAAGAGATATTTAAATCAGGAATTTGTGGAATTCCTCATGACCTTTTTAAAAGGGGGTTTTGATCAATTTCTTCTTATGATGTAGCATAATAAAATTCAGCAGTGGGTATTTGTCCCAACATGTAGGCTGTTAAAACTCTAGTTTGCATATGTGGGACTAATGTTATTGTTTTTCACTGTTATCTACATAGCTTACATATACACATACATACATACATGTAGCCTAAATGTTATGTTCAGATGGATATTTAGTAAGACAGTAAAATAGCCAGCTGCCATTTAGCAAAAGCTTTTATCATATGTGATTTACAGTATACTTAAAACTCTGACAGTCAGCCTAGAGCAACCTGAGGCAAAACCTGTTCAGTTAAATTCAGTTCAGTTAGACTTTATTTCATTTCCTGAAGGCAATTTGCTTGCAGCATTTACACAACAGTACATAAAGATTACCCCCCCCCCCTCCTAAATATCAAATTTTAACTTCCTCCCAAAAATTTGAATTCGAATTTTAAAAAAACTGTACAACTTACCTAGGCATACACGTTATTTATTTTAGAAATGTGTTTTCATTGACAAAAGCAGTGTTATAAAGCATATAATTGCATCTATAAGCAGTCTATGGTGGTAAGCATTACCACATGCTTTTTATATGTCATATATTCCCAAAATATTACATTTTGTCATTACTAATACTCTATAAAGTATTTTACAGCCACAACTGTGTGGACAGCCTCCTTTAAATAACAGGTTTTCAGCTACACCGATTTCTAAAGGTGATGATATACGGGTTAACTTTTTGAGCAATGTTGCTTGTGCATTTTCCCATTGAGAATAGTCAACACATTTCTATCTGGATACTTTAGATCGAAATTTGTTGCCTATTCTCAATGGGAAACTGCCCAAGCAACATCGCTTGGCAAAATTGCCTGGCAACATTGCTCAAAAAGTTGCCCTGTGTGATCACTTTAAGAGTTGCATATTATCAGTTCTATCATGACAGCTGGTAACGGATATGACAATGTTAATGTGTATTTGATCTTGGCGGAATAGATCGGCTACGCTGCTGCTGTTATTGCTGTTAGTACAGGGACTTGCTACTGCCAATACAAACACAGATACGCTGCTGTGAGCATGTAAGACACAATGCTGCTGCACAAATAGCAATTACCAGTAGCAGATCTATACAGGTGGAGCTGGGGAAGAAGAGGGTTCCAGAGGAGCTCTGAAGCGTGCTGCAAACTGCTATAGCAAACGCTAACCAGCTATTTCAGTGTTGAACAGCAAGCTCACTGGTACAGCTTGCCATGTAGTAAATGATGTAAATGTCATCAGGTTGCTTTAACCCTTTGGGTGTACGATCACACCAGTGTGATCAGTCGAGGATGGTCCCTGGAGCGCACGATCTCACTAGTGGCATTAAAACGTTCAGTGCATCACGTGATCAACTGCCAAATTCAAATGTGCTTTTGCGCGATACAGAGATGGACGTGCTCAGCGCTTTTCATATATCACAAATATGCAGTGTTTTCAACCGCGTAACGTTTATTTTCTCTGAACTGCGGCGCAAATTAACATGGAAGCTCCCATCACATGTATAGGTCAACTAACGTGATCATTATAAAGGTGTTTAAACAACAAAACACATCCACTTGGACATATTTGACAATCGGAATATCATAGATTTCATGCTATAGTTAACAAATTTGTGAATATTTTGAATAAAAACAATAAAAATAAAATAAAAGCAGGTTAGAAAGAAATAGATGCAAATATGAATATACACATTTAAATCTGCAGTGATTGTAATGCACAATTTTGTTCTTAGAAAACACCACTTACAGGGCTCAAGATTCCAGTCTCCTTCTCAAAGTCAAGGTTGTGAGTAATATGTTCTGCAGCTCAACAAGAGAGGGAGGGGTGCATCATTCATTGTGTATGCACAGCACCGATCTATATGACAATGCTGAATGTCCACAGAGACCATATACCACATTGGCATTATCATTTCTCAGAGATCTTACATGTGCACACAAATATGTGCACACACAAGCTTTTGCTTGCAAACCCTTTCCTGCGGGCACACACACACACACACACACACATACCAGTGCATAGATTTATGCCTTAGGCTTCCCCACAGAGAACTTAATGGCTGATACAGATAAAGATCTACTGGTAATTGGTGCGTCAACACTGAAACAGACGCAGAAGGCTATGATGGTACCAATACATCACATTGCATAAATGACAACTGGAGCAACAGGATCATAAAACACATACTTGTCATGGCATGAAACATGTGCCATTACCCTCATTATCATCAGGTGTAATGTTTTACTTTCTGTGACCTCAATTCATCTGTCAAACATATGACGAAGATTATCTTCCAGTTTCAGATTAAGGGCATTCAAGCAGCTCCATAATTCATAGATCAGACATTACTGCTTCCAATTCTTCAAAAAACGACAGCGGATTCTTTCCTAATAGTGTCTCTTACGCAAAAGGCATCTCTTTTGAATCAAATAATGTCATCTCCTGTGCTTTGAAAGAATTCTATTTTTATTTGTGCAATATCTGGTTTAGTCACTATCTGCAAACACACAAATTGCAGGATGGTTGGTTGCGGAAAGCACCTAAATTTCATTTTTCACACAAGGCCAATGGTTGGGGACTCCTCTTGGTTTTGATATCTTTGAAAAGAAAACCCAAAATAGCATCTTCATATCGTGACATTAATGAGGGGTCTCCCTTAAAAGCGGACGACCTTTCAGAAATAGAGGACACTCTGCCCACGCAAAAGTCTCTGGAGGAGTTTCTTGGTGTTGGTGGTGAGACATTCAACACATTCGACAACACACAAACTTTTCCGCTCCGTTTCTAGTGGTGTCAAAAAGTTTTCTGAGTCATGGTGGAAATAGACTGAGAGAATAAACAAACAAGACACTGGACAACTGCCGAAATGCCAGAGCATCACTAGAAGAATAGGACAAGGGGAACGAGGTAGAAACGGTTGATGGGGGAGGCAAATCAACACAATACCTCCTCCACAGACCGAGGAAGAGAGGTGAAAAAAAAAAACAGGTCATCCCACGCTGCTGGTTAATCTTTGCTCAGCTGGAGGAATGCAAACACAATGCAAAGAAATCAGCTGACTCAAATGTCATATACTTTCACCTGACTGTTCCCAAAGCATCAATGCTGCACAGCCCTAAAGGTCACATGCTAGCAGTCGAGCTCGGCCGGACCGCACTTACCGCAGCACACGGTTTGCATTGCAGATGGCTTTAACCCAACCTTTTTGCATATCTCTCTGCTTTGAATGTAATCTTACTTTGATATGATCCTGTTTGTTATGCAAGCTATCACATGATGCCACCTGGGCTCTTCTCTAGACTCTCTTAACCTTGAGTGATTTAATCCTAACAGACATTTGGGTCATTGCAGTTATTATATCAATTCTCAAATGAGACTTTTTCAGAGAAACTGTGCCCGTGTCAGCCTGAAATGCCATTTGCAAACCATTTTGATTCCATAATCTGACATCTAACATTCTGCACCAAATGAAAGGAATTTAAAACGCGCAATAAGATGCATTACTGAGCTAAAGTACAGGAAAATATTCATGAGCTCTCAGTCTTAGTAGCATAAAACAAATTATTACATTTTAATAAAACTAATTAAAGCTGCAGCATGTACGTTTTACCTCTTTGTCGCCATCTCTGTTTGAACCCCGAAACTGCAATTATTTGCGGAATTATCATCTTTACGTGGTTGTGCTTCGGTACGGCTCCTCAGCGCGGATGAATCTAATGTGTGTGTGGGTTGTCTATCAACTCAACAGTTGTCAATGATGATTGTCATTTTAAACTTGCTGGATTGCAAACCGCCATCAAAATAATAAGTTTAATTATTCCAGCTGCTGTAAGAAGAGGCTACACATGATCCGCCACCTGCTGTACGTATACGTGACGTAATGACGCAAAGACGAACGGCGGAAGTTTGTATTTCCCATGAAATCCTACCTCTGAAATTCTGAAACATTATTACAAGCTTACCGTTGTGAATCGGGCTAAGGTAAGGAGATTGTTTTGAACACTAGCTGGTTATGTACTTGTTATTTTGGATCACTTTTAACCAAAAAAAGTTACAGACTGCAGCTTTAACTAATATAATGTGCCTCCACTACTGAAATAATGCATATGGGACTACAGCTAAAATTGGAAAACAGAAAAAACATCAAAAAAGGAGAATGAGGTAATAGTTAACAATAGTCAAACACATAATATATTTTTTATTAGTCAAACACATAATATATTATTAAATTTTAAATGATAAATATGTTTATCAGAATGATGGTTATAGATGTACTATATTGTGTATAATTCAACTTTTTATTTTCAGTTTTTTCTGTTCATTAAAGTTTTTTTTTTTTTTTGTATGACAGATCGATACATAGAATTAAAAGAAATCTCATGGTTTAAGCAAAGAAGATAATTTTATTTTGTGTGCAATCATTCTGAGGTGTTCTGTATGAATGCCACATAAAGATGTGTCTTTCTAATAAATTTAAAATGTAAAAGGTGCATTGAAAAAATACACCAAATACACACACAGATGTCTCCTAAATGGAAAGGCTATTGGCATGGGCAATGATTCATAGTACAACTGGCAGTTTCCTTGTGACGTCATTGTGAAGATTATGGCCCAAGAGAATGTGTGGATGTGCATGTTTACTGGAGAGAGAAAGAAGCCTGAATAAAGCAGTCTGTGACAAAAGGCTGCGTAGTGGTTTCACTAATCTTATTAACTTACTTCAGTTGTCTAAAAAGTGTTTCAGCTGTGAACTGTTGATGATTAACCACCCAAGGCCATACTAGCCATACTCCGTATTGCTTTGCAAACATCTCACCCGATCAAAACACACAAGTTGGCATTCAAAACAATCACTATTTACTCTAAGCCATAGAATAAGCATTCTGTCCTAGTCATATTTTCATATCATTAACCAGCTACGCCTTATTTACCTTCACTTTTTTGTGTCACAAAATAATGAAAGGCTCTAATCTTTGCTTTTCATAACTGCATAATAAACATACATGGCATACTTTGTAAATTTCTCAAATGTTAATGTTTGCGAAACTAATGCCTTCACGTGCTTTTGAAAGCTTCATTTCACCGTACCACCCCATTGTTTGCAAATTCCTTAATCTCGTACGTCATTTGTCACCACAGGATGATAAATTACACCCACATTCTGCTGCTAATCTACAGAGCATGAACATGTTTAAAGTCTTATCATACCAAAACTTTAGAAACTATGTTAGGTGTGGCAAAATATCATGGAATTAATTATTTTTCACTGTTATGTGATATGAAGCGCTATTACACACACACACACACACACACATACAAAAGAGTTGATGAAAACGGACAAAAAAAGTGCAGAAACAAGTGATAAAAGCACTGGTTATGCACGTTGTAGTGTTAAAAAAAGTGATTTTCTCAGCTTTTTGTTCAAAATGTAGCTTTTTTATGAAACAGACATATTCAAAGTGTTCATAAAAAAATGCATGAAGCTAGAATAAAACTTTTTTTAAGCAGAGGCTCTGTTCATACAACAAAATATTCTGGAGGCCATTCAGTTTTGGTGAAAATGATCAAAAATGTCTTTTAAAAAAATGGTCTATAATGATGGGTTAGAAAGAATTCCCTTGAAATCAGGGTTTGAAATGGAAATTACCACAGATTTTTGTGTTTTTTTTTTAGGAAATACCACCACAGCAACCACCATTGTTAACCTTGCATAGTCATACTGAAATACGACTCCCACTGAATTACACTCTTCTTAGCCCGCATTAGCTATTGATGTAAGAATACTTCTTTGTTTTCTCTGTTATCATCATCTTCATTGTCATGTAATGTAACCACTGTATATTATTATGAAATATATCCAAATCTTTAATTTCAAGTTGAGTTTTTCCTGTTCTCTCATAAAGACAATCCAGATTAGAAGTCAGTAACTGCTACCCACTCAGATTTACTGTATGGCTAAATGTGTTTAAACACTGTTGAGGTCAGTAAAGTGACATTTCTAATGTTACGAAAGATCTCTATTTCAAATACATTTCTATTTCACACTTTCCACAAATATATTAAGCAGCACAACTGTTTTCAACATTGATAATAGTAAGAAATGTTTCTTGAGCAGCAAATTAGAATGATTTCTGAAGGATCATGTGACTTTTTTAATTACAAAAATATTTATTGGGGGAGGACCCACAACCCACATACCCTGTACTTTTGAACTGTATTGTATCCAACTAATTTGAGCCAAAACAAACTTTTATCGGTAACATTTCAGCCAGACGTTTCCTGTCCAAGTGCGCATTTTTTGGCCTGAATAAGCTGCAAAGTAGACCAAACTTCACAGCGATAGTCAAAAATGTGTCTACGTGCAAATAGGCTGTTGTGATCCAAAACTATTGTGGGGATGATGAAGAAAGAGAAGAGGGGAGGAGAGAGAGAATAGAGAAGCTTTTCTTCTTTGACTGATTATTGACTTTGTTTTCCCACTGTCTGTTGATTTTGGCAGCTGCATCCCCACCTCGTGAGTTTGGACGTCAAAGCATAATTTTCAAAGAAGTCTTTTTATGAACAACAGTACTGACTATTTGGAGCTTCTGTCCTCAGAACTGAACGTAATGAAACGTTAATGAAACACATCATATACATGCACACAGAAAAAGGAAATACATGTTTGGAAGTGGGTACATTATGTTGCTGAATGCCTATTTGCCTAATAGGTCAGAGTTCAAAGTTGCAAAGCAGTGCTGGCATCTGCAGGGTACGTCAGGCAAACATACACAGACATACAGTCATTTCCTGTAACTCAATCATCTCTGCTGTGGTAATCAATGAGCAATCAGCTAAACGAGAGGCAGCTCCAAATATTTATGGATTACCCTCTCAATTAATCAATATCTTGACGTATATATTTCAAACTATGCTGACAGTACATTTGATGCTTCCTTGCTGTGGTTTTCCCTAAAATCGCCAAGTGTATTTTGTTTTTGTGATCTGGAACATTTGGAAAACATGTTGATGTGCTGTGTGGTTGTGAATATGGTATAACAGTAAGAGGATATGTTCTACAGATGAGTAACGCATGTTTGCAGTGGGCAGTGCAGGGTCAATAAATCACAGACAGGGTTGGCCGAATGGGACTGGTGGCCAGTGTTGGGGAGTGGAGTAACCAATTAAAAGTAGTGACGCTGCTAATTTTTCAGTAGTGTTACAATAGCTCAGCTGTTTTCACGCAAGTGCAGCTTTTCTAGTAACAAGCCGCGGTGCATCGTGACACATTTGTCACATTGTAGTTTTACAGACGAGAAAACTGAGATAATAATCAAACACGCCTTCCTAAAACGTCCTGTCTCACACATGACACATCGGGCAGTCTGTTTCATTTAGTGAATCTGTTTGTTTGAATGATTCATCTGAATGAACTGGTTCTCCGATGCATTTGCCTTTTTTTTTTTAAATTGTGCTTTTATTGATTAGCAATATATAAACATATTACATAAAACAAGATAATATTTAATCACTCACTTTTGTTTTCTCATCATCCCTAATGTTTGATAAATTATTATGTTTTCTAGCTTTAATGGCGATATTTGGTGTAATTTGATCTGTTCAAATGCTGTTGTTATATAAATGATAATAATAATAACGATAATAATAGTTTGTAATGTACACTATTGTTTAAAAAAACTGGGGTCAGTAACGTGACAGTAAGAAAATTTTAAATGTTACAAAAGATTTCTATTTCAAATAAATTCTGTTCTTTCAAACTATCTATTCATCAAAGAATACTGGAAAAAAGTATCACCGTTTTCACTAAAATGTGAAACAGCATGACTGGTTTCAGAATTGATAATAATAATAAGAAATTATTTTTGAGCAAATCTGCATATTAGAATGATTTCTGATAGATCATGTGACACTGAAGACTGGAGTAATGATGCTGAAAATTCAGCTTTGATGCAGCCTTGGTGGGCATAAGAGACTTCTTTCAAAACAAAATTGTTCCAACCCCAATCTTTTAAACAGTTGACTACTTAAACTGCTGAGTATCCAACGCTATCTCACGACCAATTTGTACGGATTTTACATGGTGGCTAATTCGTACAAATTCTACATATGACCTCACTCGTATAAATTCGTACGACCTCACTCGTATAAATTGGTACGACCTCACTCGTATAAATTGGTATGACCTCACTCGTATAAATTGGTATGACCTCACTCGTATAAATTAGTACGACCTCACTCGTATAAATTCGTACGACCTCACTCGTATAAATTGGTACGACCTCACTCGTATAAATTGGTATGACCTCACTCGTATAAATTGGTATGACCTCACTCGTATAAATTCGTACGACCTCACTCGTATAAATTCGTACGACCTCACTCGTATAAATTGGTACGACCTCACTCGTATAAATTGGTATGACCTCACTCGTATAAATTGGTATGACCTCACTCGTATAAATTCGTACGACCTCACTCGTATAAATTCGTACGACCTCACTCGTATAAATTGGTACGACCTCACTCGTATAAATTGGTATGACCTCACTCGTATAAATTGGTATGACCTCACTCGTATAAATTGGTACGACCTCACTCGTATAAATTGGTACGACCTCACTCGTATAAATTCGTACGACCTCACTCGTATAAATTCGTACGACCTCACTCGTATAAATTGGTATGACCTCACTCGTATAAATTGGTATGACCTCACTCGTATAAATTGGTATGACCTCACTCGTATAAATTGGTACGACCTCACTCGTATAAATTGGTACGACCTCACTCGTATAAATTGGTACGACCTCACTCGTATAAATTGGTACGACCTCACTCGTATAAATTGGTACGACCTCACTCGTATAAATTGGTATGACCTCACTCGTATAAATTCGTATGACCTCACTCGTATAAATTCGTACGACCTCACTCGTATAAATTGGTACGACCTCACTCGTATAAATTGGTACGACCTCACTCGTATAAATTGGTACGACCTCACTCGTATAAATTGGTATGACCTCACTCGTATAAATTCGTATGACCTCACTCGTATAAATTCGTACGACCTCACTCGTATAAATTCGTACGACCTCACTCGTATAAATTCGTACGACCTCACTCGTATAAATTGGTACGACCTCACTCGTATAAATTCGTACGACCTCACTCGTATAAATTGGTATGACCTCACTCGTATAAATTGGTATGACCTCACTCGTATAAATTCGTACGACCTCACTCGTATAAATTGGTATGACCTCACTCGTATAAATTGGTATGACCTCACTCGTATAAATTCGTATGACCTCACTCGTATAAATTCGTATGACCTCACTCGTATAAATTCGTACGACCTCACTCGTATAAATTCGTACGACCTCACTCGTATAAATTCGTACGACCTCACTCGTATAAATTCGTATGACCTCACTCGTATAAATTGGTATGACCTCACTCGTATAAATTCGTACGACCTCACTCGTATAAATTGGTATGACCTCACTCGTATAAATTCGTATTACCTCACTCTTATAAATTCGTACGACCTCACTCGTATAAATTCGTATGACCTCGCTCGTATAAATTGGTATGACCTCACTCGTATAAATTCGTACGACCTCACTCGTATAAATTCGTATGACCTCACTCGTATAAATTCGTACGACCTCACTCGTATAAATTCGTATGACCTCACTCGTATAAATTCGTATGACCTCACTCGTATAAATTCGTACGACCTCACTCGTATAAATTCGTATGACCTCACTCGTATAAATTCGTACGACCTCACTCGTATAAATTGGTATGACCTCACTCGTATAAATTGGTATGACCTCACTCGTATAAATTCGTATGACCTCACTCGTATAAATTCGTATGACCTCACTCGTATAAATTCGTATGACCTCACTCGTATAAATTCGTATGACCTCACTCATATAAATTGGTATGACCTCACTCGTATAAATTGGTATGACCTCACTCGTATAAATTCGTATGACCTCACTCGTATAAATTGGTATGACCTCACTCGTATAAATTCGTATGACCTCACTCGTATAAATTCGTACGACCTCACTCGTATAAATTCGTACGACCTCACTCGTACGAATTCACACGATGTGTCTAAACCCCAGTGACGGGTTAGAGGCAGGTCATTCGTACTAATTCATACGAATTTGGCAACTCATAAAATATGTACGATTTAGCAAAAAAAGTATGAATTCGTGAGTGAGTGAGGTCATACGAATTTGTATGAATTAGCCACCTCGTAAAATACATGTATTGCTGTGAGGTGGAGTATCTTGTAGCTGGTGATCTACTGAAGGCAAGTCCACAAAAAATCCTGGAAATGTCAAGACAACAATCATGTCTTTTCTTAGAACTTATGTCTGAGTTTAGACAACAAACATTAAAGACTGTTTCAAACACTCTATCTACAACTAAACTGCTTACAAAGTTTCCTGTAAATATGGCAATGTCAGTAAAGGGCAACAATGAGGTATGCTCACAAGGTCCAAATGCATGTGATATTGTCACAGGGCAACTTTTACATCACTGCTAAGCAGCCCATTGCAAGATCCAGAGGAGTGCACATGATTCAGAGATATGTCATCCCTTTAGAGGAGCAACGAAACATTAGCAGTTTCCCAAACCAAATTCAATAGTCTATGAATCACCATACTTTGATATTTGAGTCATAAATGCATAACACTATTGGAAGATTAGTCAACAGGAGTGCGTTCACACCTGCTGAGGTGAGATGAGATGTACCTCACAGCCAGTATATATTAATTAGTGAGAAAGACTACCTGTTTGTTACCTGGCATGCCTTCACACGCATGGCTCATGTTCATGTACAGTTCATATCCCCAGTCCACATCTCTCTCTCTCTCTCTCTCTCTCTCTCTCTCATCTCCCCCCTCCTTTTTAGAGAAACAAATATGTTTGTTGAAATGCCTCTCTGCACAAAAGCCCTAAGTGCGTCATTGCTTGTAGACAGTCCTTTGTCCCTAAGGAGAAAAGAGAGGCAGAGAGACACCAGTGATACAGAGAGTAAAGAGGGGGAAATTTTGAAAATTAGGGTAAAAGCTATAAAGGATTTAGAAACTTGAAATATAGAGAGGAAAAAATAGAAAGTATGAAAGAATGGAGTGAATGTAGAGACTGAGAGATAAAGGTTTTATTAAAAATCAGAATAAAATATGTAGAACTCTTTTTATAAAATCCTTAGCTTTATCTAATAAATCACATTCAAAGCTGCTGTGAAATTAAGATGAACACACAAGTAACATATTCTATATGAAAGACCCAATGATATTACTTATTTCCTCTGTTGATGTATTTCATATTAAAACAAGCTATGCATTAATTAGCCATTAGGCATAAATGAATCATATTACTTAAATACGACCTCACTCATATGAATTCATACGTTTCTTGCTAAATTGCATATATTTTACGAGTTGTCAAATTTGAATGAATGACCTACCCCTAACCCCGCCCCTATACCTATCCGTCACTGGGGTTTAAATAAATTGTATGAATTCATATGAGTGAGGTTGTACGAATTTGTACGAATTAACCACCTCGTAAAAAGTGAAGCGATGGGTTTTTGTAAGAAAAATATCCATATTTAAAACTTTATATATTTAAATAACTAGCTTCCGGCAGACGACCGTATGCAGAACGCGCAAGTCGATTTGCGCCAAATGAGTAATCCTCTGACGCGATGTATGACGCAGGATGTCAGATGAGTATTGTAAGCTTAGATATATATATATATTTTTTTTATATATCTCTGATTGTGTTCATCTGAAAGAAGAAGGCTTGAGGGTGAGCAAGTCATGGGATAATTTTAATTTTTGGGTGAACTATCCCTTTAAACCTGCAGTCCGTAAGTTTTGCCTCTTTGTCGCCATCTCTGTTTGAAACCTGCAATTGCAGTTATTTGCGGATTTATCATCTTTACGTGGGTTGTGCATCGGCACGGCTCCTCAGCACGGATGAATCTAATGTTTGCTGTCAGTCACCACATTGGTGTGGATACTGTACTTCAGAATCACAGATTGCAGTCTTGGAAGTATGACCAATATAAGAATTTTCACCAAATGAGACCAACTAAGAAAAAAAAAGCATTACAATAAATCACGCTGCCAGTGGTGATTAAATCTAAGGATTGCTTAGCTCATATCACATCAAAACATGCAAATTATTATTATTGTTATACTTTGTAATCAAATTGTTAATGTTAACAACATCAGCATTGTATGACTACGTGTTTTCAGTGTGTATTAGCATTACCTGTAGATTTAAATGTCTGTAGCCACTCCGCAGTTCCAATCATCTCCAGTAACTGATTATTGTCATTTAGACCTTTCTGTATTACAATCTGCCATCAAAATGATCAGTTTAATTATTGCAGCTGCTGTGAGAAAATGCTATAAATGATCCGCTTATATATAAATATAAATTAATTTTATATTATTATATTTAATATAATTAAATAAATTAAATTTATATCTAAATATTACTTTATATTAAGTTAATTAGTATGGCCATGAATAAAATTTATGAAGAAGAATAAAGAACAAATTATTATTATTATTATTAATATTATTATTTCTTTGAGCACAGATTTTGTGGCCTGCCCATTAGCCAGACAAATACACATAGACAAGCACACAGAGTGCAGAAATTATTGTAAACAGTACAGAATGACTGACTGAGAGGCAGACAGAGAGAATGTGGGGGAGTGTATGTCAGACAGAGAAAGAGAACATTCACAGGATGCTATTTCTATGAAATGAATGAATTGAATACGCAGGCCACTGGGTTTTATTAAATGTGTAGGAGGTAAATAACAGCAAAATAAATATGTCAGAGTAGACGGGGTGTCTCTCAGAGGCCCAGTGAGTCAACAGAAAGACGTATGAGTGGAAAGAAATGAGGTAGATGGCATATGAGCATGGTATATAATAATAGCAGATGTCACATATTGATAATTAATAGCAGATTAATAGCAGATTAATAGAAGATTCACATATGAAAAATCAAAAGCTAAATGCTCACTCTCCCACCTGGAAAGCATATCATGCACACACATAACAAACACACACACACACAGAGCAAAACCAGCCTTCAAGCAAGGTTAAACAAGAAGACAGCTGCTGCTGACAGAGCCACAGGTGTCCAGTTTTGTGATAGAGCTTCTGCTATCTCAGAAGCAAAAGGTCTAGCTTTCTGGCAAACACACACACACACACACACACACACAGAGCGAGAGAGAGAGAGAGAGCATCTTTTATTTTATTTCATCTTATTTTACTTTATTTTTCATTATGCTCATATTTAATTTCATAATTTTAGCACTGATCCGATTGGCCAAGCTGCATATTCAAATCAACAGTGTTCTTGCCTCTGTAAAATCACGCCTAAAGTAAGGGGCCCTGTTACCACAACTTAAATAAATGCATGGTTGCAAGTTAAAAATTCTAATTTATTGTTTTAATTAAACCTTTTAAGTTGCAAACATTATTTTGTAGAGTTCTGTTGACATAATGTTGATGATTACATCAACTTAATATCGTCTGTAATTTAAACTCAAATTTCTGCGTTAATTGGCTTTAAAAAAAAATAGGTTGTGGTAACTTAATGAAATTGTCTTGATAACTTCAGAAATTAGGCAGTGGATTTCTAGTTCCCAGCATGCTTTGCATAGGACTAGATATTTGCATAGGACTAGATAAAGAGGATAAATGATGAAATTAAGTGTTAATTTATTTGTTTTTAGTGAAGGGAAGGACTGTTTGTGTTTAATTTGTAAAATTTGACATTTAAAGTGTTTTTTTGTTTTTATCATTGTGCTGAAGATATGAAGTTAAACATTACATTGACTCCATAAGCAATGACTGCACTAATGCCATGCAGTGACAAGTAATAACTTACATGTTATAACATATACATAAAATATATGTTAAATAAGTTATGTTAGCATGTGCTATGATGAATTGAAATAGATTAATTGGTTCCAGCACTGTAAAAAAAAAAGAAAAAAAAGAAGAAGAATTCTTGTTTCAACTTAAAAAAGTGTTCGTGCTGGCTTAAAATTTTAAGTTTAGTCAACTCAAATCCAGGTTGTTACTTAGTACTTCATATTTCAAGTTAACTAAACTTAAAACTTTAAGGCAACACACACTTATTTTTTTAAGTCGAAACAAGAAATATTTTTTTACAGTGCTGGAACCAATTAATCTTATCTATTCCAATTCAAGTCAACATGCTAACATAACTTTTTTTTTCTTTCTTTCTTTTTTTTTTTTTTCTTTTTTGTGAGGGCTACAACTCTGGTAGTTGAAAGTTTTTGAGTAATCAACTTAAACATTTGTGTTATTATTATTAAATTATTAAGTTCCTCTAACGCAATGTAGCTTGTTTGTTGAATATAAATTCACTTAAACTTGTCATAAATCAAAAAAAATTAAAAATAAAATAAAAAATGATGCAAACTGTTGTTCATTTTTTGTTGTTGTTGTTGAGCCAATACTAATTATTAATTATTTTTTAGAGTGTAATTATTTATTAACATTAGGTTTATTTAATTAATAAATTGTTAATAAACTATGAATTAATAATCATTTTCAAAATGAACTTGCCTAATTGAAATGTATTATTGTTATTATTATTAATAATATTATTATTAATATTAATATTGTTATTTATTTCCAATTTTCAATTATTTCAAATATTTATTCAAATTATTTATTTATTAATTTAACTTCAACATTAACTAGCCTAATTGAAATTGAAAAATAAATTATTATTATTATTATTATTATTGCTGTTGTTGCTGTTGTTATTTATCAGAACAATAATAAAGATAATAAAATAATTATTTCAGATTTGTTTATTTATTTAGGTTTCGAAGTTAACTAGTCTAATTGAAATAGAAGGATAAATAATACTATATTATTATTATTATTATTATTATTATTATTATTGCTGTTTTACTTTAATTTGCTTTGCACAATTTATTATTTGTATTGTTTATTCTTGTGTTTATTGCAATATAAATGTGAAAGAAACTACTTGGAAAGAGTATGGCCTTTAAGCGATTATGTCTTATGTCTTAAGTCTTAAGTTTATTGTTAGAGGAAGATCTCTCATGACATCTCTGCCCTCTGCCCTTCATCTTCTTATGTTTCCTCTTCTATCTGGTGCTTTACTCCTTTCACCCTCCCTCTGCCTCCATGTGTGTCTGTTTATTTTGTCTTCAGGTAAACTTTAATCTGTGTCTACTGCTGGAGAGTTCCCTGGACGTTAGGGTGGGTGGCTTTTTTCTGCAGGCCGCTCTTGCCAAATGCACGTGCAGCGTTGGATTTACCTCACTTAGTCTAATAGGCTTAAACAACCACTCCAGAATGCTCTCTCTTGCCCTGATGCTCTGACGCACCATTCTCCTTCCTTCCATATCCGTCTGACAGTGTGTAACATTCTTTCCATGTGAATTTTTTTTTTTTTTTTTTTTTTTTTTTTTTTTTTCAGTAATCCCTGTCCACTATCCTCAGGCTCTTGAGTCTCTTGACATGTTTCCCTCTCCTGGGTTTGTCATCATCTTTGTGCTTCTATTTGGTGGTGAATTTAATAAACATTCACAGCAAAACTTGAGTCTTATTCACTTACTGCTTACAAACCAGATTCTAAATGATATTTTGTGTACATTTTCAGTTGATCATGCCAGCAGTTATTCATATACTGTAAATAATAAGTAAAGTGTTATATAGTGGGCAAATGTACAGAACGTATTCAGCTAAATTGCAATAAGCATATAGGCTTATTATGTGAATGCTAACACGAGGTGCAAATCATTCTCATGATTTCTACATCCCCTTTATTTTGTTTTTGTTCCTGCACAGGAAAACAGTAAGTGTGTTTTATTTAGCATATGTGAATGGAGTCAAATGTGTTAGTTAAAAGAGTAGCTCAGCAGGGATTAGAGGATGTATGTGTTCGTTTGTGGGGTGTGGGAGGGGATGCTGGGTGAGGGACACCTGTTGTGCTGTCTTTGCCATGTGAGGGTAGATAAACACACACACACACACACACACACACACACACACACACACACACACACACACACACACACATACACACACAAACTGTACATTCTATCCCCCATCACTAACCCTAAACCTACCCATCACAGAAAACGTTATGTATTTTTTATATCTTTAATTAAACATTGTTTAGTGTGTTTTTTCATCCATTTTAATTACAAGGACTGAAATTTCCCCATAAACCACATTTAAATTGTAATACCAGTGTAATACCCATGTACACTCTAAAAAATGCTGGGTCGTTTAAACCCATGTTTCGGTCAAATATGGATAAACTTAAAAGCTGGGTTTAAAATGTAATTAAAAAAATTAAACCAATGGTTGGGTTTGTCCATATTTGACCCAACCATGGTTGAAACAACCCAGCATTTTTTAGAGTGCACAGATTTGTATCCTCATAACACACACACACACACAAACACACACACATCATGATTTATGGGGACTTTCTAAAAATATGCTGGATTGTTTCAACCCATGTTTAGGTCAAATATGGACAAACCCAACTGTTGGTTTAAATTTTTAACCCCAACAGTTGGGTATGTCCATATTTGACCCAAACATGGGTTGAAACAACTCCACATTTTTTGAGAGTGATACATAATGATTTTTTATACTGTACAGCAACTGTACAACTGTTTACAACATTCTATCCCCTAACCCTGCCCCTACCCCTAAACCACAGAAAGCTTTCTGAATTTTACGGTAACGCTTTAGATTACAGCCCGGAAAGTACTGCGTAATTACAACGAATTTACAGCGTAACTTTCAATAATTATAGTGTAACTATACAGTAAGTATGTGCAAGTATAGGGGAACAATATGTAAAGTATTGGGAATAAAGGGGTAACAACCAGGAAAATAACAAATTATTTATACTGTAAATATTTTATAACTAAGGGGTACATATGACATATAACTAAGGGGTAAGTATGACATTACGGGCCGTAAATTAAAGTGGAGCTTGTTACCCTCTTATTTCATGTAGTTACAGGGTAAGTAATTAATAAAAAATAAATAAATCATTTTAAAAAACGCAAACAGTCATATCACTTGGTAAACTTTATTTGAAAAACAACTTATTTCAAAACAGATTTAAAGTTGCAACACTTCTTATTTGTTTCTCTTGCTTGGCTTCCTCCTCCTCTTGTTCCTCTTTTTCTTTCTTTCCACTGATGAATCTTAAGAGGGAATCACATTTGCTATTCTGTATTAAAAGAAAATACAGTAGCCTACACCCGGAAATGCGCTCACCGTTACTCATCTTTTACCCTCATGCTATCTGAGATGTATACGACTTTCCTTCTTAAGATGAACACAAAAAGGATTTTAGGAAAAAAAAAAAAAAAATCATCTGGGAACGCTTTATAATGCAGTCGAAGCATCAAACAGCACATACAGCAATAACTACAGTAATCCATATGACCCCAATGGATGAATCAATGTCTTCTGAAGTGAAACGATACGTATTTGTAAGAAAAATACCAAATATTTGAATATTTTTAAAACTTTCGACCAACAGTCTCCTGCGTGTGCATGCGAGGGTTGAGAGTTCATGCTTGACGTAACTTGAAGCGTGACGTAAGCGTGCCGAGAAACTCACGCAGATGTTGGATGCCGTCAGTTTTTTTTTTTTTATTATTATTTTTAGTAATGCTCACAACAAAATACACAGAATAACAGATAATGAGAATGAGAAACAAACAAGACAGAATAACAGAGACGGCAGTTCTCACACGAGTTTCACACGAATCTCCCGCGAGAACGTCATGAAAGCTTCACGTTGCTCATTAATATGTTTCGTCAAACACAAAGTCGATTCTAATGCAGGCGCTGGTGACAGTTGGTCTGAAGCGAAAAGATGAATAGCCTAAACCATGAGAACATTTCTGGGTGTACTGTATTTTCTTATAATACAGAACAGCAATGAGATTCCTTCTTAAGATTCATCAGTTGAGAAACAAGAGCAGGAGGAAGCCAAGCGAGAAACAACAACAACCAAAAAACGGACAAAACTTGTTGCTTTCTGTCAGGAAAGTAACTCTTTAGAGTTTGAAATGAAAAGTTGATTTAAAAAAATGAATAATAAGTGTTGTAGACCTGTTTTTAATAAAGTTGTTTTTCAAATAAAGGTTTCGGAGTCAGTGATATCATATTGCATTTTATTAATTACTTACCCTGTAACTACATGAAACAAGAGGGTAACAAGCTCCACTTTAATTTACGGCCCGTAATGTCATACTTACCCCTTAGTTATAAAATATTTACAGTATAAATAATTTGTTATTTTCCTGGTTGTTATTATTCCCAATACTTTACATATTGTTCCCCTATACTTACACATACTTACTGTATAGTTACACTATAATTATTGAAAGTTATGCTGTAAATTAGTTGTAATTACGCAGTACTTTCCGGGCTATAATCTAAAGCGTTACCGAGACACCTTTTAAGTTCCTGTAATGCTGTTGGAAAACCATATAAAGTTCTATGGCTTGTTTTCTTCGGTATGTCTTGCTGGAAGATGTGGTAACTATCATTCAGATGCCACAAAGCAACTATCTCTTCTAATGGTCATTCGAAAGTAACCACGTATTCTGACAAAATAATATTTTTACATAAACTGTTTTTTGGATGGCCATCAATGGAAAGAGATGATTTTTAGAAGCAGATGTTACACATAAAATGGCCTCATTAGACCATTGTGGAAAGGTCCACCAGTAAAGGATCTATCTATCTATCTCTTCACATACATACACTGATCAGGCATAACATTATGACCGCCTCCTAATATTGTGTTGGTCCCCCTTTTGCTGCCAAAACAGCCCTGACCCGTCGATGGACTCCACTAGACCCCTGAAGGTGTGCTGTGGTATCTGGCACCAAGATGTTAGCAGCAGATCCTTTAAGTCCTGTAAGTTGTGAGGTGGAGCCTCCATGGATAGGACTTGTTTGTTCAGTATATCCCACTGATGCTCAATTGGATTGAGATCTGGGGAATTTGGAGGCCAAGTCAAAACCTCAAACACCTAAAACTTGTTGTGCTCCTCAAACCATTCCTGAACCATTTTTGCTTTGTGGCAGGGTGCATTATCCTGCTGAAAGAGGCCACAGCCACCAGGGAATACCGTTTCCATGAAAGGGTTTACATGGTCTGCAACAATGCTTAGGTAGGTGGTACGTGTCAAAGTAACATCCACATGGATGGCAGGACCCAAGGTTTCCCAGCAGGACATTGCCCAAAGCATCGCACAGTTTCCGTCGGCTTGCCTTCTACCCATAGTTCATCCTGGTGCCATGTGTTCCCCAGGAAAGGGACACACACGCACCCGCCCATCCACGTGATGTAAAAGAAAATGTGATTCATCAGACCAGGCCACCTTCTTCCATTGCTCCGTGGTCCAGTTCTGATGCTCACATGCCCACTGTTGGAGCTTTCGGCGGTGGACAGGGGTCAGCATGGGCACCCTGACTGGTCTGTGGCTATGCAGCTCCATACGCAACAAACTGCAATGCACTGTGTTTTACAGTGGTCTGCAACAGGTGGCCCACAGGCCAAAACTGGCCTGCCAGCAATAATATCTGGCCCGTGCCCGCAGCCAGATTATTTTGATAGCTGCTGGCTCTGAAATAGATCTTCATCTCGTGGTGCCGTCTAATATTTTCACCGTGTTTACACCAGATGCGCCGCGCAGCGCCGCACCGCAACAGATAAAAGCTGTCAACACTGAACGCATCAAGATGACCATTGCAAAGCACTTGGACTACATCAGAAATAGAACAGGGAATCCGTTTACTGTTGATGTGTCACATCGCACCGCATCCAGTGTAGACAACATCACTGATTATAATGGGTTCTATTATCTTTTGACGCGTCGTGCTGCCCGCGTCCGATGTAGACACGGTGTTATATTCTTTGCAAACAGTGACAACTTCGTTGCAGATAAGACACACAGGCTTTGCATTCACAAAACTAGGTAGGATGAAAGCATAGTTGTCTTTCCATTCTTCTTTGTATGCCCTATTTCGCTGTCAACTTTCCTCTTTAGACTCTATGATAGTGTCAATGTCTCTCACCAGCTAGATTAAATGTTAACATCACTCTGCACACGACGTAATAGCGTACCTCCAGCATGCAAACAAAAACAATAAAAAAAAAAAAATGCAGTTTAGTACATGAGGATGCCAAGGAAAAATTTTGAGCGTAAAAGTCACGCTACGTCAAATAATTATTACAATAAGTTAGGCTCTATTGTGTAACAACAAGCAAATTAAAATGATACACATTAGTTATTCGCAATATGGAAAGATGAAATAAAACATAGTTCGTTATGAGCATGACTCAAACATGCCATTAATGGGCTTATTCAAGCCCTCTTTTATTTTTTATACATTCCGCATCTCCCACATATGTGTGTTTTAGCAAGGCGGTCTGTGTTGCAAGTTGGTGAATGAAGATACTTGCCAGGTTATGTGTCACTACTCTGCTTTATTAATTTTTCCAGTGTAAAACCTGGACTTACATTACCCCTGGTGTATTCTGACACCTTTCTATCAGAACCAGCATTAACTTCTTGAGCAATTTGAGCTACAGTAGCTCATCTGTTGGATTGGACCACACAGGTCAGCCTTCGATCCACACGTGCATCAGTGAGCCTTGGCCGCCCATGACCCTGTCGCCGGTTCACCACTGTTCCTTCCTTGGACCACTTTTGATAGATACTGACCACTGCAGACGGGGAACACCACACAAGAGCTGCAGTTTTGGAGATGCTCTGACCCAGTCGTCTAGCCATCACAATTTGCCCCTTGTCAAACTCGCTCAAATCCTTACGCTTGCCCATTTTTCCTGCTTCTAACACATCAACTTTGAGGACAAACTATATATATTTGAGCAACTGAATTTTATGTACGTTTACTGAGGGCTTTTATATATAATAAAGACTTATAGATTTTAATATTTTTTGGTGCATTCACTCCATGTCGTAACTACTGTAATTACTACATGACAGCCTGGATGCTCTACTAGGAGCTGTTCACATCCTCAAACTCAGAATTATGCAATGGCCAACCACTAATGCCAACATGAATTGTGTAATTTGCAATCAACAGACAAACCACAATACAAGTAATAGTTATTATGCACATTACTTTTACATTATTTAGCTTATTAGCAGGACATTAGACATTCGTTAACATTGTGCTAGCTAAATTAAACAATTGATGACTTTTGTTTATTTTCAGATTACTTATGCATTATTAAGACATTAACAATAGTTCATTATAGGAATTATTAAACAGAAATATTATGACATAACTACTTATTTACATTTTACTGCTGAAGCCACCATCATTTTGACTTTTTCCACATGACATTTCAGTGGTACAAGTTGGCGCTCTCTAAAAATTCAGAGTTTTATGAGTTCCGGCTCGTAAACAAATGTGAATCCCGTAATTACAGTAATTCCCACATGACATGAACTCACCTTTTTATCTCTGTCTGCTGTCTTTGACACCACAGCTTTTAGGGTTTAGCACTGTGTGTGATCTTATGGTTCCATCAGAAAGTACAGAACAAAAAAAAAGAAAAAAACCCTGCTAGAGCTTAGTGCCAGAGATGGCAGCAACCAAACCTGATACTCCTGAGGGGATGCTAATGCTAACAGATAACTCAGGTATTATAGACCTTCTCAGTCAACCACGTTTAATATTACTCACTAGTATCCCCTGACACGATTATTCTATGTTTGTCATAATTAACATGTGGGACCAGATTCAAAACTACTTAACTACCAGTAACTTTAATGTTGTGTACGAAACACTGCTAACATCTTATTGTCATAGAGACTATGTCTAATTTATTCCCGTATGCTTAGGGGAACTCTGGAAAAATGTCATGCTGGGAAATGTCACTTTAGAGGAAAAGGACTGTTGAGACAGAACAGCAGAGCGTAAATCAGGAAGTCTCGATAACTCCTGAGGGTTTCATTCAAAGGAAGTAGGAGGAGCGTCACAGGAAGGAGGAAATGGAAAGCACGCTAGTGCTTGCGTCACAGAGAGAAGAGGACTAATGGAGGGAACGCGGGAAACACAGTGGAAATGGCACCTGACTCAGTTAACATAATGGCACTGGACTTTCTAACACGTTCCAGATTTAGGCGCAGTAATTTATTAAGTGGTTTACCATACATACAAACACAAACACACCGAACGCAAAGTAGTACAGCCACCCTGGGACCTACAGAAGTCAGAAGTACTGCTAAACCTCAAACAGGAAATGAAGCGCTTCAGTTCTTTTGCAAAATAGAAAGCATCTTTCATGTGAAAGAAAGAGTGCATGAATGTCCTTGAAGTAAAACAGCATTGAGACCAGCCATGCATGAGACGCATCCACAGGATTAGATCGACATCTATGAGCGCAAAAGACAGTTGTAGTTAAAACAGTACTTGGTTCCGATTGAGGGGTAGAAGTCTGCATTTAATACAAGTGATATATTTACAAAATATGTATTTCAAATAACTCTCATTCCTGGAACCTTTGTTCCTTTTCCATAGCCAGGTTTGCCAAAGAAATATGGATCTCTCCCCCTCATTCTCTCTCATCACGGTGAGCTCAGAAATAATCTGGAGTCAGCAGAGAAAAAAAATTCTATTAATATTGTGATAATTATTGAGATAATAAATGAGTCTTATTCTGGATTGTCACTACAATTCACAAGGTTCAAAGGAACATTTTTATGGATGACCCTGCTCTTCCTCAGGGCCAATGAGAAGGCCATAGTTGATCTCCTCCTATTAAAAAAAAAAGAAGAAAAGAAAAGAAAGAAAGAAGAAAAGAAAAGAAAGAAAGAAAGAAAGAAAGAAAGAAAGAAAGAAAGAAAGAAAGAAAGAAAGAAAGAAAGAAAGAAAGAAAGAAAGTTCAATAGATGTGTCAGTATTGGTATTTGATGTCAAGTCAAGTCAAGTCAAGTCACCTTTATTTATATAGCACTTTTAACCATGCTTTACAGTGATAACTGGTATATAATTTTGGCTGCACAGCAGCTCTAAAAGAAAATGGTGTCAGTATCCATCTTAAGTAAATTCAGTATTGATTCATTCCATTGTAAGAATCAATAGTTATTCATTTAGTTAATTTATCTATATCAGCACTGCAGTAAACAGTGATGTCATCATCCAGCTCAGTTCAGTTCGCATACAATGGTGTCAATGCAGGCAGATCAAAACACTGTTGAATGTCACAGATATCCCTAAATGGACATGGTGATGGGAAAACAATGAGATTAAATTTTATATTTAAATGCTTTTGCATTCTGTCACAAAACCTCAAGAAAATTTGCATTAATTTGCACAAGATTTGTGTTTTTTCATGAAACTTAGCATTTTCTCGTAAACCTTTTGCATTTTCTTGCAAATGACCCCATTGATCTTAATGGGGTTCATTTTATGTGCCATTTATATAGGTTCTACTGCTGCTAGCTGCTAGTAGGTGTAAATGGAATTTGGCAGGTCTCAATCAGGCCGACTGCCCTGAGCTCTCGCTAGGAATAGAGGTGATGAGGTCGAGCTGATTGAGGTCAGATCTCTCTTTCTCTCTTCAAAAAAAAAAAAAAAAAAAAAATGCAGGTGGGAGCTATGTTCTGTTCACATAAGCAGCTTTGAAAACAGGAATGGTTGAAAGTTAATGGATTAGTTCGCAGAGGTGACCCGTTCTCTCATCATTAGCCCACCCCAAGTCGAGATTGGGGCTTTGAAAAAATGCTAAATTCCTGTTATATCTGTTAGGTGAGCATGGCACTCATGGCTTGATAATTCTCCATTAGGAATGGGGTGACCCAAACCTACTCCTGTCACCCTTTCCAGAAATTGATATTAAGTAAGGTTATGCTCCTTCTTATTATACCAGTCCTAGCACATAACCAGCTGTTCTGTATTACAGCATGGCTGAGCAGTCAGATGTTGGTATGGACATAGCAGAGTCTAATGTCTATTTTACTAATAGCTCTGCTCTGAGGAGTGTGGCTGTCCTGGACTGTGGCTCGGACTGGGTCTATTTCTTGCATGGAAGCTGAAAGGCATTTTCTAATGCTCTAATACAGGGGTGTCAATCTCAGTCCCTGGAGGGCCGCAGCCCTGCAGAGTTTAGTTCCAACCTTGCTCCAAACATGCAGACTGTAGTTTTCAAATAGGCCTAAAGGACTTGATTAGCTGAATCAGGTGCGTTTAATTAGGGTTGAAGCTAAACTCTGCAGGGCTGTGGCCCTCCAGGAACTGAGTTTGACACCTGTGCTCTAATACAAGTAACTATTAAGGAAGCTTGTTTCTACCATAGAGTTAAAAAAAAAAAGGTAATTGTGACTTTTTATCACACAATTCTGACTTTTTTCTTCTTGCGTTAATTTTGTTATACTGTAAACTCGCAATTGCGAGAGGTGAAGTCAGAATTGTGAGATATAAACTCGCAATTACGCAAAAAAAGTCAGAATTGCGTTATACTGTAAACTCTGAATTGCGAGAAATAAATTTAGAATTGTGAGATATAAACTTGCAATTATGTGAAAAAATGTCAGAATTTTGTTATACTGAAAACTCTGAATTGCGAGAAATGAAGTCAGAATTGTGAGATATAAACTCGCAATTACGAGAAAAATTGTCAAAATAGTGTTATACTGTAAACTCAGAATTGCAAGAAATAAAGTTAGAATTGTGAGATGTAATCTAACAATTACTATAACAAATGTGAGAATTGCGTTATACTGTAAACTCTGAATTGGGAGAAATAAATTTAGAATTGGGAGAAATATACTTGCAATTACACAAAAAAATGTCAGAATTTTGTTTTACTGTAAACTCGCAATTGCGAGAAATGAAGTCAGAATTGTGAGATATAAACTCGCAATTACGCAAAAAAAGTCAAAATAGCGTTATACTGTAAACTCTGAATTGCGAGAAATAAATTTAGAATTGTGAGATATAAACTTGCAATTATGTGAAAAAATGTCAGAATTTTGTTATACTGAAAACTCTGAATTGCGAGAAATGAAGTCAGAATTGTGAGATGTAATCTAACAATTACTATAACAAATGTGAGAATTGCGTTATACTGTAAACTCTGAATTGGGAGAAATAAATTTAGAATTGGGAGAAATATACTTGCAATTACACAAAAAAATGTCAGAATTTTGTTTTACTGTAAACTCGCAATTGCGAGAAATGAAGTCAGAATTGTGAGATATAAACTCGCAAATACGCAAAAAATGTCAGAATTGCGTTATACTGTAAACTCTGAATTGCGAGAAATAAATTTAGAATAGTGAGATATAAACTTGCAGTTATGTGAAAAAATGTCAGAATTTTGTTATACTGAAAACTCTGAATTGCGAGAAATGAACTCAGAATTGTGAGATGTAATCTAACAATTACTATAAAAATTGTGAGAATTGCGTTATACTGTAAACTCTGAATTGGGAGAAATAAATTTAGAATTGTGAGTTTATATCTCAATTCTGAATTTTTTCCCAGAATTATAATATAAACTTGCATTTGCGAGTTATAAGGTCCCAATTACATTTTTATTTTTTATTTTGTGTTGAAAAAACAAAAGAAAACAGAATTGTCAGATATAAATTCAGAATTGCGAGATATAAACTTCTGAAGTCTGAAGTGTGACATATAAACTCAGAATTAACTGCAAAAAGTCAGAATATTTTGATAAAAGGTCACAATTACTTTTTTATTATGTTATTCCATGGCGAAAAAAAAAAACAGAATTGTGAGATGTAAACTCAGAATTACGAGAATTAAAGTCAGAATTTGAAAAAACAAAAAAACAAACAAAAATGAAACAAAAAAGTCAGAATTGTGAGTTTATAGCAGAATTGTGAGGTATAAACTTGAAATTACCTTTTTTATTTATTTATTTATTTTTATTCCATGGCAGTAACAAGCTTCTATAATAATCTGTGTAATTTTTATCTGTACTGAATCATTAAAACAAATGGTTCATAACTGATTCAGCTGGAGCAGTGGCACAGAGTGTAGAGTGATGCTCATGTTCATATAAGGACATGTTGTGTTTACAGGGAATCCGGGTTTGAGTCTGACCTAGGTCATGTCCTGAACCCACTCCCCAATTCCTCTCATACTTTCCTGTCAACTCTGCATTGTCCTGTATAATTAAGGAGGCAAAGTGGCAAGAAAAAAAAAAGCACCGTGGCAAAGGTCACACATTCAAACGTCCAAACTCTCTCAGAAAAATTGAGTTGCAACTTCTGCAGATCTTTTGCTTTAAACTTCTGATCATCATCTACCCACATACAATCATTTATCAAAATGTCGAAAGTGTTCTTTTCCATTCCACAACAATGGATCATGAAAACTGGTAGTCAAGTTTTAATATTTTTGCATTAAAATGTGCATTAATGAATGAATACATACATACATAAACAAATAAATGAAATGTAATATTAATATATAATGCTATTGGTTTTATTAAAAAATAAATAAATGCATACATACATAAGTAAAATGTAATATAAAATTTGATATTTCATTTGTTTGTAGTCCTGACCTTTAAGCTTCACCCATACGGGACCGTTACATAATTTTTTCGAGTGCACGCATTGATAATTAATTTAAATATCACCCATCCTCAAACCGATACTTTCAGCAGTGGGTGTGGTGGTTCACCTCATGTAGGCAGAGAAAGCCTAGTTACAAGAAAAAGAGAGTGGTGCTGTTACATGAGTGCAAGAAGGGAATGTTATTATGTGTTTGTTTTTTCTCACAGACAGTGACAAACAGAGTGAGATGTACTGACACAGAACGACAGGAAAAAAGGCTGAGAGAACACACTGGAGATTCATCTAACCTGACACCCCTCTCCCCTACAGCTCTTCATTTTACTCTGGTTATTTGGACTGGAAGGTCACCCTGCCCAGGTAACCCAATCTCGTTCTGTCCGCGTCACTGTGCTTTCAGTCTGGCCCAGTGACGTCTCACACACACCTCTGGTTGCCTGGTGTCGCAGGCTCGTTTTCACTGTGTGAATGGAGAATGTTCATGGCGACAGATGACGGCAGGTGACCGCCGGCCAACAGCTCTCAGGCATAAGCCGGAGGGTAAATGCTCAATTATTGAGAGAGAGTGAGAGAATGATGTTGGTAAGAGAGAGTGATAGATATGAGGACAGACAGATCGCCCTGACAGAAGCAGAAAATGATGTGTTAGAAAGGAAGGATGAGACAGACAGCATTGTGCTGATGTTCACCCTCACTTTACCAGCTCATCTGTTAGTACTGCTCTGTCAAATCAGCCATTTTACAACACACACACACACATCAGATAATACAACTGAGCTCCTACACACTTCAGCTGCCCAGATATGAGATTTAATGTACAGTCAGTTGTCGTGATAACAAAACAATCCATGACACAAAGTAGACATGGGTCAAAAAAATGGACTTTGATTGATTTACATCTGGTCAATATTGAGTTATATCAGTAATATTGATTTGAGTTGACATTATTCTGAATGTTATGTAAGAGGAAATTGAGTTAGGAGTCAATTATACTGTTTTGTGGCCATTACACAAAAATACTAGGGGCAATACCACTTATTTCTTTTCAGTCTATAATTGCCATTATCTATGGAGCCCCTGGACATGGTGGACATGGTGATATTAAAAAAATCTGAGATGGGAGGAAAAATTATATTTTACCACTTTTGTTTTCACTCTGAAAACATTTGTGTTCTCTTGCAAAAGTATTGTGTTCCCCAAAGAAACTTCTGGGTTACGTATGTAACCCCGGTTCCCTGAGAAGGAACAAGACGCTGTGGCGATTGACGCTACGAGGACATGTCCTGCGGAAACCGGTGTCTGAGGCACATGTGAAACTAAGACATTGGCCAAAGTGCGATGACGTCACAAGGTGCACCCAAGCATATAAAGAGGGCGCCTGTAAACACGTCATCGGGTTTGGATTGTGTGAAGGAAAACACGCAGGCATTCCCAAAGCATGGCAACGTGACGCAGCACCTTGTTCAGCTCCTGCACCTTGTGCAGCTCTTTGCCCTCTTTCCAGAAGAGGGCGGAGCTTTAACAGCTCGTGCTTCAATTGCTCAAAAACAACAAAGCTGGAGAATCTTACGCAGCCAAAATGACGACTGTCAGTAACGGTGTTCAGCCTTACATTGTTCAAACCGGAGTCGGACACTGATGGAGAGACTCAGGAAGAAGTTACAACTTTTAGAATGCAACTGGACGTTTCTGAATGGATAGTGAATAAATTTATTTAGTTGCTGAGTTGATTCAACTCATCGACTAGCATGTGCCGTCATGTTAATCGTTTGTGCAAATCCAGCGTTGAATTGATGCAGCACCTTGTTCCCTCTTAGGGATAATAATAATAATATTGACATTCATTTTCTCCGTCAAATTATGCTATGGGGACGTCAATAGCAACTATGCCATGCTAACCCATGCCTGCCTTCTCGTGAAAATTCCCTTCTTTTTTTTTTAAGGTCACCCATTACATGTCTAGGATCCTCAAAGGCCTCAGCCTCAAGCATCAGCAAGTGATATCTACCCTGTGACACCAATGCTCCCAGCGACTAGGATCAGAGCATTAGGTAAGGCCCTTATGGTTTCATGCCCGAAAGGGACCCATGAACCAATCCGAGCTAGGCTCCAGGATGGTGCAGAGCTACCAGGAAGATAGACTTTAGCCTCAAGCTTAAGTCCATGCTTGCATCTAACTGCTCAACAATAGCTATAGTTCAGAATATGAAGTTGCTGTAGCAACTCAGCTGGTTGTACTGAGCTGGAGCAATAAAAAGGAGCATGACCTTACTTAAAGGGGTCCTTGATTATGATTTCACTTTTTTAAAAGAATAAGGGGAAAAAAGAAGTAGAGCTAGACAGAAGACTGGAGTGAACAAATAAATGATTATTATATTCTCTTCTGTTGCCATCTCCAGTACTGTATGTTAAAAAGGACCTATTATGCCCCTTTTCACAATATGTAATATAAGTCTCTGGTGATCCCAAAATGTGTATGTGACATTTCAGCTCAAAATACCCCACAGATCATTTATTATAGCTTGTTAAATTTGCCCCTATTTGGGTGTGAGCAAAAACACACAGTGTTTGTGTGTGTCCCTTTAAATGCAAATGAGCTGCTGCTCCTTGCCCTCTTTCCAGAAGAGGGCGGAGCTTTAACAGCTCGCGCTTCGGTTGCTCAACAACAACAAAGCTGGAGAATCTCACGCAGCCAAAATGAGGATTGTCAGTAACGGTGTTCAGCCTTACATTGTTCAAACCGGAGTCTGACACTGATGGAGAGACTCAGGAAGAAGTTACAACTTTTAGAATGCAACTGGACGTTTCTGAATGGTGAGTGAATAAATTTATGTAGTTGCTGTGGAGTTGATTCAACTCATCGACTAGCATGTGCCGTCATGTTAATCTTTTGTGCAAATCCAGCGTTGAATTGACCCTCGTTTGTAAAATGACGGCATGGTAACAACAACTCTTCCTCTTCTCTAATGCAGCCCAACATGGCCTCGCCTCCTTTGTTGCGTGTCCCCAGGAACAGGGTTTATTTAAATTTTGGGGTTCGTGATGTCACAAACCCAGGAAGAAGCTTATTGTAGTCACGTTTGTTATAGTCCTAAAAAAGCGATTTCTGTAAAAGAAAATATCTCCCTTTGCATTGAACTTTTTGCGTTGTAGTTTTGCAGGTGTTTTTATGCTGAAACAGCAACATTACACACTAACTAAAGTTAAATGACAAAAATCTGTTCTTATTCATGCTAAAACCACCATAAAACCATATATATATATATATATATATATATATATATATATATATTATATATATTATATTGTGCTATTTTTAATTGCATCTTTATTAATTCTTCTTTGGTTATTGTACTCTGTGACTCTTTTTCTTGGTCCATACACACTGCGTTCTCTTATTATCATTGTTATCTGTCCTCTTCTTCTCATTTCATTACCAGTTTTATTCTGTACCTCACAAAGCTCTTGTTTCCCTGCCTTTCTCTCTTCTGAGTCGTCTGTGCAGATCAGATGGTGAGATGTGGAGTGATGTCAGCAGAGTGCGTCAGTCACAAGATGCATGTGCTCAGTCTCACTCTCAGGCAATGAATTAGGCTCAGTACACACTACTCAAAGTGATCAGATCAACACATTCTATGTTCACAGAGTCAGTGTTTACCATTGACAACCATGTTTACTAACAGGTATGACTCCCAAATAATCAGACAACAATTTACAGCCCCCCCAATTTACAAACACATAATAACATTCCCTTCTTGCACTCATGTAACAGCACCACTCTCTTTTTCTTGTAACTAGACTTTCTCTGCCTACATGAGGTGAACCACCACACCCACTGCTGAAAGTATCAGTTTGAGGATGGGTGATATTTAAATTAATTATCAATGCGTGCACTTGAAGAAAAAGTTATGTAACGGTCCCATATGGGTGAAGCTTAAAGTTCAGGACTACAAACAAATGAAATACCAGTGTTGCCCTGCTTGTCTATGTATTCTGTGTTTATTCATCATTAAACCTTCATGTTGGAATTATATTTGTCTTCTTTGTCTACCTGCCCTTCAACCACCCATGACAGAAGATCGGACCACACGAAATGGATTATAGTGCACAATTTATCCTTTTGGCTCAGGAAAGCACCATTTTTTTTAACTTTCAGTTCATTTTTGCTGTCTTGCCATCACCTGTCCCCTCAAAGACGAGACTCTGAAGACCTTGTTCTGAATCAGGGCAACTTTCCACCACCCTGCTGTCGACCTCCCAGACACCACAGGACTGAACTGGAGAGAGACTGTCATCAGGTGTCTGAAGTGCGTTGCGCCCCGATTCAGAGCACTGCCAGCCTTAGAGCCCGTTTCACCACAGTGACCGCGGAGAAGTCATGTGAGCCCCCTGCAGACCGAGCAGCAACCACCCACCGTGACGAGCAAGCCAGAGCCCAAGGATAAGGGAACAGAGCTTGCCATTGCCCTGGAAGCAGTGCCCCAGCGTGGTTCTGACCAGGCGTGTTAGCCCGAGACACCAGAGGCCGAGGGAACTGAAACAGAGGATAAGCTGATGGACTTCGAAGGGGACTTCTCAACTCCCACCATATCCCACCCGATATCTAATTCATCTGCATTATTCAAAGAAAACTTGGAATTATTTTTTGCTCTATCCTGTTTGAACTGTGTCATGATCACCGCTATCCTCTCGTTTCATCATTTCAGTCCACCAGTCCCATCCCTGCTGGATGCTTGTAGCCCTGCGCCGTCTCTGGGGAGTCCCTGCAATGATGTCGAGCCTTTCCAAGAGGATCCTTTAGCTCCGCATCCGGCCTCGGATCTCTCTATCTCGGCCCGCCGACCTGTCGGCTCCGTCTTGGCTCCTCCCACCTTCGGCTCCACCAGAGACCCTCGGTTTAGTGGCTCCTCCGGGTTCCCTCATCCCACTGGCTCCCCCTTGGTCAGTCGTCACACCACTTCCGCCACGGACTTACAGTCCATCTTCTGCGCTCCGTCCCTCCACCCCTTCGGCTGCAGCAGGTACCTCCTTCCTGTTGGCATCGCCTCTGTCTTTGCTCACACCGTCGTCACCCCAGCACTCGGGTACTTTGGCGCCACCTACAACGCTCGTCGCCGTGACATCACCTGGGTCTCCTGCACCAATGATGTCGCTCAGTTCCCTCGACTCTCGGTCTGTACCTGCGGATCCACCTGCTCTGTCTCCATCAGTCGTCACACAGATGTCATCAGCCAAGCCAGCAACATTTTAGCTCCTCCCTCCCTCATCTCCGCCGTGGGCTGTTGGCACTAGGAAACTCTGAGTCTGTGCCATCGGCCAACCACCATCGTCGTCACCACCAGTGTTTTGTCATCCTACCATCACCATCCCTTCGCCACATCCTGCCATCATCCGTCCTCGCCTGCCTCTCACCATCCCTTCACTATCACCTTGTCCATCTCCAAAGCCCCGTCCGGCCCTCCCTCTGTTTTTTCGTTATGGCGCGAGGTTGCGCCTTGCCGGAGGGGTTGCATTATGTTCTGTTAGTTTCTGTATTCAGTTTGTTTTCATTAGTCAAGTGTCCTGGGTTTCCATCATTATTAGTTCATATGTGTCAGCTGTGTCCTATTAATTATCTTTGTTTGGATTCACTACTTAAGTTGTTCCTTCTCCTGCACTCCTTGTCCGATCTACATTACAGTTAGTGTGTTGCCCTGCCTGTCTATGTATTCTGTGTTTATTTACCGCCCGTGACAACAATGTTTTGTAATATATAAATATACAATAAATGGCTCAGATATTGCTCATATAGAAAATAAAATGTTTACATAAATATATTTCTGCTATGTTTAAGTGTCAAGTATAGTCTGATGAAGAAGATAGACATTGAATAATGTCTCTTACATTAAGTTACTTATATTTCCTATTCTTATTTATTATTGTCTTATTTATTATTATTATTATTATTATTATTATATATTTATTATTATAATTTTTGTTCTTATACACCAGCTAAATATTATATATTAACCAGCTAAACTGGATTATTTCCATTCACACAGCACAGGTTTACTAACTCATTCTCAATTTAAGCAGTCAGTTTGGTTTCTGAATGTGATTTTCTCTCGTTTATAATGAAACTGTGTGCAAATGTAATCATATTTTATGCATAATTGAACATAATTACCCTGCTGTTATGATAAATATATCTAAGCGTATGTCTCTGCTCACAGGAAGACACTCAAAAACATGTGCACACACAGTGCCATTTGTGAAACAGAAATGCAGCTGGAATGGTCCATTAGAAAGCACAGGATTGCTCATGTGGCGAGTTTTTCCTCCCGAGACTGATCAATGAAGCCGGTCGATCACATCCAAGGCTCACTGATTTCCTTGTGCCCTCCAACTGTGACTTTCACCTTAGCGGGAATGAGGTTCATGCAACATTCACTTTGCCCATCCACTGTGAAATTCAAAGAGATCTGCAAAATTAGCGAACAGATTTGCTTCGAGTGTTGACCGATTTAACGCATCACTAATCAAATCCTGTGCTTTTGCATGCAGGATGGTGCAAAACATACTGAACAAAGGACAACACTATCCTTCTCCCTACCTTCACAGAAACAGTCATAAGCACCAGACCATGCAACATGTGACGCTCTGAATAAAAGACATGCTGGACGATCCAACCACACACACGCAATCACACCCACACGGTAGGAACATCCTCTATCCAAGTATTTTCCCAAGAACATCATGACACAAAATTTGCAACAATTTGCCTTTTGCAACATAAGCACACAAGGTTGTAGGCATGAGATAGCAGCCGTTGCTACAGATGGGCTCAGAGACAAGCAGCTTAACACATTAGTTGTTTTGCTCTGTCAGTTTAAGTTCAGACCACACAAACAAAGCAGTTGTGTTGAATTTACGTCAGCAAGAGACCACAGACAGACTTGAGGCCACTCACTCACTCACACACACACACACACACACACACACACACACACACACACACACACACACACACACACACACACACTATCAACATAATGAAACATTGCCATGGGTAAAAGGACAAAAAACAATGTGAAACAGAACAGAGGGAACACTAATAAATTAAATAGGCTACATTAGAGACAATTGCTGATCTGCTCAAACTGTACACAATAATACAGCATACAGTATGGTACAGATCAAAAACAATTTATCTTGAGGCTTTTAAATGTAAAAGCAAGAGATGTAAGATGAATATTGTAGTTATCATTCACTCTGTTTCAAAACCAAATATATTTATATGCATAGTTCTGGGAAATATTCTTTGTCAAAATATAATATAATAAATAATAAATGTAAAACAATATATAATATAGATAGATAGATAGATAGATAGATAGATAGATAGATAGATAGATAGATAGATAGATAGATAGATAGATAGATAGTGTAAATGTACATTTTGACCTATTTTTTTTCCACTTTTTAAATTATTTCTTGTAAGATATCACTATTGTAGTAGATAAATATTCACTTAGTTATCACCAAAGCTCACTCTGTGTTGTTGTAGATAATTAAACCGTTATGCTACCTCAGAAGCCTGTCCAAAAGCAGTTTGTGAGGTAAAATTTGTGCACAAATTCCTGCAAAGTCATTGCCTGATGGCAACAAGTCAGCTGCCTAAGGTTTTAGACACAGCCTTAGAATCCTATTGATCATTAATCTAGCAACATACTAATGCCAAACTGTATTACCGTTTTTTACAGTCGCTAGAACCCATTTCTCAATACTGGGGCACTACTGAGCACAACAGAAATCTATGTGGGCTAAACTGTAGATCATTTATCATTGCTTTGACACATTCAATGACTACATCTTTCAAATTGCATTAATTATTTTCTCACTTCGAAACAAACAAACACCAAAACTCAGTGTACCTACAGGCAAATTTGCACATGCTTACATACTGTTTTCAAAACTGTTAAACTTGTAGTTTATTTCCACTACTTACACACAAAATCCTTACTTGTCACACAATTTCTGAAACCTGATACTCAAAAAGCAGAACCACACACCAAATCTGCAAAACCATACACTAATTCTCAGCCTTTAACTCAGTTTTCAATTTCATTACAGTTTTTTACAGACACTAGGGCACATTTCTCATTGCTTAGGTCACTTTTGCAAAACTCTTCACACAGTGAGCACAATAGAAGTCTATGTGGGCTAAACTGAGGATCAATTATCATTGCTTTGGCACAAAATGCATTCAATGACTACATCTTTCAAATTGCATGAATTATTTTCTCACTCAGACACAACAACTGCCAAAACTCTTTGTACGTATAGGTCAATTTGCACATGCTTACATACTGTTTTCAAAACTGTTAAACTTATGTTCAAAACAATAACATAATACAAAACTGAAAAAGACAGCAATATGCTGCATTTCTACAGTAATATTGTAATGAAATATATGCTGAATCTAAAAAATCAAATACTATCAAAGCAATTAGATGAAACTGAACACATACACAAGCATTAGTCTTTCAGTTTCATTATCGTCCATTCAAAGGGGAAAACTTTGGAATAATTTTGTACTGTTATGTAAACATGGTTCATGTAACATAAACTGCAGTCAATTATAAACAATAGAGAGTGTTATTCTTGTTTTGTTACAAAATTTTACAAAAGAAATCATATAATGCCACCTGATGCTAGTGTTTTTTAGGTCTGTGTTTTATGTGTTCTGGAAGAATGAGTTGATTTGAGATATGAATGAAGTGTTTTGGTAGATTTAGTGCATTTTGAATGTGAAATGTACTGCTGAGGAAAGATGAAAGTTGGTTAGGAGATCTGTGTGAAGAGTTTTGAAAAAGTGACCTAAGTATTGAGAAATGTGTCCTAGCGATTGTAAAAAAAACCTGTAATTGCGAGTTTGACTACTGTGTGTTTACCACGCAGAGTGCTATATGTAGAGTTATGTTTTTAATAAAAGTGTGCCTGAAATTTAAAGGTGCCATCGAAGGTTTTTTTACAAGATGAAATATAAGTCTAAGGTGTCCCCTGAATGTGTCTGTGAAGTTTCAGCTCAAAATACCCCATAGATTTTTTTAAATAAATTTTTTTAACTGCCTATTTTGGGGCATCATTAACTATGCACCGATTCAGCGCATGGCCCCTTTAATTCCTCAGGCTCCCCGCCCCCAGAGCTCGCGTTTGACTTAAACAGCATAAACAAAGTTCACACAGCTAATATAACCCTCAAAATGGATCTTTACAAAGTGTTCGTCATGCATGCATACATCAGATCATGTTAGTATAGTATTTATTTGGATGTTTACATTTGATTCTGAACGAGTTTGATAGTGCTCCGTGGCTAAAGCTAACATTACACACTGTTGGAGAGATTTATAAAGAATGAAGTTGTGCTTATGAATTATACAGACTGCAAGTGTTTAAAAATGAAAATAGCGACGGCTCTTGTCTCCGTGAACACAGTAAAAAACTATGGTAACTTTAACCACATTTAACAGTACATTAGCAACATGCTAACGAAACATTTAGAAAGACAATTTACAAATATCACAAAAAATATCATGATATCATGGATCATGTCAGTTATTATTGCTCCATCTGCCATTTTTCGCTGTTGTTCTTGCTTGCTTACCTAGTCTGATGATTCAGCTGTGCACAGATCCAGACGTTAATACTAGCTGCCCTTGTGTAATGCCTTGAACATGAGCTGGCATATGCAAATATTGGGGGCGTACATATTAATGATCCCGACTGTTACGTAATAACAGTCAATGTTATGTTGAGATTCGCCTGTTCTTCGGAGGTCTTTTAAACAAATGAGATTTATATAAGAAGGAGGAAACAACGGTGTTTGAGACTCACTGTATGTAATTTCCATGTACTGAACTCTTGTTATTCAACTATGCCAAGGTAAATTAAATTTTCCATTCAATGGCACCTTTAATATATTAAATGTGCTTGAACAAATTGTGAAGAATTAGAATGTACTGACAAGAGCAGTGCAACACAGCACATCTTCTGACTGACATTTTCATTGGGCCTTCAGGTCCTCAGTGAAGGAAATTATGTCTGTAGATTGAATTAATGTTTTATAAGGAACCTATATAATACGAAGGTAAAATAATATTATTCTGACATACAGTACCTTGATTATTAATGTGTCTTCAGAAACTGGGTTTATCATAGTGTACCTGTTAGGCGATGAAAAGATTGGATAGCACCCAAGATAAATAGGCCAGAGCCAGAAAATGATAATTTGTAGTAGTAGAGAAGCTCCAGTACTGATAACAGCAGGTACATTTAGCACCATATTTGACACTGTTAGAGGCAAGTAGTCTCATAAAGATAGGGTGAATTATTGTCAGTCTGTTCTGTTCTAAAACTCCACACTGAAGCATCACATAAAACAGTGACACCAAATAAAACAAAATAAAGCAACCATTTACGAGGAGTTTGGCCAGTGGAAAAAAGCTTAAGAAAGTTTTAACAGAATGAGATCAGCACTGCCAGCCTGAACAACCGTCTGCCTCTTTCACTCTGCTGGGAAATGCAAGAAAGCCTTCTTTTTTCCTAAAAGCAACATGTAGAAATTTCGTAAATAAAGTCGTTAAGCAGAGAAAATATGGCATGACTGACGTCAGTGGTGTCCTGAGGGAAAGACTTGATGAATATCATAGGGCCAGGCTTCATTTATTATGGTCCAACTAAAGTATACTGCAAATTATACACTGCACATACCTGTTAGTGAATGCTTTCATGGGAATATTACAATTTGCTTTTACAGAGGGCACACTCCAAAACACTAGATACTAGAATACATGCTTTAATTTATTATATAAATGTATTTATGTATTCAAGCATTTTGCATATACACATTCACATTATAGTTACTTCACACTGCATATGGCAGTTTGCACTGGTATGTAGTACATAATATATTATTCCTAGTACAAGAAATACCAGCTCCATTCCAAGCATACAATTCACTGCATTGTAGTAAAGTACTGAGTACAACATACTATTTTAGGCCACAGATGAGTCACTGCTCAATTTTAAGGAAAAAAAGTTCACTGCATTCATACTACATTATTAGATTAATGCAAATTATAATATATATATATATATATATATATATATATATATATATATATATATATATATATATATATATATATATATATATATATATATATGCCAAAAGTATCATTGAATTCAGGTGTTCCAATCACTTCCATGGCCACAGGTGTATAAAATCAAGCACATCGAGCGCAGCATTAGTTCAGTCAGGCTAGTTCAGTGCTGCGACCAGCTGATGTGGTCAGCTGTCAAATCACTCCAATCACTACCATTCTCCTATTAGACGCGGGACATATATATACGAGGCATTACTGCTCGGTAAGTATGCTCAAACTGTTCACTAAGGTTTTCAAGTCTCAGCTGGTATGGACACTGCTGAGAGACACTCATCCTCATAACCAAGCTACAGTATAGACGTCCCACTGCCATATCTACACGATTACTATGTTCGCTTTTAAAGGTCCCATGGCATGAAAATTTCACTTTATGAGGTTTTTTAACATTAATATGAGTTCCTCTAACCTGCATATGGTCCCCCAGTGGCTAGATAAGGCGATGGGTGTAAACCGAGCCCTGGGTAAATTGAGAAAATGAAAGCTCAGACGGCCCAATCTGGAATCTTCCCTATATGTCGTCATATATGGGGAAAGGTTACCTCCCCTTTCTCTGCTTTGGCACATGAGAAAATGAGAGATTGGAGCACAATTTTTTTTTTTTCCTCGAGAGACATCATGCCTTGTAAAAACGAGCGAAGCATGGCACTTGCTCAGTGTTTGGATGTACAAATGAACAACTTTGTATTTTTTTAGTTCCTTCATCCGAGCCTATGAAGAAACAGTGGGTTAATTTTATTTTCTCTGGTAATGCGCTGATACAACTTCCCAAAGTTTTGTATGTCTGCGCCACACATTTCACCAAAGACTGTTTCCTCAGCATGGGCCAATACAGCCCAGTTACTGTCGCTAATGTAAAGGTAGACAGCATCAAGTGTGTGTGTGAATACACACACAGTAACGCGAGTGTTGTACATTTCTTTGTTGTTTGGATAACCGTTCTGCTGTTGGTGTTAAGGTGCACGTGATATAGACATTTCCAGATTGCAGAGCTATTGTAAAAACTTTTAAGATTTATGAAATATAAAATATGTAAAAAAAAAAAATGATGTTAGCACATTTTCCACAATGGCACCTATCCAAAAAGGTATTTGTAATAATGGCAGAGGACTGACTAATTTAGTTGTGCTGGTTAGTGTCTATAGCTGATAATTATATTTATAATATATATACAATAGCAAATCAGAGCAACATGAAGAGCCAACAATGTAGGCTAGCATTAGCTACATGATAATAACTGTAACAGCATACATAAACCAATTAAAGTACCGTATCCAGACACAATGTTTTAAACTAACCATTCAGAGACATCCTGCTGTAGCCGCTGAGTTGCAACTTTTTCATCTAGTGCTTCTCCATCCGGATCAGATTCTGGGTCAAACTGAAAAGCTTGAACAATTGCGTGTCATTGCGATACATCCACTGTCAATTAGCGCATGGTACCATAGCCGCAAGCTGGTTACAGCCACACCCACCCTCCACCTTGCTCCGCCTCTCTCCTCCTCATTAGCATTTAAAGCTACAGACGCAGAAATGGCACATCCTGAGGAAAGCTCATTGTAGGACTGGCTTGTAGTGGCTGAAATTCTGCACCAATGCTGAATTTCGGGAAAGAGACTTAGGCCTATATAAAAGCATCCAAAAAAGTAGCATGTCATGGGACCTTTAAAGACATTACTAAATGTCTTAATTGTCTATGTATTTCCAAGCTGATGGTTCCGGGAGGTTAATGTTAAAGCTTTTGTATGTTCAGTTAATTTTGGAGCAAGAAGACCCATAAGGAACCATGCCGCCAAAGATAAATTGTGTTCAATAAACTCAAGTAACTTGCCAAAGTGGTCCTGTCTGAACTAGGCATGCAGACTGCTTTTACAAACATTTGTGAAAGAATGGGTCACTCTCAGGAGCTCAGTGAATTCAAGCGTGGTACCGTGATAGGTTGCCACATGTGCAATAAGTCCATCCAATTTCTTCACTACTAAATATTCCACAGTCAACTGTTATTGGTTTTATAACAAAGGGGAAGCAATTGTGAACAACAGCAACTCAGCAACAAAGAGGTAGGCCATGTAAAATCACAGAGCGGGGTCAGCGCATGCTGAGGCGAACAGTGCACCAACTTTCTGCAGAGTCAATAGCTGCAGACCTCCAAACTTTGTGTGTCCTTCAGCTTAGCTCAAGAACAGTGCGTAGAGAGCTTCATGGAATGGGTTTCCATGGCCGAGCAGCTGCATCCAAGCCTTACATCACCAAGTGCAATGCAAAGCGTTGGATGCAGTGGTGTAAAGTGAATGCAGTGGTGTAAAGCACGCCGCCAATGGACTCTAGAGCAGTGGAGACATGTTTTCTGGAGTGACGAATCACGCTTCTCTGTCTGGCAATCCGATGGATGAGTCTGGGTTTGGTGTAAAGTTTGGTGGAGGGGATTATGGTGCAGGGTTGTTTTTCAGGGGTTGGGCTTGGACCCTTAGTTCCAGTGAAAGGAACTCTTAATGCTTCAGCATACCAAGACATTTTGGACAATTTCATGCTCACAACTTTGTGGGAACAGTTTGGGGATGGTCCCTTCCTGATAATTTACTCACCCCCATGTCATCCAAGATGTCCATGTCCTTCTTTCTTTAGTCGAAAAGAAATTAAGGTTTTGGATGAAAACATTCCAGGATTATTCTCCTTATAGTTGACTTCAATGGTCTCCAAACGGTTGAAGGTCAAAACTTTATATAAACAAATGATCGCCTTCCAAGTAGTTCCGCCAAAACCGCACTTTCGTATTCTTCAAAAAGTTTACGCTTTATGCCCTACGCCTTCCCTATTCAACTTACGGAATGAACACAGCGCCAGTTTCATTTTTTCCCGTAAGTAGAATAGGGAAGGTGTAGGACATGATAATTTTTTCCCGTAAGTAGAATAGGGAAGGTGTAGGGCATACAGCGTAAGCTTTTTGAAGAATACGAAAGTGTGGTTTTGGCGGAACCACTTGGAAGGCGATCAAATGTATATAAAGCATATACATTTAGATAGAAAATGCTCATTTGGTATCGTTTAAAGCCCTCTGAAGCTAAAACTGAAACTGTAATTTTGACCTTCAACAGTGGAGTCCATTGATGTACCTTTATGGATCTTGAGAGAGGAAGTACCATTGCTGTCTATGATGTCTAAGCATGCCTCCCCGAGCCATCAGATTTAATTTATGTAATAAATTATGTAATGTACTAATTTATGTTCCAAAGATGAACGAAGCTCTTAGGGGTATAGAACAACATGAGGGTGAGTAATTAATGACATTATTTTCATTTTTGGGTGAACTAACCCAATATATATATATATATAAATAGAATATAGAATATGGATAACATATCAAATGTTGAAAGTGAGACATTTTGAAATGCCATGCCAAATATTGGCTCATTTTGGATTTCATGAGAGCTATACATTCCAAAAAAGTTGGGACAGGTAGCAATAAGAGGCCGGAAAAGTTAAATGTACATATAAGGAACAGCTGGAGGACCAATTTGCAACTTATTAGGTCAATTGGCAACATGATTGTTGCCAATTTACTTTCACTTTTGATTAGTTTAATGTGTCCTTCCTTGCTGAATTAAAGTATCAATTTATTTCCTTTCAACATGGTCTCTTTAAATAGCTACCACATAGTTTAATTGTCAACACTTGATAACGTTTGAAAACCCCCAATGATCCATTAAATATCATTAACTTCCCATTCTGTGTACAAATGTAGTGCATTATCATGTCCAGTGAAGATGTCTCTCTGTAAGCTCACACGGGACAAATCAGACTCTGCCAACTAAAGCGTGTAAATTGGCACCATTTTGACTAATATTTTTCAACCTTGAAATCCTTAAAGACCCTGAGGTACAGGCCAAAATAGCTTCCATCTGTAACGGTTACGAAGAGGAAGTCTCTGACCTCATAATCAATGCATCGTTGAGAAGATTATGACCAGTGATTGATAAGCTGACATGCAGGCCTGACAGCTGTAAGAGGTCTGGCCTTCAAACACAAGGGCAGAGTCGAATTGTAGACATGAATCATAGTTAAGTCCTTTTAGAAGATCAATCTATCTGCCTTCAGGGCATTTAGAGGACATTTCATCTTCCAAGGCACCCTCTGGCATTTGACTAAACAAGGTCAAAAGTAATGGAGCAGGCAGCTTTCTGTCTAATGTCAAAGTGTTTCTTTTGTAAGCGCCCTCAAATGTACACCATTTAAGGATGCATACATTCAGTAGCATCTATTGTTGTTGGTGACGTAGTTTGAAACTGTGACCTTTCAAAACCCTCACTACTTCCACTTTAGATGAGCTCAACGCTATGTTCTACAGTTAATATAATACACGTGTATTACATTTTCTGAGAAAAAAATGCGAGTGCTGCTTTAACAAGCATTACTTTAGGTAGTAAACAACTCATCCAAAGGTTTTGTGAGGTTATTTCTAAAGAGAAGAACACATTGATGTTAGGAGCATTGCGTCAGGAAGCACATGACTCTTTTGAACAGGCGGATGACCTGAAAGAGGAAAGGAATGGGGAGAGAGACCAGAAGGTGAAGATGGGACAGTAGATTAGGAGTAAGAAAGAGGATAACTGTGGGTAAACGGCCTGGGACAACACCTTTTGAATGAGTCAGTTGATTAAGTGCTCCACCTTTGTGTTTGTACGACTCAGTAAATCATACAGGGTGTCACACAGCACGTTTAAAGGTGCCCTAGAATTAAAAATTGAATTTACCTTGACATAGTTAAATAACAAGAGTTAATAACCATTGTTTCCTCCTTCTTATGTAAATTTAATGTGTTTAAAAGACTTCAGAAGAACAGGCGAATCTCAACATAACATTAATATGTATGACCCCAAAATTTGCATATACCTTCTCATGTTCTAGGCATTAGACAAGGGCAGGATGTCTGTATGTGCACAGCTGAATCATCAGACTAGGTAAGCAAGCAAGGACAATAGCGAAAAATGGCAGATGGAGCAATAATCACTGACATGATCCATGATAACATGATATTTTTAGTGATTGTAAATTGTCTTTCTAAATGTTTCATTAGCATGTTGCTAATGTACTGTTAAATGTGGTTAAAGTTACCATAATTTCTTACTGTATTCATGGAGGCAAGAGAGCCGTCTCTATTTTCATTTACTAAACATTTGCAGTCTGTATAATTCATAAACACAACTTCATTCTTTATAATCTCTCCAAACAGTGTGTAATGTTAGCTTTAGCCACGGAGCACCATCAAACTCATTCAGAATCAAATGTAAACATCCAAATAAATACTATACTTACACGATTAGACATGCTGCATGACGAACAATTTGTAAAGATCCATTTTGAGGGTTATATTAGCTGAGTGAACTTTGTTTATGCTGTTTAAGGCAAGCGCGAGCTCCGGGGGTGGGGAGCACGAGAATTTAAAGGGGCCGCGGCCTGAATCGGCGCATATTTAATGATGCCCCACAATAGGCAGTTAAAAAAAAATTTATAAAAAAAAATCTATGGGGTATTTTGAGCTGAAGCTTCACAGACACATTCAGGGGACACCTTAGACTTATATTACATCTTTTAAAAACTGTAAGGAAAATATTGCTCATAAATTAAGCAGCCTTTTTCACATGAACATTTTTAAGGGTTCTTCAGGATGGAAGTATTACTTATATTTCATTAATCAACGTTGTCTCGGGTGTTTTTCCTTAAATGGAAACTCTGTATTTAATTTGTTATATTGCACTAACTGATATGGCAGTCGTCTGGAATATATATTACATATACTGACACATATCAGCATGAATGTATTGTTCTAATTTTATGTGTAAAGCTATAATGTTTATGTTGAGGTATAAACTCTCTTTGAAGGATCTTATTTTAGTTTTTATTGCAGACTGGTATTTTGCCAATTCTGAGAAGAGTTTTAGATGACATTCTAGAGAAATCATATCAATCAAAAGTCTGGGTTTGTTTATTTATTCATTCTTTCATTTTTGAAACTTTTGTCCCGCAAGGATGCGTTATATTGATCAAAAGTGACATTGTTAATAATAAGAAATATTTCTTGAGCAGCAAAACATATTAGAATGATTTCTGAAGGATCATGTGACACTGAAGACTGGAGTAATGATGCTGAAAATTCAGCTTTGCATCACAGGAATAAATTACATTTTAAAATATATTCAAACTGAAAACATTTATTTTAAAATTTTAATAATGTTTGACACTATTACTGTTTTACTGTATTTTTGATCAAATAATTGCAGCCTTTGTGAGATTTCTTTCAAAGACACTAAAAATCAACCCAAACCTTTAAACGGTAGCTTGAGTAGAATCATTTTTATTAGAAATATCAGAGAAACAGGAGACTTGAGATCATTTTACATTTTAATCTCATCACTATCTAGAAGAAATTATTGAGATATTAAGGAGATTTCGCTTGTGTTTTTTCTTTTCCCTGTGGGTTTATCCCTTGAAAATAAGTGCATAAGAGGAATGAATATGTCTGTTGTCCTAATAAAATTCAGTGTGGTGGTGTCTTTCCTCCCAGACACATAAGTGTGTTTGTGCGCATCAGCGAATCTGACTATGTGTGAGTGTGTGTGCGTAAGTGTGCACGCAATAAAGCAGCCGGTCTTAATCATCTCCTCTCCTCGACACGTGAGAACTGGTTGGCGTCAGAGAGCTGTGAGAAGATAAAGCCTGATGTCACTGGGAGAACTCCTTCTTAACCGCCCCTCCTTCGCCTGTTCTGAGTCCAGATGAGGCATGTTGATCCAAGGCATAGGAACTCCAGTTATTAGAATATAAACTGATAAATGAACCATCCCTTTTTGACGGTCGCATTTTGCTGTAGTTATTTATGGCTGTTTTGACCTAATCAAAACCTATATCTGACCAGTAATGGCCACCTCCTTTTCCCTGTGCACCTGTCACTCCCCAAAAAAGGGGAATCTCCCTCTCTGCTCTGTATAAAAGGATTATCGGGACTGGAGTTAAGAGACTTACCTGTGGTAATGAGATTAATGTGGGACTCTGGCCCTTTGGCTCCAATGGTGAGAGTGTCAGTGTAGAGGCCACACACACACCCGAGTATAGACAAACAGACAGAATGCTATGCTGACGTCATATGCCAAACATGTTGGTAAACCAATAGATAAACAACAGACGTAGAAGACCATATGTAGGCTACAGGTGCTTGAAATTTCATGCAACCAGTTAAGAACATGTCTGTGTCATATTTTACCTCAAAATAAGAAAGAAATTATATTTTGCATGAAGAAAATAAAGCCTATTTATAGGTGACACAGTTACACATTACTGTACTTATTACACCCCGAATTCCAGAAATGTTGGGACATTGTTAAAATTTGATTAAAATAACAACTAAAAGACTTTCAAATCACATGAGCCAATGTTTTATTCACAATAAAACATAGATAACATAAATGTTTAAACTGAGTAATTTTACAATTTTTGCACAAATTTTGCTCATTTCAAATTTGATGCCTGCTACAGGATCTCAATGGTAAATCATGGTAAACATGGGGGCATGTTTACCATGGTGTAGCACCTCCCCTTCTTTTCAAAAACAGTGTGAAGACATCTGAGCAATGAGGATATGTGTTTCTGGAGTTTTGGTGTTGAAATTTGGTCCCATTCTTGCCTGATATAGGTTTCCATCTGCTGAAGAGTTTGTGGTCATCTTTGACATATTTTTCTCTATAGGTGAAAAATCTGGACTGCAGGCAGGCCAATTCAGCAGACTCCAGACTCTTCTATGACGAAGCCATGCTGTTGTAATAGCTGCAGGATGTGGTTTTGCATTGTCCTGCTGAAATACACAAGGCCTTCCCTGAAATAGACATGGTCTGGCGGGGAGAAAATGTTGCTCTAAAACCTTTATATACCTTTCAGCATTCATAGTGCCTTCCAAAACATGCAAGCTGCCCATACCGTATGCACTTATGCACCCCCATACCATCAGAGATGCTGGCTTTTGAACTGAACGCTGATAACACGCTTGAAGGTCTCCCTCCTCTTTAGCCTGGAGGACATGGCGTCCGTGATTTCCAACAAAAATGTCAAATTTGGACTCATCTGATGATAAAACACTTTTCCACTTTGAAACAGTCCATTTTAATTGAGCCTTGGCCTACAGGACACGACGGCGCTTCTGGACCATGTTCACATATGGCTTCCTTTTTGCGTGATAGAGCTTTAGTTGGCATCTGCAGATGGCACGGCGGATTGTGTTTACCAACAGTGGTTTCTGGAAGTATTCCTGGGACCATTTAGTAAAGTCATTGACACAATCATGCCGATGAGTGATGCAGTGTCATCTGAGGGCCCGAAGAACACGGGCATCCAATAAAGGTCTTCGGCCTTGTCCCTTACGCACAGAGATTTCTCCAGTTTCTCTGAATCTTTTGATGATGTTATGCACTGTAGATGATGAGAACTGCAAAGCTTTTGCAATTTGACATTGAGGAACATTGTTTTTAAAGTATTCCACAATCTTTTTACACACTCTTTCACAGCTGACCATCTTTACTTCTGAGAGACTCTGCCTCTTTAAGACATCCCTTTTATAGCTAATCATGTTACAGACCTGATATCAATTAACTTAATTAGTTGCTAGATGTTCTCCCAGCTGAATCTTTTCAAAATTTCTTGCTTTTTCAGCCATTTGTTGCCCCCGTGCCAGCTTTTTTGAGACCTGTAGCAGGCATAAAATTTGAAATGAGCTCATTTAATGGATAAAAGTATAAACTTTCTCCCTTTAAACATTTGTTATGTTATTTATGTTCTCTTGTGAATAAAATATTGGCTCACGGGATTTGAAAGTCTTTTAGTTCATTTTATTCAATTTTAAAAATTGGGGTTGTATACTAATAACACCAAATTATGCATAATTACAAATAACTAATCTTAAACCGAACCCTAACCATTACCGTAACTCTATAGTAAGTAGATGTATTTTTAAAAAAATTACTCAGTACTTATTTGAGTAAGTACAATGTCACCTTAAATTAAAGTGTAACCATTTCAATATTTATAAATTTGAACATTTACAAAATTTAAATCAGTAAAAATATAATGCAGTTTAATCAATACATATATAAATTACAGTTTTGCAAATAAAAAAAAAACATTATTTTAATGGGAATTTGGGGATGAAATGTGCTAAATTGTCATGTACATATGCAAAAAATTAAATCACGATGCTAAAAATGTAAATGGTCTTTCTGCAAAATATATAATAATTTGTCTTTTATAAGGGTAAAATGTGACCTGAGCATCATAACGTCTTTCAGATGTCCAAACACACACACAGACACACACGCACACGCACACACAATGTCCAGAGTAAGGTGTAATACATTCATATTACTCCAACCAAACAAATACACAATCACAAAGTAGAAACAAAATGCAGCATAAAATGCAGTCACTGTTAAATTGACGGGAAAGAAGACAAAAGATAATTCAGACTCAACATGCACAGAAAGAATTTGAGGAAGCAGCTGGGCGTCGTTAGCTGTGCTCTATCTGGCTGTGGGCTGTGTGGGTTGCTTTGCCGTTAATGACTGCAGTGGTTTAACACATGAGAGTAATTTACAGGTTTTGTGGAAGTCGCATTTAGTCTCACAAAATCCAGGTCAAATATTCAGGAAAGGGAAGGCTTTGCTCTTTTATTGAAGTGTTAGAAGCCCATCTTACTGAAACAAATGATTTAAAAAACAAGGAACAAGTGTTTGTAGGGTGAACGCTGCCATAGCATGTGCAGAGCAGGCGGTGACTCAAGAAGACTGCATGCTAATATAGATCTGAGTCCAACCCTCAACAAACAGACATGATTCATCTCTGAAGGGACGTGTCCCTCATGTCTACGTAAATGAAAACTGACAGGACTCAGACATCTCAGAATCAGTTGCCCCAGGAACCAACCGAATGCACGACTGTCTGCAGATTAATGACCAAGAACATACTAAGAAGTGAACAACCTCCCTTTGTCCCAAAGCAGCAATTTCTAACACCAAGAAATTTTACCATATGCAGATTTTTTTATCTGTTTTCATACAGTTTACTGAATCTATTCATCAGAATCATTTTTTTTTTTTTAGTATTGAGGTACTTCTAATCTCATTTTATCCACCATCTTGGATTTACTGCGCTCATCACGGTAGCACTTTATTTTACAGTCCTGTTTCGCATGAACATATTATGTACTTATTGTAGTAATGACGTAAATTGGGTAATAACTAGGTATTAACCCTGAACCTACCCCAAAACCTTAAAGCGATAGGTCACCCAAAAATGAAAATTATTCCATGATTTACTCACCCACTGCCATCGTAGGTGTATATTTAAAACTTTATAAAGTATTATAACAAGCTTCCGGCAGACGACCATACACAAAATGCACAAATCAACTTACGTCAAATGAGTAACCCCTGATGCGATGTATGACGCAGGATGTAGGAGTATTGTAAGCTTAGACGCCTCTCACGGTTTAAACAAATAGGGCTGTGCAACAAACTGAAGCTCCTCTTCTCTTATATTGAAATCCTCTAACATTTCTCTTTAAAATTTCACGTTTTAGACTTCTAATTTGTGACCGGTGTTTTGTTTTGCTCTCTCCTCTGAGCTTCCGCGTTCGTCATTACGTCATGCATCAGGTCAGAGGTTACTGTTCCTCCACAAATCAATATATGGATAAATGGATATTTTTCTAACCTTGGAAGAGCCAGGAACTTTTTAAAATATATCTCCGATTGTGTTCGTCTGAAAGAATATAGTCATATACACCTAGGATGGCTTGAGGGTGAGTAAATCATGGGATAATTTGAGACTGTCCTCCAAAAAAACGACCCTATAGGTTGTTTTTTAAGCACCATATTATGACCTATATTTACGTTTTGAAGTCATGCGCCCTCTAGTGGGCGTAAAAATAATGACAGTGTAGTGTTACGTCTGTCGTCATGATATGACGTATGACTGTCATTACCAATCAAAATGCGTGTTCATTTAAATGCAATGTGTGGACTTTATACACCATTTCTCCTATTTCCATTCACCAAAACAAATTTTTATTAATGACTACTATTAATACTCCTACTAATTAATACCTTAAGGTTAGATACCTTAAATACAGCCAATAACTGAGGCACAAAATGGAACAAGCTGGGAGAAACATGGATGAGCGGTCATTATACAGCGTTGCTATTGATGGCGGTGATTTATGGGGAATAACTGACCAATCAGAATCAAGCACTTCAGAGAGACATGTAATACCTATGGGCAGTATGGCCAATAATTTCATATCATAGTAACAGTATATAGTTATAAAAAATAATAAAATAATCATGTGGTAATGCAAATATTTAGGTAATCCAGGAAATAAATAGGCTGACTTAAGAAATGACAACTACTTTATTCAAATGAAACTTAATGGATGGAAAAAAAAAAAAAAAAAAAAAAAGGGCTACTGTTGATATGTCTCGCAAATGCAAAACCTGATTTACAATTTGTAAGAGTTGACCCATTTCTGCTGTTAGTAAATGCCCATGCCCTAATGTGAACTCCTTGGTCTTCACGTCAGGAGTTGGCTTATGATGTCTTAAAATGCTGCTTACGTAGGCAGATCACTATGTTTGGAAGAGATCCATAATGAGACTGAGGACAAGCCACACTCTTAAGGCCTTTCATCCTGAGTTCTCAACCTTAATCAAGCAAGTTAAGACTAACCTCAGCTGAACAGCAGCAACAGTTGTGATCAAGTGACTGCTTTAAATTGACTAAACAGCAATGTGAGTCAGTGAGGTATGAGGACAGTGCCTTGATGTAACTTGTCCTCTGCGTTTCGGCACATGACCTGGAGCTGGACGATACATGGGCGAATACAGGCCCAAGAACACAAAGTGTCGTTTTTGCAGAGTTTTGGTCTCACTTGAGGATGTGAACAACTGCTCTGCCACATGTGTAAAACACCAGTGGAATAAAGTTGTTTTTTTGGATTAGGAGCATGATTAACATACCGGTCCGTTACATTCACCACAGAATTTCCGGTCTTTCATTCCTGCACAGAGGGAAACATCTTTCTCTCCCTCCTCATACTCAGGAAGTGTTGCGTAATGTCTAATTTTTTTCTAATTCTTTTCAACCTCTTTCAGTTGGATACTTCATCTGCTGCACACATGTGGTTTCTCTCTCTCTCTTCCTCCTTTTCTTCCTCTTATCTCTACAATGCACCTGCAAGACAAGGAGAATTTCCATATGCAGACTGCAAAGAAATGTTATTCCTCCCACTCTTTAATTCCCTTTCCCTGCACCATCTCTCTTATCCACATGCGTAAGTGCACACACAAATATGAGACTTTCCATCCCTCTTACTCAAAATACCATTAAAGAAATACACACCATCGCACAGATGCACGTTCAGACTGCATCACAGTAGAGGAACTACGTCAGCGTGCTGCTTGAGTAACAAAAGACAGAGTTCACTAGGAAAAGAAATGAGAAACAGGAAAAGGAAACTTTGTCTGAGGTAATCTATCAAACTAGGTCTCAAATGGTGTTCCACAGGTCTTTTCTGAAGAAAAAAAAAAACAGCAGGGGAAATATTAAATGTAATAAATTAGAATACTTCATAAGATCAATAAAAAATGATATTTTAAACAGAAATGTCAGGCTTCTGAAAAGTATGTTCATTTCTATGCGCTCTATGGTTGGGCCTCCTTTTGCATGAATTACTGCATCAATGCGGTGTGGCATGGAGGCAATCAGCCTGTGGCACTGCTCAGGTGTAATGGAAGCCAAGGTTGCTTTGATAGCGGCCTTCAGGTCATCTGCATTGTTGGGTCTGGTGTCTCTCAGATTCCTCTTGACAATAGAAGATTCTCTATGGGGTTCAGGTCAGGCGAGTTTGCTGGCCAGTACAGTAACACCATGGTCATTTAACCAGCTTTTGATACCTTTGGAAGTGTGGGCATAAAGCTTGTCAGCAGAAGGAAGCATGAAGTGCTCTAAAATGTTCTGGTAGATGGCTGCGTTGACTCTGGACTTGATGAAACACAGTGGACCAACACCAGCAGATGACATGGCAGCCCAAATCATCACTGACTGTGGAAATTTCATACTGGACTTGAAGAAAGTTTGATTCTGTGCCTCTCCACTCTTCCTCCAGACTCTGGGACCTTGATTTCCAAATGAAATGCAAAATTTACTCTCATCTGAAAAGAGGACTTTGGACCTCCGAGCAACAGTCCAGTTCTTTTTCTCCTTAGCCCAGGTAAGACGCTTCTGACGTCTTTGGTTCAGATGTGGCTTGGTACGTGGAATGTGACAGTTGGAGCACATTTCCTGAAGACGTCTGTGTGTGGTGGCTCTTGATGCACTGACTCCAGCTTCAGTCCACTCCTTTTGAAGCTCTCCTAAGTTCTTAAATTGGCTTCACCTGACAATCTTCTCAAGCCTGCGTTCATTCCTTTCATCTGTACACCTTTTCCTACCACACTTTTTCCTTCCAGTCAACTTTCCATGAATATGCTTTGGCACAGAACTCTGTGAACAGCCAGCTCTTTCAGCAATGACCCTCTGTGGCTTACCCTCATTGTAGAGGGTCTTGATGATCGTCTTCTGGACAACTGTCAAGTCAGCAGACTTCCCCATGTCTGCTGTTGGGATTACTGACCTAAACCCAGTATTTATAGCCTGAGAATGGTCATTTAATGTAACTTGAAATTAAATATTCTAATAATTTGAGATACTGATTTTTTATTTTATTTTGATGAGCAGCAAACTGTTAATCAACAAAAAAGTCTGGAAATATTTTACTTTGTCTAATAAAGAATATATTTAAGTTTTAAGGGGGGTGGGGGATTACTTTTTCATGATATTCTAATTTATTGAGATGCACCTGTAGTTGTGCATGGTTTGAATAACAAAATAAATAAGCTTATCAAATTTTAAAGGTGGCCTAGAACCCTTTTTCACGAGATGTAATATAAGTCTAAGGTGTCCCCTGAATGTGTCTGTGAAGTTTCAGCTCAAAATACCCCATAGATTTTTTTTTTTAATTATAAAATTTTTTAACTGCCTATTTTGGGGCATAATTAAAAATGCGCAGATTCTGTGCGTGTCCCCTTTAAATGCTCACGCTCCCCACCCCCATATGCAGTTCACATTACTTATAACTTATACTAATCAGCGACGCTTGATTTTAAGGACATCTGTTTTCTTGTATACAATAATAATAATATTAATAATAAATGTTCTGGTTTGGTTGCCAGTTGATGTCCAGTGTATAATCTCAGTTGAGCAATTTGCCGCTCATCAGCATGCTGCCATAAACACCATAAACCAAACAAATAAATTTCAAGATTTTGTTAGTTATGCTCATTTTTATTATTTGAAATACTGTTGTTGTGGTTTAATTTATCATCTCCTTAATGCATTACACGTAATCAATTATATTTTGACATATATTTAAACTTTTTATTAAATTAATATAAATATATACACATAAATATAATCTTCACAATATATAAAGTTATTAAAATGGCTAAGCTTATGTATTTTCTTTTAAGCTCTTTGTGAACCTATAGGTTTTCTCACAAGAACTGAATCAAACTGACACTCTCCACATGTTCCAGAGTTAATCATAAGCTCTGGATCAAACCCTGAGTTGACACAAAACATTTATGGCAAGTGCTGTGAGCCCGCTGAACCTGATCTAAACAGGGTTGGATTTGTTTTGTTTTGTCAACTCTAAACCTACTCTGGAACTTCGGCTAGTTTTGTGTAACAGGCCACTGGTGTCAACAGACCAACAAGGTGTCAAGAGTGAATGACTATTGGGAAATTTCTGAAACTAAATTATGTCAATGGAGTTACTGGCAGAGGAAAATATGAAATATTATATAATATATTATGTTAATATCAAATAATATATTCATATACTGGTCTTACAGTGACTTGAAATGACAATTAAAATAACCACAGTCAATATTGATATTTATGGAATATATATCTGATATATTTGGAATGTTCATGATATATGACTGCTAAACTGTATATTTGATAAAAATTTCCTTTCTTCGCACATACAATAAATTCAACTCAAATTAATATTCAAAGTTCCAAAATAAGCAGGATAATAAGCAGGATAATGTACAGTCATTCGGTTCTTATCACAATCTAAACCCCATCAGAGTGACAAGACCCCTCAACTTAGTTTATTTTGTGATTATGAACATTTATGAACCCTTATTTGTGTTAATCACATTTGGGTTTTTCATCTGATTTGTTTTCAAGATCTTCGATCATGGCAGGCTTACAAGCTGCCCTATATCGTGCTGGCAGAAACTATCTACAACCCAAATAAATATCTTCAACAACAAAAACAGCCTCCCACTATTCATTACCAGAACTGCATGTGCTGAATGCAAGGCCCTTGTATGTGGCGGCGGATGTGTGCTGCGGGTATTTTTAGAGGTGGCTCACGTATGAGCTGTGCAGTTGATGTCTGTGGCTCACTCATGTGGCTAAATGTGGACAGCAGCTCAAGCTCTCAAGAACACATGAGAAAACGTGCATACACTGCTTTAAAGCCAAACACGTAGCGCTTACATATGCACCCACTCACAGCACGAGAAACCATTACACTGTACGTTAAACATAAATTACCTGCTCCCAAATCATTTATCATCCAAAATGTGCATGCATGTTTTTCAAGTAGTTGAAATACCGTACTTGTAGTCAGTCAGTTAGTGGTGTAAAAGTGTGCTGTCAGATGCAATCAGAGCTGTCACACAAAAACAAGTCAAGCACAAGTGATTTCACACAGGCAGTATGAATCTAGTGCACCATGTCAAAGTCTCTTATGGTAACATTTTAACCCTTTAAGCATTAGCATCTGCTAACTGAATCGTAATAATAATATACTCGAGGGTGTACATTACATTGATTATACCATGGGTAAAGGATGCGTTTATGTAACATGAAGCAGAGTGACAATTTACTGCCGTTATAAAAGGCTGATAAATTCAGACTTGTGACTGTACATGTGTCAAGTTGCTACATTGTTTGGCAACCAAGTTTAAAATGCCCCTATTATGCTTTTTCAGATATTACCTGTCATGCAGTTTGTAGTAGCTGTTTGTGAAAATGTCTGTAAGATCAAAGCGCACGATAAATGGAGTTCTGTCATGACAGCTCTCGGAGTGTTTGGCATGGTGATGGGTATGACAATGTTGATATGTTTGGTCTTGGCAGAATAAATCTGCTATGCTGCTGCTGATTTTATTGCTGCTGCTGCACTGCAAGTGTAACGATATTTACTTATTAGCTCAAAAGGGGAAATATTAATAATTAGTCATAACTCATTATGATTAATTATAAATATTTGAATCAGTTAATCAAATTAACTTAATGTAGCTGAATTAATATTACAATCAATTAATCTGTTTGGCGAGCGAACACTCAGTGTTGATCGTCTATCAACTCTCAAAGGATATTTTCCATGGCCACAGAATATCGCTTTTTTAGCACGTAGTTGTGATCGAATCGTTATCAGGGACATTGGTTTTATAAGCAGACCAGAATCAACTCGCAAGAGTGTGCAAACAAGTTTTATTTAACTAAATCACAAACACATAACTAAACTAACAAACACAAACATACCATTCACGGAGTGAGAGAGTGGAAAATGAATTTGAATCGTATCATAACAGGGGAATGAAACAATGGAAAGAGTAAATTAACAATTGCTGGATGAACCATCAGTTTCAATACTAAAGAACCTTTGTTAAAAGGGGTTCACAATCTTAATACTAAATTGCCATTTAGTGTTCAAACGATACTTGCAAATGCCTTAGCTGTCTGGATCTGCAGGCTCAGGAGAAAATCCTTGATGTTTTGGTCCGCTGGCGTGGAAGTTTTAATCAATATCTTTGGCGTTGATGAAGAAAATGAAGACAAACTTCACGCTGTTAATTTGACACTTTTGAGGTCGCTGCAGTTGTGCATGGCTTGAAGTGAAATGGAGGCCTACCAGTGGCCCTCGTTGTATCAACAGGAACAAAGCGAAGAACTAGAAGTCTAGAAGCACTAAAAACCAAAACTTAACTGAGTGTGATTTTTATGGGGGCTTTTGAACTCTCCAGACAGTCGACACCTAAAAAGGCTTGGCTTGACCAATGAGAAAGGTGCCATTCTCTGGCGGAGGATTTCATTTGTTTGAAAGTGAGTTCATTTGCCTGGGTTTGTCAGTTTGTGTCCATTTATACTCTGATAAATATAACAAATATACAATGCATTCTATTTCAGTGTCTACCAACAGTCATTAAACAAGGAGTAATTTGATAGTAAACATCAAATAGATTAAATAAATTATACCATAGTTCCAACTTTCAGGCATGCCTAACACTATACGACATACGAACAGTAATAATAGACACAATTTAGTGGGGAAATGCATGTTCATTCGTTTAGATGAGGTTGTCAATGAATTAATGCCAAAGAATCCAGTTTATAGACGATGGTTCTAGTGGCCTGTCTCCTAAGGGTCTTTGAAATGTGTGTAAAGAGCACATGGTGCAGATGGGGTGATAGCGCTCAGTGGGGGAGCCAGACCTTACAGGGGTGATTGCCTCTTACAATTGTGTTTGATCGCTCCAGATGCTACAGCAAGTACGGGATTTGCTGCTGCCAATACATACACGACACGCTGCTGTGAGCAAGTAAGACATGCTGCTGCTGTACAATATAGCGTACATGAATAACCCGTAGCAGATCTATACAGGTGGAGCTGGGGAAGGTGGAGGGTTTCTGAAAGCACGCTGCACTGCTAAGTCAAATGCTACTCAAGTATTTGAAGATTGAGCATATGAGCTCATTGGGTAGTGATACAGCAGAAACCAATCAGCTGTGCCCTATAGATAATGATGTGATTACGAGCAGGTTGAGTTAAAGGACCTATTAGCCAGCGCCATCTAGAGTTTCATGACAGAACTTTGTATTTTTTGTCTCCCAAAAGAAAGTAATCAGTAATTCCAATTGTACTTCCTGCAAAAACCAGCTTTCTAACACATTTGCATAATGCCAGCTTCATTGGCTGCTCGCAAACAATGTCTACTTTGACCTGCCCTCAAACACTGTTGTTGTAGCTGAGGCACGTGTTGTCAACATGTCAAGAAGATGCTGTTTTCTGTGCTGCAAAAGCAATTCCTCTTTGCATACACTTGCAAAAGGTAAGGATTTTGGCTTTGGCGTTACTGTTCCTATCACTGTGTGTCAAGCACTGAGAAATCCTCCAGAACTGAAATTCAGAGCGACTCTTTCAGATGGTAATGACCATTACAAGGTTATAAATTGATGGTATATGCTTTTGTCGAAGCTTTATGGGATTGTAGTTCTTCATTTACAAAGTAGGTCCAAAGTAGGTCTTCCCAGGTCCAAGTGGGCTTGGGTTCAAGGATCCAAGTGCCAGACACAGGTTCCCATAGGAAAAATTTTATTGCTCAGTGGTTGCTTTTCCTAAGCTCATGAGACTTAGTTGTGATTCTCATATATCCCTCATTTTAGTATCAACAGAGTAACGGTAACGCTTTAGATTACAGCCCAGAAAGTACTGCGTAATTACAACGAATTTACAGCATAACTTTCAATAATTATAGTGTAACTATACAATAAGTATAGGGGAACAATATGTAAAGTATTGGGAATAAAGGGGTAACAACCAGGAAAATAATAAATTATTTATACTGTAAATATTTTATAACTAAGGGGTACGTATGACATTACGGGCCGTAAATTAAAGTGGAGCTTGTTACCCTCTTGTTTCATGTAGTTATAGGGTAAGTAATTAATAAAATGCAAACAATCTGATATCACTGACTCCGAAACCTTCTATTTGAAAAACAACTTTATTAAAAACATTTTTATTCATTTTTTTAAATCAACTTTTCATTTCAAACTCTAAAGAGTTACTTTCCTGACAGAAAGTAACAAGTTTTGTCCATTTTTTGGTTGTTGTTGTTTCTCGCTTGGCTTCCTCCTGCTCTTGTTTCTCAACTGATGAAGCTTAAGATGGAATCTCATTGCTGTTCTGGGTAACACTTTAGAATACTGATCCTTCATTAATGAATAACTACACAGGAACAAATGAATAATGCATTATTAACACTCTAGTAACTACTATTAACTAACAAGTAACTCTGATGAATGAATTAGTAAGTAATAGTGCTCAGTTGTAGGTGGTAGTTCACTATTAACTAATCAGTAACTACTGTTTTTTCATACCTCTAAGAGAACTACTAAGAACTACTATATACAGGTTCATAATTAACATGAATGATGCATAATGTATAATTAATTCTAAAGTAAAGGCCTTGGTAAACCACTAGTAATGACTGAAGTATTACTAAATACTTAATAAAGAATTACTAATTATTTGGATCAGTATTCTAAAGTGAAAAACATGATAACTCTCTAGTAACTACTGAAGTCATTGTAAACTTTTGATGTTTTTGTACAGTAATTCCTTATGATATATTTGGTAACACTTAAGTAATTACTAGTGGGTTACCATGATCTTCACTTTAGAATACTGATCCAAATAATTAGTAGTTCCTTTAGAAGGATGTAGTAACACTTGAGTAATTACTAGTGGGTTACTATGATCTTCACTTTAGAATACTGATCCAAAAAAGTAGTAGTTACTTTAGAGTTATATAGTAACTCTTGAGTTATTACTATCCAATACTTTACAAAAATCTCAAAAGTTTACAGTGACTTCAGTAGTTACTAGAGAGTTATCATGTTTTTCACTTTAGAATACTGATCCAAATAATTAGTAATTCCTTCTTAGGTATTTGGTAATACTTCACTCATTACTAGTGGTTTACCAAAGCCTTTACTATAGAATTAATTATACATTATTCATTATTCACATTAATTACGAACCTGTATATAGTAGTTCTTAGTAGTTCTCTGGGAGGTATGAAAAAAACAGTAGTTACTGATTAGTTAATAGTGAACTACCACCTTCAGCTGAGCACTATTACTTACTAATTCATTCATCAGAGTTACTTGTTAGTTAATAGTAGTTACTAGAGTGTTAATAATGCATTACTCATTTGTTCCTGTGTAGTTATTCATTAATGAAGGATCAGTATTCTAAAGTGTTACCCTGTTCTGTATTATAAGAAAATACAGTACACCCAGAAATTTTCTCATGGTTTAGGCTATTCATCTTTTCGCTTCCGACCAACTGTCACCAGCGCCTGCATGAGAGTCGACTTTGCGTTGTTCAAAACCTGCACAAATAATGAGCAACGTGAAGCTTTCATGACGTTCTCGCGGGAGATTTGTGTGAAAGATGGCATGATGAGGGTAAAAGATGAGTAAACAGTGAGCACATTTCTGGGTGTAGGCTACTGTATTTTCTTTTAATACAGAATAGCAAATGTGATTCCCTCTTAAGATTCATCAGTGGAAAGAAAGAAAAAGAGGAACAAGAGGAGGAGGAAGCCAAGCAAGAGAAACAAATAAGAAGTGTTGCAACTTTAAATCTGTTTTGAAATAAGTTGTTTTTCAAATAAAGTTTTCCAAGTGATATGACTGTTTGCGTTTATTTATTTATTTATTTATTTATTTATTAATTACTTACCCTGTAACTACATGAAACAAGAGGGTAACAAGCTCCACTTTAATTTACGACCCGTAATGTCATACTTACCCCTTAGTTATATGTCATACGTACCCCTTAGTTATAAAATATTTACAGTATAAATAATTTATTATTTTCCTGGTTGTTACCCCTTTATTCCCAATACTTTACATATTGTTCCCCTATATTTACTGTATAGTTACACTATAATTATTGAAATTAGTTTCAGATGTTTCTCCTAAAATTCCTTAGGAGAAATAAGCGTAGACAGAAATGAGAGAAATATCTGAGAGAAAAGGAGTTAAAACTGAGAACGTGGTAGAAGAAAATAGAACATCTTGTTATTGTCTTTCTGTAGTCTCTTTCAAGACTCTGTTATAGTAATATTCTATTGCTCAGAGGTTGCTCTTTCTAAGCTCAAGAGACTTAGTTGTGATTCTCAAATATCTCTCATTGTAGTATCAACACTGTCTCAGATGTTTCTGTTAAAATGCCTTCAGTGAAATAAAAGACACAACTGAGACATGAGAAAGTTCTGAAAGAAAGGAATCCAAAATGAGAAACAAGAAATCTCTTTAATGTAAAAATATTTTCAGAAGGGTTTTTTTTTTTTTTTTCTATGATTGTTTGTTTTTTTACCTTTAATGGACAGGACAGTAGGATGAAAAACAGGAAACAATGGGAGAGGTGAGAAGGGAACAGGAGCAGGAAAGTACCTTTAGCTGGGATTTAAACTCATGCTGTCTGAGGAGCTGCTGTGTCTCAATGTTGATGTGCGGTCCACAAGGCTATGCTTCTGACAGAGCTTTCTGAGAGCTGATTATTCTCTTACATGTCTCATTTAGGTATCAGCTTTGTCTTTTGGTGCATAAACTTAGCATAGTTGCATAGTAACTTAAGAACTAGTTTGACTAGCAGTTAACCAAAGGGCAGTCAGTCTTACTTTCCTGATTCAAATTAAACAGGTATACCTTTTTATGCAACTGACTTTAAAATGTTATTATCAGGCTTAAAGGTCCCGTTCTTCGTGATCCCATGTTTCCAACTTTAGTTAGTGTGTAATGTTGTTGTTAGAGTATAAATAAAATCTGTAAAATTTTAAAGCTCAAAGTTCAATGCCAAGCGAGATATTTTATTTAACAGAAGTCGCCTACATCGAACGGCCAGTTTGGACTACATCCCTCTACTTCCTTCTTTAATGACGTCACTAAAACAGTTTTTTGACTAACCTCCGCCCACAGGAATACACAAGAGTTGCGTTTGTAGAGTGTGTTTGTCGCCATGTCGTCGAAACGCTGTTATTTTCATCCCGCAGTCCAATCACCGGGTCTGATTCCGGCTCAAATTGATAGGGTAAAATTAAAGACATGTTTACAATAACACAAGCGCGTGCATCTCCACGTTATGGTAAGAGGCGTGACCTTTCCGGGCAAGATGCGCTAAACTGCTGTCGAATCACAACACAGGAACCGCTGGCACAATCAGAACTCGTTACGTATTTCTGAAGGAGGGACTTCATAGAACAAGGAAGTCATCAGCCCGTTTTTATGACAGTGGAAACAGTGGTATACAGATAAGTAAATTATGTGAAAAATACTGTGTTTTTTTACACGCGAAACATAAACACATGTTATATTGCACACTATAAACACAATCAAAGCTTCAAAAAAAACACGTAAAACGGGACCTTTAACTAGCATTATACATTTCATAATATGAATATAAAGGGATACTCTTTTAAATTTATCTTCAATGCCCCGCATTGTAGGCCAATATGCAGCTCATATTCCAAACAAGGGATTAGACAAGTGTGAGATGTTTATAGGCTAAGATAGATACTTTCTTTTTAACAAATTTAAAAGTGTAACAGTGCCTCATTGTTGTTGGATAACCTTTTTTTTCTTCTTCATTTAACATTGTAAAGTTTGTCTTGTACAACCCATTTTGCATGCATGCAAATATAGGTCATGTTTTCCTCTGTTAAGTAATTGTGCAACAAAACACTGTCTACACTAAACTTCAAATATGAGAATGCTTGTATTGTGCTTGATTGAAATGGTGTGCATGAATGAGATAGAAGCTACCCAAAGGGGAGAAAAAAAAATAAAATAACAACTTGGTATACACATTGCAAAGTTGTTGAGATCATTTTTAAAATTTAGAGGAGACAAATGTGAGAACGCCATAGTCTTTAGCTAAGGAGAAAAGTCTGAGCACAGTGTGTGATATTATTGAGATCTCTTTTGAAACTTCAGAAAAGACAAGTGTGTGAGATCCAGTGTCTCTAGCTGAGGAGAAAAGTCTGAGCACAATGTGTGATGTTGTTGAGATCTCATCTGAATCTTTAGAGGAGACCATTGTGAGAGTGTTAGAGTTTTTGTCTCAGGAGACACGTGTGAGAAGCAGGAGACTCAAGCAAAAGTCTCCATTTGATGTTGAAGTAACCTCATTTATGTCTAGGAGAAACATTTGAGATGTTAAAGAGATCTCACTTTTGATTTTTCTTTCCTATGAGTTGGTCTGATATTACAAAGTGACGCCATCAACTGGCCTGGCATGAATAATACAGCTTTTCAAGTCATTTTCGGCGATCCGTGTGAGCTGGGATCATTTTGACAATGCTGTCCTCTGTACGTGAAAAATGCAAAGGAAATACATTTCCATTTTTAGTATACCATCATCGTGTAAACGTGCTCTGAAAAGACCCAAATTCTTTTAAAATACACTAGACCTTCTAAAATCTAGACCTGCCATGTTGTTTCTTATTTGTAATCTCTGATTTTGGTCTATGTCTGGTCCAGCAGTCTGTGCAGACGTCGTTGCTGATTACATTACGCTTACATACATCGGGCCATGTCAGAATTAAAAAAAAAAAAATGCCATTAGGTCAAATCGGACTGCCATTTTGAATGATCCATGGTCATTTTCCCTGTTGTTTCTTGATACTCCTACACCACACAAGTGCCGCAGTAGCCAGAGCTACTTTTCTCTGTTCATGGATATGACATGACAAAATGGCGTATTTATGCAATTTCCTGCAAAATCCCTCCCAACAGCTCTAAAATAAATCACTATTATAGATTTATCAAAGTGTATTTGGGAAAAGATTCTTTTATTTAAAAAATATATATATTTTTTTATATATATTATTTATTATAATATTATTAGATAGTATATTTATATACTATATATAGTATACACACACACACACATACACACAGTCAGACAATGACTGAGGGAGTGTGTGCGCTCTATATCAGGGATGGCAAACAGTCCTGCAGAGTTTAGCTCAACCCTGAAGAAAACTCACATGCCTGTAACTTTAGGCTGCATTCCACTCCACTTTTAGACAAGCACTCGCAAACTTCCCTAAGCACTTCCCCTCGGAGGAATCCCTGCCTCCATTTTGAAGTGTGTTCCACTTCATGAAGTGGACAAGGGAAGTTTATATGGACAGACCCTCGCTCCCTCGATTTTAACAGAGAGAAGGAGGATGCATCTCAATTAGTTCCCTAGCTCCCGAGCTCGTGAATCAGTATATTGTGTACACGAATTCGGCCAAGGACGCTGATTCACTACAAATTGGGACACATATGACTCTATTTCCAGCGATGTGTACAACATATCAATTCTGGTATTATGAACAACAGCAGTGCTAATATCTTTCTGACATTACTTTAATGTTGACATTAATGTTATCTAAAGTACATTATGATATACGTGCAACATTTCATACATTTTGTAAATAAATTATAAATGTTAGCTAGATTATGTTCATTACCTGAGCTTTGTATGTTTATGCTGAAATATAATAAAATAATGGTTTTTAAAAACATCACACGTCGTTATGTGTAGTGAGTTGGCTCGTGTGATTTAAGTTTCATGCTTCAGAACTTCTGTTAAGGGAACCTAGTGAGCATTGATGCTCCCTGGTTTTCACGGTGCATTGTGGGACTGTTTAGGGAGCGAACGTTTCAGTGCTCTGGAAGGATTCTGTGATTTAGATGGCCCTTAAAATGGCTGACTCCTGATTAGTGCCCTGACTACTGAACTAGGGAGCTGATTGAGCTGATCACCCCCAGGTGGCTTGATGCAGTATAGGTCATAAACCCCACCCTCTCCATATAATGAACGTGAGACAAACTAAACAGTCAAATCAATTAATTAAAATTTCAAATATTTTTTCTTCCAAAGATGGTTTCTGTCATTAAAATTTGTTTTAAGTTATTTATTTGCTATAAATTTGCAGGTTTTGACACCATGATTGACAGCTGAGATTCCAGATCCTCTGAGCGAAGTCATCAGTGAAGCACCAACGGACTTTTCTCTGGAGGGGATTGGAGCTTGAACTTTAATTTCTACATTTCCAGAACTGTTTATTTCACCAACATAATGTGGTGTTCTGCAGTCTTAACCAATTTTCCGGGAGTGTGGGCAGGACATCATGGCTCCACTTCAGGCTCAATACTGCTCCAAGTTCACTATGCGCAGACTCGAGATTCAAGATGTCAGTGCCATATTGACACACTTGCGGCTTCAGTTACTACAATGGAAGAGAGTGAAGGTTCGTTGTCTATCTTTTTTTACAGTTTATGATATGTACACTTCAGGCAGCTCCATATACCAATGTGACGTCTCTGCATATCGCTTTTAATGTACCCCACACAATGTAGGCTATATATATATATATATATATATATATATATATATATATATATATATATATATATATATATATATATATATATATATATATATATATATGGACTCTATATGCAATGTAAGCAATGAAGTACATCCAAGTCAGCGAGACTTGAGGGAAGTTAGCAAGGGAAGGGCATAAAAAAATAAACTGGAACACAACCCTAGTAACCCTTCAGACCTTGATTAGCTTGTTCAGGTGTGTTTGATTAGGGTTGAAGCAAAACTCTGCAGGACTGTGGCTCTCCAGGGCTGCATTCCAGTTCGTTTTTTAAATGCCCTTCCCTCGCTAACTTCCCTCATTCTCGTTGACTCGGATGTACGTCATTGCTTACGTTGCACGAGTGCCCACTTCTGGCGGAACCTTTGCAATGGGCTGAATTGGAACGTCCTAAGCCCTTGATCACTTGGAATCCACAATGGATCCAAGCTGATTTATTATTTATTTTTTCCCCCTACAAAATTGTTTAATGCAGTATTCTTTATGTATATATGTGTGTTTTAAATGTTTAAAAAAATAATTAATATATCATAGAGTTGTTTGTGGTGGGGTAAATTAAACGCGATATGCGGTGACATCATAATCGTGTTGCATTGTGGGTTATGGAGCTGCCTGAAGTGTACATATGAAGTAGACTCGCTCCCTCGGTCAAAATCGAGGGAGTGAGGGTCTGTCCATGTAAACTTCCCTCGTCCACTTCATGAAGTGGAACGCACTTAAAAATGGCGGCAGGGTGTGGCGACCAGGGCGGGCGAGAGCCGTGAGGGAACGGCGCGAGGCCGGTGGCGCGAGAGTTAACGAGCTACACCTGGGAGGCGCACCGGCCTTGAGTCTCTCACGGAGGAGCTCCGGGAGCATAAAAGGAGGAGCGACGACCGTGGAGGACGAGAGAGGACCAGGCCTGGACTTTATTTTATGTTTTATTATGTTTGTGTGGCCGGCAGACGTCCGCGAGGGTCTGCCGGCATTACTTTCGTTTTGTTCTTTGTTTATTTTGAATTAAACTTTTGTTGAACGTTCGCCGGTTCCCGCCTCCTTCTTCCCACATCTACTGACCTCGCTACACAGGGATTCCCCCGAGGGGAAGTGTTTAGGGAAGTTTGTGAGTGTGTCTAAAACTGGAGTGGAACAGCCCTTGAATGACGTTCGCCACCCCTGCTCTATATAGTGCTGGTGAAGAGGACTAGATGAGATCCAGGTGTGCTTGGTTAGGTGCAAGGGAGGATGATGGGAAATGCAGTCCCTGACAAAATCAAAGTAATGTTGTGATTCATATTTTGGTTAGTAGCTACTATTAAACTTTTTAAAAATCCCTATGAGAAAAAATGAATGGGAAAAAACAAGGTTGCTGAAAAAAACAGCAACTGTTACACGTTATTGTTGTTACCATAACGGCAGTATAAAGGCAGTAAACCATTCGAGGTTGTGCATTACAAGACTTAGTTTTTGGTACAACGTGCAGCTTCTTTTGGGCATTTCAATAAACGTGCAGGAAAAGCAATATGTTGAAGTTATATTAGTTTATTATTTATTATAAACTATTCTTCAGCTAAGGCTCAAAGCTCATTCACATCAATCAGAATTTAGTTTCAGAACTATCCGTGTATTTTTATTTATTTTTTTTTTTAAGCATTCAGTTCTATTAAAATTAGACAGTTAACATACAATGCTGTCTCTCTTTCCCCCCACACACACATAAACAAACACACGCACATGCAAATTACATTTACTGTGGGCAGAACATCGTCTTTGTCCAAAACGCTATCTCATTCTCATGCTCTCCACCAACCACAAGCACACACACATCCAGCAGTGATGTAAAAAGCATTAGACGTGACGGTTTTCCTGGTTCTCTCCCCTGGGCAGATTGGATCTTCACAGTGAAGGCTGGTATAAATATTTAACCCGCCTCCTGATGGGGTCACCCTGTCCGGGACTGCTGGGTTTTCGCACAAGCCCGCATGGTTCCTGTCATACACACACACACACACACAACTGGGTCTATGACCTGACAACAACCTCAGAGACCTCACACGACAAACGAACACATGAGTGAGCCGATATATTGACCTAACACCCTCATCTCTCAAACATATGGACGCACACAGTGCGGTCGTAGGCTGCCCATCTCAGTTCGTCCCCATTGGCTGCACCTCTCTCACACTCACACACTGTGACATTTACGCAAGACAGATGAAACACACGCACATGCACAGGACCCAGCAGGGAGGCTTATCATGAGCGAAACAAACCAGAAAGGGACACCATGACGACACAAGACCTTTTTATTTGCACACACACGAGCGTCACAACTCGATGAGCCACTCTCATGAATGAGGCATGAAAATAATGATTTTTTTTGTTAGCCCTTCCTTGTACCTCAATAACCTGACAATTACTGTCTCATCATAAGTCATGAATCACTGTTCAGTGGCCAAGGGCTTCTGCACACGCACACACACTCATTCTTGTACATCTTTGTAAGGACATTCATTGACACAATGTCTCTAGCTCCTTACCATAACCCTACCCATCACAACTAAGTGCCTAACCCAAACCCTAAACCCCAAACCTACCCTTAGCCTAAACCTTTTCTCTAAAACCAAGTCTTGACTCGAAAAACAGACCTTTAAAGGGCTCTCTGAAAGTGAAGACTGGTTAAAATATCATCACTTTACTCTCTTTGTCCTCACTCCGATGGTCAAAAAATCAAACTGGTCCTCACAAGGCGCACAATTTTAAGTGATTATCTGTAAGTTACCTTATATGGTTAAAACCTATAAATGGCTTACATCACAATATATGTAATTTGACTGTAAAATACTGTCAAATTCTGCATTTATTCTGTATTTTGCAAGTACAAACTATGGATTAACATTTAAATTACAGTAAAAGAAGTCCTTGTGTGACACGATTATGTGACATGATTATATTTAATTGAAACGGTTTTGTTTATTCTTATTTTTGTTATCAGTAATGTACATTAGGGTGTTTTGTGTTATTTAATTAATGTTTATTATGTTATTTTATTGTCCTGTGTTACCCTGATGGTGTTTTGTCCCTGTGGACTCTCTATATTGCGTATTGGAAATGTTTGGCCTGTCTATAATGGTGGTGATCATTATATTTTAAGGTAAAAAGATGATTTTGGTAATTCAGGTAGATTAGATAATTATTATTATTATTATTATATCACTTAATAAAATATATGGTGGTTACAAGTTATAAAACATACAAGCCAAATATGCCATCCCCGCAATACCGGAAACATTGACTCCATATTTTCATGGTGAATAGAGTACCCCAGGGATGACGCGTTTTTGTAGGCCAACCCGGAAGTTAGCGACGCACGGGTTCCCTCGGTTGAAAGCCTATGCATTTTTCCCATAGACTTTTGGAAAATCGCAGAAAATAAGCTCTGTGTTTAACAAAGGGTTATGACACTTACACGTTTTGTCTATCAAGATAATCTTTACAAGTTAAAACAACATAAATACATTTTGAAGCCTAAATAAAGTCGTCAGATATAAAAAGCTAACAGTAGGCTATAAACGGACTACAGCACACCATGGTCGCGGATCAATGTCGTCACCACCAAGCTTCCTCAAACTGTACTTTAAAAACAAACATTATTTAAAAACATGCTCGCTGATTATGATGTGATGTGTATGAATACTTATCCACTTTTTCATGAGAAATGCTGTCCAAATGTCCCGTTTTTAATGATGACGTCTAAAGTCCCCGCCAAAGGAAGTAGTCCCTTTTAGCAATTTGTTAGCAACCGCCGATTTTAAGACACAGTAAAGGTTTAAAAAAAATCACAAGCGGGTTATAACTGGTGTGTTTTATGTCATAGATCAAAACGTGAAAGTATTTAGAGGCTTTGTTAACCACAGACCTTATTTCAGGCGATTTAGCAAAAACCCATTCAAAAAACCCATAGACTTGACGGCGTTGGAACCAGAAGTCCTAAAATGCTAACTCGCTTCCGGGTTTTGCCTACAAAAATGCCTCATCCCTGAGGCACTCTATTTTTGGCAACCACAGCTAGCGTTTTTTTGTTTGTTTGTTTAATACATTTTAACAGGATATTATATTATATTTTTTACAGGTTAACCCAAACCCTACCTGTTTTTTTTTTTTTTTAAAGTATGCTTTGTTCACTTTCCTTTGTTTATTATTATGCTGTGTTCGTGCCATGTCATAATTACCGTAATTATGAAATGACAACCACGCAGCTTGTCATGTTTTTGAATTATGCCTTTCTATGGCAACACTATCAATGGTAAAATGATTCTGCAGCACCCATTTGAAAAAAATACACTTCCATTATGTTCTTAAAGTGCTCTATTTGTGCACATTAATTTTGTACTTAATATACTAAAAATTATAAGATAATCTTAAGAACATCTAAGTGTACTCAACTGTGCTATTTTGAGACACCATGAATATGAAGTAAAAAGTGTTTTTAACATACTATCTCTGTATTATAAAATGTATTTAGTTACCACTTTAGAACCCATCTTTGTATGGTTATCTTATGAAGTACTAAATAAGAATTTTTAGTATGTTAAGTACAAAATTAGTGTGTGAAAATAGAGCACTTTAAGTACATTATGGAAGTGTACTTTTTTTTCACCTGGGCACTCAGATGGTACATCGGTCACATGGTAAATGTTTGAGCTCTCAGAAAATTCAGAGTACAAGTTGTAATTACAAATTCTAGAAGGATATAAATGCTCGGAATCTCGTAATTACGGTAATTCCAACATGGCATGAATGCACCTTTAATTTGGCAAAAACTTCACAATAAAATTCAATAAAATTGTTGTAGAAAGTTTTATAATATAAAATAAATGTATTATTTTATTCAATTTAGTTAATGCATTAGGTATAATAAACTAACAGTGTTAGTTGATACATTTACAACATAAATGAATCTTCCACATATATTAATATTTGTTAATTTATGAACGAATATTAATGAATGGATGAACAAATAGTACATTTATAAATTAACATTAATCATTATTAATAAATGCTATAAAAGTATTGTTTATTGTTAGTTCATGATACCTGAATGTGTAAACTAATTGAACCTTTTTGTTAAAGGGTTAGTTCACCCAAAAATGAAAATTCTGTCATTTAATTACTCACCCTCATGTCGTTCCACACCCGTAAGACCTTCGTTCATCTTCAAGAACACAAATTAAGATATTTTTGATAAAATCCGATGGCTCAGTGAGGCCTCCATTGCCACCAAAATAATTAACACTTACAATGCCCAGAAAGCTACTAAAGACATATTTAAAACAGTTCATGTGACTACAGTGGTTCAACCTTAATGTTGCTTAATGTAACCTTAATGTAACTTTTTGTGCGCCATAAAAACAAAATAACATCTTTATTCAACAATATCTAGTGATGGGCGATTTCAAAACACTGCTTCATGAAGCTTCGAAACTTTCGAAATCAGTGGCTCAGAGTGCGTATCAAACTGCAAAAGTCATGCCCTCCAGTGGTGAACCATTGAAATTTTGAAACACTTATGACGTAACAAAGCCTCTTTTACTGAAATCACATGACTTTCACGCTCCGAACCTCTGATTTGAAACAAAAGATTTGTAAAGTTTTGAAGCTTCAAGAAGCAGTGTTTTGAAATCGTCCATCACTAGATATTGTTGAATAAAGATCGTTATTTTGTTTTGTTTTTTGGCACACAAAAAGTATTCTTGTCACTTCATAACATTAAGGTTGAACCACTGTAGACACATGAACTGTTTTAAATATGTCTTTAGTAGCTTTCTGGGCATTGTAAGTGTTAATTATTTTGGTGGCAATGCAGGTCTCACTGAGCCATCAGATTTTGTCAAAAATATCTTAATTTGTGTTCTGAAGATGAACGAAGGTCTTACGGGTTTGGAACGACATGAGGGTGAAGTAATTAAATGACAGAATTTTCATTTTTGGGTGAACTAACTCCTTTAAGTGTGTATATGGATCCTTTTGTCAAAATGACGACATCACTAAATGTTCCTACTAAATGTTGTGACATTTATCTCACTGTAGAGTGCAGATTTGCCAGCAAACAGTAAAGTACTACACACAGAGAGACACAAATACAGATACACACTCACATTCAAACATAATTAACTGATGAAAGGTCAAATCTCAGCTCCACACATACTTTTCAAACTGGACTGGAGCTGAACACCTTGAGTTTTATTTTAAACCTCTAGAGACGTGGAGACATACATACCAGCGTCTGCATTATTGTCACACCTCTGCGTCATCGCCTTTCATCATCCCTGTGCTCAGAGACCTGACTCATGGATCATGAAAAAATGATTTGTGGATCTCACATTGAGGCTATACACACACCTGCTGACGCCAGTTTGAAAGCCCACTGCTCTTTCTTTTAAACGGACATTAGGAGGTGAGCCATCACCACTCTGTGTCAAGGCGTTTGTATTGATTGCTCTGTTGTGTCACCGGAGGACCAGGTCATTTCTGACGCACCAGCAATGACGCCCACAACCCCCCATGGTCAGTCTGACCGACCTAGACAAATTGAGATGGGGTAGGAGGGAGTGCTAAAAACAGTTCGATGTTTACCAACTGATAGCGTACGAACCCACATTCCTCTGGTTGAGATAACTGCAGAGCTCTGGGAAGCAGACTGGGATCAGAGCCAAGCAGACGGGGACAGGAAATATAGTGCAATCAGGCAGTATTCACACTGAATACTATTTTATGTTGCAGCCTTATGCTAAAATGTTTTTTTTCTTTTCTTTTTTCTTTTCACATCAAACTACACACCATACCCCATAATTACAAAATAAAAACCAGATTTGTAATGATAAAACTGAATTTGCATAAGTATTCAGACTCTAACTCAGTACTAGCTGAGGCAGCTTTGGCAGTGAAGCAGTGATTTTCTGCCATACTTCTCTGCAGATCCTCTCAAGCTCTGTCATGTTGGATAAGGACTGTTGATGGAAAGCCATTTTCATGTTTCTGCAGGGATGTTTGATTTGATCTGTGCTCTGGCTAGGCCACTCAAGTACATTCGTCCCTAAACTTTTCTTGCATTGTCTTTTAAAAAGTAATACGCTCTATCTACTTGAAAAAATGAAAATTTGATGTTTATCTGCTTACCCCCAGAGCATCCAAGATGTAGGTGACTTTGTTTCTTCAGTAGAACACAAATGATGATTTTTAACTGCAACCACTGCCGTCTGTCAGTGGTATAATGCGAGTCAATGGTCACACAGTTTATAAGAGTCAATAAACATGCACAGACAAGTCCAAATTAAACCCTGTGGCTCGTGACGACACATTGATGTCCTAAGACACGAAACGATCGGTTTGTGCGAGAAAACGAACATTATTTATATAATTTTTTACCTCTAAAACACCACTATGTCCAACTGCGTTCAGCATTCGCTTAGCGATGTCTGATCGCGCTCTGACAACAGCAGTGATCTCTCGCGCTTGTACTTCAATGAGTGCCAGACATCACTGCCATTGTCAGAGCACGATCAGACCTCACCAAGCGAAGAGACAAACTGCCAAACTTAATAAAACACTGATCACCATAATGGCAACCAAATAAAATAAACATCAAAATCTAAACCTCTGTTAATTCATGTTTCTCTTTCCTTCAGTGATTCTGATTGTTATCATCAGGTGTCTTCAGTGTTGGCAATAAAAGATATTTTTGTTTAAATTTTACTAATTTTAAATGGTTGACATTTAAAGGGATAGTTCACCCAAAAATGAAAATTTGATGTTTATCTACTTACCCCCAGCACATCTAAGATGTAGGTGATTTTGTTTCTTCAGTAGAACATAAATGATGATTTTTAACTCCAACCGTTGCCGTCTGTCAGTCAAATAATGCATTGAAACGGTAACACCATCCATAAGAGTCAAATAAACAAGCACATACAAATCCAAATTAAACCCTGTGGCTCGTGATGACACATTGATGTCCTAAGACATGAAACGATCGGTTTGTGCGAGAAACCAAACAGTATTTTTTACCTCTAAAACACCACTATGTCCAACTGCGTTCAGCATTCGGTTAGTGAGGTCTGATCGCGCTCTGATGCTGAACGCAGTTGGACATAGTGGTGTTTTAGAGGTAAAAAATGATATAAATACTGTTTGGTTTCTCGCACAAACCAATCGTTTCGTGTCTTAGGACATCAATGTGTCGTCACGAGCCACAGGGTTTCATTTGGATTTGTCTGTCGTGTTTTTTTGACTCTTATTGATGGAGTTCCCATTGACACGCATTATTTGACTGACAGACGGCAACGGTTGGAGTTAAAAATCATCATTTGTGTTCTACTGATGAAATAAAGTCACCTACATCTTGGATGCCCTGGGGGTAAGCAGATAAACACCAAATTTTCATGTTTGGGTGAACTATCCCTTTAAGGAATTAAATTGATTAATTCTAACTCAATTCTATTTGTTGAATTAAATTAATAATATTGCTTGTAATCTGTTGCCAAAATTTTGTGGAGTAGAAATAAGGTATTACTTTTTACAGTAGCTATGAGCTTAGAGTGATTTTTCTGTTGGATCATGAACCTTTGGCCGGTCTGAGGTGCTGAGGACTCTGGACCAGGTTTTTATTAAGGATATTTCTGCATTTTGTGGCATTCAGCTTTCCTACTCTGAACAGTTTCCCAGTCCCTGCTCTGAAAAATACCCCCACAGCATAATGCTACCACCACCATTCAGTTCAATTCATAATTTGTATAGCGCTTTTCACAATACACATTGTTTCAAAGCAGCTTTACAGAAAATGCATGTTTCTACATTACAATTTTGAATAATCTGTTATCAGAGGTGACTGTGTCAAAGTAATGTCCATATGTTAAAAATGTACAGTTCTAAGATAATACAAATCATGCATTTGTATATGTATTCATGTAAGCAGAAACAATGAGCTCATTAAAGCAATTATTGCAAGTTGTGATCATAATGATTACAATATATATAACATTTGGCAGTGGTGTATGATTCAGAGTTGACGTCATCTGAAGTCCTCACAGGAGATGAAGTCATCACTTCACAGGTGTCGGGTCATCTGAAATCTTCTGGATCTAAACTGGAGCTGGCGTAATCTTTAGTTACGGATGGGTATCTCGAGGTAGAAAAAGAAAGCAAATGGAAAATAATTAGCGTAGCTGCTGTTCATAACATTTCAAGCAATAGATAGTCATGTGCATTAGATCTGATCTGATATAACTGTAGTACAAGATTATGAGGTGCATTATGTGAATGCTTGGCTAAGAGATATGTCTGTAATCTAGATTTAGGGCCAGATAACAGCTTGCACCAGCGCAAACAGTCTTTTGGCGTTAAAAACTACTGTTAGGATTTACTAAAGATTAGCTCTGAAAAGGTGTGGACACAGTTATTTTTCCAGCTGACCTTATTATATATGCATTTGTAGGAGTTTCCCTTTCAGATGCATTGATTTATGGTAGGAGAGTATTTAAATGAATCATGCAAGGTGATTTACTAAGGTTTAAGCTAGTCAATTTACTTTAGACATAACAATTACTATTCATATCAGATAATGGTGGAAATTATAACTTGGCAAGACTATTTACAGGCAAAGAGCTAGACCAAAGCAGAAAGGGGTTTACAACATGAACAATGTTTTGTGAGCCTATGTGCAGCAAATGCGATCCTATGCAAATTATGTTGATTTGTGTTTCATTTGGTTACTTTTGCTTTCCCTTTTTGCAGGCAAACTCTTTTTGGTTTGAGGTTCAGTTGTTCAATCAAATCCATCCAGACAGCTCTAAAATATAAAGAATTATTGCTTTTCATAGTGATTTAGGGAAGGCAAATACACAGTTTGCAAGATTGTTTTATGATGCACTCAATCATTATTTAAGTTTTGTTCATTTTGAACAAAGAAATAATTATGGAGGCCATTTTGCTCTTGGGAACCTTCAACGCAGCAGGAATTGTTTTGTAATCTTCCCCAGATCTGTGCCTCAAAACATTTGTGTGCACTGAAGGCAATTCCTTTGACCTCTTGGCTTGTTTTTTGCTCTGATATGCATTTTATCTGTGTGCCAATCATGTCCAATTAACTAAATTTGCAGAAGTGTACAATATCCTAAAGATGAGATGCACCTGGGCTAAATATTTGGTGTCATTGCAAAGGGTATGATGCAGTATTTTAGTTTTACGTTTTGAATACATTTTCAAAGTTATCATAAATTTGGTGTTTGCTTTTCATTATGGGTAGATTGATGTGAATAGGTCATTCAAAGCATTCAAACATAAGACTGCAACATTTAAAAAAAACTGCACTGACAATTGGACAAAATATCATTTTCATCTTTCTTTTGAATTGTAGATTACAGCCTGGGTTATAAAGTCACTATACTATCATTATTCTGCTAGGTAGCACAACAAAACTGACCAAAAAATATCACCATCAACACTTCACACTCTGCAAACTGCAATCTTCTTGCACTAAGAAGATCTCTCACATGATTGTGGTTAACAAGACAGGATGTGGCAGAACATCATATAATGATCATTAAAAATGGTGTACAACAGCTTCACTGCTGAAGAAAACAAAACGAGAACAAGGGAAAGAACACATTCAAAGGTGAGTGAAAGATATCTGACCAGAGATTCGTAGCGATGGTGAACAGTTGGATATTGACGTTGACCGTCCTCCTAAGCATCTTTGGGCCAGGATGTCACACAAAAGGTGAGTTTAATATATCATATATTGTAATATGATTACGATTACATCTCTTCATAAATGGTTTGGCCTTAGCATCATCTTATTGTAGCATAATTTGTTTGCAGATGACACTTATGTTTTACTGATTTTTTTTATTGCTAATGGAATGAGATTTATACATTTTGATGTGTGGCTTATGTGTCCAAATACAGGAGCCACTGTATTTGCTTCATGGTGAAAATGGTGGCCTTCTTTAAATCTGTCACAAAAACAGTCAAATGAATTATTGTGGCTTAGTTTTGTGGATAAACTGACAGTAACTGTTGATCAGATAGGGAAAATCTGTTTTTATATTCTGCCACTTTTTAGCACGATTCTTCCATGATTTAATGGAGCTCAAAATTGTTGTACAGCAGAATGAGGAATCTGTTCTTTCATGTGCATGTGATGATTTTGTGTTTGAAATATGACAAATATATGTAATAAAAGCTTCCTCTTAACCTTAACATTTGTGTTACAAAATCCATGTGCTGAGCGCTCACATTAATCTGTCACTAACTTGCTGTGCACTAACTGTCCTAGGAGATCAAGATATTGTATCACATCAGAATCAAGATGCTGCGATTGAAAAACATACAGGTCAGACAAAACACTTTTATTTATTTATTTATTTATTTAAAGCAGTATTGTTCATAAATAGGATACAAAATATGAAAATGAAAAGAAAAAAAAATAACAGAATGGCCAGTGAAAGGAGGAGATTGACCTAGTGAAAACATTGTTTGTCAACTTCAAGATGTCAAACTAAATATTATATGAAATGTATGTTACTTTTTTAAACAAAAAAACATTAAACTGTGTTACATCTTGTCAGAGCTGCCATGTATGTTGTAACTATTCTAGGGTTATAAAGAAGGAAGTGACACACCAACGGATAAAACTAGTCTGGCTTGGCAAGGAGAGATAATATATATATATATATATATATATATATATATATATATATATATATATATATATATATATATATATATATATATATATATATATATAAAATACCCAAATTGTATATTTATAATATTTAAAATATATTTTAACAATTTACCTCAACATGTCAAGTGCAGATCACATTTATTTATTTATTATTTTTTAATTTGTTTGTTTGTTTGAATAAACATACAGTTTACTTTAATTCAATATTTAATCTAATTTAGTATAATTACATTTTTCTTTTTTTTCTTTTTTTGTTGCAGTTTTCAAAGAGCGGACCTTTGTGGCGGACAGCGATGTCACTTTATGGTGTGCCGATAATGGCACTGATGTCAAATTGAATGAATTAATTTTTATTGTGTGGAACATCAGCATGCAAGGCAAAAAATGTTATCTTGGTTTGTCACCCGACCTGGGCCTGAACGACACTTGTAAGGATGGAAAGAAGCTGAACCACACTTCAGATTTTCCTTATTCATTCCCAAGATTTCAAAGGAAGACGAAGGATTTTACTTATGTGATTTATCATATAAAGGAGGAAGCAAATCTGTAAATATCTCTGTAAGCGGTGAGTACAAGCAGAATTTATTGTAAAAATATTGCAAAAACTGTGAAAATCTTTTTACATCATAGGTTGGCTAGTTTCATTGTATTTTGTATTTAGAGTAATTTATGTAATATATATTTATATACAATCTAAATTATAACAAAATTTAAATTTATATATAATTTATATTATATATATACAGTAAATACAGATTACATAAATTTCTTAAAACATTTCTGTTTATTTAAATGTGTATATATAAACACACACACACACACACACATATATATATATATATATATATATATATATATATATATATATATATATATATATATATATATATATATATATATATATATGTGTGTGTGTGTGTGTGTGTTTATATACAATTAAATATACACAGTATACGCACACATATATTATGTAAACACAAACTTTTATTTTGGAGGCGATTAATCACAATTCAAACGATTTTACAGCTGCAATTTAGAGCTATAAGCCAAAAGTATCATACCGATATTCAAATTAAATTAAAGTTGTTTGTTTTTAGTTACCCGACTGGAAACTCACCTGGACAGCAAAAATGGTCAGAGGATTGCTGTCTGTAAGACCACATATGAAGAGACGGCACCCACTCTTAATTGGGAACCTGCCTTGAACTTTTCTTTCACTAACACTTCTGTCACGAAGGTTGACACATTTTTCATTATGGAGAATCGCGTACTTCTGCTTGAATATGCGACCATCAGTAACATCACCTGCGTGGCCTCATACCCCTCTGTGTCTGGCTCTGTGCAGCAGAAGAGCACACTTGATCTTACAACACAAGGTGAATTTTACACACACTTTATTTCAAAAGGAACTGACAATTATTCTGCTACAAGCGTATTTACAGTACATTCAGAAACTATTCACACCGCTTAATGCTGTTTACATTTTGTTATGTTGCAGCCTTATGTTAAAATGCTTTAAATTATTTTTTTACACATCAATTTGCATTCCATGCCCCATAAATACAAAGCAAAAAAAAAAAAAAATTGTGATAACTTTATAAATTCATTAAAAAAAAACACCTAAAATATGACAACGCATAAGTATTCAAACCCTTAATTGAAGCACCTTTGGCAGTGATGCAGCCTTAAGTCATTTTAGCAATGATGCCACAAGCTTTGCACATCAGATCCTTGGACCGTCAGTAGACAGACATTTTCAGTTTTTGCTTTGCCATTATGGAGTGTGGATTATAGACTGATGTGGAAAATATATAATTTAAAAAATGTTAGCGTAAGGGTGCAACAAAAAATGTGAAAAGTAGGCTATTCAGGGGTCTGAATACTTTCTGAATGCACTGTAGCACTATAGGGTTACTACATTCAGGTCTCCAGGCTGATTAACCACCAGTGATGCCAGAAAAGACACCAGCCAGTGAGAGGAAACCACTGTACGCAGGGTGCATGACAGGAGAGGGAATGAATGTCCTTATCAAGCAGTGGCACTGGGCAGCGTGAAGACCATAAAAAGTCAAAACCATGTTGATTAACTGCTTGTCACCATAAACGGAGACAGCGCTCTAACGACTTCTCATTCTTTGTCTCTGGTTTCACTATATACACGGGCTCTTACACACATAGTATAGCCTACACAAAACAGCATGTCAAGGTAGGCTATTGTTCATATAAGTTCACATGATAACAATGTACTAAAAACTGAAAAGTTTTTTCTTTATACAGATGACAACATTATCAAAACTATCCACGGATCTCTGAAAATGACTAAAAACGTTGTATTACGTATGCCAGACAAGTAGTTGGCGATTTTGTAAATAAAGACTATGCGCCTGTGCATACGCATTCTTATACAGAGCACTCGCCTCGCGCATGCATATCCACCTTATTTTTACAGTTTACTGCAGTTTGATATTCCTCTCATTATTTCCCTATAGCAGCTAATAAATAAAACACCTTATTTCCGCATTGAAAAATAAGGTGGATATACGCATGTGCATGCCGTCACCGTTTTCACAGATTCACACATTTTTGTAGTTTACATGGAACATCAAAAACTTCCACTTTAAAACTCGTTTTCGTTTTCAGGCCACCAAAACGCCATTGTCATGTAAATGAATGGACAAGGAAAAGTGCATCCATTTTTATAAATATGAGCGTTGGCGTGGATTTAAGCATATGCACACTCTAAGATCAAATCTGTGCTTACGCATGCTTTATAAATGAGGCCCATGGTGTGTACAAGTAGACACTGTTTCTAGGCAAATTGTCTGTCTGTATGCTTATGTGTTGTACATTGACTAGTATAAAGGAGAGCCTCTTCATGATTGTCAGCCACGTCTGCAATAACAACAATGAGATAATCAAGAGTAACATGAGTGTGACTGCACAGCTATTTACCCATTCATTAGTTAATAGAAATCTTGTTAAGTTTTGTGCAGGGAGTTTTTCCACATCTAAATTGTGTTCTTTTTCTCCAACAACTTCTGGGGCCGTACAGGAATAAGGTTTTGTCTCAGAATGAAGGACGAAACACCCGAGAAGAGATGAAGAAATACAGAAGCATAAACAGGATGTGGGTGGCAAAAATAGGCACGATAAGAAAGTGAACCGGAGGGAGGTGTTTACCTGAGAACTGCTGACATTACATTTTAACATAGAGCATCTGAAGAAGTAGAGCAAAAGCACCAAAGAGGGCATTAAAAATGTCCATAATTATCTTAGTTTTATGTTCTTTTTTGTCTTGAATGAAAATGCAATTACATTTTTATTTGGCCTTTGAGTCAACCGAATTTAGTAATATAATCCAACATTTTGCTTGTGCTGTCTTTCTTTTATATAAATGCCCCGTGATTTGATATTGTTTTATATAATGCCAAGACATTTAAGTGTAATTTAAGAGTCCAAATGGTTTTGGGGCAATTGTAAAGCTAGCAGTTATTTGAAGAAGTCTCACAAATGTCCACAAATCCTTTTTTAAAAAAAGAAATGAGATGCATAAAACACGTTGTTGCCAAACTTCTCTTTTCCCCTTTATTTGTAGTGAATTGATTTCATTGTTTACACTTACGCAATAAATTCCAAAGCTATAATTGTGTGTGCGTGTGTGTGTTTTGAAAGAGAGATTATATCTGTTCAGACTGGAGAGGTCAGGTAACAGAGTTCTCACCAACTAGCTCACCATCAGCTCTTATTTAACTTGTATGGATGAAGTCAATCAATGTTCCTAACATTTCTAACCCCCACCCATTACCCACTGCCTGAAAACCAATTATGCTGACTCTAAACCATGAGCATAATTGCATATTATCCAACGAAACTGAAGTAACTGTGGAATAGTACTTAGTAAACTGATCTACCAGTAACTGTAATCTAGGGCATTGTGACTTTATGAAGGGTCATGAGATTCATCGAAGACAGGCCTAGGTTTGTTTATACTGAAAGGGCCTGAACAATGAATTTACGTCATGGGAAATCTGGAGTCATTAATTCTCGGCAGCTTCCTGAAAAGAAAAGAAAAAAGACAGGAGCTTATATTCTGAAATTCTTTAACAGCATGTTATGGTATATATTAAGATTAAGAGATTACACAATTAAGAGATTCAATTTATACAATTGAAATACAAAATAAAGTTAAATTGAATATAATTTTTTCAGGGAAGGTATGCCAATTTATGGGATCTGATTAAAAGTGAAAAGTATGTGAAAATGACAATCCCTAGAAAACAACAGCAAAAGATTGTTAAAAGAGAATATTAATTAAAAAAAATACATTTTGGAAATTTATTTTACAGTGCCGTTGTTACATTGTAATTACTCAAATAAGTACTGAGTAATATTAATTAACTACATGTACTTACTATAGAGTTACAGTTAGGGTTAGGGTTTGGTTTAGGGTTAGTTACAAATTAGTAATTATGCATAATTTACTGTTAGTACTATAGTAAGTACATATAGTAATGTGTAATGTGGATAACATTTATTTTACAGTGTCATTGTTACATATTACATGTAGTTACTGTAGTATTAACTATAGATTATGCATAATAAATTAACCCTAAACCAAATCCATATTCTAACCCTAACCCTATTGTAACTACATGTAGTTAATTATAATTACTCTGTACTTAAATGTATAAATACACTGTAACATGGACACCTTAAAATAAAGTGTAACCATAAAGTGTAACCATTAAAAGGAATATTGTGGAAAATTGATAAACAGCATTATGAAAAATTATTTGTGATAAAATTATATGTTAAAATGATAAAATATAAGTTAAAGGCACAACATGTACGATTTTTGTATTGAAATATCCAAAAACCTCTTGAACAATGTTATATATTTTGTTGACTTGTGTACTTACATTATCCTCAATGTTTCCAAGAATGTTTAAATCCAGAGAAATAATCAGTTTTAACAGGACATGGACCATGTCCGTATGTCGCCTATCAATCACATCATACCGGCGTTACCCTCGATTTTATCCATTTTATTTTTGTGGAAACCATGGAAACACCGAAAACGCTTTAAAAATTTATGTTTTATTAGACAAGGGAACAACTGTTTGCATACATTTATAGACAGAAAACTACAGCTCACACGTTTAGTCTTATTGTTTGAATCTCGTTTTCTTGATTATATTCATCATTATTGCAGATGAATCGCCTTCGATAATGAACGCGATATTGCGTAGCTTATCAGTGAACTACAGCGGTGTCTATTAAATGCCACTCCATTTGAAAGCAGGTGATGGCGATTTAGCGGTAATCAGGGAACCGGCTTTACTGACGAAATGCGCGTGACAATTGCATGCGATATATTGCCCAGCCCTAATATATATAAGGATATTCTAAAATCAATCTAGTGCAATCAAGTGTCTCATAGCAGCCACCAAGGGAACGCATGGAGAAACGCTATAACATAATTTTCAACACACTCAAGTATATCTAATATGATAAAACAGTGCTGCTTTACCCCACATACTCTTGACCGGAAGAAGCGGAAGCGGCGACTGTGGCATAATAAAAGTTGCGCTACTCTCGAGTCATGTGTTGCACTCGTCTCTCATTAGCAATCGAGACGCAATATGTAGCATTAATGCAGCAATATACTACATTAATGTTAATAATCTCATCAAGAACAAGATTCTTTCCCTTGGCTGTGAGGTGAAGATGACATCTCCTGTGATTCTTTGCTCAATCTCGACGTCATCAAGCTAAATCTTTGTTTTGAATAGGCGACCTCTAGTGGCGAAAACTTACATATTGTGTCTTTAACTTGTAGATTGAAGACTGAAGACTAGAAATTCAGTTTTCAACAAGACCTGTCACTTGTTACATATATTAAGCAGCACAACTGTTTTCAACATTGATAATAATAAGAAATGTTTCTTGAGCAAATCAGCATATTAGAATGATTTCTGAAGGATCATGTGACTCTGAAGACTGGAGTAACGATGCTGAAAATTTAGCTTTACATCACAGGAATAACACAACAGGAGTTGTTTTAAACTGTAATTACACAAATGAACATTTAAACTGTAGCTTTGTTACTTTTAGACCAGGGGTGTCCAGACTCATTCCTGGAGGGCCACTGTCCAAACTTGCCTCAACACACCTGCCTGGAAGTTTCTAGTATGCCTAAAACCTTGATTAGCTGGTTCAGGTGTGTTTAACTCTTGGAGCGAAACTTCAGGAGCAGTCTTTTAGCTTCAAGAGCTGAGAATGACTTTCATGATTTAGACTTTTTTTTGTCATCCTGTTAACAGCACGTTTCCAAACATTTGCTCTGATTACCGCAACACCATCTAAACGCCTTCATGAGAATGTGTTCTTTATATTTAGGTGTTTAAATGGTCATTATCCCTGGCTTGAGAGCGTCTACTCAAACCCTGATTCTTGACATTAAGTTAATGTGGAAAGTAACCTAATTTGGTCCGAACTCTGAATCCTCCATTGACACAGAAATGCGTAAGAGGTGATTTTTTACGACACCACTCGGGTCAGAGTACGTAAGGCTAGAAGACTCTGCTGTGCTGGCCTCTGGAGAACTTTATGCTCATTTTCCCCTCTCATTTGCACATTATGACATTTCAGTCATCTGATATTCTTACTGCTAATAATACAGATGTACAAAGAGCTACTTTTACAGTTTTTAAAGGTCATTCACATTGGTTAAAAACATAGGATAACTTTAGGATTTCTCTTCAGGGCTGTAACTGAAACAACACTTAAGAGAAAAGAATATCAACATGATGTGCCAGTAAACAACAGAGCTGAGGATAAACAACGTTTTACAGCCTCATTGCCTTAACACAAGTGACCCCTGCAGGGCATTCATGGTGTTATAAGAATGCAACTACCCTTTTAACTATTCAGCATATGATTTAAATTATCAGTATCTAAAGATTATTCAGAGAGAACAAAATTCAACAAGTGTGAGTGAGATATTAAAATAATATAAAAAATATTTAATATTACATTTTAAAATATATTAAATATCTTACATACTTGATAGCTCAAATATCAGAATAACAGGCAGAAACACACACACACAAAATAAAAAAGATTTTATGCTACAAGAGTAATCATACAATATAAGACACTAACTCTCTGGCCATACGCTCCAAACACAAACGATTGGAAGATGAGTAAAGTCAACTAGTCTAGATGGGGGTTTCAATCTTTCTGATGCCACAATCCCCCGAATATGATCATCCATGTGTGGAAAATTTAAAAGGCATCTTTTTTTTTAACCACCCATGTGGCCTACTTCCCTATACTATATTGGAGCGAAAAACAGCATGTGACAAAATAAGTATGTCCGAATCCACAGTAGGTAGGCAAAAAAGTACCCAAATGAGCTACTTCTTCTGGTGAGATTCTGAAATGGGCATACGATGGACACCTTATGGCAGATTACATTCATACTATACCATACATTTTTAGCGCTTGCAAAGTAAGTACCTATTCGTGAGGATGCGATTTTGGACGCAGCCCCAATTTATACACAGATAAATGAATATTATAAATATAGAATTAGTTTCTATTGAGTTACATTATTATATTTTTTCTACTCATTATAATAATGTACTGTTAAATGGATTATTTAATTTTAATCAAATTTGTATATGTTTATATTAATCACACATTTTATTTATTTATTTGAATCTGTTTAAAAAATTTAATGGATTTTTTTATTTTAACCCTCTGACCCTCTTCGGTCACTTTTGACCAAAAAATTTTATATTTTGAAATGTTAAAAATCGTAGCTTCATCGGAATGAGATGACACTTGGTGACTTTTGCTGCATTAGCGATATGAACACACACACAAAATAAAATAACATTAAAAAAAAAATTGTCACACTCACCTTCCTTGCGGTCAAAAATGACCGACATAGGAAAAGAATGGGAAATACGAAAAAATACGAAAACTCAGAGAATCTTTTGTTGGTACAAACTACAATTCAGCCACAGAAAAAAAGTGCACAGCAATGAAGGGGTGACACTCCTAAATGCCAAGAGCGCGAAATAGACAAATTAATAAATGCAAAAAAGTTAAATTAATGCAAAAACCAACACTTCAAATCAACATTTCAAAAAAAAAAAAAAAAAAATCTAAAACTTAACAAAAAGTCGTCTTTGAGAATGTCTAACTGTGTGTTCACACCGCCGGCGGCGAGAGCGTCAAAGTGACGCTAGTCATTCATTTTCAATGAGAGCCGGCGGCGAGCTCCGGCGAGAGCGGCGCGGCGCGTCTTGGACGGTGAGAGCGTCGAGGAGAGTTGAAATCAGGTTAACTTTATGGTAATGAGCTATGACGCGGTTCGGCGGCAACCAATTGGAATGTAGAGGTCCTCGCTTGAGAGGCTTCCGATTGGTTGATGCGACTTGTCATTTATTTTGACCCTCCCGTCGGCGGCGGTTTGAACGAACAGTACAGCGTTGTTGGCAGGGCGGCCAAGGCGACTGTTGACGCTCTCGCCGGCGGCGGTGTGAACGCACGGTAAGTATAAACCCAAATCCAAAACTTAAAAATAAGTATTTGTGTCTAAAAACCACTAGAGAACTTATAAGCCACTTTATATAGAACTATATAGGAATCTAGTGGTTACACCATGGCATTACACAAGTTTTTCTTTTTTTACCCCCACCAGATGGCACTAATCTACCTTAAAAAAAAAAAAAAAAAAAAAACTTTTTTAAATACCTTGTCTCTATTTTAACATGGAATACTGTTTTAATTGAAAAATAATTTAAAAATATAATAGAAAAACAAATTGTGTATTATTTTCAATGGGGGAAAATAGCTAATAAAAATGGTATAAATATTGCATAGTATCATAAAATACCCTCAAAATTCTATAAAATAATCAAAAAATATTATTGAACAAAAATTATACAAAAAATAATATTACAAAAAAGTTACATTTCAAGGCTTCAGTCACTTTTGACTGTAAAGAAGGCAAGTGTGACTCCTAAATGAAGAGGGCCAGAGCGGGTTAATCACATTTTATTTATTTATTTATTTATTTTTCCCTCTAGACTTTTCCACAGAGCCCAGTTCAAAAATCCCTGGTTTAAAGTTTTTTTTTTCTGTATTTTTATAAACTTAAAACCAAACTCCACTAAATCCAAGCCTAAACCTAACATAAACATGCCGGTCATTTACCGAGTTTCAGCCCCTGAAATGACCGTTGAAGTCTTGCTATCAAGCGCCATCGAGCGTCCGCTAAGTGCACGACCGTGTGGCAAATAATCCTACGTTAAACGCTTCGCTCATGAATATTAATTAGTATTTGCGTGCCTAGACACTTTGTTGGAAGGTCACGGAGCAACGTCAGCGCAAGGTAATTCATATTCATGAGCTCAGCCTCCGCCATAGAAGCGTCACTGGTCCTGCACAAATCACTACAAACACGTACCTGAGTAACTTTTCTCAGCTGCCCAGACTTTTAATTCTTAAAACTAGGATACACTAATTCTTAAAAACGAATTTCTACCGCTCTATCAAGCTCTTAAATGCGTGTGAAAACATGCTGAATCCTTCTTCAAACGGCGAGTCGTCTCATGCAGTGGTGAACTATGTTGAGGAGTATCTGGAGCTGGTCGAGTCTTTGCCCCTGGACCTACAGAGATGTGTGTCTCTCATGAAGGAAATAGATGCCAGATATCAAGGTGAGAGAATACGGACACTTACTCTTAGCAGAAGTGTAAGAAGAAAACACTGCATTTGTTTGAGCAACGGGTGTTAGATGTCACACTAGCTAGCTGGCTAGCGGCTAACTGTTAGCACGTGAAACTCGCAAGTTCCCCCCCGATTGAGAGGTTAAAGCCACAAAGTTGATACAGTATGCATGTTAAATGTATTTCTCATTTATATCTTAAATATTGTCATTTATATTTATATTGTAGCGACTGTGAAGTCACTACCTATCCAGTTCGGATGGAGGGGGTTTGGCAGCTTCTAGAGCGCCATAAACTTCCTGTTTAAATAATTATGTATTTTAACATTGCATTTGTGTGTTAGTGTTGTGTAAATAGTCTTTGAAATATCACAAAGACAGCATACATGCGCATATATGTCCAAAGACGTCTGTGTCAACTGCGTGTAAAACATGTTAAGACGCTACAGACAAAATCATTGTTTTTTTTTTTTGTTTTTTGTTTTTTTTCATGCCCTTTGGTCAGTTTTAAGATTTTTGGGCCACATTTCCGTTTATTTTATTACATTTTATTCATTTGCGTATGGCAATTTTAATTACAATACATATATTTAAAGGCCGTCTTGTCAAAATGTAGCACTTAACAAACTTTCCAGTTTTATTACTATTTATATGTTTGTTCATATATTATTCGCCTCATTTATTCTTAAAATATGTTGATTTTTTTTTTTTTTCTGGCTGTTTGTTGACAGTATTCTGATTTATGGAGTGATAAAACGAGATCAAAAATCCCTTCTGTAAAAGCCTAATATGTAGACAAAATGAAATAAGAATTTTGAACCTGACTTCAGATGCCAAATGTATGCAAATTAGTGCATGCATATTTAATTAGATAACATGGCATTTGCATAATTGAAACAGCACTGTAATGCAATTTTTTTTTTTTTTTTTTTTGTACTATGATCAATAAACTGTGGAAGTATAGTTATAATAGTTGAAATATTTACCCAGTTCACCTGTGGTGACAAAAAAGCTTCCTTGTAATGTTTTACTGGAGGTTAAATAAAAAAAACAAAAATAGTGCATAGATTGACACACAGTAACAGTAAACCAGTGTTAAATTTGACAGCAAATTTTGATTTAGTTTTAGTCATAGTCTTTTGACTAAAATGTCATTTAGTTTTAGTGATATTTTAGCCATCGGAAATTGTTTTAGTTTTAGTCGACTAAATCTACAGTAGATAAAATCTAATTTAGTTAAATTGTAATGCATTAAGTAAACATTTCTCAAACAATATACAGATCCAATACACTGATATACATCTGATATTCTCCAAACTGTTTATGTTCACTTAAGATAACCAACTAAAGCATAGAAACTAGATGAAATAAAATAAGTTTGCATTTTTTATATATTTATTTTTTGTTTCAGTTAACGTTTATTTAATGAAGTTTTTATGGTTTTAGGGTTAGTTAACTATAATAACCCTTATTGTACTTGTAAAGTATATTGAATAATGTGTCAAAAATGTTCTTAGATACAGTAGTTTACTATGAATCAAATAGAAATTAAATTAAATACAGTTTATTGTGTAAAAAAAATAACAATAATGACCAGGGAAAATTAATAATTAAATACACCGTGATTCTTATTCTGAAGTGTCTACAATCTGCACTGTAGCAGGCTGCTTATTTAAGTTCAGATGAGGGAGATAAAATATGCATTCTTACAACTGTCTAAAACATACTACCATATAAAAATCGTGTAGTAAACATTGTCATAATTCATCAACATTAGCTTATAAGCAATCGATTGGCATAAATGTGCGCTACTCATTAATTGCGAAGCAGTCTGAAGTGCTGCTGGGCAAGCCTGTAGAGCACGCAACAGCGCCGCTTTTTCCCGCGGTTAGATCAGCACGTTACACTTCAAATGTGCACATCTTCCACACAGGACAGCAGTCCCGACTGGATATCTTCCCAAATCGTCCCTCTCTTTCATTTTCATCTCGTTTTTATTCGTTGATGAAAATTAGAGTAGGTTTTAGTCATAGTTTTTGTCATTCAAAATGCATTTTTATTTAGTCATCGTCTCGTTTTCGTCCGTGAAAAAATGTTGTTGACAAATTATTCGATGAAATTAACACTGTAGTAAACATTGTGCCACTATTGTTGTAGGGCTGCAACTAACGACTATTTTGATGATCGATTAATCTATCAATTATTTTTAAGATTAGTCTAATTATTTTTGATCAATCGATTAATCCTTTAGTTTTAACTACCGCCATTATTTCTGCCATTAATCTTTTGATTTTTTTTTTTATTAAAACATTTTCTCATAAAATACACATTTAAAAAAAAATACCAACATAAAAACAAAGTGCCAAGAACATATTCCACGCAAATTGACATATTTTCACAATCTACGTAATCAATTACGTCGACACTTCATTCCAGCCCTATATGGTTGTTTTTTCTTTTTAACATTAATCCTGGTTTATTGATCTTGCAGAGATCCTCGATGAATTGGACGAGGCTTATGAAAAGCACAGGCATGAATCAGACCCTGTGCAGAGGCGGCGTCTGCTTCACTGCATCCAGCGCTCTTTGATCCGCACAGAAGAACTCGGTGACGAAAAGATTCAGATCGCGGGCCAAATGGTGGAAATGGTGGAGAATCGCAGCCGGCAGCTTGAGTGGAAGGGTGAGCTTTTCCAGGCCTGCCAGGACTCGCCGGAGAGCACCGTATCGGTGGGCAGCGCCCCCAGTGCCATTACAACCGTAACTATGACACCACTTTCTGCTTCAATGCTCTCGGCCAGTAAGCCGTGTGCGGACCGTAGACGAGACGAGACACCGAGTTCAGTTGACAAATCTGGCGGAAAGCGTTCACGCAGGCAGAAAAATGGTTCGGAGAACCGGGAAAACTCCAATTACAGCATGGAGCACAATGAGGAGGTTGCTTCAGGCGTGCCAAAAGAGAAGAAGGCCAAGACGTCGTCCACGTCATCGAAGAAGAAGAAGAGGTCTAAAAGCAAACAGGACAGGGAGCCGTCGCCGACAGACCTGCCGATCGATCCCAATGAACCCACTTACTGCCTGTGTGAGCAAGTGTCTTATGGAGAGATGATCGGTTGTGATAATGATGAATGCACTATTGAATGGTTTCACTTCTCTTGTGTTGGCCTGCACCATAAGCCCAAAGGAAAATGGTACTGTCCAAAGTGCAGAGGAGACAATGAGAAGACGATGGACAAAGCATTAGAAAGGTCGAAAAAAGAACGAGCGTATAACAGGTAGTGACACGTGTACCTGGTTGCCATGAAATGTTTTTCTATTCAGGAGTTTAGTACCCAGTTTTGAGAGGCCTGTGATGTTATGACTAGAGTTGGTCATCAGTTAGTATATCTTTTAGGGATATATTTGAGATAGGGTTCACTTATCAGCTACTTAGTTATCATTGTTCTGCAGTATTGGAGGTATCCTGTTCATCTATCCACAAGACACGGTAATGCATTTTTGTAAAAAATCATTTTCAACTATCATTTTGTATTTATGCGTTGCATAACTGTACATATGTTCATTAAAATAAACCATGCTTATTGTAGTGTTGTTTCATGGCTTTTCTGCTTATTAAAAAAAAGTTAGCTTTAGATAAGGCCTTAACCCTTGTGTGACCTTTTGGGGTTTTTTGGGGGGTTTTTTTTATCATTTTTCCTGTGTTAATGCCAGCTGCATAAATTTTGGCACAGGTGTGTATTTTTATTGGAATTGTATTATTTTACCCCAATTTCCTTTAATAAATCTATTTTACTCTAGGTACACAAAATAGTTTCAATTAGGACCTTAAGGACAAAAATGTCCCCATTGAAATTTTTAATCTCAGGGTCATTTAACTATAAAATTATGCAATCTTTGTAAATAGGCTTTCATTTTGTTGGCAAGGCTTCAAAATTTAAATTTTATCTTTTTACCAGATGGTGCCATTTTCTACGGAAGAGGATTAGGGCCAAGCAATAATAAAAAAATAAAAACATCTCAAGATTTAAGTTGTTAAATTTCGAGAAAAAACTCGTTAAATTTCGAGAAAAAAAGTCTAAATAAAATGTTGAATAAACTCATTAAATTACGAGAAAAAACTCGTTAAATTTCAAGAAAAAAGTCAAGATAAAATGTTGAGAATAAAGTCATTAAATTACGAGAAAAAAGTCGTTAGATTATGAGAACAAATTCATTAAATTTCGAGAATAAAGTCATTAAATTATGAGAAAAAAGTCGTTAAATTATGAGAACAAATTTGTAATTTAACGAATTTGTTCTCGTAATTTAGCGACTTTTTTCTCATAATTTAATGAGTTTATTCTCAACATTTTATCTCGACTTTTTTCTCGAAATTTAACAACTTTAATCTCGAGATGGTTTTATTTTTTTATTATTGCTTGGCCCTAATCCTCTTCCGTAATTTCCTCAGGTTTGGCCTGTAAAGCAAATACTCGCTTTATTCCTGTTTTCTGCATATGCATATTAAAAAGCCATTTAGATAAATTTATGCAGCTATAATTGTGTAGGTGTGTTAGTATGTATGTTAGAGTGTGGTTTGTAATGTGTGTAATAAATTGTGTGTGTGCATGCAATATTTGAGGAAAAACTCTACTGCAAATCACAAAACCAACCACTGTGTGTGTGTAACAGACATAGGCCTGTAAGAGCTGTGCATATAAATCTCACTCCCATGATCTCAAGAGGCGATCTAGTGACTGACCCTAGACTGCGGTCTTTAGTCTCCTTGTTAGAGGGCCCGACTCCCATGCCGGCGGACCTGGGTTCGAGTCTCGCTTTAGAGTGGGCAGTTTGAACAGAAAGGGGTTACATGTGCACCAGTGGAGCTTTGCTGGCATCTAATGGGGAAAATTTGATACTGCGCCCAAACAAAGTCTTATTTAAAGCGGAACTCAGTAAGATTTGCGAAGCTCCCCCTACAGGTTCCTTCAGTGAATCACACTGTCGTACATACTGCAAGCGCAGCTCTGGACTACAACGCTCACCAGCGCAGTAGTTTTGCAAATACAGTACAAGAAATCTCGATGGAGGTGGGTAATTTTCGAAATTGTCTTATAAAGTCATAATATATACATTGTTTTTGAATTACCATAAAGCATTTTGTCACTCTCGCGTGAACGTGAACATGAGGCGAGATTGTGTCAGGTCGGCGCAGCTCAAATTGCAAGTGCTGTTTTCTGGCGTAGACGTGCCAGAGGGGGTTAGTGGACACCTCAAACACACCACTACAAGTCAATTAACCATCTTAAGGATTTAGAAAACTATTTATGAAGGTAAAAAAGTTACTTAGTTCTGTTTTAAAGCTCATTTTTTGAGATATCAACCTCAAATGTGGACCAAGACTAGTTTAGATTTATGGCTTTGCTTTTCTAGCAGTTTTAGAGTTTGTTTCATAAAATATATTTTATATAAAATAATGTTCATAAATCCTTTTCATAAACATAAAATATAAAATATAAAAAACATTTTTTTTTACTTCAACAATAATCTGCCAAGGGTCTTTTTTTAAAACGAGACCGAACTTAAGTCTGTGCTCCAAAGCTAAAATATTTATGACCATTTTTTGACAGACATTTTTTCCACTATGGAGCTATGTGTAACTTTTTTTAATTGAAGGGTTGAAGTACATCGCAAATGTTGACCAAAAATTTGTCTTTAGCTCTTCTGTATTGCATAATCTACTTTGCATGCTCTGTTTCTTAGAATAAAATTGTTTCATTTAACTTTCCCCTGGTTTCACAGACCAGGCTTAAGCTAGTCCTAGACTAAAATGCATGTTTGAGCTGTTTTAACTGAAAGTAACTTGCACTGACATATCTTAAAATATGTGCTATAGGTTTGTCTCAAGATGCACACCAGTAATGTTTTTTTTCTAGGGTATGTTTCTAAAAGATACTTAAATACCCTAATTGAAATAGGGCCTAATCCTGGTTTAGACTAAGTCCTGTCTGTGAAACCGTGCCATAGTGTATTTAATTTGAAAATGAACTTAAATAGAAAAGATGAAAGATTCTTATGTTTAACTTCTGTTAATATGACAGACTAAAGGCCCATTCACACCAAGGATGATAACTATAACAATAATGATGAATATATAGTTCTAAAAATGAAAGAATAGCAGTTCACACTGCAATAATAACGATAATGTCAGAGAAACTATATCGTTGAAATCACTTTCGGAGCATTTTTTATTTTTTTCTCTCCAGCTGATATGGACACTAATATGGTTATTGTTATATAGTTATTCTTGGTGTGAACAGGCCTTAATGAATGATGAAATAAGGTGTAAAGTATCAGTAAAGCATTACTCACAAAAGATAGTTTCACCTTTTATTTAAGTAGCCTATTTACAAGTGCTGGAAAATGAGACTGCCTACCAGTGCAAAATCTGTACACAAAATTCTGATGTGATTTGTATATACAAGAGATTAGTAGAGGAAAGGACACACTCAGTCATTCATGCATGTAACAGGGAATACATCTGCAAAGATTAAGGGTTTGGGAAAAGACCTGAAGACATTATTTGACTTGATTGATTGGACTTGTGATGCAAGCCATGAAAATAACTGCAGTTAACGTATATCTCTATAGGATTTAGAAGGATATATATATATATATATTTAAATTTTTTTATCTTGGAGTAACTCCAGCAAATCTCAGTTTTTTTTTGACTAGTAAATATATATATTTTATACTTCACACCATATTGCCATTTTGTGTCAACATAATTTGATCATTTATATAAACCCTCACATCCGTCTATCAACATCTTATGTGTTTTCAGTGCGTACTGGAGATTCTGACCACGCATGTGGTACCATGCCAACCCGCCTCTGGCAGAGCCAAGAAGAGTCGTGACTAAACCAGCATAACGAATCAAGAGAAAAGGAAGCAAAACAGAAATTAAAAGGACACTTTTAACTGCATTTTGAGTGAAACCATGATATTAAAATTGACAATGAAGCACCAAGAACATTTTCATCAACACTACTATGACTTAGATTAAAGTCTTTTAGTGAGTCATGTATCCAGATTAGAACGCCTTGATTGACTCATCCATAATGTTTTGTTTTTTTGTTTTTTTTAGAGATGCTAATGCATTTTGCAAAAAAGGACAATTACTGCATGTTCATGCCGGATGCAAAATTAGTCGAGCCTTATACACCAGGGGTATTTCCCCTTTCAGCGATCTTAAAGAGGGCTGAAAACCAGTCCAATGTGGGAGAGAAATAAAACAAAACAAATCACAATCTTGCATGAGTAAAGTGCATAAAAACTTAAAAATGGAGATTAGAAAAACTATCCTCCAACAACAGAGCCAAACAAAAGGAAAACAAAGTTTCAGCGAGAACATGGTTTGTGAATGTGGTCAACTGTCCCTCCAGCTCTGCTCTACAATCGCTGACACCCGTTTCTCATATTCTCGCTTATTTTCTTGATACAGTTGTGCTGCCTGGCTGTTTGCAGGGCTGTTGGGATTTGGCTCATCTAGAAGGGACTGTAAAGAAAGAGAAATCAAATTTTAGGCCTCACGAGTATAACAATGGACACTTTTCAAATTTGACATCTTTCTCTCTTCTCATCAAGTCAAGTCATCTTCATTTATATAGCACTTTTCACAATACACATTGTCTCAAAGCAGCTTCACAGTGACAATAGGAAAATTATTATCAAGCTAAAGTTGGTTTTTGATTGAATCACTTCCGTTGTAAAAATTGTTAATTATTACTTTAGGGGCCACTGAAGTGACACCTTTCGTACTGAAAAACTGAATACCTTTAATGCGTTCTTGCCGTTCATTTACATGTTTAGTCTAAAAGGAAAGTAATCAATCTCTATATTTTTTCCCCAAGTCATGGAAACTCTAGCACAGATTTTTACTATGGGAGCAAATGGAAATACAAAAATTATATTTGCTGTGGTCTCCTGTTCAATGCTATTGAAGTTATTGAACTATGAAGAGATCCACTTCTGAGAACCCCAGGAATGTGAAGTGTCCATTGGAAAGTAAAGTTACAATTACAAGAAAAAAAAAAAAAACAGAAAATCACTACAAGCAATCTAATTATACAATTATCAGATTTAATAATGTCCACAAGCTGTATAAAACATATTTAACTGTAAAACAAAGTTTGTTAACATACCTGGATTGATGTCAGAATAGAAGAAACATCATAAGTTGGACTCCAACGATTCTGAAGAATATCTAGGCAGATACTGCCATCAGCATACACTGAGAAAAACAAGAAAAAAAAAGAGCAACATATTCACTACATTCACAGTCCAAAAAATAAATAAATAAATAATAATAAAAAGATATGATAATGCATGAACCTTTTCTAAAATAGTAAAAAAAAAAAAAGTAGTAACAGAATGCTTCCAAAACAACATCTAAACAATTCTTACTAATACTGTACAGAAAATATGACAGCAGTAACTTTGATAATGGATTTGAAATATTGAAAGAGTAAATATTAGGGCTGGGTATTGACACAAATTTCACAATTTGATTTGATTTCACAAGCTGATTCTGATTCATTTCGAATTGATGATTTTGTATATATCAGGTACAATACAAGGCAAAAAAACAAAACAAAATCAACTAATGCTGTAAACTATACAGGGAGTCAGTTGGTACTACATACATTAAGCATTTCAGGAAGTTGCACTGTATATTTTAACATACTTCTGATGTCCATTCATGTTTATCTCGTGCTGTAACTAGTAGTAAAGGGGAAAAGATGATCAGTTCACTGCTGCTTCGCTTGATCTGAGGCGGCAACCATGATCTGTTAAAGAGCTCCAAAACGGTATTAATTCTAGTCGACTATTAATAGTTTAAGTCATTAGTTGAGTAATCGCACATTGTAATTTATATTCATTTAATTACTTAAATATATACTGAAGGGGATACTAAACCATAATGAGCCTTTTATATACAGTGGGTACGGACAGTATTCAGACCCCCTTAAATTTTTCACTCTTTGTTATATTGCAGCCATTTGCTAAAATCATTTAAGTTCATTTTTTTTCCTCATTAATGTACACACAGCACCCCATATTGACAGAAAAACACAGAATTGACATTTTTGCAGATTTATTAAAAAAGAAAAACTGAAATATCACATGGTAATAAGTATTCAGACCCTTTGCTATGACACTCATATTTTTAACTCAGGTGCTGTCCATTTCTTCTGATCATCCTTGAGATGGTTCTACACCTTCATTTGAGTCCAGCTGTGTTTGATTACACTGATTCGGACTTGATTAGGAAAGCCACACACCTGTCTATATAAGACCTTACAGCTCACAGTGCATGTCAGAGCAAATGAGAATCATGAGGTCAAAGGAACTGCCTGAAGAGCTCAGAGACAGAATTGTGGCAAGGCACAGATCTGGCCATGGTTACAAAAAAAATTCTGCTGCACTTAAGGTTCCTAAGAGCACAGTGGCCTCCATAATCCTTAAATGGAAGATGTTTGGGATGACCAGAACCCTTCCTAGAGCCGGCCGTCCGGCCAAACTGAGCTATCTGGGGAGAAGAGCCTTGGTGAGAGAGGTAAAGAAGAAGCCAAAGATCACTGTGGCTGAGCTCCAGAGATGCAGTCGGGAGATGGGAGAAAGTTGCAGAAAGTCAACCATCACTGCAGCCCTCCACCAGTCGGGGCTTTATGGCAAAGTGGCCCGACGGAAGCCTCTCCTCAGTGCAAGACACATGAAAGCCTGCATGGAGTTTGCTAAAAAACACCTGAAGGACTCCAAGATGGTGAGAAATAAGATTCTCTGGTCTGATGAGACCAAGATAGAACTTTTTGGCCTTAATTCTAAGCGGTATGTGTGGAGAAAACCAGGCACTGCTCATCACCTGTCCAATACAGTCCCAACAGTGAAGCATGGTGGTGGCAGCATCATGCTGTGGGGGTGTTTTTCAGCTGCAGGGACAGGACGACTGGTTGCAATCGAGGGAAAGATGAATGCGGCCAAGTACAGGGATATCCTGGACGAAAACCTTCTCAGGACCTCAGACTGGGCCGAAGGTTTACCTTCCAACAAGACAATGACCCTAAGCACACAGCTAAAATAACAAAGGAGTGGCTTCACAAACACTCCGTGACTGTTCTTGAATTGCCCAGCCAAAGCCCTGACTTAAACCCAATTGAGCATCTCTGGAGAGACCTAAAAATGGCTGTCCACCAACGTTTACCATCCAACCTGACAGAACTGGAGAGGATCTGCAAGGAGGAATGGCAGAGGGTCCCCAAATCCAGGTGTGAAAAACTTGTTGCATCTTTCCCAAAAAGACTCATGGCTGTATTAGATCAAAAGGGTGCTTCTACTAAATACTGAGCAAAGGGTCTGAATACTTAGGACCATGTGATATTTCAGTTTTTCTTTTTTAATAAATCTGCAAAAATGTTAACAATTCTGTGTTTTTCTGTCAATATGGGGTGCTGTGTGTACATTAATGAAGAGAAAAAAAATGAACTTAAATGATTTTAGCAAATGGCTGCAATATAACAAAGAGTGAAACATTTAAGGGGGTCTGAATACTTTCCATACCCACTGTGTATATGTGTGTGTATGTATATATATATATATATATATATATATATATATATATATATATATATATATATATATATATATATATATATATATATATATATATATATATATACTGTGTGCAGAATTATTATATGTAATATAGCCTATTCCTCGCTCAAGCATACACAAAGATTTGCCTGTGCTTTGCGGCAAAGTATTGATTATGAATGCGTCTGAAAAATAGCAAGGAGACATTATTCAGGGATGCAAACAGGTAAGGGGGGAAAAAGGTGAGAACATTGCGTAGGGTGGGGGCATGCTCCGAACAAATTTTTTTAAAGACATTTGCTTTACATGCTCATTTGTAGCTACTTTAATTGATTTTTTTAATTTGTTATTGCCATGTATGTCCAAAACTATAATTTCACACACACACACACACACACACACACACACACACACACACACACACACACACAAAAAAAAAATCGTTGCAACATTTCACCAAAATCAAGATTGAATAGGCTACATTTGGTCAAAACCTCAAGTATAAAAACAGATGAAGTGCTATGGCTATTTAAGACAATATTGGCTGATTAAAGGACAATACTGAGCTAAACTGCAAACTGTTTGCCCTCTCTCTCTTCACCGTTCCAACATCTTAGACACCCCCACCCCCCCACTCAGTGTTGTCTCCTGTTTGTGAGGCAAATATACACTGAGTTTCCGTTCATTTTTTTGATGCCCTCCAGTTCAGGTAGAACGAGACGGCAGAAAGAGCATCCTGTTTGTTTTCTTTATTTTACAAAAGCACAACGTTTTGTTGTTATTGTGAGTTTACACAACTAAAATTTTGGTCGACTAAAACTATTCTCTTCGCCTAATGTTGACCATTAGGGGGAAGCCCTTGTATTGATTGTTTGAATTTCATAATGAAATGGACAGAATTTGAAATCTGAGACATTGTTTCCTACCAAAAGTAAAGCATGAAGCTTTTTGCGATTTATTGGATGGGAGGCGCGATACAATGTTCAGTTCATTCATCAACTGAAAACGGCATAGACTAAAAGATCTGATCTTATGATTTAAGAATTGATATCGGTTCATAAAAGCATCAATCGATTAAAATGGAGAAAGCAATATTTTTACCCAGCCCTAGAAAATAAGCATTTGCATCAATACACTTAAATATTTTGCTAAATTGGTTTATTCCTAAAAAATGTTTAATTAAAACATTTTATAAATAAACCAATTTTAACAAAAACAACAAACAAACAAAAACAAATGGTACGTGTAGAACTTTGTGAATGATTTAAATTAATAAATCCTACAGGAGCAGATTCTGTGTGGAAACGTACATACATTTGTAGTTAGATTCTCTTTGACAACGCTTCTATTTTGAGATGAACAGGAAGCGTCACTCACCATTTGGATGAAACATCTTTGAGACAAACCGCACAGTTGGGGGCTTGTTGGGATATTCCTCTGTGAACTCAACTGTGAGTTTGAAGGTACCTTGTGTGCAGAGCAGAAACAACATTGCATCTTTAATCAGTGAAAGACAAATGTTACTCATTTTCTTTACACATGCTATTAGCCATGTGTGCATGTGTCTGGGTCAGCAGACAGACACTTACCATCTTCAAAAGGTGTTCCCTCTGGACTGCATGTAAAAAGATGAAACACAATATTCAGGTCAAAGGCAGGAGGAAGTGTATGTTTACTTCCCCATACTAATTTTCAAAAGTTTGGGGTCGGTAAGATTTTCATGCAAAGTGTTTTTGAAAAAAAGTCTCTTGCGCTCACCAAAAGCTGCATATTAAAATAACTGTTTGACGTTTTAATATATTTTAAAAATGTATTCATGTGATGGCAAAGCTAAACATTCAGCATCATTATTCAGTGTCGCACGATCCTTTAGAAATAATTCGAATACACTGACATTTCTCATTATTATCAATATTGTTGTGCTGATTGATATTTTGTGATGCATTTTTTTAGGATTCTTCAGGCCAGTTCACACAGTGCCGCCAGACAGCAACAGACGCCTCGTCTGGTTTTGTCAGATCAGTGTGAAACCCCTGTCGGAGTCTGTCGGAGCTTGTTTTCAGTGATTGAACATGATGAATCGGAATTAGAACGTCTAAGAAGTGACTGTAATCTGGTGACTGTCTGCATTGGTTGGTGGGGTGTTTATTGGATTTTTTTGATGAATAGAAAGTTCAATTTTTTTAACAGAAAACTTTTGTAACATTATAAATGTCTTTACGTTCACTTTTAATCAATTTAAAGAGTCTTTGCTGAATAAAAGTATTAATTCTTTCAAAGAAAAAGAAATCTTACTGACCCCAAACATTAACAGAGAACTGCATAATTTTTAAACATAATTCATTTATAGGCCTGGAAATATCCATTTTAAAATTCCACCATATTTTCCATGATCGTGGGGAGCCTGATACATGTGCTGGTAGGCTCAGCCTCCCCTCGATCGGGCTGCTTTACCCTCTTCTTACCCGAATATGACTGCATTCCACACCATGATGTTGTTCTCAGATGGAGCTCCACTGACTCCGGCTGGCGGATCCTCCTGGAGCCTGTGGGACCACCACAAAACACTGACTCAAAACTGTTTTTCAGCGTGTCAATCAAAATAATTGATTAGGAAAAACCTGGAATATTACATGACAAAGTGTGGCTTCTCTTTACTATATAAACATTGCTAGAATTAAAAAATATATTGGCTAAAAACTATTATAATTACATCCAAACAAGTCAAGCTTGAATAACTTCTCTAACCGGCTTACACTAGCTAGCTAGCTAATAGCTCAAATAAACGTGGAGTTTCTGTGAACCCTCGCAATTTAAACAGGTAATGTGATACTACCGACAGACTCACAGCAATAAACACAACATTAAATGGCGTATTTTGAATCGTTTATATTACGTTTAATAACCGTCCACCGAACTGAGTGATACGAAGCTAACCAGCTAACGTTAGCCAGCTATTCCACCAAAACAAACACATCTATCATTTCACAGCTACTCACCGCTTAAAATCTCGCATGAGTCGCCTTCTAGCTGGAGTAGACATCTTTAACTACACTAAAAGCGTCAGCGATTATTTTTAGAGCCCTAATAACAAATCCTAATGTAACTGTATATGTCACAACAGTGACGATTAGTATGCCTTTTTGAGTACAAGACGTCTTTTCACGAGACACGATTATACCACCTGTGCAGCACAGGGGGGTATTTGACACTCAAAACCATCATACTAATCAATTTTGTGTTTTTGTAGAGACCCAATGATTGACATTGTCACTATTCGTTTAAGTCTTTATGGGTAAGGATGAATATAATGCGATAATTTGCCTGAAATGTTCTTCTCAGACTACGTAAAGGGCAAGGGTCCCCCTGTTTTTCTAACAGTTGGTACGGTCTTAGCAGGAGGAGGAATGAGGTCAGTGTCCTCCTAGCGGTTGAGGCGGGAAATGCAATAAACGACGACCTTTTTGTACTCTGACGCGTTAAAGATATTTCACAACAGGTAAACGATTAGTGTTCATTTTTTTCATCTTTTTCAATCACATATTCGATAATAATAAGGAGGAAATGTAAGTTTTGGCTACTTTAAAGAGGGCAGTTTGAGTCAGAGTTTAAAACTGTGTGTGGACTATCAAATACAACCAAAAACGTAACGTTACAGGTCAGTAAAACCAGTGAAAACCAACATTTTGGTTCCTACATACATATTACAAGAGGTGAAAATGTAAATATTGTCAAGGGTTGAGATTGTAGGTTAGAAAACATGATTCATGATCCAGTCAATTCATCAACCGTTTTATTCATACAGTACACAGTAAATAGCTATGTAAGAAATGGGCGTCAGTAAACAATTAAATTTTATATGTAGGCACAATTAATACAACAAATGTCCTTACAAATAATGCATAAAAAATGTACAGCTTTTGGGATTCTCCAGCTGAATTAAATGGCCGAAATTAGAAAATAATAACAATAATAAAAAGGATTGCACTTTTTTGTCTTGCAACAAATACAAATACAGTGACCTTTTCAAAGTACATGGACTTAAAGCAATTCAGCACATTCTCTATGGATCTATAAAGGCATACCAGTCTGGATTGGACGTCCTAACAGCCATGATAGAGGTGCATGGTGTTGAAGGTGATGTGGTCATACTGCTCCTCAACACTGACTGACTTGCGGTGCTCTATCTGACTGCTTGCGTCCTCCATGTTCTCAGCTGTGTCTCCATTATGATGAAGGCCAATGTCAAAGAAACCAAGATTTAAAGAGACACCCACATTCCCAATATGATCACCATTCTCAACCTCAGATGAATTCCCATTTACGCTCTCACGCGTCAGGTCACCTCCATTGAGGTGCTGCACAGGATGGCAGTGCCCGTTTAAAGGAAGTCCTGCTGTCAAAGAGAACAAATGAATTATAATCTCATCATTAAAGGAAAAAATATTAACTGAATGTTTTTGTTTTGCACAACAATTTCCAGCAAGTTTCATCTTTTATCCGTATTTGATTCTGCAGTGTTGATATTCTTTAGTGGACATTTCAGGGGCACTCTGTAGATTGTTCAGTTTAGGGTCACATCCAGTTTGGTTTACATAACATGATTATAGCTGAACATTTGAACCTGAGATTGAAGTCCTGCTTCAAGTCATGGTATCGCTTACCTCTACAAATATATTGCACAGGCACACTGCCCTACATTAGCTGCAACATTAAACATTATGACTTAATATTTATTCAACATTAAATAATAGGATTAAATCTTAAATTTGGGAGCAGCAAAGTAGTTTAGGGGTTACAATGGAAGGTGCAAACCACTGGATGATAAACTACAAAAAAAAAAAACAGTATCAAATGAACATGCACATGGCCTCTCTTTTGCAAACATGTTCTTACAAACTATTCCCAAGTACAAACCCAAGAGTCAATGATGATTGTTAAATGACAGAACATTTAATGAGAATAAGAAATTACATTTGCATCAGTTTTAGGCATTCACACATGAACATTTTCCATCTCAAACTCAATGTCAGACATATCCGTTGTTCAAATGAGCACTTACAGTCAGACGTCCCTTTGTAATTCAGAATAGTCTGAGTAGGCAATCATGCGATAGACTATATGCTGTGCAAAATTTCTTTTGTTCTTTGTGAAATATGACAGTTTTTATATGAATTTATATAAAGTACAATGTAATCAACTTTTGATCAATCAACTTTTCTCAGTTAATAGCTAATATCATACTTTGCAAATATTTTCTACACTACATGTGTAATGCTATCCAAAACATTAGCAAGGAAAAGGTACACTTTTACCCTCATACAATAACCTGACTGATAAACACTTGAGACTGAATAAATCTAACAAGACAGACCCTCTTCAACAGATTTTGCAATAACAGCAACAGAAAGAATGAGAACAACCTAATATAGTAAAATAGTCTAAGTTTAAAGAAGTGACTGAAGAGCACCTCTTCCAAACAGGAACACACATATGAAAGCTGCACAGCGAAGGTCCATGGATGTACTCTATACATTCATGAAAAGATATGCTTTGGCATAACAAGGTAATTAAAAGTTTAAGAAAAGAAATAGATTGAAAATAAAATGCACAATATTTTATATTTTAAACATGGAAAAAAAATCCATTCATCTGGAATCTTTTTTTTTCTTGCTACTTTGACCCATATTTTACCTGCAATCATATCAAAAGTATTAACCAATAGCCTGAACCAAAATCCAATGTTACAAAATTCAAGGGCAGAAAGTTGGCAGGGCAATTACAATTCACAAGCAAAAGCTGTGAATCAGTATCATACTAAGACTGAAACAACATTGACATACTTTCCAAGTATCGATTTCATGGCATAAAAACAGCCTCATAACAAAAAGCAACTACTTTAGAGAGAAGGTAAAATATCTGAATCATTGAATAGTTCTTGCAACGCATTGGAATCAAAATTAAAATGGCATTCAAGGAAGTTATTGTGCAAAACAAAACTCAATTTGCTTCCGCTGAGCAAAAGACTTCTCCATTTTAGTTTAGAACAAAGTGCATACCACCAAAAGTTAAAAAGACGAGGTGGTTTGAGTAACTTATGATCAAATGTTTTATACATATGATGTGTGCCAAATTAAATTTTCCCTCCCAAAGCACACATCACCAAAAGAGCTTAAAGGAAGCAAAGGCAAATGCCCCTACAAATAGGCATAGGAGTTAGTACAACGACATGGTATCTGCATTGAGGTCACAGTGAAGATCTCCAACTCTTTGTGGACTGGAGAGGATGAGCTCTCCATTTGGTCCCCCCTGTCTTGCTCTGGACTCGTGTAGCCATTGGACCCCAAAGGCAAGGATCCATTTAAGGGTCGGTTCCCACCTGTGGTGCTCAGCGGTGGCCCAAACTCCATGTGCATGTTCTCCATCTGGTCCTGTCCGCTGGATCCGTTTACTCCATTTATTGGCTGATGACCAAGATCTGCAATGACACATGCTGAGGTATTAATGCAGGGTTTAACAAGAATATTTTTTTTTTCTAAAGGCCTGATTGAAAATTTTCACTGGCCCCGACACCAAAAAGGCCTTCTGAAGCGAAGCGATGCATTTGTGTAAGAAAAATATCCATATTTAAAACTTTAAAAACTAAAATAACTAGCTTCCTGAAGATGGCTGTACGCACGTCAACTTAGAGTAACCCCTGATGCGATGTAGGATTATCGAAAGCTTTGACGCCTCTCGCTGTTCAAACAAATAGGACTGTGCAACAATCTCAAGCTCCTCTTCTCTTATATCGAAATCCTCCGACGTTTCTCTTTAAAAATTCTCGTTTTAGCCTTCTAATTCGTGACCGGCGTTTTGTTTTTCTCTATCCTCTGCATTTCCGTGTTCATCATTGGGTCAGAGTTCACTCTTTCGCAGTAAACTGATGTGTACAGCCATCTGCCGGAAGCTAGTTATTTTAAGTTTTAAATACGTATATTTTTCTTACAGAAATGCATTGCTTCACTTCAGAAGGCCTTTATTAACACCCATATACACCTATGATGGCTTGAGGGTGAGTAAATCATGGGGTAATTTTCATTTTTGGGTGAACTAACCCTTTAATGAGGATACTCGCCAAAATGGGTATTTTGTCATTTTGTGTATATTTGTCCACTCCAGAGTAAGGAGACACAAAAGAGAATTCGGTCAATTTGGTGTTCGAGTACTCTGAGTACAAAATTGAGTTTAGTTGAGTCTTCTTCTCTTGAATGGTGTAAAAGCGCTTGAATGTTTAAACTTTTAAAATATACAGTTAAGACTTACCATCTGTTCTGGCCTTTTTAATGTGATTAGACTCCATGCAATCAAGGGACCTCTTTCGGCTGGGAACCCCATTAAGGGTGCTCCGCTCTTGGATTAGCTTGCGGTCCCCAAAGCACACAGAGCCATTGGTTGAGAAGCCGTTAAACTGGCTGAGCTGCTGGTTCTGGGCATTGGAAAGCAGCTGGGCACACTCTTGAAAGCCCTGGGCATGGGCCAGGTCAGCTGCAGTCAGTCCACTAGCGTTCCTCATGCTGCGCAATGATAAAATTAGCGTGTTAACACTGCTGCTCTAAGGCAAATGTTTGTAAACCACTCTCTCTCACACACACACACACACAAACAAACACACTGTCCCTTTCTTTATTTCATATCCTAATTTATTTCTGACATTTATGTTCTTTAATGAGGGTAAAAAAATTGCACAAATCATTGAAAATGTATATAATTTAAAAACATTTATAGTGTAGTGACATCTCAACTGCAATAGAAAATGAAAAACTATTGAAGCATACACACAAGTAGACAAGAACATGATGAAAAATGACCATAATTCGGGATTATTTCCACAAGATTGACTGGCAAGAAGATTGAGAAGGAGTCTGGCACTGCCAGATGATTTTCCAAGAATTATCTTCAATGCAAGATGAACTGGACAGATGATACATTTGAAAAAAATGGTGAAAAGGAAATTGTGCTATTGTTTATTAATGCTATTAATAAACACAGTAAAGCAGCAGCAGCAACAAGAAGACAATAACTGTAGATAGAATAACGTAGAAGTACAAACATGTCTTCTTGAATCTGTATTAAGCGCCCTGGAAAGATGAAAGGAAATCATGCCAATCCATCTTCTGATTTAAAAAAAAAAAAAAAAAAAAAAAAAAAAGAGAAACTCATATCCTCAAGAGGTTTTATGGTGGGTGAATCTTCATTTCCATGGCTGAATAATGGCATCTTCGAAGCAACAAGGCGAAAAAGACCCGATCAGGAACTTCTTTAAACACTCAAAGATAACAGTACAGCAAGTTAAAGAGAAAAGCAACCTGGCTTCATCAAGAGGAACATTTGTTCAAACGGTGAACGCTGATACCGTAAAGCATTAAAGGGTAATGTGAGAGGCAAACCCATTTAAAATTTGACATAACAAGGAAGGATTGAAAGTGTGCATTTGGCATCAATACTGTCATTTTCTACTGCAGTGAAGAAACAAAGAATACATGAATGAACAAAATCAAGGGCAAAATAATGTTCACACTTACCCCTGGAGCTCCTGTTAACACATCTATCTTGAATGCAGTGAGAATACAGACATGTCACTCATGGCAGCGCAGTACAGACAATCCAAAAGAATTTATATCAAACACCAATCATTTGTTACATGTCACTTTTGTGTTGTTCTTTCTTATAAGCAAATGTGTGTATCTGTATGGAGTTTGAGTAACTGCCAGCATTTGCTGCACTCTTTATTTATATGATTACATCTAACATTGAAGCTAGGACTAGACGCAAGATTTGTTACTAACTACATTTAAACTGACTGGGGATAATAAGAGCAATTTATCCCTAACATACACCATTCCACAATGCATTAAGGACCCCCATTAGGAAAATATTACTGAATCCATTGCATCAACTGGCACAACCTGAATCAGTGTCTACCAACCCTTTTTCCTAGAGGCACACCAACAGGAACACATTTTGGATATCTCCCTTACCTGACCTACCCATTTCAGGACTTAGATAAGCGACTTCAGAGAAGCCTCCTAGATAAGAAATAAAATGATACAAGGCCATGGATGTCATTGAAACTTCAGAACACTTAATAAACTGCCTTTATGAAGAAACCACCTCTTCATGAATATGTGGCCGATCAGCTAATCTTCAAGTTTTCCCATTAACAATTTGTTTTGGATTGAGATTACAATCAGTTACAAAGTGACTAGCTGTGGTACAATTCCAAAAGCAATTCAAATGACATCGAGACTATAACGTGATTGGCTATCAAGGCACACGCTGACTTTACATTTTCTCCAATGCTACAGGTTGGAATTTTCCCATAAGAACATTACTGAAATGATCACATTCAGTATAGAGTATCACATACAGAGTAGATACGTCAGAGTAGATGCTACATTTGGTGAGGTACGAACTTTGCAACGGTTAATAAAGTATGTTCTGTATAGTATGAATGTGTGTTGGATATATGAAATACAGAGATACTACATCCGCAAAGTTCTCATGTCTACATCCGCAAAGTTCTCCACAAGTCTTGTGACTGTGTCAGTTACGTTGCTTCACTTCCATTCACAACACCTCTCGTGGCCTCATGGGACCATCAGATGTGCACTTCTGAATCTTGGCAGTAGATCATCTAGGTACTTTACGCCTACCGTTTTTATGAAAACTATGAATTCGGATGTAGTGTTATGAACCACTTGTAAAGTAGGGAATTGGGCATATTCAGATCAAGGCATCTATGCTTGAAGTCTCTACCAATGAGCTGAATTGTGTGTTTGATTAGGAAGGGTTTGAAAATGTGTATTGTTGGTCTGCCTCCAGAACAGTCAAAATATGTTTTTTTTTGTTTTTTTGCTTATATATATATATATATATATATATATATATTTTGAACAAGCAATTCACTGTAAGCGAGGAGGGCATGATGCTTAGGTGCCAAGAACTTGGTATTTTGATTTGAAAGAGGAAGGAAAATGCTGGCAGTCTCCCAAACCCTACATCTCATTTTAATGAATCTGAACCTGTGGAATTTGTGCAAAAGAAAGTATTTCATAAATATTTTAAACTTAAATATAATAACTTAAATAAGAGTCATCAGGTAACAAATACATTAAATACACTTGATTCATTTGAACTGATTTCCTGCATGCGCTACTACCATTGAGTTACATACATTAAGTAAGGGGTTTGCTTGTGGCTATAAGAAAACATTTTGTTCATTCATGGATTCATTATAAAACAATCATCATATTATTCATTCAGACATGTTTTTGAATGTCTAACTAGATCACAGTCCATACACGCACATTCATTCCAACACATAAAACATTTTCAAATCATACATCTAAAAATAAAATACAATTTCCAGCAAATAAAGTAAAAATCAAACAATTTCCATTGAACAGACCCTCCCCACCTATTCCTACCCAAATCTGAAGAAAAATATGAATGCTTCTTGGATGTTCTGATGTCAAAAAGACATTTGTAACAAATACTTCAGAAGGTGTGTGGCCATCCTGGCAGGTCTCAATTGGAAATGAACCTCTTAGGTGCAAGAAATCTGAAATAATTACCAAAACAAACACATTGATCATATGGACAACTGATTAATAGTTCACATTTATCCACTGTTGGTTATTGGCCCAAATCTGTATGTGACTTGAATATAAAATACAATGTTCCTTTGTTTCATTTGCTGCTTACAGGTACTTATATTATGCATTCAAATTGCCTATATATTACAAAACCTTTTGGTAAACATCACTTAAATGTTAAATGAAAAATGTATCAGGTAATCTGAAAGTGTACATTTTACTTTGATAGTTGCAAGGTTATCCTTGCTACAGCGGTGAAAGGTTTTTGAGCTGTTGCAGCAACAAACTCAATAATATAATGTGACTCAAATCAATAAAAGTGGGCGTAATATTCTTGCACATGTGTAATATCCCTGAAATTAGATGCCCGAAACCTAGAGCCAGTTCAGTTTAGAAAGCCAGATTTTCGGAAAACTCTTATGTTTTGTATACATATTGTCCACAATGTTCAGAGTTGCATCAGATTTCTGGTACCTTTAATTAGAGATCATTTCAGTTCATGTAAATGTAAAAGATAAACCGGTTATTCATTTGCATTGATTTTCCATTTAGTTTCCTTGCTGCTACTTGAGTTCTAGACATTTGGTACTTAATACTCCAAATAAAATAAATCTAAATAAAATTAATTAGAAGTGTGGCAGTTAATACAGTAAGTTATTTATATTTACTTTGCTTTTTGAAATAAGACATATTTTAGTGTTTGGGCCAGACTTTCCCATTATGTGGCTGTAAACAAGAAACTTTGATGCCAACAGTTGATGAAATGGTTAAAGAAAAAGCAACTGAACACACTAATGAGACAACTTTTTAGTAAACTGCTGTCAACGTTATGTTTATGCTCATTATGCTGTTGCATTAAAACTGCACACTTGCAAATACTTAACCATTTTTCTCTACTAATCAGATTTAGGTTAATTAAAGGATAGGTCACCCAAAAATGAAAATTCATCATTTACTCACCCTCAAGTTGTTCCAAACCCCTATGAATTTCTTTCTTCTGCTGAACACAAAAGAAGATATTTTAAAGAATATGGGTAACCAAACAGTTGATGAACATTGACCTTAAAATAATTTTTTTCTTCATATTATAGAAATCAGTCCATCAACTGTTCCGTTACCCATATTCTTTAAAATATCTTCTTTTCTGTTCAGCAGAAGAAATTCATACAGGTTTGGAACAATTTGAGGGTGCGAAAATGATGACAATTTTCATTTTTAGGTGAAATATCCCTTTAACAGCTATTTTAACCAACAATATAAAACTCGCTGGTTCTATATCTAACAATATCAAACACTAATTTACAAAGACTATACAAACTCAAAAGACTTTAATTTTGTTTAGATACATGCTTACATTCCAACATAGACATGCAGATATTTCAAACATTCTTGATGTTTTAAATAATTTTGGATTACCATGGCTAAACTCTAAATCTCACCTAGACCGCTCAATTTTTTATAGTTCACAAATTTGCCTCTATTAAAAGATTAGTTCAATTTCAAATGAAAATTAGCCCAAGATTTACTCACCCTCAAGCCATCCTAGGTGTATATGACTTTGAGTAAAGCTTGGGCTAATTTTCATTTGAAAGTGAACTAATCTTTTAACTATGTAACCAAGATGATTTATTGTCACAGATGTATTCTGGTGGCCTTTTTATTAATTTTAGAACCTTAAAAGGCGTTTTGCTAAAGATCTGGATTGGATTCACAAATGCATTCACAATTTATCAAGATTTTCAGTGGGGTTGTGCGAGACTATCAGACTTAATGATACTGCTACTGTTAATTGACATTGGAAATACTAGTAGTTTACATTAATTTATTTATTTATATATATATATATTTTTTTTTTGCACATTTATGTTTTGCTTTATGCAAAGGCCTTGATCAAATTTTGTTAATCATGTTAATTTTACATTTTAAAATAACATTTTATTGTATATCTGGTGTGGGGAAAGAAAAAAAAAAAAAAGCAGTAACGTCCACTTGGAAGACGAGAGGGAGTATTTTACTTAAAAGAAAACAAAAAAACTGGCTTAACATTAGGCTCGCTTATAAGATTGTTATACCTGTTATGAGGGAAAATAGCCTACTGATATATTTTATACCGGTTTAAAGGAAAGCCATTATGAATGAAACTTATAGAATACCCTTAAAGGATCAGTCCACTTTTAAATACACTTTTCCTGATAAATTTACTCACCCCCCTGTCATCCAAGATGTTCATGTCTTTCTTTCGTCAGTCGAAAAGAAATGAAGATTTTTGAGGAAAACATTCCAGGATTATTCTCCTTACAGTGGATTTCAATGGCTACCAACAGGTTGAAGGTCAAAATTACAGTTTCAGTGCAGCTTCAAGGGCTTTAAACGATACCAGATGAGTAATAAGGGTCTTATCTAGCGAATCGATCGGTCATTTTCGAAAAAAATACAACCGTTTATGCTTTATAAACAAAATAATCGCCTTGAACGTACTTTCCGCTTCCGCATTCTTCATAACGCTTACGCTGAATGTCCTACGCCTTCCTTATTCAAGTTACGGAAAAAAACGAAACTGGCGCCACGTTCGTTCCGTAAGTAGAATAGGGAAGGCGTAGAACATTCAGCGTAAGCGTTATGAAGAATGCGGAAGCGGAAAGGACGTTCAATTCGCTAGATAAGACCCTTATTACTCATCTGGTATCGTTTAAAGCCCTTGAAGCTGCACTGAAACTGTAATTTTGACCTTCAACCTGTTGGTAGCCATTGAAATCCACTGTAAGGAGAATAATCCTGGAATGTTTTCCTCAAAAATCTTCATTTCTTTTCGACTGACGAAAGAAAGACATGAACATCTTGGATGACAGGGGGGTGAGTAAATTTATCAGGAAAAGTGTATTTAAAAGTGGACTAATCCTTTAAATAATGTATAGCTGCCAATGCTTGTCAAGCTTTTCTAGCAATTTTGCCACCGGTCATGTGTACAGATACTTCTCACACAAAACGTTTTAAAACCCAGACACAGAAGCGGTGGTAACAAAAAGCAATACCTTGACATACCGATTTATGCTGGCTAACTTTTAGAGACAGGGATAGCTGCAGGTCGTAATGGGCATGCCAAAAGGTACACAATGATACAAAATAAACTAACCCCTAACCCTATACCCACACTCTAACAGACAGCTTTCGTGACCAATTGTAAAGACCTTTCGGCATGCTCATTACTAGGGGTGGGACAAAATATCGATATGGCGATATATCGTCATCCTTCTCTGTGCGATACGAGAATCGTATCGCTGCGCCAAATAACGATATTTTAATTTAAAAAAATAAAGCGCTATATATAGATTTCTTTGCTCAAAGCGTCCTACTTCAAGGCGGCGCTCAACACATGAATGAGGGAAACGTGAACTTAAGTTAACTAGCCTAAGAAAAAGAGGTTATTAACAGGATGGCGGACAGCAGTGTGAGTAAAATAGATGCCCCAGCCACGTTTAAGTTCAAAGTCTTGACGCACTTTTATACCATTGATGTGACAGTCGTAGATATCTTTGACGTTCTTCACCGAGCGCTTAGATATACACGGGAGCATTTGAAAGCATATATTAGGGATCCTCTGATAGACGCCTGCTTTCGAACGCTCCCGTGTATATCTAAGCGCTTGAAGAGCGTCAAAGGGTCTGTTTGCACCTGGTGACTTCATGCATTTTCTCTGATCGGATAGCTATCCGATCGTGAAAAGACCAGGTCTAAATGCCTAAATGCCTAAAACGCATTTGAGACGGATTTAAATCCGATCGCTCAAACCACTTCAGGAGATGGTCTGGGACGCATTCCAGTCAAAACTGTCTATGCTCAGTCTAAATGCATCTGGTTGTTGAAACTACATATGTAAATTTTACTTCTCCCAAAAATACTAAAACTGAAACATGTGAGAGTCAGATATGACAACGCTACTGCATCACACATCGCCGCAGATCTCTTCAGCAAGCTGACGCGCAAACTGCCGCATATGAAAGTGAAAGTAAGTCGCAGACGCATAAATGTACATATAAGATCGGATTTATCCGTTAACCTGCACTTAACCTTTTCACGTGCATTTTGTTTTCATATTAAGACCAATATCGCGATGTATCATTATAGGATTGTCTAGCGATATATCGATTATCGCAGAATCGCTGACTCGCGATATTATCGTTATCGTGAGCCATTTATCGTGATCGTATCGTATCGTGAGGTACCCTCCGATTCCCACCCCTACTCATTACTCCAACCTGCAGATACCCACAGGAATTCTCTTTATGATAGGCTATTGAGTTTGTACGAATTGGTCCTGCACTGCATATTGATTCAGTTGATTTTAATGCATGTAGTTAATAATTTATTGCATATTAAAGGGATAGTTCACCCCAAACTGATTATTGTCATCATTTACTCACCCCCAAGTTGTTCCAAATCTTTCTATCTTCTATTAGGTAAATTATCTATTTGAGTAAATTATAACAGAATTTTCATTTTTGAAAATTTTGAAAAGTTCTGTCATCATTTACACACCCTCATGTCGTTACAAATCTTTTGTTTATTTTCGAAACACAAATAAAGGAATTTGAATAAAACTTCAGAGATTTCTCTATCCATTGAAAGTCCAGTTCACCAAAACTTTGACACTCAACGAACATACAAAGTTAATCAAGTGGTATGGCAAACAGAAGCAGAAACATGCTTGCTTGACACACAATAACCAACAAGATTTATTCTCGCGCATCAAACAAGTACGGTTCAGCTTCTGTTTACCATATTTGATATGCTCTATGTATGTGCATTGTTCAATGTTTATATGGGAATCAAAGCTTAAATCTAAATTAAATCTGTTCCTTGTATAAAACGATCATGTCTCTTCAGAAGAGTTCTATATCATATGGATTATAATCTCTAACAATCTCTTTAGAATTGTTGGTGAAATGAACTTTCAATGAAAAGACAGAAATCATTCAGTTTTCATTAAATGTCTTTATTTGAGTTTCGAAGATTAAAGGATTAGTTCACTTTAAAAATCAGAATTACCCCAAGATTTACTCATCCTCAATCCATCCTAGGTGTATATGACTTCCTTCTTACTGATGAACACAATCGGTGTAATATTAATAAAAATCCTGACACGTCCCAGCTTTATAATGGCAGTGAATGGGGGCAACAAGTTTAAACCTGAAGAAAGTGCATCGATCCATCATAAACATACTCCACATGGCTCTGTGGGGTAATAAAGGCTTTTGAAGCAAAGTGTGTGTGTAAGAAAAATATCCATATTTAACAAGTTATAAAATAAAATATCTAGCTTCTGCCAGACCGCCTTCCGTATTCAGCTTTCGAAGAAAGTGTAATGCCTCTCGCACTTCAAAACGCTTGCGCTACGTCCTACGCCTTCCGTATTCAACTCACAAAAAAAAAAAAAAGCATAACTGACGCAACGTACGTTTTTCGTACGTTGAATATGGAAGGCAGTCAGATGGAAGCTAGATATTTTACTTTATCACTTGTTAAATATGATTCGCTTTGCTTCAGAAGGCCTTTATTAACCCCCCCTGGAGCCGTGTGAAGTATGTTTATAATGGATGGATGCACTTTCTTGAGCTTCAAAGTTGTCGGTCCTGTTCCCTGCCATTATAAAGCTCGGATGTGTTTATTCAAATATCTCCGATTGTGTTCATCAGAAAGAAGAAAGTCATATACACCTAGGATGGCTTGAGGGTGAGTAAAGCTTGGGTTCATTTTCATTTTAAAGCAAACTAATCCTTTAATAACAGTCAAACAGGCTTTGAATGACACGAGTGAGTAATTGATGACGATTTTCACTTTTGGGCAAACAATTCCTTTAACTTACAATTTTCTTGTATAAAAAGTCAAATAGGTTTATATATACACATTAGACCTGCCAAGTTTGCCACAGTTTCTTGGTGATTTCAGTGTTCAAAAACTGTTTCACTTTGACAAATGACAATTTTACTTGAATGAATGATAGTTTTATTTCAGTAATGAAACAGAAGCATTCATTTTGTTTCTTCATTCCTGATATGCTTTGCTACTCTCTATTTCAACTTCATAAATTCTCTTCCATAGCCCTAACACATAACTTCCTGAGCATCAGACCATGCTTACTCTGGACGAGACTAAGGGACTGATTAGACCTGTCCTATATACGTCCTATGGTTAGTCTATAAAAAAAGAAAGAAAGAAATTAATAGGAAATAAATATACATCAACTGCATTGATTTAAGGGCACAATTAAGCAAAGCATGCAGGTCAAAAACAAAAACTAGATCTAAAAAAACTTTGTCTTTTGAAAGTTCTAGGTACAAAAAGTCCTATCAGTAAAACCAATCACCGCATGAAATACCTCAACAGTTTGCCAGTGTGTTGATACTGAAGGGAGCGATAGTGAGAACACTCCTAATGCCACAACAGTGTAGTTTCGTTGAGGGAACTTGGAGTGAGTCAGCAGTGTCTATTTGGAATGCTCTCCCCCTTTTCTAGGATTACTTGAAAAAGTCAAGTCATTTCGAATTCAATAGCTGCAAAACATTGAGATGTGTAGATGTTCTCTAGAATTTTGCCGTAACAGTTAACAAAATGCAATCTTCATTTCTTTTGTCATCATGCCACTTTCATAAGGACAAAGGTGACAGATGATTCATAAAAGAACATGTTTTATTATAAGGTAATCATATCATAGGGTAAATTCTGCAGGCGACATTGTAAATACAAACAGTTTCTCTCTATGAACAAAGTCTCAGAATAAAAGATGCAGACAGGTTAAAACAAAAATTCTAGTAATGCTATTAATGCTACTGAGGTCTAGTAATGCAAACCCTCTGATATTTAAGCCTGTGCTTTACCCTGCTCTCCTTTGCCATTATAGTACCTGAACCACACTTTCTCCTACCAGACTTCTGGATCGAGGGCTTTGGGAGACTATTATATTCAGACATATAATAGTCTGAGCAGAAGGACTATTTATGTTTAGGACTAAAAAGAAGTTTTACCCACATGATTTGCTTTGGAGAAGGGACAGGAAGTAGTAACGGGGAATTGTGCATGTTCCAATCAGTCTCGTGCCGTCCGCATGAGCTTGAAGGCTCAGCATGTTACATATTTAACATATTTAAACATCAAATGTATAGTGTGCCTTAAAAAGTTTAACATAATTTATAAGGACAGTAGGCCAAACACTGTAATTTCAACTGGATATTTTATCTGAAATACCTCCTTTGCAGAATCGAAATAAAACAAGGCAATAAGGAAAGATAATTGACAAAATGTACACTAGAAGCCATGTACGTCACTGCTAAAGAACACAAGAAGCTGAGCAAAGTGAATGTAAACCAACATGAGAACCAATAAGCTTTAAAAGAGAAAGGAGTACAATCCTTTTTGTATCACAGAAAGAGAGAACAGAAGAAAGTGACAAAGCACTTTTTTTCTTGGCCTTCTGAACTTGGTAGATAAAGACAGAATTGAAGACATCTGAGTGAAGGAAGAACCAAGATTTCAATAAGAGAAGAGAGATGTATGAAGTGTGTCCATCCATCAAACATAGTTAAAAAGTCTGGATTTCTTCAGTAAGCCACGAACAACCGAAAAAAGAAACTGAGGGAACAATTTGTCTGTCTGGAGACATCCAATTGAAAGTACACAATGAGAATGAACATTTGTGCAGTTAATAATTGTAAATATGATTCCAGGGCATTCAAGATTTAAGCAGAATTTGGAAGAGATCCATTTTCATTTTCTTAATTTTTTTCAGGAATTTTACAGAGGACATTAAGCAATTGCTTTTGTTGCTGTTGTTTTTTTAAAATCTAAATCCGCTGGGATCTGGAGGAACAGTTCCAGCAATAAGGCAATACATCAACGTTTGTTTCTTGAAAGTTCCTTTGTCTTCTCTACACCATTCATGTTGTTTTGGTTCCAGTCCAAGAGACGCTGAAGGAATATCAGACATTTTGATCACAAGGAAATGGTGCTTATTTGTCAGCTTTTAAGGTAGGAATTTGGCAATCTGTTCAAGTGTCCAGAGAATATTTTCATTGCCGGCCGACATGTTTTCTTTTCCAGAAAAGAAAAGTATCATCTGGATTTGGGTCTCAAGAAATCAATTAAAATAAAAGCTAGAAATAAATAGTGAGGAATCAGATAAAACATCCAGTTTTGCATTTTTTTTTTTAGGCCATGCAGATTTTTGGTGAACAAGACAATTCTGAAGTGTTCTACGTGTTTGAACTTACAAAGTCTAATGAATATTATATAAAAGAAAATTTCTGAGAAATAACAAAATACAAGTGAGTGACAAGACCTCACCAATGATAAGGAGGAGCAAACTAACTCAAAACTTGATTAAAAACAAAAAAATGTTTCTTATTTTTTCTAGGATTCAAGGCGAATGTTTATAGATTTTAAAAAATATATAAAATTAAAAACCCAAAACCCTCGTTCCTTTCTATCTCCTACTTAGACTTATATTATAAAACCCTTTTTATTTTAAACCTTCTCTTCTCCTTTGAATTGCATAAATCTGACACACTATAGCTGAATTAATGCTTCCTGGGGCTTCAGTGTCACTACCACTGTAAGACTTTTGAAACATTGCTTAGACTGCCATAATAAAAATCCTATTTGTCTGGCTGCTAAATGCACATTTCATCATTATCTCAAAAGCATTTCCAAAAGGGCAATAAACAACATGCACTAATATAAATTGAACAATTAAAAACAACCCCTATTTCCCCTCAAGAACAAGATGTTTCTCCTTTGTAATTTTGAATGCCACATTACTCATGGATAAGTAAGAGATAATCCACAGCTAGCTACGCATTAAATGATTTTAATGCACGACGTGGAGGCAAAAAACCACCCGAAATGAAGCACAGTGCACTCAAATCACTTAATGCACACCTAGCCGTGGATTATCCCCCTTATACCATGGTCAATTGCCAGCATAAGCTGTTATTGATGTCTGCAGATCAATATTTGACCGGAAGGGTAAAAAAAAGAAAAAAAAAGAAGGTTATTTCGTCAGTTAAGGCTCGTTAGATTCTGACCACTTTAAATCAGACACAGATGAAATAGTGCAGTAAGATTACATTTATTTGAATGAAAAAATTAAAGCAATTATTTGAATTAACTATCAAGAGAGATGCATGTGTGAATTACCTCCATCTGTGCAGCGTCTCTATTAAAAATGAAGCTGCGAGTTTAATTACTTCAAAACCAGTAAGTTGGTTACCAGTAAGTTACCCTCTTGTTGCTGAGAAATATAATGCAGTAGTGAAGCCATTATATTAAAAGTCACGGGGCAGCATTGACAAGTTTCTGTGCTCCTGAATGTTTCTTTGTGTGCAGTGCGATCTTTAAGTGATGTATGCATGTTTGTGGTTCAGTGAAAACAGCGCATTAATATAGAACGGTGATTAAACTGACGTTTTACTGCACACATTCCAGCCAATCAGAATTGAGAATTCAGACAGACCATGGTATAATGCAATATAACTGTTGAAGTAATCAGATTACTTCCATCACTGATTTGTTTTCAAAAATTATTAAAATAATATTATCTATTTTATATAGTAGGTATGGTACCACTGGAACAGTTTAAATTTTTATTTCTCTCTCTGGTACCCGTCTGTCTTTCTAGACACCTGTCTGAAACTCTTTAGGTGATTGAGGAGTTCTCTCTTTTCCCCTAAACACAAGGCCATAAACTATTCAATCTAAAGTTCTCCTAGTTAAATGATTCTCTGTTATGCATCACATACAGATGTAAAATTTTGACTTGCCATGTCAATTTTAGAATGAAAATTTTATATGAAGAAGTTTTACACTGCATTGTTTTTTAATATTTTTATTAACTGGGAGTGAATTAAATGCTGCAAACAGTTGCTCTATTTTTTTAATACAAATTCTAGTGTACTGATAATTTAAATTAATTTACCATGTGACAATAACACAATGCAGCTTTCTAGTCATTTATATACTGTAAATATTTAGCAACTGTAATTGATTTTTTTTTCTTTTTTTTCCAGTGTAACAATTCTTACTTTTATTGCAAAACTTTACCATAAGATTAAATTAAAATCAGTTAATACATTAGGTATCCTGAACTAACAATGAACAATACGAGAACAGCATTTATTAAGCTATGCAAATGGTAATCAAACTATACTATAAAATAAGTTGTATACATTAACATGAATATATTAAGATAATCCATGGCTAGCTGTGCATTAAACAGTTTTAATGCACGACGTGGAGGCGTGAAGCGGAGTGCCTTCAAATCATTTAATGCACAGCTAGCCATGGATTAGAAGGCTTATGCCATGGTCTTTTGCCAGCATTGACAATTTAAATCTGTCATTGATATTTGCAGAGCAATATTTGACTGGAAGGGTAAAAATTATGGTTATTTTCATCAGTTAATCATTAGATCTAGCATGCCTGCTTTGAATCAGACACAGAGATAAAGTAGTGCGTAAGATTACATTTATTTCAATGAATGAATTATAGCACTTATTTGAATTATCTTGAGAAAGACAGAGAGAGAGATGAAGGATGCGTGTAAATTACCTGTGTCTGTGCAGCGTCTTTCTATTATCAACGAAGCTGTGAGTTTAAAAAAAACAGCGATGCTACCTCCTTATTGCTGAGAAATATAATGTAGCCATTAAGTAGCAAAACTGTTTTATTAATAGAAGTCGTGGGGCAGCGTTGATAAGTTTTGTGCTCTTGAATGTTTCTGTGTGCGTGCAGCGTGATCTCCGATCTCTGTGTGCTTCAATGAAAACAGCGCATTAATAAAGAACGACGATTAAACTGACTTGGAACGGTTTTATTGCACACCTTCCAACCAATCAGAATCGAGTATTCAGACAGACCATGGTATAAACATGAATTAACAAACAATAGTACATTTACGATTTATCCTTAAGATAAATAAGATTAATAATATAATAATCATTGTTAGTTCGTGATACAAAATTAAAGTAATGTTAACAAACTAAAAGGTAATAGCAAGGTGTCACCAGTTTTCACCAGACTATTGTAATAAATGATATTAATGTCTGTTAACACTGTGCTGACCACATACATATGGCATTCAAAAGAGGAGAACATCATCTGAAGATCAAATTTGCAGTTGTAGTTCAGCAGGCTTGTGTTCTTTAGACCAAAAGCCTGCAAGAAACACTGTTAAGATGACTGTTGTTCCACAAAACACATCATACATTTGCTTTACAAAATAGGATTCTGCTTGACCTCAGTCAACTAATGTTTGAAGATAACACATGTAAACAGTGTTATTAAAAACGCTTGAGTTACGAACCACATTGAAGAACAATAGATTTAAGACTTTTTTTTTAAATTTTCAATGATCTGGTAGTGTAAAACGACAATGGAAAATTTTACATTTCAAGCATTCCATTTTAAATGAAACAAATTGAGCTAAAATGAATTTAATGTTTCGGTCAGTAACGGAAAGGTTTGTTTCATGTATATATGTGCCTTTGTGGAAGAACAGATCATTTCCAATTATTCATTATGTCCATCATTATTAAAGTATGCCTTAAATTCCCAAGTGGCATTTCTCATTGTCAAGAGATATGAAATGGCGAGAGTCTGTTTAGATTCAACTGTTGCATTTCTCCAGAATGAGCAACAAGAACACTCCTGCTCCACTGAATGTGCGTGCTGCACAGTTTATTCAAGATACAATTCTTAATACGTCCAAAAACCAAATCTTAGTAAGAGAGGCTTGTTGCAAAACCCTGGAGATGTGTTGAGAAACAACCAAGATTATGTATGAGCTTCCATCAGAATCTCTCTGCAAAGTCACTGCATGTTTTATAACACACGCTGCATGAACAGGTCAAACTACAGCATACACTAACATGACTCTAAATGCTGAACAAGGTGCTGGAGAAAAGTAAGTGAAGTAGATCTACACATGCCTATGGCATATTACAGTCAGTGGGTGTCCACTACTGCTCAGTGAGGGCCACTTTCTGCAGTGGTTTAGCCCCAACAATAAATAAAACACATCAGAACCAGTTAATCAAGGATTATCAGGATTGTCAGGATTACTAGAAACTTTCAGGCAGGTGTGTTGCAGGTTAAAAATAAACTCTTCAGGATTGGATGATGAACACTATATGCATACATTTGTGATTACTATTTCTTAATTTTTTTCTGTTTAAAAAACTTGTTGCATGTTCACATGTGTGTTCTTGCATTATTTTTATACAATTTATTTTCTTTTAAAATAGAATACAGTGTTTTTATAAATTTAAAGGGATAGTTCACCCAAACATGACAATTCTGTCATCATTTACTCACCCTCAAGTTGTTCCAAACCTGTATGAGTTTCTTTCTTCTGCTGAACACAAAAGAAGATATTTTGAAGATTGTCGGTAACCAAACAGTTGATGGGCTCCATTGACTTCTGAAAGTCTGGAAGACTGGAAATATCTAATCTCTTCTAAATATCTTCTTTTGCGTTCAGCAGAAATAGTTTGGAACAACTTGAGGGTGAGTCAATGATGACAAAATGTTCATTTTTGGGTGAACCATCCCTTTAAGGCCCGTTCACACAATGGACAATAACGATAAAGATATAGTTCAAAAAGTGTTTCAAATAAAAAAAGAAGTCCACACCACAACTATAATAACAATAACAGATCAGAGAAAGCATATCATTCTGATCACTTTCAGAACTATTTTTTTTTAGTTACTGAACAATAAAAACATTGACAGCCAATTAGAATCCATCCTGCTTCAAAGAGATCGAGAATTTAAAGTAGCAGACAACAAAACTGCAGCACATGCTTACAGTAAACAGGACATTGTTGTACACTGGTGTGGACTAGAGTTGTCAAAAGTACCGACTTTGGTACCTAGTCGGTACTGAAATTTTAAAAATGTGAAGCTTTGAGCACTGTTGAGTGGATTTGTAAACGCCTCTGATTGGCCATTGTGTTCATGCGCTCATTGGATACGTCTGTGATTGGCTTAAATGAGCAACGCTTCAAAAACATTGTAAATACTCAATGAGGCTCTTCACCGAGCGCTTACACAGATACACACGGGAGCGTTTGAAAGCAGCCATCTATCACAGACCAGTCCACTGATAGATGCCTGCTTTCAAACGCTCCCCATCCGCTGTCAAATTCAAACACTTCCGTGTGCTTTCAAACGCTCTCGTGCGTTGATCGTTGTAGCCAATCACAGACATATCCTATGAGGACGTCAACACAATAGCCAATCAGAGGAGTTTACGAATTCGCTCAACAGCGTTCAAAGACTCACATTTTTTACATTTCAGTAAAAGTCAGTACTTTTGACAACTCTAGTGAGGACGCTAATATAGTTAGTTATCTTAGCTTGTTCTTTGTATGAATGGGCCTTTAGAATTCTCGAAAAATAAGAATATATTAAATGCAATAAAATGCAAGGTAACACTTTATTTTAAGGTGATGTAGTTGCACGTTACTACATGTACTTACTGTAGTAATAACAGTAAATTATGCATAATTACAAGTAACTAACCCTAAACCAAACCCTAACCGCAACACTAAAGTAAGTACATGTAGTTAATTATTATTATTACTCAGTAATTATTTGAGTAAGTACGATGTAACTCTGTCACCTTAAAATAAAGTGGAACTGAATGCAATGCAATGACACTGCAGAGACATTTTGAATGGAGCTCAATTCATCCTTGATACCATGCGGTCTCACACTTCATTTCATCTTATCTCCCAACAAGGAAAAAACAACAAACAAAAAAACCCTTATCAACCAAGGACAATTTAAAAAAAGCAACAGTTGTTTGCTTTTGAGCTATGAGGAAATGTGCAACCGTTTGCAACCTTGTAATGACAACACATTTAAAATCAAAAAGTGAAGGAAACAAAAAGGATATTACCTCCGCACTTCACAGGGGATTATAGAAGACATGATAGAGATCATCAAATTACTAAATTCAGAATACATTTCACATTTAGGCAAAATCAAGCCAATAATACCAAATCTGGTCACATATTTCAGAAGAGCTCCATCAAAATACATTAGGTGTATTTAGGTCACTTTTCAAAATCACATTTTCAGCTTGGATTACCAAAACAATACAAATTTAACATTGAATCTTGATATATACATTGCTGTCTTTTAGAGTCTAGCCCAGGGCTGCCCGATCCTGGACATCTACCTGCAAGAGTTCAGATCCAATTATATAACTATTCAAGTGCTCCTGAAGTTCTTTATTAGCTGCATCAGTTGTGTTTGTTCAGGGCTGGAGCTGAACTGAAGGAAGGTAGTTTTCCAGGAACAGGATTGGGCACCCCTGGTCTATCCCAATGGACAAAAGCTGTCCTATACTGTGTCCTGTATAGTGACACATAACAGTAGGGTTCAATTCCTTAATAGCAGTCCATTAGGTATCATGGTCCAACAAGAACAGCATGTATTAATCTTGGATAAATGTTCATTTTTACATTAACAAATTTTTGTATGAATTATCCAAAATGTATTATGAATAAACAATCTTCAACAGACAATAATATAAGGTAACACTTTACAATAATGTTCATTTGTTAACATTAGTCAATGTATTAACTAACATGAACTAATCATGAGCAATACATTTGTTACTGTTTTTACTAATCTTTGTTAATGTTAGATAATGAAAATCTAGCTGTTCATTATTTGTTCATGTTAGTTCACAATGCATTAACTAATGTTAACAAATACAACTCTTGATTTTAATAATGTATTAGTAAATGTTGAAATTAACATTAACAAAGATTAATAAATGCTGTAGAAGTGCAGTTCATTATTAGTTCATTAATACAGTTAACTAATGAACCTTACTGTAAAGTGTTACCCAATATATTTATACATTAATACATTTAATTAAATGCTGTAAAAATTGTTAGTTCATGATATCCAATTCATGTTCACTTTTTTGTTGTTGCTCTGTTAACAAAAAAAAAAAAAAAAAAAGGGTTAGTTCACCCAAAAATGAAATTTCTGTCATTAATTATTCACCCTCATGTCATTCCAAACCCTCAAGTCCTTCGTTCATCTTCAGAACACAAATTAAGATATTTTTGATGAAATCTAAGAGGTTTTTTATCCTCCATAGAAAGCAGTGAAATTACCACATTCAATGTCCAGAAAAGTAGTAAAATAATCAACATGACTACAGTGGTTTAACCTTAATGTTATAAAGCTATGAGAATACTTTTTTTTGTGTGCAGTGCAAAACAAAAATAATGACTTTATTCAAAAAATTCGACAAGAATACTTTTCTTGCACAAAAACAAAACAAAAATATTCAACAAATTCGTCTCTCCCTTGTCAGTCTCATACGCTATTTACATTGCAGAGCTTTCAGATTCTACGTCCGAACGCCGGCTCGTGTCAGCATCACATGCATGCGTCGTGCTGCTCACGTGACCAGAGCCGGCCAATACCGAGCCGGCGTTCAGACGTAAACACAGAGGCTCTGCAATCTAAATAGTGTATGAAACTGACAGGGAAGACACAAATTTGTTGAATAAAGTCATTATTTTTGTTTTGCACTGCACACACACAAAAAAAAAAGTATTCTCATAGCTTTATAACATTAAGGTTAAACCACTGTAGTCATGTTGATTATTTTACTACTTTTCTGGACATTGAATGTGGTAATTTCAGTGCTTTCAATGGAGGATAAAAAAAAACATCTCTGATTTCATCAAAAAGATCTTAATTTGTGTTCCAAAGATTAACCGAAGGTCTGGTTTGGAATGACATAAGAGAGTAATTAATGACAGAAATTTCATTTTTGGGTGAACTAAACCTTTAATGAAAAAGATCTAATAAACACTTTAAGGGATTTTTTTTTAAACAGTACCAATATACAGGCATTTATTACATTTATTGTACCATTTTTCATTTTTAAAATTAATTTCCTTCACATATTAAAAAAAAGCTTTAAAATCATTATAAAATCTAAAACAAATCAGCTGAAAAATCTGACTAACAGATTTGACTGGATTTCAACATAACACTTTACACTAAGGTCTCATTGGTTAACATTAGTTAATGTATTAATTAACATGAAGTAACAATGAGCAATTTATTTGTAACTGTTTTTACTAATCTTTGTTAATGTTAGTTAAAAAAAATACAGTTGTTCATTGTTCATGATAGTTCACAGTGCATTAACTAATGTTAACACATACTGATTTCAGTAATGTATTAATAAATGTTGAAATGAACATGAACTAAGATTAATAAACACTGTAGAAGTGCAGTTCATTCTTAGTTCATGTTAACTAAAGTAGTTAACTAAACCTTATTGTAAAGTGTTACCAATATATGCATATTTATTCAGTATTCGTGTCTTATATTGGTGCCATGTCACGCAAGGCCCCACAAAATTGTAGGTACACAGCCTCACTTCCATGGTGTAAACCTTTCATTTAACAGTTCACAGCATGATAAAGATATAAACATTATAGTTCAAGTTCTTTCATTTATAACTCATGCAAGTTTTAAAATCAAGCAAAAATGTGAGATTGAAAACCAGTCAGTTTTCTACCACTCAGGACAACAGGGCTCACGTGTAATCTTTACAGAGAAGGGTTGGGAAATCTCATTTTTAAGATGGTCTCACTAGAATTCACTCGTGTCATGTGCCCATATTGTCATGCAGCAGAAGAAATGACATGTAGAGCCTTATATTCAAGAGAATCAACAGTTCGGTTTTGATGGAGCCCTTCTTAAATGAGACACTAGTGGGGCATTTGAATGGATGCAAGGGACAGAGAGAGAGAGAGATACAGTTACTCTGCGCAGCAGCTAGAGAAGACTTACTCTGCCTTGGCTCCCTGGACCAGGAGGGTGTTAATGCAGTCAGTGCTGCCTGCACGGGCCGCTTTGTGGAGGGGGGTTTCACCAACATAGTCCTACAAAAAAGAGAGAGAATCTAAAGCACCAGCAGGGAGTAGGATTGTCACGATTGAGAAATGTTTGCGTGTGACCGGCTACAGTATAATCTATAGTTACAGTATACAGTAAAATACAGTATAAACACCTTCAAGTTCATACTGAACTGATAATTCTTAATTCAAGGGGGAATTTTTATAATTCAAAAACACAGTAAAACTGAAAAATTATGTTTTATAATAACTTTTCTAATTTAATAATATATTTTAAAAATGTAATTTATTGCTGTGATGGAAAAGCTGGATTTATAGTCTTCAGTGTCACATGATCTTTCAGAAAATCATTTTAATAAAACAATTATTATCAATGTTGAAAACACTTGAGCTGCATAATATTTTTGTAGAAATTATGATTATTTTTCAAGATAAAAAGTAAAAAAAAAAAAAAAAAAAAAAAAAACTGAAATTATTTGAAATAAATAAAAGTATACATTTCTTTATAAAAAATAAACTGTGTATCTTTATGGTCCACTTTAAAGTTAGTCCACTTTCTATTCACTATAATGTTTTTTGGGACACAGGCAACCTAAATATCATATTAGAGCCAAGGTAATATACTATTCATACGGAATATTTCATCATTACTTTTAGGCAACTGAAATATCTTTCTATTCCAAATTCTTCACTTTTTAACCAGTCTTCTGCAGCCAAAATAACTTGTAATACCAAAAACACATTACATGAACCTTAAAATAAAGTGAAAACAGAATGTCTCGCATTCACAGTTGTAATGTCAAAGTGCAGCAGAAACTGCACTCTCCAGAAGATGCCAGTCCATCTTTCGGTCCATAAAGAAATTTTATATTTGCTTTAAATGTGGATGACTATGAACTTTGAACTTTAAAGTGAACCATGATTGTGGCTCTCAAAATAATCTGGATTACATCAACTAATTGGAATAATCATGACAGGCTTTGCCGATCTATTAGATAGAAATGTCTGTAAAAGGGTTATTTTTTAGCATAATTTATTATTACAATTACAGATATAAATTATTTAAAAAAAAAAATTAATGTTTATTAAAAGAAATAGGATTTTATGTGCTTTTAATTTTATATATATATATATATATATACAGTACAGTCCAAAAGTTTGGAACCACTAAGATTTTTAATGTTTTTAAAAGAAGTTTCGTCTGCTCACCAAGGCTACATTTATTTAATTAAAAATACAGTAAAAAACAGTAATATTGTGAAATATTATTACAATTTAAAATAACTGTGTACTATTTAAATATATTTGACAAAGTAATTTATTCCTGTGATGGCAAAGCTGAATTTTCAGCATCGTTACTCCAGTCTTCAGTGTCACATGATCCTTCAGAAATCATTCTAATATGCTGATCTGCTGCTCAAGAAACATTTAATGTGTACAATTGTACAAAATATTTGTGTACAATATTTTTTTTCAGGATTATTTGATGAATAGAAAGTCCAACAGTGTTTATCTGAAATCTAATCTTTTGTAACATTATAAATGTCTTTACTGCCACTTTTGATTGATTTAATGCATCCTTGCTGAATAAAAGTATTCGTTTCTTTAATTTCTTTTCAAAAAAATAAAAATAAAAATTCTTACTGACCCCAAACTTTTGAACTGTAGTGTATAATGCTACAGAAGCTTTGTATTTCAGATAAATGCTGTTCTTTTGAACTTTCTATTCATCAAGGAATCCTGAAAAAAAAAAAAAAAGTAAACAACTGTTTTCAACATTGAAAATAATCATAAGTGTTTATTGAGCAGCAAATCAGCATATTAGAATGATTTCTGAAGGATCATGTGACACTGAAGACTGGAGTAATGATGCTGAAAATTCAGCTTTGCATCACAGGAATAAATTACTTTGTGAAATACATTCAAATAGAAAACAGTTATTTTAAATTGTAATAATATTTCACAATATTACTGTTTTTTACTGTATTTTTAATTAAATAAATGTAGCCTTGGTGAGCAGACGAAACTTCCTTTAAAAACATTAAAAATCTTAGTGGTTCCAAACTTTTGGACTGTTCTGTATATATAGCTTTAGCTTTTTAGTTTAGTCATTTTTGTACTTTAACTAAGAGGAAGAGAGTTTAAATAAGTTGGTTGACAAGGCAACATTTCTAACATTTCTAATTTCTAGTTTTTAATCTAATATTTACATTATTTTACTTCAGCTTTGTCAATTTTTAATAGTTTTTAATGACAACAATACTGTGTGTAGACTACCCAGACTGCTGAATATGGCAGCAATCACCATACTGCGGGAAGTGAACGTGCAATCTCTCCGTCACAAGTCAGCATCATCATTTATTTAGGAGCTGGTGGATCATCCTGGCAGAGCAGCAAAAGGCGCTCCCAGCAGGAGCTAAACTTTTCACTTTTGACAGAAAGCTACAGTAAACACTTAAATGAGCACCCTTTCAGCGATTCTCTGGAGAGGAATGTGGGTCAGACTCTCGCTCAGTAGCTTTTCACTCCAGCAAGATTCATCAAAGTATCAAAAGACAAGACTGCATAAGAGATCAGTCGATGAGAAGGGTGATGCCCTTATATGCCAATGGGAATGTGGAACTAGCCTATATTTGGAGAACACATCACTGGTTATGTAACAACGGCCTAGTAATCTAATTTCTCTGCTGTAACACACCAGTGAATGGTGGGGGTGGAGAACATATGAATAAACAGAAATGTTCTCATATGCTGATGGGGATTACTATATTCTGCACATATGGAAAACATAATAGTGATACAGTACATGAACACAGCCAAACAAACACAGTCGTGAAGGGCTTCAGAAAACTCTGCCAAAACCAAAGCTGATTGGATCTGGGGTTATCGTCAAAAATAAGCACCAAATTTCATAAACACCTCTACTTTCATATGGGGAAGCTGTAGATGGAGGGATAGTTCACCCAAAAATGAAACTTCTGCTATCATTTACTCCCCTTCAAGTTGTTTAAAACCTGTATAATTTCTTTGTTCACGCAAAGGAGGATATTTGGAAGAATGTTTGTACCCAAGCAGATCTCGCCCCCATTGACTGCCATTGTATTTTTATTTCCTACTGTGGTATTTTTTCCAAATTCTGACTGAATGAATCACATTCAAAGGCGCTGAAAAATCATGTGGCCACCTGTTTTGTGTTGGGCCCAATATCACCCCCTTTAAACAAGTTCTTTCTCATCTTCACTTGTGTGGGACATGTCCTGCTCTGTTTTCTCACATAACTCCACGTTTGCAGTGATAGCTGCAGTTTTGAATAGCCCTAGAACACTGATGCATCTCATATCTCACCTCATAAGGAAGTGATCTCTTACCTGTCTGTTTATATCAGCTCCAGCTTGCAGCAGCCAGAGCAAGCACTGAGGATGACCCCCGAAGGCAGCAATATGAGCAGGCGTCTGGGCAAACCGAGAGGTCACAGAGTTCACACCACATCCCACCTGCACTAGACGCACTACACACTCCAGCTGGGTGATGATGGGAGAGGACAAAGAAAAAAGTGCCTTTAATTCGTGCTCAACTGATATGGGCTTTCAACAGCTGATGGTAACTGATATCGACATATAGAGCAGGATAGCAGATGTGTGACCCTGGACCACAAAACCAGTTATAAGTCGCACGGGTATATTTGCAGCAATAGTCAACAATACATTGTATGGGTCAAAATTATCAATTTTTCTTTTATGCCAAAAATCATTAGGATATTAAGATGATGTTCCATGAAGATATTTTGTAAATTTCCTACCGTCAATATATATATATATATATATATATATATATATATATATATATATATATATATATATATATATATATATATATATATATATATAAAAAAAAAATTGTGAGTGGATGTGCATTGCTAAGGACAAAATTTAGATTTTTTTGCACCAACAGATTCCGGATTTTCAAATAGTTGTATCTCGGCCGAATATTGTCCTATCCTAACAAATCCATACATCAATCAATGGAAAGCTTATTTATTCAGTTTTCAGATGATGTATAAATCTCAATTTTAAAAAATTGACCCTTATGACTGGTTTTGTGGTCTAGGGTCACAATTAAAGGGGATATTAAAAATACAATACATAAATGCATATTTAAAATACAATTTATTGATAACAAATGAGATGTAGACAAACTGCTAACATTTTTGTAGGAACAAAAAAACATATTTCCGAGATTCTCAGTAGTAGAAGTCGTCATAGTTGGATATACTTGTTCACAGTGATGAACAGAACCTACAACAAATATAATTTTTGCATTCCCATTTGCTCCAATAGCAAAAAAAAAAAAAACAACACAATGTCAAAAATGAGAAAAGATGTGCAGTTACTCCCTCAGCTGTTGTATTAGGATGTTTTCACACTAGAATTTTTGGTTCCCGGGTTCAACTGACATCAAGAGTTTGGTTCATTTGGATGATGTGAACCGTACTAGAATCTGCATAAAAATGGTGGTCTGGGGTACGGTTAATGTGAACTCTGGTACAGTTCACTGCTGAAACGCATGCAATCGTACTAAATCATAAGTGAACCGCTACCGAGTGTGAAAGCTCCCTTAGAAGCACTCATGCAGTGGTGTTAACTAGTTTTGTGTAATTTAATGGCAAGGATATTAGGGGTGTGCACAAATATTCGTGATGATTAATGAATATTCGGAAAATACAAATACCATTCGAATTTTGCTACATTTCTGGCCATAAATGCAGTGAATCCATGATATATCCTAAGCACGCAAACAAACTCACATTTATAACTAAATGCATTGAGTGGCGCTGTGGAGCATGTAAACAAGATTGTATTTGATCACAGAAGGTACATCAAATCAATTTCAAATTAACTTGATCTAAATGATCTTACAATATGGAATTACTTTTGATCAAATTAATAAACATGTCCTGTCAGGTGAAACAAAGTTATAATAATCATTCTCATCCACAATGAGAAAAATCACATCCAAAAACTGAACCAAAATATTAGTTTTTTATGAGCCCAAATATTCAAATACAATATTTTAGAAAAATGCCCATCTCTAAAATTCATATAACACATAGGCCCGGTTTCACAGACAGGGCTTAGACTAAGCCAGGATTAGACCTTAGTTCAATTAGGACATTTAAGAAGCTTTTATAAATGTTCACTAGAAAAAAAAAACTTTACTGGTGTGCATCTTGAGACAAAACAATGGCACTGACATATTTTAAGATATGTCAGTACAAGTTGCTTTTAGTTAAAACAGCTCAAACATGCATTTTAGTCTAGGACTAGCTTAAGCCTTGTCTGTGAAACCGGGGGATAGTGTTATAAATTAAACATTACATTTTTTTTATAATTTAAAATGTATAAAACCTTGCTAGATTTGCATTAATGACTGTAGAAACACATCAGCACAGCCTGTGAAATGGGTCCATTATTTCTTCTCCACTCATAGGGTTATACCACACTTCTGTTAATCATCCAAATTAGGCTTATTAATTGGTCTAGCTTGACTAAAAAAACAATTGCATTTAACAAAATAACCATTTAATACATTTAATAGATGGTTACTGTTGTGTTTCAACATTCCCTGATCCTTGTTCCTGCAAGATCTCAAATTTCACCTTAACTCTTCCTGCTATTCATCTAATCAACAGTGCATTAAAACAACTCTTCTCTAGACACTCCCATGCTTTAGAAGACATTACACTAAGCAAACAACACACAGAAAGTGGGAGTGGCACCAGAACAGAAAGATTTATAGCTTCCTCATAAGTCTTATCAGATTTGGCATCACTTCAATTCAACTGGAATCTAGTTTGATCTAAAACCCTGTTGACGAAGCTCATACACTGACACCGCTGAATTCCCCTTGAAAGGTTGTGATTCAAGTTCATGCATGCATCCTGTGGAGCTTTAAAAGTCAACGCAATGCAGAAAATACTTTCCCTTTTCAGTAACATTTCTAAAAATAAACAGATGGGTTGGTGTTTATATCAGCCTGCTGACTCTCATAGTTCATCTGGTTGGGTAACTTCGAGACATCTGAGAATGCCACACATCAGGCATCAGTTACATAAATAATGTAGCTCTTGAGAAAGTGATCGAGGGGAACCTGAAGTTCAGCATCATTACCCGAGGAAAGACTACACCCACGTAACGTTATCAATCTAAAATACACGTGTATAAATACTGACAAAATACTGAAATGTTTGACCACATGACCCGGTTATTTATAGTGAATCAAAACACTTGTTCATAAGCAGTTGAACCGTATTATGAACCAATAACTATTACAGTATTGTTGCATCTAATTATTCTTCTGAGGCCGGTTATTCATATGACAACGTAAATAAAAGTTTTATTCATGCTTGTCATAGACTATAAAATAAATATAAATACAATATTCTTGTTCGTTTCATATTTTATTTGATACATCTTTGAATGTAATGCGATAATAATATTAATGTCACTAAACTACATTAGCTGCATTCAATTTCTGATGTGTTTTATCTGTTCTGTTGAAATGAGAAATTATGTCCCCATTTGACATAATGCATTTCTTTTCTACGTCTTCAAAGTACGAAAAGACTCGATTAAGGGAAACGGCATCGTTAAAAATGGTTCGTCTTCGTTTCGTTCTTGCTTCACCACGGGTTCATAATCTCTAGACAAGCCTGTTAATATCCTGACAGAGTCGGAAAATGGAAAAACACATTAAAAAGATCAAGCCAGACTGGCTGTCTACAGTTCACGCACTGAATGAATGCGTTATTTCATTAGATCGTGAGCTCCAGTCAGATCAAACACGATGACATTTGCATGGATTAATTATCTTCTTCTAATGCGGTTTGAGCAGCAGTCACGAATAACTTATCTTTATGGAGAGTAACAAACACATTTGTGCACATTGGGTGATAATTTAATTATGCGTGTTGCTTAGAAATGAATCCGATGATGTACCTTGCCGAAGTGTGCAGCCCAGTGTAGAGGAGTCCAGCCGTAGAAAGAGTCTTCCACGGAGAGCTGATCTGTGCTGCACTGAAGGAGCGCGCACAGCGCGCCCACATCTCCATCTCTGCACGCTCTATGGAGAGGGAAGCGAATATTCAGCACCTCCTCGCTAGAAAACCCAGATTCCAGTCCCACCGACATTAGTGCACACTCGCTTTTACAAATGCGTGGAAACAGGAATCGTCTCAAAAATGGTGGACTTCACACGATGTCTGCTCTTATTAAGCGCACCGCCCAAACAAAGAGCTCACAAAGGGGAGGCGAGACGAGACGCACGGCGTGCTCACATACACACATCACACTTGCGCGCTCGCTGAAGGAACGAAACTTCAAATGGGAATCTCTCAAAACCTAAAACGGATCAGGACTGGAGCTACGAATGCTCACTTGACCGTACACCAAAGCCCGAAACGGATCATTTGAGACTCCGTACTGAGGCTGCGCATGCTCACTAAACGACCCTCAAAACCAGAAATGGATCTCTTGAGACTCGAACTGACACTGCGCATGCCCAGTACAATATAACCCACCCTCACAACCAGAAACGGACCCCTTGGGACTCGAACTGACACTGCGCATGCCCACTACAAAATAAACGTACTACAAAACCAGAAACGGAGAACTCGAGGATCCAGAGGATGGCGTCACGCATGCGCATTGCAACGTGAACGTGATGGCGAAGCACATATAAAATACATGCATTTATGTCTGTGGCGAAGTGCGCGCTCGCAATAACAGTTAATGACCTTTGATGTGCAGGAACGTCACATGAAAATATGCATTTTAAAAATACATGTTTAGTTATCAGCATCTTATTACGAATACCATTAATTATCTACATTTTACCCGGTTAAACGTTTAGTAAGATTAAGAATGAATGGATTTTAATCAATTTTTGTTTGATGCAGTTAGAAACTGCACTGCTTTTTCAGGTATTTGTGACAGATTTACAAATTGACTAAAATTTTCATTACAAAAAGGTATTTGCATGCATTAAAAAAATAAAAAAAATTTATTGCAAATGAGACGGGTATGAATTTACCAAATAAAATCCTCCTACTCTATGGTTCAAGACATTAAAACATATAGATACAGGATTAGTATTAACAGTAATGTTATTAAAACTGAACACTTTTTGTACAGTTTTTCTCCATTTGATTTTTTTTAATTTAACAAAATCATGTCCAGACATTCATTATCCACACAGAGGGAATAATACAAAAGAGAAACGGTTATAAGTAAAACTTTCATGTTAGTTTAATATGTAGAATAACAAACTATATCTAAAAGTGACAGCCACTTTCAATTATTTGTAATTTGACCCACATACTAAATAGGGATTGTGAGTTATTGACAGAAAATAAGGTGTTAAACAACTTGTAAGGAGAACATCCACTATAAAGGGTTTTTTTTCTTTCTTTTTTTTTTTCCAAATACTTGAAAGTTAACATTTTCAAGCAGACCAACAAATAAATTGCAGCTGGTAGTTAGACAGCAATTCATTCATAGAGGGACGGTGTTAAAACTATCTCTTGGTGGGTTATCATACAAATCTAAACACTTGCAAACATAACACACATCTATAGACAAACGTATAAAAAAACAAAAACAGTGTTTGGACGTTTATAGAGGGCCACCACACAGATATGAAAGTGGACAAGTAGTAGATACTGTATTGCAGAACTACAAGAGGCACTTTAAAATAAAAAGGAAAAGAAAAAAGAACATAGATGCTCAACAATGTACTTCATGTTTATTTAACGAGTAGCGTTGAGATGCAGACCTTTAGTCTTTATAATGACCATGAAAAGAGAATGGATACACACACATAGTTTAGCTTTCAAACAACTTCTTGAAAGCGATGCTTATCTCCTGGATCATGTCAGAGGTGGTGGTTGATCTGCTGTGTTTGTGGAAGGCTTGGCGATTACATTGCCTTGTCAGAGACGTAGCACCAAATGCAGCTACCAGCGAGGGATTCATGCTGGAAAAAAAAAGGAACATTTAGTATTAAATAGGTCATATGCCCTTTTACAAACTCTTGATTTTGTTTGGTCTACTAGAATAGGTTTTCATGCTTGGATGTAAAAAAAAAAAAAAAAAAATATATATATATATATATATATATATATATATATATATATATATATATATATATATATATATATATATATATATATATATATATATAAAAAAATAAAAAATGATAGCCCCTTACCATAACCAACACACTACTAATGCAACTCAACCAGGCCTCGTAACTTTTTTTGCTTGGGTGGGAATTATTTAAATGAGGAAGATTGTGATGTTTACATTTCCGGTACAAGACTAAAGACTACTATCAAGGCGTTTTAAGGCAGGAACGAACCAAGCCGACGCTGACAAACTAGTGGCGACGAAAGCAGACTGTGGGGTTGGCTCACGTCGACAGCATCTGGGTCCAAAGTTGCTCTGACACACCAAACCGACGCTCGACACCCAACGGCCAAGAAGCACATCAGTTCTGCGCCTGCGTAAGATGAAATGCCTTTCCGTACCAGCAGGTGGCAGTAGCTGAACAGCCAATCGGAATGATCAGATGGCCCGACGGACCAACGAGCTCCGACGCAGATTCAACATTTCGAATCAGCCGGAAAAAAAGCAGACGAGGACCAACTTCAGCCGGCGGTGCAGAACACACTGAGAAAACTGCCCGACGGCCGACCGTCAGCTTGGTGTGTTCCTGCTTTTAGGGAGTTCAGAAACCCTTTACTGACATAGAGAATAACTCCCTTTGGAGTGACTTTGTGCTTTGTAACTTGGTTTTGGATAAAGTTGGTTTTTCATTCTCAAACAGCAACATTACACAGTAAAAAAAAGTTGAAAATGTATCAAAGCATAATTGGTCCTCTTTAATCTCAAAGCGATATTCAATGACATGAATTAGCAACTGAAGATGGAGCACTCTACCCTTTAGTAGCTTCTGGAGGTGAGTTGAACGCCCAATGGGCGAAGACTCCTAAGGAACCAGACAGCAGATCTCCCTGTCCTCCGCAGCGCCGTCCACTGCCCTCTTGATTGCAGGTCAGCACTGAAAGCAGGTACAAACACAACACGTTAGAGAAAGAAAATGGTGCACTGGAACCTTAAGAAGTCTAAATATTTCAAGAAAAGCACTAACTGTTTTTTCCATCAGTAATAATGTCCTCTTCCCCCTTTAAAACCATGGTAAGATTGCCCAAGGCGATGCACAGTTGCTGAGCACTTCTCTTATGGTCGGTGCTGTCCAGAGGTTCATGATGCTGAAATCAAAGTTCAGTTTAGGCCCTGATATACTCTTGAAGAAGTTCTTTTTTGTTCTTCGCTTTACAGGTAAAAAGAAGTTTGAAAAACATGACTAGTAGTATACTGTTCATGAACAACCACCCAACACTGCGTGATATTTATTTTAAAAAAACTTTAAATAAATTATTAAAAATTAGATAAATATGTAAATATGTGCAGCGACAAAAATGATAGCGGAGAGTAAACAGCAGTTAAGAAATATGATTGTAGCGATGTGGATATGTTTGCACTAGCTCTGCACAGGGCCTAAACGCTTGTGACAGTTTACAGGCCAGCGCTGCATCGTCACAAGAGTAAAAGCCTTGGCAATATTCAAGTGCAAAACGAAGCCAAGGGGAACTCAAATGACCCTTTGCAGGGAGTTTGATTGACAGGCGATCTAACCAATCATAACGCTGAATCCGCCATTATGTCCGACAAAGCAGTCAGGGGATTTAGTAGATTACGTCAGTGGACTTGAACCTGAAAAATGGTGTGCACTGACATCTTTCCGTGGTTGAAAGAACATTCTTTCTGATGTTCTTTCATGTTTATTTGATGCTATAAAATTAACTAGTAGGAAGAGATGATCGGTTCACGAGCCTCTTGAACTGAGGCAATCTGCGATCTGTCACGACACATTAAAGTGCCACAAAACAGTATTGTTTAAACGCCATGGCTTGTCAGACATAGCAACAGTAACTAAAGGGGGCAGGTCTTTGCGGACAGTAAATTTCTTACTTATCAGTATCAGTACACTACCAGTATCAGTGTTTTGGATCCATGCATTGGGTCTTAAAGTGACAGCAGCCTAACATTTCTGCTGCTGTCTCTGTTTTTATTGTTAATCAAACAACAAAGGACAAAGAACAATATCACTCACTGATCTTGACTTATTAACTTTTGTAACTTTAGGATTAAGGGTTAATCTATATTCAATTTATACAATGAAAAGCAAGCAGTATTATTTACATTTGATTACTTTATTCAATGTCTCTACCTGAAAACTATGGTTGTCTTTAATAATGTTTTAATAATGTTTAATTTATATTAGTTAGGCTAGTTAGTTTTAGCTGTGGTATCGAAATTGGAAGAGAATTGTGAATTTTCACAGGTATTTAAAATTGTCAAAATTGCCCTTTTCAGTTTCATGTTGTCAATATCAGCTTTTATGCTTGTGAAGCACTTTGAGCTGCATTTCATGTATTAATATTTATATATAACCAAATGTTTATTATTATTATTATTATTAAGTGGCTTTCCAGTGCGTTCATGTTTTTACTCGCGGACGTCTGACCTCGACAGACTGAACAGAAGAAATGACCAGAGAAGATTTTCATGTCAAAGAAGGCGGAGCCTCAGAGCCACACCTACCTATTAAGTAATCGCCATGGACCAATGGTAGTTCGAAGGTGTTTAACAGCCAGAGTGAACTTTTCCGGAAGGTTCGCTTTGGCAAACTGTTTTGAAACAAACTCAAACATCCTTATTTTGGCCTAATTTGGTTCAAAATGACGTCATGGTAGTTCGTTCGAGTCCGCTTGAAGTATATCAGGGCCTTTATGATTTTCTATTTCTGTGTTCTAGGACAGGTTCCTAACCTATTTGCATTCACCCTTTATCCAAGACAATATTCAAATGCTCTCCTATCTAAGCTGTTGTAATTAAAATAACTTAACTAAAAAATATGTCAGATTAATGTTGTATATCATTTTTAGTGTGTCTTTTAGTATTTTAATTAGGATTTTGTTAATGCGACTATATTTAAATAATTTTAAGACTTGTTGGGGCCCCCTGAATGCAACCATCTGAGATGAATGTCAATACCAGATGCAAACAGAGCCTTAGATATGACATGGAAATAGAACTTGTGCAGCTATATAGAGTGTATTAGCAAATCCAAAACTCTCACCATGGCCTCATACAGACGAGTAAACTCCATAAAGTTGGGTGTGAGGATTCCTCTCTGATATCCTTGAATCACCGATGGTTCTTTTGCCACTAACCAAAGACCATCCTGTAAAAAAAAGAAAAAGAAAAAAACAAAAATTCACACACAAGTGACTATTTTATTCAATACATCCAGCAAATAATTACGTCTGCTAAACCAGTAAACCAATGATGCCCTTTTTCCTCTGAACTAGCAGTGCCGGATTTAGATCATACAATATGCAATAATACTGTAATGTTAAAAAAAGAAAAGAAAAAAACTATTTGTCAGAGCTACAGTGTTAGCTCTGACCCAGTTCTCCCAATGTATTAGGGACACTAAATCTATTGACTTTTGCCAACATGCAAATTATGAAAGCTTATCGATCAGGGTCAGTGAAAACAGTACTCACAGCATCAATGATGATTGGTATTCCTCTGAGTTTTGACCTCTCAATAATCTCCTGAAAAGAAACATGAGCCAAACATTCATTAAATTAAACCAACATAAAAATAAATGTGAAAATACATAATATTAGCAAGCTCTCTTGAAATACACTTTTCAAAATCTTAATTTACACTAGCAGTCAAAAGTGTGCACACACCTGCTCCATGTATCATCTGATCATTCAATTATTCAATTAAATCTGTATGAACCAAAAAAATGAAAGCTGGTGTTCCGTGGAGGAACACGTGAATAACGGAGATAGTTTTTTTTCCCGTTTTGTTTAACAAACGGAAAACAAGATTTCGGCTCGATATCTTCTTTTTTGTTTGTGGTTTATAAATCGGTTCATGGCTTCAATGTTTAATTTGCGCATGTGGGCGGCACCGGAACACCCTTTTCATCTGATTGGTCAAATCACAACATCTTCTGTACGGCATTAATTCATAAAGAGTCGGTGTCATGACAAGTTCCATTAATGAATTCAATGAAAATAGTTCTGTGACTTTGGACAAAAATGAAATGTTTGCTTTGTGTATTACTGTATGGGCATTTGGGCAACAATTCCGCATCACTACATTATCACAAAAACATGTCCACTGTGTGTGTGTGTGAGAGAGAGAGAGAGAGAGAGAGAGAGAGAGAGAGAGAGAGAGAGAGAGAGAGAGAGAGAGAGAGAGAGAGAGAGAGAGAGAGATGAATAAATAATAGTGAAGATGATATATGTCATAGGGCTGTCAAAATGGCTGAAAATCTAAATTAGAATTTATACTTAAATATTGATAGCACTTTATTTTGCAGTGCTGTTCACCATGTAAATACATACAATCTAATTAATTAAGTGATTACAATAACTGGGTAATAACTAGGTACTAACTCTGAACCTACCCCTAAACCTAGCCTTAACATCTATAGTTACCTTATATTACCCAGCATTTTCTTAGGTAAGTACATGTACACATACTGTGAAATAAAGTGCAACCTAAATAAATATTACTAATATTGATTCAAATTATATTCAAATCTAAAAGGCATATTTTCAGAGAGGGGGGAAAAGATTTGACTTGTCTCCTGAGGCCACAAGAGGGCGCAATGAGCAAAAAAAAAAAAAAAAAAAAAAAAAAAAAAAAAAAATCAATGCACCGAATCAAATTATTCAAAACAATTATAAATCGAATAATATTTTGCTAAATGCATAAACAATTATGAACAAAACAGCATCATGTATTTATACAAATAGCCGAAGCACTGATCACACAAAGTACTTCAAGATTTCAAGTTTTTTTTTTTAAGTTGAACTTCTTGTTTTTCAATAATCAGTAGATTATCTATTGTTGTAATGTTGTTTTTGCATTTATTATAGGCTACTGTCTGTGATTCATTAGAAATATTTAAATTCATTTTTTTTTTTTTTTTTTTTTTTTTAGTTAAGCTTCAAGAGTGGGTCCAATAAATATTCACCTAAATTTTACAGTATGCCTACATTATATTAACCCTTTAACTGTCACCCCCACTTTTTTTTTTAGACAAGAAAATGCACTATCCAAACTTAAATTGTTGTAATTCAAGAATACTTTGGAGTATAGACATAAGGCTTATGTAAGTGAAACAGAAAAAAAGTTATAGAAGTTTAAGTGTATGAAAATGTAAAATGTAAAAATATAATATTTTATATAAAATACATATTTTACAAAACAAGTTTTACTCTAAAGCTGCAAGGAAATCAAAGCCAAAAATCTGAACAAGTTGTGTTCCAAATTTCAGGTTGATATCTCAAAAAATGAGCTTTCAGTAAGATTTTGTTTGGGCGCAGTACCACACTTTTTCACTAGATGACAACCAAGCTCCATTACTGACCATATAAAGGCGCCTCCATTTCCATATATGGTTTGAGTGATCTGAACCATATATTTCCATTTTTTTCATACAATTTATGTAGACATCCTATATAGAAGTAGTATGGAAGTTTGGCAGAATTTGATATTAATTCAGCCTCTAATAAACATAAAAATAACATGTACATGTGGGTTATAGATCGCCGCCACAATCATAAATGTATTTTTTTTTTCTATTAAAAACATTTTCAGACCTTTTTTTCTCAAAAAACTGAATGGATGTTATCTTTTGAACTCTTGGCATGAAAACAAACATGTTTCAACCAATCTTTAATGATTTTTCATGTTCATCGCTATTTCAAAATAAAGGTCTGAACATGCCTTATGAGTATGAAAATATGCTTGTTGCAAATTGATAAATTACTGCTCCTCTGTAATTTATTTTGTAATCAATTATGTAAACTAGAGATTCTAAGCTTTCAAATGATATATAGTTTGTCAAGATTAGTTTAGGTTTAGTATAGAATATTACGGTTTTAAATATGTAATGGCAAACGTCCCACCTGTGGGACGGTGACAGTTAAGTGGGCTCCTTTACTGGTAGTAGCTACAATAATACTCAAACATTTCACTGTTAACCAATGAGGAAACCATTGCTTTTATCAATGGAACGTGGAAAAACAGGTAGAATCTGCTTCAAATGTTATTACATATAAAAATAATAAATCCTCCATATCAACATAGACTAGTAAGCCTATACTGTAGGCTTGTGGTCACGATGGAGCGATTTGACTAATCAGATGAATGAGGCGTTTCGGTGCCGCCCACATGTGCCAATAAAATATTGCACCAATGAACTGATTTATAAACCACAAAATGGAAACAAGATTTCGGCTCTGTTAAACAAAACAAAAAAAAAACAGGTTTCCCCGTTTTTCATTTGCCAGTTTGAATGATCGGATGATACACGGACCACACCTACTCATTCTCTCTCATGTTCCACATTTTAGAAAAATTCAACAAAAGTGTACAATAAAACAAAAACTGACTAATGTGCAATGAGCAAATAAACTTGTATCAAAATTAAACATTTTATCTTCAACATCATTTAGTCAAGGTGCATAAACAATCCAAGTACTTAAAGGGATAGTTAACCCAAAAATAAAAATTTGATGTTTAGCATCCAGTGTGCGAGGTCTGAAAACACGCGTATATCTCAATGAGTGCGAGAGATCACTTCCGGCGTCAGAGTGCATTCAGACCTCACACACTGGATGCAAGGCAGTTGGACATAGTGGTGTATTAGAGGTGAAAAATGACATAAATACTGTTCAGTTTCTCGCACAAACCGATCGTTTCGTGTCTTAGGATATCAATGTGTCGTCACGAGCCGTAGGGTTTAATTTGGATTTGTCTGTGCATTTTTTTTTTTTTTTTTACTCTTATGCTGCGTTCACACCGAACGCGTCTGGGATCTGAGGCGTCTGATTTACATGTTAAGTCAATGTAAATGCGCGTCTAGGTGTCCTGCTGCGCGAATCAAGCGTCTAGCGAGGCGCGAATCGGCCGTTGATGCGCGAATGGCGCGGCGCGAATTGAGCGTTCACGCGGCTGACGCGCGAAATGAGCATCTGACGCCCAAACGCCCGAGTTGAAAAATCTTAACTTTGGCGTAAATTCGCGGCGCGTTAACCAATCAGGGACTCTGCTTTGGTAGTAACGTGTTTATGATGTGTTCAGTGGTGGAGACCAGAACAAAGATGTCGCTGTGTGTAGCCACCCTGAGCTCTATGATGATCATTATATTTTTATCGAGACAGGAATAAAAAGGACCTTGCCTGGAAGAGAATAAGCGAAGAAATCGGACAATCTGGTTAGTTGTAAAACTTTTTGCATGATTTTAGCCGTTGATACTAGCCCACCTGCTAGCTAGCAAAAATCGGCCGGCATAACCGAGTTAAATTGCCGCTACAGGTTTCCAACTGACGAGATGATGTGTTTATTCAGAGGATCTGTGCAGAAAGAGATGAAAGCCCCTCCCATGACGTGAATTCGCGTCTGAACACACTTTGTTTAGACGCGCGAATTGAGCGAATTGAGCGAATTTTACGCGCGTCTGAAGCATCTGACTTCAAAATGTTCAATGTTCGGTGTGAACGCAGCATTATAGGTGGAGTTCCCATTGACATGCATTATACGGCTGACAGACAGCAACGGTTGGAGTTAAATCATCATTTGTGTTCTACTGAAGAAACAAAGTCACCTACATCTTGGATTGGTTGGTCACCTACATCTTGGATGTAAGTAGATAAACATCAAATTTTCGTTTTTGGGTGAACTATCCCTTTAAGCATAAGCCTTTAGATCAAGAGGCATTTAAGATTGAACTATGTCTAAATTTGTGGTAGATACAATATAGTAGATTCAGAAAGAAATTCACCTTTTTAAAATGAAATGCTTTTGTGTTGCATATTAGTATTGACATCATCACCACAGAAGAGATGTTTAAAACATAATTTCTCTTGCCTTTGCATTCTTCAGAAGCATATCCTCTCTCCCCAGACCTGGTCCCACAACCAGACTGTGAAGCCTGGGCAGCCATTTCTCAATCTCCTCCACAGCATTGGGACTGTCTCTGGAAGAACACACAGCCAGGAGAGAAACAGCACCACATAAGAACCATCATGCTCAAATTTCTCTCAACATGACATAAATAATAATAATTAAAAAAATGTTTTAGCTGGCATAATAGACTAAAATTAAATATCCCTGGAGGTCCATAAAAACGATTTGTCAGAAACTCTTGTCTAATGGCCACCAGAGATATTGAATAAAAGCCACTAGTAATCAAAGTTCCTGCTCACAGCACTGGATGGACGATGAGTTCAGGACTGTAGGATTTGATGACTGGAGCAGCATCTTTGGTGCAGAACACATGAGACAGATCGGCTCCCTGGAAAACAGGCAGGAAGAGCAGAAGGTTCAAAGGATAGTTCACCCAAAAATGAACCCAAGATTTACTCACCTTCAAGCCATCCTATGTGTGTATGACTATCTTTTTTCAGACAAACAAAATGAGAGTTATATTATAAAATATCCTGGCTCTTCAAAGCTTAATAATGGTAGTGACGGTGCTCCTGATTTTGAAGTCCAAAAAAGTGCATCCATCCATCATAAAAATAATCCATACGACACCAGGGGGTTAATAAAGACCTTCTGAAGCGAAACGATGGGTTTTTGTAAGAAAAATATCCATATTTAAAAAAAAAATATTAACTAAAATAACTAGTTTCCAGCAGACGGCCTACACAAGTAGACTTATGCCAAAAGAGTAATGCATGGCGCAATGGCGAATGCAGAAGCACAGAGGATAGAGCAAACAAAACACTGATCAAAAATTAGAAGTTTAAAATGATACATTTTAAAGTGAAATGTCGGAGGATTTCGATATAAGTGAAGAGGCGCTTGAGTTGCCCAGCCCTATTTGTTAGAAACTTACGTTACTCCTACATCATGCATCATACTATGTCTCCTGGAAGCTAGATATTTTAGTTTATAAAAATTTAAATATGGATATTTTTCTTGCAAAAACTTCACTTCAGAAGACCTTTATTAACCCCCGGAGCCGTATGGATTACTTTTATGATGGATGGATGCAATTTTTTGGACTTCAATCAGAAGCTTCATTCACTACCATTATAAAGCTTGGAAAAGCAAGGATATTTTAAAATATAACTCCGATTGTGTTCAACTGAATGAAGATAGTCATATACCTTGGGTGGCTTGAGGGTGAGTAAATCATGGGATAATTTTCATTTTTGGGTGAACTAACCCTTTAATGATTAGTAATAAACTGATTTCTGCCAATATTTTAGCATTTTGAGATTATCAGACAACTGTGTCATCTTTGTTGTTTAACAGAAGCACAAGCTCCCATTGTGTCAGCTATAAACACACACACCACCATTCAAATGTATGATTGGTAAGATTTAATCTTTCTTTTGAAACAATAAGTCTCTTCTCTGTACATTAAGGCTGCACGTATTTGATAAAAATACAGTAAAACAGTAATACAGTGAAATATTATTACTATTTAAAATTACTTTTCTACTTTTTTTTTTTTTTTTTAAATGTCATTTATTCCTGTGATGGCAAAACTACATTTGCAGCATCATTTCTTGTGTCTTGTGTCACATGATCCTTCAGAAATAACTCTAATATGCTGCTCAAGAAACATTTCTTATTATTATCAATATAGAAAACTCTTGTTCTACATTTTTACAGGATTCTTTGATGAATGGAAAGTTTAAGGAGGAAGTGGTGCGGCCACGCTTTCCATGCGTTTTTAGACACAATATGTGAACGGCCCCTAAAAGAACAGTTTTTATTTTAAATAGAATGTATTTTTTTGTAATACAACTATTTACTGTCACTTTTGATCAATTTAATGCATCCTTGCTGAATAAAAGTTTAAATCTTACTGGCCTCAAACTTTTGAATGACGTTTTTTTTTTTTTTTTTTTTTACACAAAATACCCACACATTGTCCAGGAAGAAACCACTTTTGCCTTTTACTTCATTTTTTTTTCCTTCACATCAATGTATTATAGGAATGTCCAACTATTTCATGTGTTATACGTTTATGTTTGACTATATAATTGTTCTGTGTGTTGTATGTGCAGTCAGACTTGTAATATGTCAAACTGTCACAGCAGTCACATATCAGCTTTGACAGGCCAGAAGCACACAGTCCATAATCACTTTCAGTTGATAATGTGACAATATCATTGAACACTCTCTAAATACACACCTTTTCCAAGTGTAGCAACTCAATGTAATAACTGCACATAATGTAAAAACATGACAAAGTTTTTGGTGAGTTTATAATGTAATACAGTGCTGCTTAATATTGTTTTTTTTTTTTTTTGTAGAAACTGTGAAACATTTTTGTTCAGGATTCTTAGATAAATGAATAAAACGATGTGTAAATGAAACCACTTAAAAGGTAAGGTAGGCAATTTTTTGGTTACACTTTATTTTAATGTGTCCCTATTACTGTGTAATTATACATATAAGTACTGAGTAATATAAATTAAGTACATGTACTTTAGGTTTAGGGTAAGATTAGGTTTTGGTTTAGGGTTAGTTGCATGTAATTATGCATAATTTATGGTTATTACTATAGTAAATACATGTAACGTCTATCAAGAACACATTAAAATAAACACTTTTTGTTACACTGGTTGAAACTCTTTACATCCTGATAGCAATCAATAACAGAAGAATGTTCGTCCGAATGCAATAATACAATGTCCAACCTGCACGTCAACATACGTATTTCCATACCTCCGCGCAAAAATTTCACGTCTGCAGTGCGTTCCATGAGGCCATGCAGAGTTGTAGACAGACAGTCACTGAGCGCCACAAACAAACAGCAGCTTCCATTTAACAGTTCCTCCTGAACCAAAACAACGAGTTTATGCTGCATTCACATTATGTCGTAACTGTAATTACGATATGGCAACCCCTAACGTTCTACCCGGAGCTGTTCACGTCCTCAGACTCGGATTTATGCGTTTTTTTTTTTTTTTGTCAACACCAAAATTAATCTGCCACAGTCAGGTTGTACAAGTCAGAGCTCCGCAAGTTGTTTACATTCATTATTACTGTAATACTATGTACTTCGAGACATGAGGTAACTTAACACCGTCTCTCGTCTCGTGACAATTTGCATAATCTGCTGTATGCGTTCCTGTGTTTAAAAGGACTCTCTGAAAGGAGGGTGGGATCTCATGCTTTAGCCTCTCCAAAATTGCCAACCCTACCTTTAAAGGTGCCCTAGAACCAGTTTTTACAATGTAATATAAGTCTAAGGTGTCCCCTGAATGTGTCTGTGAAGTTTCAGCTCAAAATACCCCATAGATTTTTTTTAATTAATTTTTTTAACTGCCTATTTTGGGGCATCATTAACTATGCACCAATTCAGGCTGCGGCCCATTTAAATCTCTCGCTCCCTGCCCTCCTGAGCTCTCGACTATAAGTGCAGTTATACAGTGCATAAACAAAGTTCACACAGCTAATATAACCCACAAATGGATCTTTACAAGATGTTTGTCATGCATGCTGCATGCATGCTTCGGATCATGTGAGTATTGTATTTATTTGGATGTTTACATTTGATTCTGAATGAGTTTGAGGCTATGCTCCGTGGCTAACGGGCTAACATTACACACTGTTGGAGAGATTTATAAAGAATGAAGTTGTGTTTATGCATTATACAGACTGCAAGTGTTTAAAAATGAAAATAGCGACGGCTCTTGTCTCCATGAATACAGTAAGAAACGATGGTAACTTTAACCACATTTAACAGTACATTAGCAACATGCTAATGAAACATTTAGAAAGACAATTCACAAATATCACTAAAAATATCATGTTATCATGGATCATGTCAGTTATTATTGCTCCATCTGCCATTTTTCGCTATTGTTCTTGCTTGCTTACCTAGTCTGTTGATTCAGCTGTGCACAGATCCAGACGTTAATACTGGCTGCCCTTGTGTAATGCCTTGAACATGGACTGGTATATGCAAATATTGGGGGCGTTATGACAGATTCGCCTGTTTTTCGGAAGGCTTTTAAACAAATGAGATTTATATAAGGAGGAAGAAACAATGGAGTTTGAGACTCACTGTATGTCATTTCCATGTACTGAACTCTTGTTATTCAACTATGCCAAGATAAATTAAATTTTTGATTCTAGGCCACCTTTAAGTATTGTGAAGACAATTCACTGTGCATCTCCCTAAAGAACAAAAAGACAAAATGCAGATGAGAAAGACAAAATGGAGTGGATTTTGAACATATACTTACTACTTTCAAAGCTGAAATAGCTGCAAAGAAAGGTGCTCCTGTGTACCTAACAAGAAAAATACAAATATGTAAGTTTCACCAAGAAATTGTATACAGAAAGAATAAACAGAAGTAAACAGCCTGCAAAGTACCATAACGCTCAATTCACAGCACACAGCACCTAATAAAATACTACTTGTGGCAGAGAAAGCCTTGATGGTATGTGGTTGAAAGTGAAAAAGTGAGTAAGGTGCAAGCTCTACAAATAAGACAGTCTAAACCAGTCTACCAGCTTCTGAATTTTTTTTTGTCATTGTTTAGTTGGCCATGAATTAGCAGAATCCACTGAAGCTCCATTACAGCTGCTTACCTAGTAATTTGGTAATTGTATAGCCCTGAAATAAGATCTGCACGTCACTTACTCTTGACATCCTCCAATGATTCCAATGCGTCCATCCTGACCCTTGTGTTTTTTGGATGTCAGTGGAGGAATTATGTTTCTTACAAGAGGAATGACATTGTCCATTGCTGCCGTGCCCAGAGAGAAAGAGCGCTCTATGACTGAGAGAAGTAACAATCAATCATTAGTTTTAAATTATCACAAACCAGAGCAGCTTTGTTCAGTTCCATGCATTGAGACTATACAAATTCACAGAGATACAGTCACTTTAACAGGTTTATACTTTATTAAAAGAACTTGTTTAACCAAAATGAAAATTCTGTCATTATTTTTTTCCATCATTTATATTATTTTAAACCATGTTGGGCTTTTTTCAATGAAACACAAAAAAGAATATTAAGAATGATAAAACCAGTCCACTATATCAGAGTCTTCTGAAGCCACTTGAGCTTGAAACCTAGGCTTTTATTCACTGAAAATCTTCCCTTCGGTGTAGCTCATAACTCTGTATTTTACATATTCAACCCACAGCATCATGTTCACTTCCGAACCAATGCTGTTTTAGCATCAATGACATCAAACCAACCACTATTTTTAAATCGGAGCATGAACGCAGATTATTATATATTTCAGAGCTTGAGCACTGGGGAGGATTATCAGTGAACAATGACTAAATTATTGGTATGCTTTAGAAGACACTGAATATAGCCATAAGGACCACTTTTATGATGTTTTAGGAGCCTTTTCGTTCATAATGTGGCATCATCATTGTATGGAAAATATGCATGTCCATTGCGTTCAAAACAGGATAGCCAAGCTGAATTCTTGTTTTGTTTTGTTTTTTTGAAATGAATGAAACGTTTCTAATTGTTCTGCTTTCGTACACACACACACTCACAAATGAATGCAGTTTGAAGAAACCAAAACACCTGCATCAAGATTTGTGTTCCACTAAAATAAAAAAAAAGACAGAATTTCCATCTTTGGATGAACTATCCTTTTCATGTGATTTTAGCAGTAAAGCATTGAGTAAAATGCTGTTTTTCGATTTCATCACAAATAGCAATGCAAAATAAATGGCAACTCTAGACGAACATTGTGTGTCACCCTCTTCCATGAGCAGACCTGGGCCAGCTGGTTGGCTGTGGCTGGCAAACTCGGTCAAGGCAGGCGGATGTTTACGATTCCCAAAAGAGGGACGCGTGAGGGGCACGGTGGGGTTAGTCTGGGGAATACAAGAGGGCTGCGGAGTGGCAGACGGCACAGGAGAGGGTGTGCTGATGCCAGCGAAAATCTGGCCCAACATCTGTAGCATCTGCAACTCTCTGGAATGTTCCTCCTCCCTGCGCTTATCCTCAGCCTGAAGACGCTGCTCCTCAAGCCGGTAGAAGTTGTCTTCCGCTTCCATGCTCTGCTCCAAGAACTTCTCCATCAGCTTCTCCAGCGACATGTTCGCGAACCGCTTCTTGCTTCTCCGTGGCCTGCTCGACGAGGACGCGGGCGGGTTGGTCTTCGCTAGGCTGCTCTGTTTGGTTGGAAATGAACCTTTGGAAGAAGAACACACAGATATTAACAAGCACACACATGGAGGAAACCAGACTGATTAGGCTAAAGATGGCAGATCATTGCTTTCTGACTGATCAGAATAAGTTGACATACTCATGCCTCCTACTGTCACCGGAATGGGGCAGGATGGATACTCAGTTTTGACTGGATGCTCCATAAAAGAGCATTCACCACTGCCATCCATGTGAGTCTCCTGCAAGAGTTCAGTACTCTCAGCATCTTCATCCATCGTTTCATCTCCCCCAACGGCAACACTATCAATATCCTGCCTCTCTACTAAGGATCTATTGCTCAATATCCTCTCCATCTCGTCGTAGAACTTGCACATCTTGTGGTACTGCCCATTTTTCCTGGATCCCTCCTTCGCTTGGAAATACTGCCTCTTTAAGCTCTTAACCCGTATTCTGCATTGGTCTGGTGTCCTATCGAAGCCCAGTTCGCACAAACGGTTCGCGACGTCTCGGTAAACGTGGCTATTCCTAAAGTTTCCGTCCAGCGCAGTCTGCACGTCGTGCTCACCCCAGATATTCAACAGCGCTCTGGTCTCCATGTCCGACCACAGGAAACCGCGCGTTGCATTCACTAACATGATGGTCGAAGCAACCGAGCACGAATTCAACTCGGCTTCGCATCGATCAGGCTGCGATATCTAGGCCTTGTTTAGACGACGTTTCGTGCAGTTTCCGAGCGCATAGCGACAAAGGCCTCGCCGAGATTAACTGAGCTGGTTTATGCAAAGCTGCTTAGAACTTCGCCAGTGTTTACCGCGCCAACAACAGTGAGAACGTCACCGCAATCTTGTGTACCACGTCATCGCAATGGTGCGCTCCACGCCACGGCTCAGTGGCGAAAACAGTAAAACAGCTTCCAAGAGCACTTTTGGAAAACCGTATGCTCAGTTTATCGTGCTCGGTGTTGAAAAAAGCACTTAAGCTAAACAGTTTAAGTCGGGTAGCAAAAATAACATCGTGAAGCGTTGTTCAAAACCTCCACGCGATTCAGTTTAAAGCTAAATAATCTTCAAAAATGAATCCAACATGCTGCACGACTTCAAATAAACACATCCTGCTGACTAACAACATAAATCACCTGGCTTTGCACAAACCCGTGGTGTTATACTGATACAAATGCATTCAATTAAACATATATATCGGAAGCATTTGGGCACTGTTTGTATATTATGTGTCACTTTCGACTCTGAATTTACCTTTATCATACAGAAACACTGCTGCAATCGCAATGGTTAGAGTTACCACGCCGAGAAGTGAACATTCACGTCCATGCATTCCGTCCTGCTCAACCTATAGTTTGGGAAACCAACCAACGATAAACTCCGATCTTACCAAGTGCCAGAATTAGTGGCTGTTCAGAGAAAATGAAGGTGGCACGTTTGAGCAGATTCATCAAGTTCACGGGTAAACAAACACTGTTCAGGTGGAGAGTGGGAGCTGTGGAGCTTTGTACAGGGATTAGATGCAGTATCCAGTCAGATAACAGGAACAAAGTTCAGTATTTATTCTGATTATGGGTCTGTGTTGCACGACTTCACACAGAAGAATTGTCCTCCCTCTATAATCATCAGACTTCCGCTGACGCTCTGCTTATGCGTGATGACATAAGCGAAATTCAGTCCGCATGTGACATGAAATAAACCCAAAACAACGCCACTCACTGTAGCGACGACTGCTCACATTGATATTGAAACTGCAAATAACTGCGATATTTATTTAGCACCGCCTTTACTGTTTACTTCCTGTGACGTTGGCACTGAAGTTAAATTTGCCCCGCCTGTAAAAGATGGGAAGTCTGATTCATTTTGGCGAATCGGTTCCTTTGAACAGTTTTTTTTTTTCAAAGAACCGGTTACTTTTTTTTAAAGGATTAGTTCACTTCTGAATTAAAATTTCCTGATAATTTACTCACCCCCATGTCATTCAAGATGTTCATGTCTTTCTTTCCTCAGTCGAAAAGAAATTAAGGTTTTTGATGAAAACATTCCAGGATTTTTCTCCTTATAGTGGACTTCAATGGCCTCCAAACGGTTGAAGGTCAAAATTACAGTTTCAGTGCAGCTTCAAAGGGCTTTAAACGATACCAGACGAGGAATAAGGGTCTTATCTAACGAAACGATCGGTCATTTTCAAAAAAATAATAATAATTTTTATAAATTTGAACCATAAATGCCATAAATCTTGAACTAGCTCCATTCTTCTTCTTCTTCTCTATTAGAATTCCAGCAGTGTAGACACTGCTAAGTGTATTACTGCCCTCCACAGGTCAAAGTTTGAACTAAATTGTCATATACAATATGCTAGTGCAAGTATATAACATTTATGGTTAAAAAGTATATAATTTTTTGTTTGTTTTTCGAAAATTACCAATTGTTTCGCTAGATAAGACCCTTATTCCTCGTCTGGTATCGTTTAAAGCCCTTTGAAGCTGCACTGAAACTATAATTTTGACCTTCAACTGTTTGAAGGCCATTGAAATCCACTATAAGGAGAAAAATCCTGGAATGTTTTCATCAAAAACCTTAATTTCTTTTCGACTGAAGAGAGAAGAACATGGACATCTTGGATGACATGGGGGTGAGTAAATTATCAGGATATTTTAATTTGAAAGTGAAACCTTTAATGCAAAAAAAAAATATATATATATATATATGAAATATATATATATATATATTCAAAGATTTGTAAAGGCATATACAACTCACACCAAGTAGAAAACAAATAAACATAGATAAGAATATGTGAAGTAAACTAAGTCATGCCAGGGGTAAAATTACAACACTTTTAAGTAACAAAAAGCTTCATAGGTCTTTCTTGCTTTTTTGTTCTTAATTTTGTCTAATGTAGTACCATATTATTTAATTTCTTTTATATAATGTTCAAAGTTTGGCTTAGCTTTAGTCCATTTTTTCACATGAATGTGATATTTTCCAAGTAAAATAAAAAGTTGTATAAGGAAGCATATCGTACAGATCACTTTGTATACATGTTCCAAACAACCTGGAAATGAAATTAGAAACATCCAACAAAAATATTTTTGAATATATACAATCAAGAACAGGTTACAAAAGTGATTCAAGTGATTTATTTACGTCAGGACGTAATTCATCACAAGCCCTGCATCCCAATGTGCTTACTATCCACCCTACCCACCCTAAAAAATGATGAATATTACTAATATCACATAGTATTTAGGATGGATATTATGCACATTGAAACACAGGCATGGTCCCTGCATCCAAGCATACACTGAAATGTTAGGAATATTTGATTAATTTGCTATGTCTGTTGCCAACAGTTAGTATACATCAAATCATGGTGATCATAAACTTTTGAAATCAGAAGTTAAGCAATACCTGAAGACAATTTATAATATGAAAAACAAGAAAGCTGTAAAATTGTACAGTGTAGCCTATGTAACATTACTTCTATCTATGTTTTATTATTATTATTATTTGTATATGTATTTAATTTATTTTAGTTATTTTATTTAGTTTTCATTAAAACTGTCTTCATATACCATATGGCTATTGTAAAAAAAAAAATAAAAATAAAAAAAAAAGCTCTAAAATGTTCAAACAAAGCCAAATGTAGCCTAAGCACATTTAGCTGATAAAATGTGATTACGTTTTATTAATAAGTACATTTATTGTATTTTTTTTACTATGTTACAGCCATCATTAAGATTATAAAAACATATAATTAGCATTTACATTAAACAATAATAAAAATCATTTAAACTGGGAGCTAGTTTTTGCTCGAGAAGAGCTCGGATTGATTCAGTCCGATTCTTGAACGAATCTTGACTCAATAGAATGATTCATTGGCGAATCGGACAACACTACCACTAAACCCAACTCGAAAGTTCTGTAGTTAGAAAATCGCAGTCGTTACTCATTTTATTTTTTTAAACTTGCTATTGAATTTTCTGACTTAACCCACACGGATGGGATTTATTTCACCAAGCTTTGTACGGAGGACGTAATAAGATTATGCACTTTAAATCGCAGGCTGCGATAGCCCGTCCTCTGGATTGTTTATGTGGTGATTTTACCTGTAAGAGTTGAGTGTGCGTGAGTGGCATGTGTTTGGAGACATGCCTCAAGCCACAAGGACCAAGAAACCCGACGTGAAAGTCGTCATTCTGGGGGACATGAACGTAGGAAAGACTTCTCTCCTCCACAGATACACGGAGAGGAAATTTAAGGACACTATAAGCACAGTCGGAGGGGCGTTCTTTCTCAAACAGTGGGGACCCTACAACATATCCATATGGGACACTGCAGGTTGGCTACTTTTACACTTTATTTAGTAAAACAGAGCCCAAAATACATGAACACGTTATTACAGTGTGTTTTGCAAAAGCTGTTTTTCATATAAAAGAATACCAACCAAGTCAGCTGAACTAAATAAATGTTAGGTTAAATTGATTTCAATCATATCTTGTTTTGTTACTTTTTTTAAATGTGAGTTTCTTCATTTGTTGTTACATTCTGATTTAGAGCTCAAAACTGCTTTCTCACAGCGACGGCCTTGTTTTATTTTGTAAATGTCAGCACTTTTTGTTCCTTATTCTGATATTTAAGAACTGGCTCTGTCATGGGTGAAGTTCACAGAAAAAAAAAGTACATTTTTTTTTTAGTAAATAAGTAAACCAGAAGATAAATGGCTTGGTCAATGGTCAATGTTTGAACACTTCACCCATTAAAAGCACTTATTTAACAAGTATTTTGTATAATAATATCATTCTTAAGATATCTATCTATCTATCTATCTATCTATCTATCTATCTATCTATCTATCTATCTAATTTCCTGTGGAATTTTACTCTGTTCAGATGACAGATGACCCCGTGTAGTGCTGTTTTTGTGGTCTCTTATCTGGCAAAAAGTCACATGCTTGTGTGCTAGTCAGATGAGTGTATTGAATCCTTGTGTGTGTGTGTGTGTGTGTGGAAACTAAAGGTTTCACTGGTCACACAGTTGTTTCTCAGGGGTGGGGGTCTAGGATCGAGGGACGAAAGACATTCACTATCAAGTTATGAAACTGTACTTTTCTCAGTTTTTCTAAATGTGTGTGTGTGGATTTGTGTTTAATGGAAAAATGATCAACAACCTAAATTTCCAAGAAAAAGTAAAGCATACAGATCATCATGTGAGCAAAAAGACACTATCATTTTGCTCACATGATGATCTACATGCTTTACTTCTTTTTTTTTTTTTCATGTTTCAAGCCTTTAACCCTGTAAAGCCTATTGTATTATATTTGATACATTAATTTCTGCCTCTAAAATACCAGCATGATCAAAACATTGCTTCTGCCTTCTGATTGTTTTTATGAATTAAAAGTCATTTTAGTATAATCCTAAAAATGGTGTCAGGTCTGTGGTACATGTGCCTTTTTGCTTTGAAATATATATATATATATATATATATATATAAGTAAACATAACTTTAATATTGTTATTAATATTTCAAGATGAATATTTACTGGACTGAAATAACTTAGGTTACTTGATTATTCATACATATATATTTTAGAAAAATTGTGTTACAATGTATCAAATATGATACAACAGGTTTTTGAGGTACGTTTACTTTTAATCATTGTATTGCATTATATGTTTTGGCCCCACAGTAAAAACTACAGAGCTTTTATCATATAACTAAGCATTTAAAGGGTTAGTTCACCCAAAAATGAAATTTATGTCATTAATTACTCACCCTCATGTCGTTTCACACCCATAACGACCGTCGTTCATCTTCAGATCACAAATTAAGATATTTTTGATGAAATCCCCCATAGAAAGCAACGTTATTACCGTCATTCAAGGTCCAGAAAATCAGTAAAGAAGTCATTAAAATAGTCAACAAGACTACAGTGTTTCAACCGTAATGTTATGAAGCGACAAGAATACTTTGTGCACAAAAACAAAAATAATGATTTTATTCAACAATTTCTTCTCTACCCTGTCAGTCTTGTATGCAGTTGATGCAGTGAATGCAGTTCAGCACTTCAGTGTTTACGTCCGAACGCCTGCTCAGTATTGGCCAACGCTGTTCACGTGAGCACCACGATGCATGCTTGTATATAGTGTTGTCACCGACTGCGATACCAAGTCGGTACTGAAATTTTAAAAATGTGATGCTTTGAGCGCTGTTGAGCGGATTCAAAAACACCTCTGATTGTCACACGCTTAACAGATATGTCTGTGATTGGCTTCAGTGATCAACGCTTCAAAAACAGTAGTCATCAATGACGCTCTTCACTGAGCGCTTACACAGATACACATGGGAGAATTTGAAAGCAGGTGTCTATCAGCGGACCAGTTCAAATGTAAACTTGAAATGTATTCTATGACATCAAACCATTTATGACGTCACACTTAAAGTTGCATAAGTCTCAGATGTGCTGATTTGCAGCTTAGTTTCACTGGGGAGGGAGTTTTGAGTTGTTAAAATACGTACAATTTTTTTATGCACAATGAACTAGGGATGCTCCAATTGGCAGAAGATCGATATCGGTTGATAATCACATTCGACTGCATCTGAAATCACATTTTCTCTAGGTGGTACTTATTTTGAATAAGTAATTACTTCACGGCCACTAAAAAAAGTATGTTCTATATAACATGAGTGTGTGTATTATGAATGTAATCCGGATGTAGCCTACTACATTCTCCATGTTGTCATTATCATACATTGTCATTTACAAATCCTCTCCATTGGCCTCATGTGTGTCTGCTGCACGTGTTTTGTGCATGAGCCAGAGTCCTGCACGGGTCCATTTTTGGAGACCCGCTCCCGCCCGTACCCGCAAAGTTCAGCACCAGATCCGACCCGTCACCCGTGATAATATCAAAATTAAATCCGCACCCGCCCAGACCCGTTAATATTTGGCCCGTTACCCGACCCGTGCCCGTGATAAATCACACATGCTAAAATCATTCCAATTAAAGTGCTTTATTTTTTTAAAATTTAAAGTTCTTAACTTTTAAAAAAATCTTAAAATTCTTTAAAGTTAATTTCGTTTTGTATTAATTGTATCTTAATTTTAATCAATATTTCATCAACCAATTGCTTGTATTTAATAAATAAGTAAATATAGCAGACAATAGATGATCACGACACGGAGGCGCCGGGGAGAACTGGAGCTCGTATCATAAATGAACTAAAACTCAGCGTATAAGGTAACTTGGCCTACTTGCCTCACAGACCTGAGGAAAATATCTATATTGGAATGTCTACTTTTAAACAGAGCAATTCAAAACGAAAGAAAACAGACTGCTCTCTGCTTATGTAATCCGAATGAAATGTGCATTTCTCTCAGGCGCGTTCACTACTGCGAAGATCGCGAGTCAGCATCGTCAACTTCATCTTTGCAGCCACTGACACAGAAAACACTTGTTTAATAATAAACAATTAACATGTCTCCTTGCTATATTTTACATAATCATAATCATTAGGCTACTTTTTTGCCGGTTCTTTGTGACAGCTTTTAGGTGCTTTATTGGCAGCACAACCCTTACATGTTAGCCTACATCAGTGTTTCTCAACCCTGGTCCTGAAGGACCCCCAACACTGCAGGTTTTGTCTTTCTCCCTAATTAAACACACCTGATTCAACTCATCAGCTCATTAGAAGAAACTCCACTACCTGAAATGAGTGTGTCAGACAGAGGAGACTTTCAAAATGTGCAGTGTTGGGGGTCCTCCAGGACCAGGGTTGAGAAACACTGGCCTACATGAACTCATCACGACCGCATCAGCACAGAAAACATGGAGATGCAACGCTTGCTCCAACTAGGCCATAGACATCTGTGCAACTAGGCTACGAGAAGCATCAACAAAAGTCGCACTGTCACAGTGGTGGTGACGTGATGGGTCAAATGTCATATTGTTGTTGCGTATAATGGTAATTTAGACATACAAATATTGTGCATATTTTTCATCCGCGCTACTACCCGCCCGCAAGGAGTTAATTATCCGCCCGCATCCCCGCCCGTGAATTTTAGGCATGTCACAATCCACCCGTTTTATCCACTTTTATGCGGGTATCCGCGGGTACCCGACCCGTTGCAGGACTCTGGCATGAGCCGCATGCACCTCAAAACTACACACTCTAATAATGACCTTGATTTATCGACCATTGATTAAATTATTATTGACAATTAATTGATCGTAGATTAACCGTTATCAACACTTTAGAATCTTGATGGAAGTTGTGGGTCATCCTGGTACTTTTTGCCTACTCTTTTATGAGTACTGTGAATTTGGAGACGTCTTTTGTCACATACTGTTTTTCGCCTAATATATAGTAGGGGAGTATGTGATTTCATATGCAGCCTATGACTCGATCGGCCGATCTCATGAACCGATCCCAATTTGATGACGTAAAACACGTGATGACGTCAAACTTAAGCGCCGTAGTCATGTCATCACCAGTGAAAAATTCACCATATGCCATTTAGGACTATGTTCTTATGAAATGTCATATGGAGAAACATTGGCTAAAGGATTTAATACAATGAACCTGATTCACTGCTTCTGTCATCTCCTCTCTGTTTCTGAGGCGGGGCTCAAGCAGCTCCTCCTCCACACACACACACACAGAGCAGATAGGAAAACTGAGCGCATGATTACCTGCATCTGTCCTTCATCAGGTCAAGTTATATATTCATGAAAAAAAATCAGTTTGCCATTAGTTGTCAGAAGATGAAAGCGATATCTTTGTTGTAGTATCCTTTCAACATTTAAGTGGATTTCCCTTGACTGGCGTCAGCGCTGTTCATTGCATTGAATCAATACATTTATCTCTGAAGTGAAGTTACCCAACTTACCCGAAGTTGCCCAAGTGACATTTCTCGACGATTGAGCCTTGTAAAGTGGCACTCAAAGTTAAATTTATTTCAAAACCTTGCATGTTGAAAAAAAAACGTTTTGGTTACGTATGGTAACCAAAGTGCACTTCAGTTTTGTTCTGAGGAGCCAAGTTAGCATCTCAGTGATGCGTGTAATTCGAAGGTGAACCGTAGAAACTGTCTAATTAATACATTAAAGTATGCATCCTTTAGGTCTATTGCCGCGAACCAATCCTGATAATGGACACATGTGAGTATGCGTCAGACAGTGAGCATTTTGAACTGGAGCCAAAGAAGGGCCCAATTCAAAACTCATCAATTAAGGATTGGTCTCAGGCCACCACCCTTCTTGGGTACAATGAAGTAAGGGCTGTAGAAACCCTTTTCAGCTTGGGGGACAGGCTCTACCGCTTCCTTAACAGAAGGTTCCCGATCTCCTGCCGCAGGACAGTCTCGAACTGAGGTAAGGAGAACACTACTGTACCCAGGCAGACAGCTGGCGAACTGAATCACATAACCGAGCCGGATTGTCCTGACCAACCAGCATAACAGGCTGGGGAGCACTAGCCATGCACCCAAGCGCTGCACGAGCGGTACTAAAGGGACGATATCCATGGTGAGGTGGAGCAAGGTCCGTCACGTAGGGAGGCACTGCGTTGCAAAAAACCCATGACACGTGGTGCACCTTGGTCCGAGGGCCCACAGTGGCAGAGGTGCTGTGGAAAACATCAGGCATCAGAGCGCGGGAAGGCGTGGGAGTCGCGTCCACTGGGGTCCTGGTTCAGACTTTCAGTGTGCTACCATTACGAGAACGAGGGCCAAGCACACCAAGAGAAGGAATTTTGCCCAGGGAGAGAGAAAACTGCTCTTTTGTGAGGTTGTATAATTCATTCCTGTTCCCCCCAAAGGAATGAGGCTCGTCCAGTGTTGCCACAACCTCTCTGTCCCCGGGTTGCCCGTCTCAGGACCGCTTCGAAGCCTTACGAGGGCCTGCTGACTGGTGGGTGGCGCCACCTGTTTGCGAGAAGACCACTAAGGTCTGGCTGCTGGCCCACAGATGGGGTGTGAGAGCCTGGGGGTTTGGCTTCCTGTGGACATCGTCTGACCCAGGGCCTGCGCTGCACCCTTTGTAGCCTGAAGGGCACAACTGACTGCTAAACGCATTTCCTGCAACCACTGGGACAGAACTACCCAGATCTTTTAATGCTTTGGCCTGAGGGTAGTGAGAGTGGAGGAACCACTGAGGTGTGTTCTGACAGAATTTTTATTTATTTATTTGTTTGTTTTTGTCTTCCATAACTTCGTGATTTCCTTGTGCACATCCAGGAAAATAAAATCGGGGAGGAGCACTGCAAAGTACAGCGCTTCACCCCCAGAAAATAATCATCTGACCGCGAGCACTCGAGTGAGGCACCTAAGCACACTCAAGCCCATGCACGCAGCAGCTTGGGAAAGCATGGCTGCCAATTTAGCGTCAGCCCCAGACTGAGCTATCACATTTAAAAGTGAAAGCTCAACCGAGTCATCTGCTTCAAGAGGCATAACCCCACCCTCTGATGCTGTGATTGACAACTCGTCATCCCTGCGAGCTCTATAGATTAAGCGGACTCACAAATGAGCCGCATAAATCATCTAGAGATTTAAACGGAGGAACTGAGTGTGCTGGGGAATGGGAGGCTTGCAGGGATTTACCCGTTGAAGATACTGCCATTAAAATCCTCAGATTGCCAACAGCACTCGCCGCCGAGGCTTCATACCTGTGGGTAGAAGGACCAGGACGGGGAGCTACTGAAGAGACTTGCGGCCTCACGGCGAGAAGCGTGAATCGTGACCGCAATGTTCCGATTTATATGCTCTCATAGTGGCAGAGGTGCTGTGGAAAACATCAGGCATCAGAGCGCGGGAAGGAGAGGGAGTCGCGTCTACTGGGGTCCTGGTTCAGACTTTCAGTGTGCTGCCATTACGAGAACGAGGACCAAGCACACCAAGAGGAGGAATTTGACCCATTTACCCGTTGAAGACACTGCCATTAAAATCCTCAGATCGCCAACAGCACTCGCCGCCGAGGCTTCATACCTGTGGGTAGAAGGACCAGGACGGGGAGCTACTGAAGAGACTTGCGGTCCCACGGCGAGAAGCGTGAGTTGTGACCGCAATGTTCCGATTTATATGCTCTCATAGTGAGAGCATAAGCCACCCACGAGTGCTGCTTCAGCATGAGCAGAGCTCAAACACTGAAGACGGCGATCGTGCCCGTCCGAGGGAGAGTGATATCACCCAAATCCAGCTGAACAGACAGCACAGCATTTTTAAAAAGACGCAAACTGTTGTGTAAGTGCTCTTTTAGAGAAATTTGCTCCTTAAAAGGGAAATTTTGTCTTTCTGAAGCTGCTGAAGCACCTAGGGGAAGCTCTTGCACTTATCTGTACACTGGTGAGAGACCGGTGAATGTGCCCTATGAGCAGCAAATGAGGTGAATGGCTTGCTCACAGGAGACATGAAATTTCAGCTCAGAAGAACAAGACTGAAGTGCGTTTTTCACGTGGCTGGCCTTAAATACCCATATGCATGCGCGTGGCCTTGCATGCAAATTTTGCACGCCAACTTCATTCGCATTTCATTTGCTTTTCTGATTTAAGTCGGGTACACACTGTGTGATTTTATAACAGTCCTTTACTATTGTTGCTTGTCAGACTGTACGAACACGATCCTCATGTTACATTGTGGGATCTCAGCCATCTTTTATGTCAGACTATACAACATTCAGAACACGTTAAAAACGGACTCGCACATGAAAACTCTTCAGGAGTGTCACATCATCAACCCACACACGTTCGGTGATTCTGACCTGCATTACACACAGGACTGAAATGGTGGCTAACAAAGACATCTCTAGTGTTAATTTTGATCACGGCTTGTCTTGAAAAAACGAAGACAATTTGACGTTTGTCATAGGAGAAGTCACACTAAAGGACTGTGCGCTAAATCTTCTGACACTGCCAGAATTTCATCTGAGGTAAAATTTGATCGCAACGGTCATTAACCGGCTGTCGGTGAACATGTCAAACTAGCGATCAAAGACTACAGATTTTAGCCTAGGATTACAGGAATCTTTTAGGATTCTCAAAATTTGTCTTAGACAAACAAATCGTGGCCAAAATCGCAGTGTGAACCTGGCTTATTCAGAGGTGATTGGGGACGATCTCTCAACGATCCCCCACACTAGTTACAACACACATCGTAGTGAATGACAGAAAGGGAAATGTTTTTAAGCATATTAGTTAAATTAATGGTTTAATGTTGACTCACTGACATCATACAACTGAACAAGTAGGATACAGAAGGCTTGATACTGACTGTTTTAATCTACTTGCATCAAATGCAAAACATTTCTATGGACTTATTGGAAGGTTATTCAGTGCCATGATGAACATCACAATGCTGCTGTAACTGGGTTTAGACAGATGGCTTACATATCACTTATATAAAGCTTGAATGATCGGTACTGGCCAATCATGATGACAAGAAATCGGTAGTTATATCGGCTGCAAAAATTTTGATCAAAGCATCCCTACTATGAACATTTAGTATCAAATGGTAATGTAAATTCATGTCCTTATGATGTAACCTTTGAACTTGTTTTGGTGGTATGCAAGTATTGTAAAATTAAAATGAGCCGTGCTCTATAAGTATTAGAAGTTTAATCTGCACTAGAGGTCTTTATTTTACACATTTTTGGTGTATGAGATGCATGAGAATAAGGAACAAAGCTCTCTCTCACATCCTTCAGACACAGACAGTAGAAGCCAAGTTAGTTGAAGACCACTGCATATTTTTACAACAATAAGCTCTTGTATTTCTGCTGTTAAAGCTCTCAGTATCATGACTGACAACCTTTGGCTTACTTTTTTTTTTAAAGGAGAAAGTGAAAAGAGAAAATGATTTTTTTTTGTTTGTTTGTTTGTTTGTTTGTTTTATTCCCCAGTCTAGAACTTTTTATTTCTTTAACTAAGTAGATATATCCCCTCAGAACTATTAAGATTATTGTTTAATTCTTTTAACCTTTGTACTGTTGAATCCTCATCGACAGGGCTATAAATAGTAACATTAAAGTAATGCACCAACTTTGTATACAGCAGGTTTTATTTTATGTTTAATCATTAAGTCTCAAATACACACCAAATTTAGTTGAACTGAAGCTAATGTCCTGAAAAATGTTACCTGGAATGATATAGTGTTATCATTTCATATCAAAATGCTTTAATTAATGCGATTGCTTTAGATCAAAGACTTTGTGTTATGACTGATGAGATTTCCATTTTGAGGACAAATGACTGTAGTTGTGGCCAAATACATTTTACACTGTAACGGATTTCATAGGCTTTTTTTTTTTTTTTTTAATGAAAATAAAATTATTTGATTAGCTTGTTAGGCTGATTATAAAAATATGTTGTAAGAATATATGGACAAAAGTATTGGGACGCCTAGTCGTCTGGACTCTATCACAGCTTTCATCGGTCAAAGACTTCACAGCTTCACATACTTCACGTGTTTAGTTAATCCTGGTAAACGCTCATTGTCACAGTTGTGAACACAACGGCATTCTTCTTCCACGAGGGTGTCACGGCATTTGTTTCCAGGCGGACTGTTTAAGAACGAGACGCACAAGTCTCCCGGACATCCTGTAGAATTCAACCAACCAGATGATGACTTTGAAAATCCTGAAGTGTTCCCAGTTAAGTGTGCCATATGCATCAGACGTTCAGCCAATGTCAGTCTGAGGCTGAGACAATGGGACACATGACCATTACACCAACAGGGATTGTAATGACATTGCATTCTAAATACTTAGACTTTAATATGGAGTTATTCCCCCCTTTGCAGCTACAACAGCTTCTACTCTTCTGGAAACCCAAATGTTTGTAAATGCAGACTGCATGGCTTGGTGTTTGATTTTATATACCTGTGGCAATAAGTCTTTACTGAATAACCTGAATTCAATAATTAAGAGGTCTTTTTTCAATACTTTTGTCCATATATAATGTAAGAAGTCTCTTAAGGCAGGAACGAACCAAGCCGACGCTGACGAACTAGTGGCGACGAAAGCAGACTGCAGGGTTGGTTCACGTCGGCAGCGTCTGGGTCCAAAGTTGCCCTGACACACCAAACCAACGCTAAACAGCCGACCGCCAAGTAGCACGTCAGTTCTGCGCCTGCATAAGATGAAATGCCTTTCCGTACCAGCATGTGGCAGTAGCTGAACAGCCAATCAGAATGATCAGATGGCCCGACGGACAGACGAGCTCCGATGCCAATTCAACATGTCGAATCGGCTGAAAAAAAGCTGACAAGGACCAACTTCAGCCGATGGTGCGGAACACACTGAGAAAACTTAGTCGGCCAACGAAGAAAAACTGCCCGACGGCCAACCGTCGGCTTGGTGTGTTCCTGCCTTTATGCTCGCAAAGGCTGCATTTATTTAATAAAATAAATAACAAAATACAGTTAAAATTAATAATATTGTGAAATAGTATTACAACTTAGTAAGTTTATTCCTGTGATGCAAAGCTTCATTACTTCGGTCTTCAGTGTCACATGATCCTTCAGAAATCATTCTAATATTCTGATTTGCCGCTCAAGAAATATTTCTTCTTATTACATCATTGTTGAAAACAGTTGTGCTGCTTAAATGGAAACTGTAATACATTTTATTTTTAGAATTATTTGAGCTAGAATGTATTTTTATTTGTAATAGCATGTTTTGTGGCAATGTAAATGTCTTTACTATCACTTTTGATCAACTGAATGCATCCTTGCTAAATAAAGTATTAATTTAAAAAAAAAAATGTGCATGTATTTGGAAGGTATAAGTGAAAATTGTAAGGAGTAAAAAGTATATTTTTTGCCATAGAAAACTAGTGTACAAGTACTCAGTTTAAATAGTGTAAAAGTGTAAATTCTTCAAATGAATACTGACTGTCATGTTTGCACTGTGCAGGTCGAGAGCAGTTCCATGGTCTGGGCTCCATGTACTGCCGTGGCGCGGCTGCAGTCATCCTCACCTATGACGTTACCAACTGGCAGAGCCTCGCTGAGCTGGAAAACCGCTTCCTGTCCCTGACTGACACTGCCAACACTGACTGCATATTTGCCATAGTGGGTAACAAAGCAGACCTTACCGACACTCTCGCTCAAGGGCCAGACACAGAGAGTGAGCAAGGGGACAAATCCCAGTCTGTGGTCATGTGTCCGACTCCTCCCGCCACTCCACTCCAGCACAAACAAGTCAGCAGAGAGGACGCTGTCGCTCTGTATGGCCGCGTGCTGCGCTACAAAGGCCTGGAGGAGAAGGCCTGTCTGCCTGCTGAGAGAATGTGCTTTGAGACAAGTGCTAAAACGGGTTACAATGTGGATGTTTTGTTTGAAACCCTCTTTGATCTAGTTCTGCCCTCCATCCTGAAGAAAAGGAGTGAAGGAGAGAGTTCAACTGTGGACCTAGAGATGCCAATGGAGGTGAAAAGGACTAAAGCAGGATGTTGTGCCTAGAGCCGAACAAACATAGGAAACGCGAGGATTATGGGAATGTGTTGTCAATCAGTGCCAAAGGAGGAATGGATATAAATTATACCACCACTAAATTTAAACTGACACTGCTATGTGTTTTTTTGTTTTTTTTTTAATTAATAAAATAATAAACAGTATTGATACAAACTTTTTTGGAGGGAATTAAAAGATAGTAGCACTTGGTGATCTTGCTGAATAGTTTGTTTGTTCAGTTTTAATTATGTGGAATAGTTTTACTTTTTGTTCTTTGCATTAATGGAATAGAATGGTCATGATTTGTTTTTGTTTTTTTAATTGAAATTATATCTACATTATATTTTGTGAAAATTATATCAACACTTTCTGATACTGCCTCTCTTATTCTAATGTGAGAAAAATAAAAAAATTCTTAAATCTTGGAATAAATGGGTTAGTCTGTGTGCTTAGTGTGTGAAAGCTTCATGAAGCATGTTTAGTATCGGTGTTGAAATTAATCATTTCTACGATGCATTGCGATGTGGACGTGGACATTTCTGCATTGATGCAGTAAGAACATAATCAGTTATAGCCTACTGATGATTCTGTGATGTCATTCATTGCATATGTGCTTCTCACGCTAGTGTAAAATGGGCTAAACGCACAAGCGAGTAATCAAAAATGCACATTTTTACATTGTGTGAGAGAGAGAATGTGCGTGTGCGAGAGCGAGAGTGTGCATGCAAGTGTGTGTGTGTTTGTGTGAGCATTATTGTAACTTAACTACTCTACTTGACATTTCCATGTGCATTTAGTGTACTAGTGTTTATTAGTTCTAAATGCTCCTGTCGTATGCTGTGTTCAGACTTATATTTCCTTTCGAGGGAACCCGCGCTGAATCAGAATGACACATTGGGGAACGCCTCCAGCATGACAGTGTCTGAAGTACATATTGAACTACTCCAATCTCGATTGGTGTTGCATCATGACGTCACGTGACATCGAACATGGAAGCTACAAAGGGGAGCCGTCACAAAACAGTGTTAGCTTCTCATAGGTCAATTTAGGCAGTGTGCGTCTCCTTGTCCACGCTATATCCCAGAGGGAGACATACACTTGCTGTGTGTTATGTGCCTCGAAGCGGAGCATGCATGGGCAGCACTCGAGGGTGCTGTCTGTGCAAACTGTGAGCTGCTGCCACTCAGTTCGATGAGACAGGCCAGGCTCATGCTTCCCGTGGTTCGGGACTCACGTCTGCCGAGGTGTCGACACAGAGGTGTCGAGATCGTGGAAGAAGCCATTCTCGTCGAGATTATCGAGCCCGACTATTCCTCCATCTTGGGCTTGAGAGAGAACGGTGTGATGTGCCAGGTTGAAGAGACTTTGGCTTCATATCTCTCACTCGATGCTGCGTCATCCCTTAAGGCTCCGACGGTGCCCACCAAACCCTGTCGCACAACATCTGCATTGGTGGGTAAGGCATATATGGCGGCAGGTCGGGCTAGTGCATGCCTGCACACTATGGGCATCATGCAGACGTACCAAAAAGTCATTTGGATGACAGCGGGAAGGTCGGGCTCGACTATATTAAAGAACTACAAAAGCAAACTACAACAACATCTCGCCCTCAGAAAATCAATGTTTGCTTCCTGCCGCCTCGTGTACTGCTGTTCACATCGGTTTTCAGCGAACGCAAATCGAAGTGTCCGCCTGGTCTCGTTGCGACCCTATCGAGTTCGCTCCCTCATATGAGGCCTGTAGAAAATATTGTTCGAGTTTCCCATCGGCCAGCCAATTCAGGGCACGGAACTTATTTTACCCATATATGTGACTGATCACATGACAGGATACAGGAAGTAAGCTAGCATGAAGGAGGCAGCATGGCAAACAATCAAGCTCTCTGTCAAAATGATCACATGGTGCACCATCAAGCTGGATTGAGGAGTTGTTTTAAGGACTTCCCTTTCCAGCCAAGCACATCACTTTTAATTGGATTTTCACAACTGTGGACTTTTGTATATAGACCATTGGACACTTCACACATTCACTTTGGGACTGGCAACATGCTAGGATTCTTATGGACTGTTTTATGGTATGGTGCAGACGGACAAAGTTTTTCTAGTTTTATTGTTGTTGTTTTAAGTTCTTTGTGAATATTGTAAATACACTTATTTATTCACTTTACAACTGTTGTGATCTCATCTTTTTAAACACTCCCAACCTCACACAGTTAAATCTGACACCATTTTTTATTGATGTAAACTTGACCAATAGGGCCGATTGTTACAACCTGAGGTCAGTCTCGAAAGACTGGTCCCCTTAGTAGAATATTTAGAACCTTAGAGGAATCTTCACAATGTATCTCAATGGGTCCTGTGTATGGTCGAAAAAGGTTAGAGGTCAGTCTCGAGAGACTGGTCCCCTTAGCAGAATATGTAGAAGCTTAGACAAATTTTCACAATATATATCAATGGGTCCTGTGTACAAGAAAGGTTACATAATTCAATTCGATTACCGTCTACCGAAGTTCAATGGGGTGGTGCATACAGGGTCGGGTGATGAAACTAGAAGTTCAATCCCTCTTAGCGAAGGGGGCCATAGAGTGTATTCCTCCTCACGAGAGGGAGGCCAGGTTCTACAGACTGTACTTCATAGTTCCCAAGAAGGATGGAGGATTATGCCCCATCATAGATCTCAGGGTATTGAATCATTCTCTGGGGATATTCAGATCCAAAATGAAAACTATCCCTATCCCCTATCCCAAATCAGATTCGAGGACTGTTTTTTTTACCATAGATCTAAAGGACACGTATTTCCACATATCCATCCTTCCCCAACACAGGAAGATCCTGAGGTTTGCTTTCAAGGGGAAAAGCGTAGCAATATCGGGTTCTTCCCTTCGGTCTGGCGTGTCCCCTCACACCTTCACAAAGTGTATGGTTGCAGCGCTGGCTCTACTAAGACTCCAGGGCATTTGCATACTCAATTATCAACGACTGGCTCATTCTAGCTCAATCGAAGGAGATGGCAGTTCGGCATTGAGATGTCATTCTTCGCCATATAAGGTGCTTGGGGTTGAGACTAAACGTCAAGAAAAGCTCACTGTCTCTCCAGCAGAGAACTACATTTCTGGGGGGGGGGTGGGACTCAGTTATGACGAGGACACAGTTGTCTCCTGCTCTTACAGAGACTATCTTGACTACAGTCTCCAACATCTAGCAAGGCCAAGCCATCACTGTCAAACACTTTCAGAGAGTGCTGGGGCTTCTGGCAGCAGCGTCCAATGTAATAACTTTTGGCCTGCTGTACATGAGACCCCTGCAGTGGTGGCTCAGGACCAAGGGGTTTTCCCTGAGGTCACACCCTCTGCGCAGACTGATGCATTAGGTTCTTCTGTGGTCCCAGGGGAAGTTGCTCTCACTCAGATCGATGTATATTCCTAGGGACCAAAATTTGGAAGCAGACATCTTGTCGAGGAAGGGTACCTGTACGTTTCCCCCGATCGCTCTGCTCCTGGGAGTTCTAGAGAGTCTCCGCCGGGACGGAGTCAGTCTACTTATAGTATCCCCGTACTGGCCGGCCCGAGTTTGGTTCTCAGACATCATAGCGCTCCTAGCAGGCACCCCTTGGGAGATCCCCATCAGACAAGACTTGCTGTTACAAGACGGGGGTCTAATTTATCACCCCCGGCTGGACCTGTGGAAACTATGAAGCCGGCCCCTGAGGGGGACCAGCTTCTAAGCACTGGTCTCTCAACTGAGGTTGTTAAGACCGTTCTAAACTCTAGAGCTCTGTCACAAGGAAACTTTACGCCATAAAGTGGAATGTGTTTGCTCGAATGTGGCACGGTCTGTTATTCTACAGACCTTTCATCCTCGACCACCTGTTGGCTGATCATGAGAAGCTACATTTAGTATGCCTTTTTAGAGCCTTTGAGACCTATGTACGTAGGTCCTCAGGTTGGAGGAAGTCAGATCAGCTACTTGTGTGCTTTGGGTCACTTAAGAAAGGTTCCCCTGCCTCTAAACATATGATTAGCAGGTGGATTGTGAAGGTGGATCTCTTCAGCATATGAGGCGCACAATTTGCCCTCACCTCTCCTGATCTCCACGCTGGGTTCTCACGTCCTCATGTCCTGAGTTGTGCCTGATAAGCTTTACACCAGGGCAGGCTGTAATCGGTGTGGCACAGTGGGTGTTTCGTTCCCTAAAGTGTCATTCTGACGCAGCGTGAGTTCCCTTGAAAGGAAACATCTTGGGTTACGACTGTAACCCTTGTTTTCTGAGAAGGAAACAAGACCTTGCGGACGCAAGGCACACTCTGCCACACCTCCTTGGTGCCTGAGAACGACTTGCTTCGACTTATCAGAAGCTAACACTGTTCTGCGACGGCTCCCCTTTGTAGCTTCCGTGTCGCCGTCACATGTGATGTCATGACGCAACACCAATCGAGATTGGACTAGTTCAATACAAACTTCAGGCACTGTCACACTGGAGGCATTTCCCAAAGTGTCGTTCCGATGCAGTGTCTCAGGGAACAAGGGTTACAGTCGAAACCCGAAACCCGTTTTGTTTGATGTTTGCTACATTCAGGAAGTGTACTTTCTTGGAGCAGATAAAATGTTGATGAAAATGTAGCCATGTGAAGTAATATTGAAAATTGAGGATGGACATGATAATAACTTTGACATGATAATCACAATCAAATTGAATCGTAAGACCAGTGACGTTTTATACCCCTATTATTTAGTAATTTTTAATGTTTAGTAGCTTAAAATATGTCAGCGCCAATGTTTTGTCTCAAGATGCACACCAGTGATGTACAAACCCGATTCCAAAAAAGTTGGGACAGTGTACAAATTGTGAATAAAAACAGAATGCAATGATGTGGAAGTTTCAAATTTCAATATTTTATTCAGAATACAACATAGATGACATATCAAATGTTTAAACTGAGAAAATGTATCATTTTAAGGGAAAAATAAGTTGATTTTAAATTTCATAGCATCAACACATCTCAAAAAAGTTGGGACAAGGCCATGTTTACCACTGTGTGGCATCCCCTCTTCTTTTTATAACAGTCTGCAAACGTCTGGGGACTGAGGAGACAAGTTGCTCAAGTTTAGGAATAGGAATGTTGTCCCATTCTTTTCTAATACAGGCTTCTAGTTGCTCAACTGTCTTAGGTCTTCTTTGTCGCATCTTCCTCTTTATAATGCGCCAAATGTTTTCTATGGGTGAAAGATCTGGACTGCAGGCTGGCCATTTCAGTACCCGGATCCTTCTTCTACGCAGCCATGATGTTGTAATTGATGCAGTATGTGGTCTGGCATTGTCATGTTGGAAAATGCAAGGTTTTCCCTGAAAGAGACGACATCTGGATGGTAGCATATGTTGTTCTAGAACTTGGATATACCTTTCAGCATTGATGGTGCCTTTCCAGATGTGTAAGCTGCCCATGCCACAAGCACTCATGCAACCCTATACCATCAGAGATGCAGGCTTCTGAACTGAGCACTGATAACAACTTGGGTTGTCCTTGTCCTCTTTAGTCCAGATGACATGGCGTCCCAGTTTTCCAAAAAGAACTTCAAATTTTGATTCGTCTGACCACAGAACAGTTTTCCACTTTGCCACAGTCCATTTTAAATGAGCCTTGGCCCAGAGAAAACGCCTGCGCTTCTGGATCATGTTTAGATATGGCTTCTTTTTTGACCTATAGAGTTTTAGCCAGCAACGGCGAATGGCACGGTGGATTGTGTTCACCGACAATGTTTTCTGGAAGTATTCCTGAGCCCATGTTGTGATTTCCATTACAGTAGCATTCCTGTATGTGATGTAGTGCCATCTAAGGGCCCAAAGATCATGGGCATCCAGTATGGTTTTCCGGCCTTGACCCTTACGCACAGATATTGTTCCAGATTCTCTGAATCTTTGGATGATATTATGCACTGTAGATGATAACTTCAAACTCTTTGCAATTTTTCTCTGAGAAACTCCTTTCTGATATTGCTCCACTATTTTTCACCGCAGCATTGGGGGAATTGGTGATCCTCTGCCCATCTTGACTTCTGAGAGACACTGGCACTCTGAGAGGCTCTTTTTATACCCAATCATGTTGCCAGTTGACCTAATAAGTTGCAAATTGGTCGTCCAGCTGTTCCTTATATGTACATTTAACTTTTCCGGCCTCTTATTGCTACCTATCCCAACTTTTTTGGAATGTGTAGCTCTCATAAAATCCAAAATGAGCCAATATTTGGCATGACATTTCAAAATGTCTCACTTTCAACATTTGATATGTTACCTATATTCTATTGTGAATAAAATGTAAGTTTATGAGATTTGTAAATTATTGCATTCCTTTTTTATTCACAATTTGTACAGTGTCCCAGCTTTTTTGGAATCGGGTTTGTATGTTTCTGAGGCTATTAAAGCTACTTAAATATCCTAATTGAACTAAGGCCTTATCCTGGCTTAATCTAAGCCCTGTCTGTGAAACCAGGCTTTTATTGTTCAAAATGCCACTCTATAAAAATTCTAATTAATGCTGAAAACAGTTTTTTTTTTTTTTTTTTTTTGTAGAAACCATAATACATTTTTCTTTGAGGAATAGAAAGTTCAAAAGAACAGCATATATTTGAAATAGAAATCTTTTGTAACATTATAAATATCTTTACTGTCACTTTTCTCAATTTAATGTATCCTTGTTGAATAAAAGCATTAATTTCTTTTGAGAAAAATTGTACTGACCACAACAATTTAAATGGTAGTGTGTCATTAAAGTGGTCTTCAATTTTATTTGACAGGAATTGCTGTGGGCCCTAAATAAGGTGCTTTATATGCTTTAGAAATCCATAAGTTCATACTTTCTACAAGTATATTGTTAAAAAAAAAAATTAAAATGAGAGATGACAGATGTAACAAACAAAAAGTATTTATTGTTGTTTTATTCAATAACACTATAATTCAAAATCAATGTCTTCAAATATTCCACAATTACATTTAAAGTACATTTAAAAAAGCAAAAAACAAAGCAAAAAACAAAACAGTGACGTTCTCAATGCAAAACATTCTGAATTATAATCTTATTTGGCTCTCTTTACTAATATAAAATACATGCATGTGGTTTATGGGCTTCAGGACAATAATAATTGTGCAATGTGCACTGAAAATGGGCAAAGCTGCTCAAAGTCCAAAACTTTTAGGTAACCCACATTAGCCATTGTTTACAGACTCAATGGAGAATATAGCCTATTTGTGCATTTATGTGGAAGTGGGACAAAGATTGAACTAGCCTTCTAATGACCTGAACATGTGTCCTGTAAACCTCAAAGAAATCAGTGCAATTGGTGTAACCAACAGAGGGTTCAAACAAACAAACAAACAAACAAACAAACCAGAATGAGCCTCTTAACTGGACAATATTCTAATAAAAAAGCTTCAAGTCTCAAAGTTTATGACCTTTTATGAAATAAAATACCCAATGAATAGTGTGTGACAACATTACATGATAAAGGGTCCATGCTAAAAAGAGATATATATCCAAGAGTGATGATTCAGAGCTATTCATTTATAGCTCCTCTAAACAAACACAAAGCAAAAAATAATGTACAGGCAGCAGAAGATGGTGTTAGTGTAAGTCTGGTGAAATTATATTTATATAAGGGTTAAAAATAGCAGATAGCACTGTGTTTATGCAGCCTTATGGTTAAGCATTGTGTCATTGATCCTGATAGATGCCATGGCCATTCCATAAGGATGGGAATCGTGTGTAATTAAATGATTCTGGTCCCAAATCTGATTTAGTTAGTTCCTCAGTGGTTCTGTTAACAATTCTTTTAGTAAATTTATAGAAGAGGGAACATTCGTATTGCAATTTTTATTGCAGTCACTATCCTCAGAAATTGTGCTGTCAAATGATCAGATCCTTTCAGCTTCAGACAGAACAAAACAACAGTCTGAAATAAACAGTATATCATTCAAATTGTATCTTGCAACTTTGCTATCTTTTGTATTTATTAAACCAACAGCCCTGCTTCAGATGTGTCAAAGTGTCATGTATACCATGAGAAGGTGTGATTGTTGATTTCACATGCATAGAAAGTATCGGCTCTGCATATTTAATTGTGGTGAATGCAGATGTTCCAGAACCATTAATTGAAATCACTTCCAGTATTTGAAAAAGATGACAGATGCTATTTACACTATGGCTACATTTTTGATCAGACTGTTAGTCCAAATCCGATTTCTGTGCATATCCATTTGGTTTATGTCACTTTCTCACTATGTAAAATGTAAACACGTCAGAGACGTTGTTATAGGAAAAATGCTGAACGTTGTTGCCGAAACAAGGTTGTTTTGTTGCAAAGTGCCGGTTGAGCCGAAAATGACAATATAATGGAGACATGTTGAAATTTGAGGCTGGTGGACACGACAGGACCAAATAAAGCCAGCCTCCTACCTTTCTGCTCCTGCCTCAGAAGATGTAGTAGTACAGCGTGGTGGCTACACATTGTCATGTTATAAATAAGACAATATCTGTATTGCAAACCCCTCCGTGTTGTGGTTGTTTCTGGTTTATGCCTACCAAACACAATGTCATTGCCATAGAAACCAATGCAGATAATGTAGAAAAGGAAACAAAGTCAAGGGACACACAAATCGGATTTGAATAGTTGCAATACACTGTGTACACAGTCAATAATTTACACAAGATTCCATCAGAAACACAAATAATCAGATTTGGATTGACAATGTGAACACAGCCTTAGAGTGCAGACAAAAGTGGCCAAAATCCGATTGTTTTGCTCATAATGACTCAGATCTGTTTTTGTTTGTTTGTTTATTTTTTTTCATAGCAGTGTGAACAGTACAAACCACATAGAATCAGATCTTTTCGATTCTGATTTGAACCACTTCCTTATGTGGTCCTAAATCAGATACAGATTGGATGTTTTGCAGTGCAACCTCAGTCTGAACAGACATATCGGAATTCATGTGACTTTTACATGACTCTAGATCAAGATTCATCACAATTCTGCGCTGATGGAAGTCACTCTAGAGATTTTACATACATGGTAGTTCTTTGGTCACATGTGAATATGGAAGACGAGTCAGTTCACACTTGAATCTGATATTGTCCACATTAAAAAAAAAAAAATAACGAGCAAATCTGAGCAATAAACCAGAATTGAGCACTAAGGTTTGCAGTGTGAATGTAGCCTAAGTGTAACAAAAGGTAGATTCTGTTACACTAAGTGTGAACTGTAACCCCTCTACCCAGGTCCTACTCGCCCCGCTCTGCGTGAGCCTCGAACCTGGGTCTCCGGTGTGGGAGTTGGACGCTTTAACAAGGAGGCTTAAGGCTGCAATCTCTAGTGTCAGTCGCTAGAGCATCTCTTGAGATCAGAAGAGTGAGGTTTACTCGCACAGAGACTACTAGCTGGCCTCGGTTACACTAACCCTCCTAAACCTCACTCCTATCCGGGTCATGGCACCAATGTAGCCCCTCTAGTTTGCACCTGCCAGCTCCAAGAGGGATGCAAACCCAGGCCCGTCAGCATGGGAGGTTGGCGCTCTAACAAGGAGGCTAAAGACCGCAGTCTCTAGCGTCAGTCGCTAGAGCACCTCTTGAGTTCAGGGGAGTGAGGTTTACTCGCACAGTGACTACTAGCTGGTCTCCATTACAGAACAGCAACAAATTGCATCAAGTGCAGATTGCAATTGATGCTATTCACACAAAGTGTAAATAGAAGTCATATTTGCACTAAGGATAAATAGCCTTTGCGAACAAAGTCAGCTATTTGCATTTAGTGTAAATAGACACTACCTTTTTAAAACAATGGAACCAGTTCTGAATAAGAACTTTTTTTTGATTCCCAACCCTCGATTCACAAAAAGTGCTACCACATAACACTAAAGGGCAGAGAAGGGCATAAGCATGGTGTTCTTTGGTTCAGCTGTACGTACTTGGTAATATTAATTACAAGAGATTCAGGTCTGATAATGCTGAGGTAATAAGTTAGAAATGAAGCACCATTTTACACATAGAAATGTTAATAATACAGAGAAATATCATAGCTATGCTTACATGCATCTCTGGCTTCACTTCTCATTATGCACATGTACATATCTTCAGTCATAAGGTCAGTCATAAGGCACACAGTAGTGACGAAGAGTGAATCTGAGGGCATGTCATATGTGATGCATTAAATACATTAAGTAATTTCAAAAGCCTAACTTGCAATATTGACGTCCGACTGGAATTTGGAATGAAGAATTTGCATGGAGCATTCTGAAGTCGTTAACTGTAATGCTGCTGCAATAGTATCAAAGTTCATAGGTTACAGGTCACAAGTTCTTCATACACACTTGGCAGCGGCTGATGCGTGACAGGAGCTGCCCGGCTTTGAGTGTCTCAGAGACAGGGGAACTCTGGAAGGTCTGATCGATAGAGGTCAACCAGAAACTCTGCTTGTTGGCGAAGTAGTGACATGTACCCTTGGCCCCGTTACACTCGATGAAGGGAGTGGTGCGGAAATCTTCTAGACAAGAGCCTGGAGACACCAGAGACTGACCGCCACCTTCATCTCCAGCTGCCGTGTGCTGTGTGAGTGTGAACGAACAAATTAGAGGTCTTGGCAAACATGTTTAAATGATGAAAGTGTAATGTATTTGAACTGAAGTCTCACCATAAGGAAGGAATAGCCAATCCAGAGACTTCTCCATCCGAATGGGCATTGTGGGATAGTTATATCTTGACTGTGTATGGCGATGGCCACAGATGGTGCTTCACACACGGAACAACGGCTGATGTATGGTTTTATCTCAGCCTCCTCCACAGGCATCATGGGAATTGGTGCAGTGGTGGACAGCCAATAGGATTTGTCATTGCGGCTGGCATAGTAGCATATGTCCCCCGGATTGCAGTACAGGAAGGGCATGGTGTTAAAACGGGGGAGACATGAGCCGGCTAGACCTGGAAAACAAAACAGAGACATTTTAAATGAGCCTTGGCCCACAGGACACGACGGCACTTCTGGACCATGTTCACATATGGCTTCCTTTTTGCATGATAGAGCTTTAGTTGGCATCTGCAGATGGCACGGCGGATTGTGTTTACCGACAGAGGTTTCTGGAAATATTCCTGGGCCCATTTAGTAATGTCATTGAGACAATCATTGCGATGAGTGATGCAGTGTCATCTGAGGGCCCGAAGACCACGGGCATCCAATAAAGGTCTTAGGCCTTGTCCCTTGTGCAAAGAGATTTCTCCAGTTTCTCTAAATCTTTTGATGATTTTATGAACTGTAGATGATGAGAATTGCAAAGCCTTTGCAATTTGACATTGAGGAACATTGTTTTTAAAGTATTCCACAATCTTTTTACGCACTCTTTCACAGCTCTGTCCATCTTTACTTCTGAGAGACTCTGCCTCTCTAAGACATCCCTTTTATAGCTAATCATGTTACAGACCTGATATCAATGAACTTAATTAGTTGGTAGATGTTCTCCCAGCTGAATATTTTCAAAATTTCTTGCTTTTTCAGCCATTTGTTGCCCTCATGCCAACTTTTTTGAGACCTGTAGCAGGCATCAAATTTGAAATGAGCTCATTTAGTGGATAAAAGTGTAAAATTTCTCCATTTAAACATTTATTATTTTATTTATGTTCTATTGTGAATAAAATATTGGCTCATGTGATTTGAAAGTCTTTTAGATTTATTTTTATTCAAATTTTTAAAAAGTCCCAACATTTCTGGAATTCGGGTTGTAACAAATAAAGTAATGTGATTACATTATAATATAAGTATTGAGCATTTGCAGTGGATTACATTTTGAGTAATTTTTACGTATGTAACCCCTCCTATTTGAACAGCCTGCTCTTAGCAGGACTCGGGCACTCTAACAAGGAGGCTAAAGACTGCAGTCTCTGGAGTCAGTTGCTAGAGTGCCTCTCGAGATCAGGGGAGTGAGGTTTACAAGCACAGCTCTTACTGGCCTACGACAGTTACACTCGCCCCTGTAAACCTCACTCCCATCCGGATCATGACACCAATGTAACCCCTTCTGTTTGAACCGCCTGCTCTAAGCAGGACTCGAATCCCGGTCCGCCAGCATAGGAGTCGGGCGCTCTAACAAAGAAGGCTAAAGATCGCAGATGCAAGAGATTTGCTAGAGTGCCGACAGCTGCACTTACATGGACACCTTTTGTTTTAAACGGAATTAAATAATTCAGATTGATGAATCTGAAGATAATGTTTACATGAACACTAAATAATGTGATTGGATTGATGTGTGCATTTATGTCACAAGCTTCAAATTGGATTAAATCTTTTGACATGTGCACACTGCACAAATATACAGAGTTTCCCGCCGTTGTCACATATTAACCATCCTCCTTTTCTTTGTTTTAAAAAGCAGACTTAATATTTATCTAATTACCCGAATTACTAATTAGGAGACAAAGAGAACATGAAGCTTTGTGCCATCATGCTTATATTTATCAAACAGTAAAAACGGCCAAAACAAGGTGTGTGCAGATGAGAGTCTGAAGCAAGTGCTAATTTTCCTGCACCACTTCAAAGACGATGAGTGTAAGGAGAATTTTAGATTGACTCGACTGTCATTTATGACGCTATATTCAACAAACACAAAAGCTCGTTCTGTTCATTATACATCATTATGGCATTTCTACATCATTGCACATGCACAGGACTTTCCAGTTTCGGTTTTCAAGTGTTTACATGCCCTATGGAACTGATTATAACAGAACCAACCCTTACAATCCGAATGAAATTTAAATCACATTTGGCCAATTCATTTCGATTGACATGGTTAAATGTGACTTTTTTATTCCGACTGTGCTACTAGTCTAATTACAAATGCATATTAGGGTTCATGTAAATGCACCTACTGTACAAAAAAACAAAAAACATATTCAATTTCGTAACATACACTGCACAGTGCTATGTAATTTAACATTCATATTCTGGATCTAAAGTTGTACACATGAAGGTGGTGTCAGACATGCAATGACTCCACATCTTGTCACTGACTGTATTACTTTGTCAGCTGCACTCACCCAGGTCTTGGTTGTGGGCCTTCTCCTGTCCCTCAAAGTACAGAAGGCTATAACCGTCCCATAGCTTGGACATGCCCACAGGGCACATGGGAATCTGCTCAGACTGACTGTGCTTCACCAGAAGGTAGCCAACATTGACACTGCGGCCAGCCATTCCAATAGGACCCGGTAAACCAGAGCGTCCTCGGGCCCCTATGAATTCAGATTTATTATCGACTTGTAATTCATGTGTGCAGCAAGACAGATATACAGATATATACAAAACCAATAATTCTTTAAGAATTAATATAATTTAGAATTTGGGCTTTTTTTTTTAAACAATGACATTGTCCTAACAGATCAAATGAAAGAATGATGCTAGTTGCCAAAATTACTAATTTAAAATAAACCATGGTGACCAGTCTTCTGCAATCCTTAATCCACTAATCTAGCCCAGAATCCCATAATCCTCATCCATCTACACAAACACACCATTTACCTTCTTCGCCTTGCAGACCAGGGTGGCCCATTTGTCCAGGTTCTCCACGGAAGCCTGGATTTCCTGGTATTCCAGGGAGACCTGGCATGCCCTTGTGTCCCTTTGGACCCAAAACCCCTATAAACAGATAATAGCTATTTACACAATGAACTGTGATTCTGGAGTGCAGCAACAGCACAGAAGAAGCTTATTTCACATTCATAAGTACATTAGTTGAGGCTAAAATTGATACTTTGAGTTCTTATACCTGCATCACCAGGAGGTCCAGCAGGACCTGGATTTCCATTGCGTCCATTTGGTCCTTGAATACCCATCGGGCCAGGTTGTCCTCTCTCCCCTGGAATTTTCTGTGGAACGGGTGGAAGTCCTTTAGCGCCAGGTGAGCCGGGGAAACCTGAAAGAACAAGGCAGAGAAACTTGATGCAAATTTATTTCCGGACACTGCCACAAATGCTTCTGAGATGAATAAATAAGTAATTCTAAATGTTCAATATACAATCTAGATCCAGCCCATACATGGACATACTGGTGTACTGATCAAGCATCTTGTTACTATATAAACATATGCAGGTCAGACAACATAATACATGAATTTAATATAACTAGAAATACCATATAGTAGAGCTATTTTAAATTGAAAATATTTAATTATAATAAATTAAAAAGGATTAAAAAAGGATTAAATGGTTATGCAGACATGCAAATAATCACCTGGGGGTCCAGTATCTCCTTTAGGTCCAACAGGGCCCCTGTTGCCTTCAAAACCACGTCTTCCTGGAATTCCCATCATTCCCGGGTCTCCTCTTTCACCTTGAAATGAAATAAAGTGTTCCTACATAACTCAATTTCTTTTTCAGTTAACAGGTCTCATACTAAAACAAAGTGAGCAAAATATTTGAGTGTAAAACCATATTCATATGTCATAATCTACCTTTTCTTCCTGATACTCCAGGTTCCCCTGACTGTCCTTTTTCTCCTCTGTCTCCATGGACTCCTTTTTCTCCGATGAATCCGAAATCACCTAAATTTCCTTTCTCTCCTTTTGCTCCAAATGGAGATGGTTCACCTGGAATCCCTCTGGGACCAGGAAAACCTGAAGGATGACAGCAACATATATCAAGATGGCATTTTTTCAAAATTCTTTTTTAAGAAAGATTTTAGATTAAGAAATAAGTTAATCTTTGTGTGGGAAAGTGACACTTTATATTTGCTTCATTCATTTACAAACCATATTTAAAATTGTAAATAATATTGTAAATAAATAATAAGTGGTTGTTAATAATTTCAACAAATGGGGACCAAAGTCCCTTTCTTCTACTGTCTCTAGCAGGGCTGGGACAATACATCAAATCTTGATTTGCGATACAAAAAATCTGGAGTGATTCTGATATTTTCCGACGTATCGCGATTCTCTATCGATTCAATTCTGAGCTTAGTTTTTAACAGCAGATGGCACTACTATAAGTGCGTTAGAAACACTTACACACTACCTGCTTCCAGTTCCCTTACACACACCACTTAAACCTAAAATAATCATTCATAAAGTTCAAAAAGGTTGAAGCGAATTACAAATCTCATGTCATAAAAGCATTCTGAGCCGAGGTGCAAGTATCGGTGCGTTCCAAACGAGATATATCGCCCTCCGAAGGGCACTTCGGAGTGAAAACAATCATGGCCGCCATACTGAAGTGCTCAAATCTGGTCCAACAGTCTTCTTCATGAGCATTTAAGTGTCTGGTTAAAAACAAGCTTAGAGCACCATCTGCTGTTAAAACTAAGCTCAGAATCGATTCAAGAGAGAAAACACCAGGATCAATCCAGATTTACTGTATTGTTCGAGAATCAATGTATTGTCCCAGCCCTAGTCTCTAGTACTCATTACTAGTGTTTACTATAAATATATAGTAATCAGCTCTTCACCTGGAAGTCCTTTAGTGCCTGGAAAACCATAGTCGCCTGGCACTCCTGGTATATCAGAGAATCCATCTGGGCCTGGAGGACCTCGTACACCTGGACGCCCAGATTCACCCTTATCACCTGTAAACACAGCAGTTCCTGTGTTTAAAACTGATGCATAGTTACATCAAATAAATAATGCACAAAACTCCAGTTTCAGAACAGGGGTGACACTAGAGAAAAATTATCAGAAAAATAATTGTGAATACGATTACAGCTGCCGCGATTACCTAATCATGAAAAGTACACATTACAGCATTATATTGATATTTTCTCACTTTGCATTAAAAGTTACTACTTACTATGTGCTTTTGCAGCATTTCACAGACAGATGCATTTAAATGAGTTGCTCACTTTTGCTTTAGTTTTAACAGTGAAAGAGTGCCTGGTTTTTATGACAGAAATGTTCAACGACAGACAGTAACATCCAGTGATGCAAATTGATTAAATATAGTTTTTTTTGTTTGTTTTTTTAATCAATTCTCAACCTGAATTTTGAATTGAAAATATCCTATAATTTACATGATTCATGTCCAAGAATGTGACGAAGCAAGACACTTTTGCATTTTCAAAATTTAAATTAAGAGTGAATGTGTGCACACTTTGAAATAAAATATTATTTGCAAATAGTTTAAATTGATTACTTACTTTACAAATACAGTAAGACCTTTCTTTTTCTTTATTCCCTTAAACCACTTTAAATCCTTTAATTACTTAATTTCTTTAAAATAAAAATACAGAGCCCCGAATATCCACTGACCCTAGAACCGCCCCTGTTTCAGAATATGATATGCATTTTAAGCTACCTGGCTCTCCAGTGAAACCCTTAAGGCCCAGATTTCCAGGGATGCCAGTCTCTGTGCTCGGGATACCGGTCTCTCCTATCTCTCCTCTTGCTCCTGGTTCACCTGGAGGACCCCAGTTGTCAGTACCTTGCAGGGGACAAAATACATCAAAGATATTATTAATTTCTGCATAAAAATTATATGGATTTACATAGGTAATGTACATCTAAATAATAATAATATAATGATAATAATAAATTATAATGATAACATTGCTGAACTGCAAATCATGTTACATAATTAATATTCATAAGTTAATATAAGATTTATAATGTTATCTTTCCTAAGACAACAAATACAACTGAAGAGGTACCTGGAACACCTTGGGTACCCTTTTGACCTTTCAGGCCATCCAAACCAAAAATGCCTTTAAGACCAGGAAATCCTAGAAGAGACATGAGCCAGGAAATGTTTGAGCATACATTAGATAGTGGTGGAAATGACAGAGATTATTATTAAATCATTTCAGATACGTAAACACAGCCTTATCAATAACACATTTTCTCATAAATCTGTTAAAATAAAAGTTTCTGTTTAGATTTTCGACCAAAAACTTGGTTTATCCTAGTTAATTCACATAAAGTGGTCTGTTTATTTATTTATTTATTTTTTTTTGATGATGTGCATGAATGGAGAAGCTTGTCCATTGGGTCCAACCTACAGGTATGGCCAGTTATGAAAGTTGACATTAAGCAGCCAACCATAGATGCAGAATATTCCACTTATTATATACAGTACAGTCCAAAAGTTTGGAACCACTAAGATTTTTAATGTTTTTAAAAGAAGTTTCGTCTGCTCACCAAGGCTACATTTATTTAATTAAAAATACATAAAAAAAAAAAAAAACAGTAATATTGTGAAATATTATTACAATTTAAAATAACTGTGTACTATTTAAATATATTTGACAAAGTAATTTATTCCTGTGATGCAAAGCTGAATTTTCAGCATCGTTACTCCAGTCTTCAGTGTCACATGATCCTTCAGAAATCATTCTAATATGCTGATTTGCTGCTCAAGAAACATTTAATGTGTACAATTGTACAAAATATTTGTGTACAATATTTTTGAGCAGACAAAACTTCTTTTAAAAACATTAAAAATCTTAGTGGTTCCAAACTTTTGGACTGTACTGTATATAATTTTATAGAGGTACTTTGTTGTGTGGAACTCTGATCACTTTCGTAGGCTATTGAGAGAATAAAAGAAATCCTTTTAATTTTCTCAAAAAAACCGCAGGACCCAATAAGATTTCTTGCTGCGCGGGATTACATTTTGAATGAAAGGCAGATTGCGGTCTGTAACTATAGTGCACTTTAGGCGGGAGCGGGCGGTCTGACAATAATCCAGTTGCTCCCGAGATGCTTTGACATCAGCGCATCTGTGCTTGAACTTGAAGTGAACAAAACTTTCTGCAGTGGTGGCGTTCACACAGTTACCAGTTCCCTGTCCTGAGAAACCTGGCAAGATATGTTCTTTGCATTAGAGGTCTGTGCGAGTGCACCTTCAGAGAACATTCAACCTTTGTGATCGGATTTTGGAGGAGAGACGTTCTGCATATGAAGTTACTGTAATGAATTAATACATTCATTTTATACTTGTGTACTATTTCCAGCAAATGGACACTAAGTATCCCCCAGTTATCCACTTACTTAAATGGGAATAATATATTGGATCCTTTTCAATCTGGTTTTAGATCTAAGCATATCACTGAATTTGCCTTTTTGAGAGTGGTTAACAACTTGTTACTATTTGTGGATTCTGGAAATTGTGCAGTTTTAAATTATTTTAAACAGGTTGAAAACGGAGGTTAGTATCTGTGATTCAGAGTGGTTTGAGTCCAATTTTACTGAGAGAAGCTTCTCTGTGGAGATAGGTCAGTTTCATTCATCGCCTGCTTCTGTTACAAGTGGGGTACTGCAAGGCTCCATTTTGGGCCGATTTTATTTTCCTCCCTCTTCATTGCATTTTTGAATTTCACAAGGTTTCATATCACATTTATGGGGATGATACCCAGTTATACATGTCAATAAAACCTGGGTCAAAGTCCTTATCTAATTTGTTAGCCTGTGTAAATGACATTAAAAGTTGGATGGGTGATAATTTTTTTCAGATGAATGAAAACAAGTCATTTTATTTGGCTCCCCACCTCTGCAAGCAAATATCCACACTTATGTAAAGAACCTGGGTGTTGTTGATGATTCAGAGTTAAAATTCGACAAGCAAATGAACTCTGTTGTCAGAGCCAGTTTTTTCCAGCTTAAGGGTTTTACGGAAATTTAAATCTTTTTTTCTTTTAGTGACCTAGAGACAGTCATTCATGCCTTCATTTCAACAATTCTTGATTATTGCTATGCTTTATATGCTGGTATCAACCAGTTTTCCCTATCATGTTTGCAACTGGTTCAAAATGCTGCAGCTCGCTTCTTAATGGGGAAGAAAAAGCGTGAGCATATCACCCCTATTTTAGCACATTTACATTGGTTACTGGTAAAATTCAGAATTGATTACAAGGTTTTAATTTTTGTATTTAAAGGGTCATGAAACCCCAGAACACATTTTTTGAGCTGTGAACAGTTATAAATAGGCTGCACATCATTGAAAACACTAAAGGTACTCATTAATTTCATTTAAAAGTTAGAATTAGTTATTTTTGCATTTTTCAGAGTGATTTCTATCTTCCGGTTTAAAAAGCAAAGTCGGAGCAACGTCACAAAATCTGACGTCATCGTGTACTACCAGCAAGATCCGGAGTTCTGGTTGACTCCAAGTATGGGATGGTCGAACATGCTGACGTCAACAGTTTCTGCATTTATTCATGACATAAAGCTCATTCAGTCCAATCACTGCACTGTAGTATGCATACGATTATAATTGCGGTATTATGCATGAGGAAGTATCACTTCTCTTACTGTCTCTTGTCATTCAGAGACATATTGTTGGTGTTCGTTTCCTCAGTGCTACAACACAATGTGTTTTCCTGCGACGCGACCAGAGCAGAGGTTTGTGTGCATGTGGATTGTTTTGCTGTAATCTACCAGTGCAAATGGAAAATATGTTCGCGTGAGATCGCATTACAGCGGAGAATTCAAATGTCACAAAAGTGCGGCTCATTCACCTCTTGCCTACTCTAGCTGCGTTCAAACACGCGAGCCGTATGTATGTTTCCCTCGGCACAACAAGCACATGAGTGTTGTTTTGTTTTTTGCCCACGATGCGGTCAGAACTGGAGTTTGAATACGAACACATGAAAAATACGACTGTTATGATAGACACGCGGAGTGCGCATAGGATCGGTTTCAGCGTGGAGCTTCGCGATGAGTTTAACAACACTAGCCACGGGGCACATAGCTCATACAGAATAAAGTATCCGTGTTTAAAGTTTTTATTTCACAGATTCTCCTGCACCAAACATGAACCAGCACGGTGTAGTTATGCACACATATTTCATCAAGTCTTCTTCAAATGAATTATACGTGCAAACTGGACACTGATACAGTGGTGTAGCCTATCTGAACACGACGACACGATTATTCTAAAAGACTGATTTTGAGATTGCAGTGCTCGTAAACGTAAACAAAGTAGCCTATTATTAGCCCTATCAAATATTCTTTCGCATTTCTCCCTTGTGCTTGGGAGTTTGTTGTCATTCTCTCCGTGCTCATATATTAATATTCATTATTCTGTATAATGAGTGTGTTCTATGTCTGTGCTTCATTGGTTGTTCTCTCCCCTCTTCCCCCCCTCTACACTCCCACTTTTCCAGAGCTTTACACGCCCATTTTAACAGAGTTTTTGCAGCTCAGAGGTGTGAACAACCAGGCTAAAATAGGGGAGTTTCATGACCCTTTAAATCCTTGCATAGTTTGGCTCCAGTTATTTCTCCGACCTTAGTTGTCCATACTCTCCCCGAAGATCTCTTAGATCATCCTCTGACTATAAAGCATCCCATTGTCTCGCTTGACATCTAAAGGTGATAGAGCCTTTTCCATATTTGCCCCTAAGCTGTGGAATTCGCTACCTCAATCTGTTAGGTTATCCTCCTTTAGATATGTTAGTCTTAGTGAGTTAAATTTTTAGTCCTGATTTTTATTTGGTTTTATGGTTTAAGTAGATGATTTTTAGTAGTTTTATTTTTTGTATGACTGTTATCTTTTTATTGTGTTAGGGGCTGTTCACATATTGCGTCTTTTGCGTGCTCAAATTCGTTATTTCAAATGTAGGCGTGGGTGCTCATAATGGAAGTGAAGCAGGCGCATCGAGATGAAAATATCTTCTGATCAAAGCTGTACAGGGTGGTTTTTATATCTCATCTCCGTGCTTTCCACACATTTTTAGACGCGATATGTGAATGGCCCCTTATTGTGAAGCACCTCGGTCAGGAATAATGTTGTTTTAAGGTGCTATATAAATAAAAGTGACCTTAAAGGTGCCCTAGATTCAAAAATTGAATTTACCTCGGCATAGTTAAATAACAAGAGTTCAGTACATGGAAAAGACATACAGTGAGTCTCAAACTCCATTGTTTCCTCCTTCTTATATAAATCTCATTTGTTTAAAAGACCTCCAAAGAACAGGCGAATCTCAACATAACACCGACTGTGACGTAACAGTCGGGGTGTACGCCCCCAATATTTGCATATGCCAGCCCATGTTCCCAACATTATGAAAGGCATTAGACAAGGGCAGGATGTCTGGATGTGCACAGCTGAATCATCAGACTAGGTAAGCAAGCAAGAACAATAGCAAAAAATGGCAGATGGAGCGATAATAACTGACATGATTCATGATATCATGATATTTTTTGTGATATTTGTAAATTGTCTTTCTAAATGTTTCGTTAGCATGTTGCTAATGTACTGTTAAACGTGGTTAAAGTTACCATCGTTTCTTACTGTATTTACGGAGACAAGAGTCGTCACTATTTTCATTTTTAAACACTTGCAGTCTGTATAATTTATAAACACAACTTCATTCTTTATAAATCTCTCCAACAGTGTAGCATTAGCCGTTAGCCACGGAGCATAGCCTCAAACTCATTCAGAATCAAATGTAAACATCAAAATAAACACTCATGCTGCATGACGAACACTTTGTAAAGATCCATTTTGAGGGTTATATTAGCTGTTTGAACTTTTTTTATGTTGTTTAAGGCAAGCGCGAGCTCTTGGGGCGTGGAGCACGAGATTTAAAGGGCCACACACCCTGAATCGGCTCATTACTAATTATGCCCCAAAATAGGCAGTTAAAAATCTATGGGGTATTTTGAGCTGAAACTTCACAGACACATTCAGGGGATACCTTAGACTTATATTACATCTTTTTAAAAAAAAGTTCTAGGGCACCTTTAACCTTGCTAAGTAAGGGATAATGTGATATGGGTGATCAGGGATGTGCAGGCCTCAAATACCAGAACGAGCAGTCATTATACTATTGACAACAGTCATTTTTGGTGAATAATCGATCTCGGAATGTTGCGACTGACCAGTGAGAATCAAGCATTTCAGAAAGCAGTGTAATAATGTGTAAAAACACATAGCTGTAATTTTGTTTCATTAAATTTGACAATTAGAACAACAAACCTTTTTGTCCCGGTTGGCCTTGGATTCCAGGTGTTCCTTTCTGCCCAGGCTCTCCTGGCCAGCCCTTATGACCCTGGTTTCCTGGGAAACCCTGCTGGCCGTCAGAGCCTGATGAAAAAGATGATCCAGTTAAAAACTATTTTCAGAAACAATGTAATTGCTTAATCGAAGAATAATGATCAAGACTCCTGTACCTGGTGGTCCATCTTTTCCTGGTTCACCCGGTTGGCCTTTCATCCCTACAATGCCATCAAAACCAGGACCTCCTCTATCTCCAGATTGACCTATGAGTCCCTTCTCACCTAAGATATAAATTAAAAACATTAGGAAGTGCTTAACAGGGACAGTAAAATATCATTATAGTGTTTGATGCACTATAGAATATGGAAATTCCTAACCTGAAGGTCCAGACAGCCCAGTTTCACCTCTCAGTCCTGTTGACCCTGGAAGACTGATGGTGGGACCCAGTTCACCTTAAATAAAGAAATCTTACGTAAACATTTTGGCAGTTTATTCAAGGATCATGAGAAAATCATACATTAAGCATAATAATGGACATTTCAGAGGTTTATTTATGAGCACCTTTTATTCCTTTGATTCCAGATTCTCCGGTCCGTCCATAGGCACCAGGCGAGCCTTTGTCACCCTGCAAATATAAGCCACAATGACTAAAAGCACAACATCCAAAACCGTCTGACAAGACCCCATATACAAGGAGATTATGAGCAATGTTTTAAATCATAAATAGTTTTAGAAGTCAGAGAGAGATGGAGCTCAGTATCCTACCCTGGGTCCAGCCATTCCAGGGAAACCATCAATTCCAGGGAGTCCTGTAGGCCCTGGCATTCCCTTAGGCCCCGATTCACCTTCTTCTCCGGGAAGACCTTTAGTACCTTTTGTGTCACTAGGCTTACCTGGATGTCCATCTTTCCCATCACCTCCTGGATAACCTGGGGCACCTTTTGTACCTACCCAAAGGCAAGTTGAAAGAAAAGCTCTAAATATCTATCTGAAAGAAATCTTTTTGTTCTATTTACATCAGCAAAAACCAAATGCAGAAATGTAAATACTCAGAATATGACCAAATTCTGATTAACTGTCCTACTGAATTCGGGTCCGTTTTGAACTGGAAGAGGTAAATAAAAAGAAGAAAAAAAAATTTAAATCTGTTACATAAGCTGCTTTTCCACCAAACTGTTCTCATTGCTTAACCGTTCCATTCCGTGCCGATCGGCTGCAGCTGGAACAGATATGGTTTAATTTTGCACTTTGGAATGTAATACAAATTCATAACTCTGGGCTGAGAACGGTTTGTAATCGTGCTTTGCCGAACCAAGCTCAAGTGGAAATAACTGGAAGATTTGGGAATAACTGGAAGATTTGTCTCAAATTACTTCTGTAAAATACATTTAGCCTTTTTACTATACTCAGACAAGCATTTTTTCCCCTTCCCATTGGAACTGCATTTTGTTTACTAGTAATAATTCTGAAATTAAAATAGAATTATAGTGTCTGTCCAAAAGTCCATAGACCAAATAGTCTAAATTTAAAAAAAAAAAGGAAAGAGGGTTTGAAAAAAGAGAAGTCCACATTTCACTCTGCTGCCACTTTACTGATGAAGCACTGCAGCATCAAAAGGAGACTTAGGCTGTTTATCATCTTTTTTTCTTTTTAATCTGAAATTAAACGTTTATGCAAGTAAAATGAATATATTTTTTATGAAATCATTTCAGAGCAATATTGATTTTGTTAGAAAAAGAATGTGAAGACTTTAGATGCAAAAGCCTCTAAGTGCCAACTGAAAGTTTCTTATAAAATGAGCAATTTTATCAAGCTTGTATGTTTATGTTCAGTTATTTCACTTTAATGGCAATGAAAAGGACTTATTAATTGCCTTTAAAGTGAAATTACTGAACCTAAACATACGAGCTTGATAAAAATGCTCATTTTAGAAGAAAATTTCAGACGGCACTTAGAGGCTTTTGCATCTGAAGTCTTCATGTGCAGATTTCACAAATTTGTTTTGAGCAGTCATGAGTTTAAAGTTCAAAGGATTTTAATTAAATCGATTCTAGTAATTCTCTTTTATAAATGACACTGATATATTTAAATAAAATTTCACATAAATATTGATAAAAAATATATAGTTTCTTGTATCACACTGTTTTGCTGTAGTTATTGTAATATTTACATTTCAAAGAATTTCTACATATTTTAATTAATAAGGGGGGAAATATAGTAATAGTAAGGTAAAAACATGGTAACATTCAAAACTTTTGCGCATTGATCAGATACAATATGGTTTTAGTTGAAAAATAATAAGTTATGACTGTTCCAAATGGACCTGGGAATGCAACAGGTGTATACAGTAGTTCAATGCATTAAAAGGGTTAATGTAATAATATACGTGTGCATGCAGAAATGAGGCTTCTACTAAATATACAGAAAATATGACACATTCAGACAGTCTTTATTACAAACCCGATTCCAAAAAAGTTGGGACACTGTAAAAATTGTGAATAAAAAAGGAATGCAATAATTTACAAATATCATAAACTTATATTTTATTCACAATAGAATACAGATAACATATCAAATGTTGAAAGTGAGACATTTTGAAATGTCATGCCAAATATTGGCTCATTTTGGATTTCATGAGAGCTACACATTCCAAAAAAGTTGGGACAGGTAGCAATAAGAGGCCGGAAAAGTTAAATGTACATATAAGGAACAGCTGGAGGGCCAATTTGCAACTTATTAGGTCAATTGGCAACATGATTGGGTATAAAAAGAGCCTCTCAGAGTGCCAGTGTCTCTCAGAAGTCAAGATGGGCAGAGGATCACCAATTCCCCTAATGCTGCGGCGAAAAATAGTGGAGCAATATCAGAAAGGAGTTTCTCAGAGAAAAATTGCAAAGAGTTTGAAGTTATCATCATCTACAGTGCATAATATCATCCAAAGATTCAGAGAATCTGGATCAATCTCTTTGCGTAAGGGTCAAGGCCGGAAAACCATACTGGATGCCCTTCATCTTCGAGCCCTTAGACGGCACTGCATCACATACAGGAATGCTACTGTAATGGAAATTACAACATGGGCTCAGGAATACTTCCAGAAAACATTGTCGGTGAACACAATCCACCGTGCCATTCGCCGTTGCCGGCTAAAACTCTATAGGTCAAAAAAGAAGCCATATTTAAACATGATCCAGAAGCACAGGCGTTTTCTCTGGGCCAAGGCTCATTTAAAATGGACAGTGGCAAAGTGGAAAACTGTTCTGTGGTCAGACGAATAAAAATTAGAAGTTCTTTTTGGGGGGGATGGGACGCCATGTCATCCGGACTAAAGAGGACAAGGACAACCCAAGTTGTTATCAGCGCTCAGTTCAGAAGCCTGCATCTCTGATGGTATAGGGTTGCATGAGTGCGTGTAGCATGGGCAGCTTACACATCTGGAAAGGCACCATCAATGCTGAAAGGTATATCCAAGTTCTAGAACAACATATGCTCCCATCCAGATGTCGTCTCTTTCAGGGAAAACCTTGCATTTTCCAACATGACAATGCCAGACCACATACTGCATCAATTACAACATCATGGCTGCGTTGAAGAAGGATCCAGGTACTGAAATGGCCAGCCTGCAGTCCAGATCTTTCACCCATAGAAAACATTTGGCGCATCATAAAGAGGAAGATGCAACAAAGAAGACCTAAGACAGTTGAGCAACTAGAAGCCTGTATTAGAAAAGAATGGGACAATATTCCTATTCCTAAACTTGAGCAACTTGTCTCCTCAGTCCCCAGACGTTTGCAGACTGTTATAAAAAGAAGAGGGGATGCCACATAGTGGTAAACATGGCCTTGTCCCAACTTTTTTGAGATGTGTTGATGCCATGAAATTTAAAATCAACTTTTTTTCCCCTTAAAATTATACATTTTCTCAGTTTAAACATTTGATATGTCACCTATGTTGTATTCTGAATAAAATATTGAAATGTGAAACTTCCATATCATTGCATTCTGTCCCAACTTTTTTGGAATCGGGTTTGTACATTTAGAGCTTGCATAGCCTCTGTAGTTCATATGAAGTATGTTACTCTTTGTGTACTTGAGTAGAAAATAAATATGACTGTAGTCACCTCTTTGACCAGTGAAGCCAGGATCTCCCATATTTCCATGGTCACCTTTAGCTCCCTTCATGACCTCTTTTTCTTGTGGTGATATATGTATGATTGGCTTTTCACCTGGAGGTCCCACCAGCCCTCTTTCACCTTGAGAAAAAGTATATACAAGCAATTTAATCAATTTAATCATAACAAAGATGTTATGTCATGAGAAATTAATGCAAAAGTTCCTCCACAATCCAAATATAGATTAGAAATCATTTCAGTCTAATCTCTGGTTTGGGCAGCACATTTAAGCACAGACTGTTTCATCAATCTGTCACAAGGCTTTGCAAAGAGGCTGTTGTTGACAGATGGAAAAGTAAAAAAAATATTTTAAAAACACTGAAAAGAAAAGCAAACTGTCATGAAAAGGAGTGTGTTTATGAGTGAACCTTAAATGGGGGGAAATAAATAATACCTCAAACGTATGATATGACGACGGTAGCATGTATATTATATATTGTACATGTACATGAATAGAGAATCATGCTCTTGATTCACCTTTTTCACCTGGAGGGCCAGGAGCTCCTTTTACACCTTGTTGTCCTGGTAAGCCTATCTGTCCTTTCTTTCCTGAAAGTCCTTTCAAACCTTTCTCACCAAACTTTCCAGGAAAACCTGTCATGCCCTGACCACCTTTGGAACCTTTGTTGTTAAAAAAGAATGCACTTTTCAATTAATGCCATTTTAAGCACCATCAAGTATCAAAATATTTTAATCTGCTTATTGCAAACTATACATATTTAAATCTGCCAATTCTCAGTAACATTAAATCAAGAACAAAAAGACAAATGACCTTTTAACCCTGGGTGACCACCAAACCCAAACGGCCCCGGTTGTCCTGGATCTCCTGGGGGCCCAGTATTTCCTGGTACACCAATATTTCCAGGGTCTCCAATGGCACCCTTTACTCCTCTGGGTCCAGAAAGACCTGGGTCTCCCTGATCTCCCCTTACTCCACTTGGACCTACAGAGACACAGTATATTTAAGCATTGTTAGGAGAAAGAGGTTTTGCTTCATACCACTGAAATAAAATCTAATACACTTGACTGTATTTTTGTTTCTGATCCTAAATGATACATGTAATTTCTCACAAAACAAAACCATTACATTGATTTATATTATAGAGTTGGACCAGAAATGAAGTAAAATCAGTCAATAAGAGTCCAGTACACTAGCAATTGATTTCTCAGTCTGTTTTTGCCATGTTTCAATGTATGGTACTGCTGAATGATTAAATGATTAGTTCACTTTCAAATGAAAATTAGAAAACATCAGAAACAAGAAAGTCATATACACCTAGGATGGCTTGTGGGTGAGTAAAGCTTGGGGTAATTTTCATTTGAAAGTGACCTAATCCTTTAAGAGATAAGCATGTTTTCTTAACTGACCCAAATATAAAAAATTAAGAAGAGTTCTTAGGTATGTTACAAGCCCCTTTTACTAAAGGTATTTGGTATTTCTGGGTTTATTCTCTAATCTTCTTATCCAGTATGAGGGCAAAAAAAGATACCTTCTGAATTAGCAGTTGAGTTACCTGGTTCTCCAGTTTTTCCGGGTGGTCCAGGAGGTCCTGTGTAACCGGGCTGGCCAGGAAAGCCGAACGTTCCTTGCGGTCCAGGTTTTCCTACCTCTCCTCGAAGACCTGGAGGGCCAATTTCACCCTTGACGCCGATAATACCTGGCATACCATCCATACCTGTGTGACATTACATCCTTTAGTTTACATCCTGTTCCACCTTAATAATAGACAGACTTTCTTTTAGCTTTTTGAGCTTCTGTTGGTTGGAGACACAGAAGTTTTAAAGGGATAATTCACCCAAAAATTCGGGTGAGTAAATGATGACAGCATTTATATCCCTTTATTTATATAACTATCCCTTTAAATAATTGGCATAAAAGATGCTTTTTTACAGATGCATGAGGTGGCATAAATGTTTTTACATAGAATTCACAATCACAGAAAAAGTAAAATGTTTGCTGATTATTATGAAACCTACAACATTTAAGACTAAAATTCAACATGGAACATTTTTCTATCCACAAAAGTAATACATTAATCAAATTATAATAATAATGGAAATAAATCATACAATTCATACATACCATGTTTTACTGACACACTCAAACATTTTAAAAAGCTATTTTAATTTGGACATATGACTTTAATATGCAGTCATAGGAAGAAACTAGAAAAGGAAAGTTTGTCAAGAGAAATTTTGAATAATGGCTTGATAAAACCTTGTCTGAAAGTTTAAAACACATTTAAATGTCTTGCAGTCTGAAAGCTAAATAGAATGAGCATATATATCCATTATTATAGTTTTGACAGACACCTGGTTTTAAGATATGTTTGATCTAATCACAAGTGGATGAAGTTAATTACAGGTTTTGCTAGGTTGTGCCAAAATACATGGATTATGATGGACATTTTATATTACTATACGTATAATTTCTATTTGCTTCCTTTCGGCCTTGGTCGTAAGCATAACGAGGCTTCATTCATTCAATTGTATTTGTGCGTCACACTCGGTGCTCCCATGAAAGTGATGTAGAGTGTGATGAAGAAGGAAGGGTCTAGATGCAATCCAAACACAAGTGATCACAGGAGACGCATTTAAAATGCATGTTAATACCAGGTGTAAATGGTAATGCATCTCAGATGACCACTTGTGTTCGGTTCACTGAAAACTCATCTAAATATCAGGTGTAAACAGGGTCATAGACACAAGAAGTTCTCACCTGGGTGTCCTTTTGGGCCTGGGTCTCCTGGAAGGCCAATGACACCCCTCTCTCCTGGCCGTCCTGGTTCTCCTGGGGCTCCAGAAGATGCTCCTAAAACTTCACCATGATCACCCTTTTCCCCTAAAGCACCATCCAAACCTGGTTTACCAGAGATGCCCAGATCTCCTTGCACACCTTTGGTGCCAGGATATCCTAAATCTCCCCGAGGTCCAACAAAACCTATGTGGTAAAAATCAAATTATCAGAGCTAAAAAAAAGAAGACAGACCTAATAGACATACAGGGGTTAAAGTATATAGAATGATTAAATAAAATGTACAATAACATACAGGCCACCCAATGCTTACCCCTTGGCCCAGGTGGGCCTCCTCTTCCTGGTTCACCTCGCTCTCCTTCGGCCCCAGGTTCTCCAGAAAGACCTTGTACACCTTTGGCACCTGGTATTCCTAGAACACACATATATGGGCAGGCATAATGAAACCAGAGAGAAAATAGTTTTTTTAAGTTGTGGAAAATGTTATAACAATACATCCAATTACCAGGAAATCCTTCCAACCCTGGAAGTCCAGGCTGCCCTGTCTCTCCAGGTGGCCCGGGATCTCCAATACACTCCACTGTAATAAGATTAACATGGCAGACAATATAAAACAATTATTAAAATAAACACATTTGGTTATTGGTGATCATAAATAGTGAATCAACTGCATTGTGGTGAAGCATCAATGGCCCGTTCACACCAAGGATTACATATCACTGGAATAACTTTTAGAACAGTTTCCAGCTGATGAATGACAAAAGACATTGACAGAAAATCAGAATTCACCTGTCTTTAAAAGTGTTTAGAGCGGCAGAGGACACCTGCAGTGCTCATTTATAATAAACACAACATTATCATCCATTGATGTGGATGCCAACAGTTAACATTATAGATATATATATATATACAATTATCTTTAAAGATCTTGTTGTAGATTTGAGTGACTTCAATCCAGCTACCTTCAATATTCCATTGATCTTCTCTTGAGCTACAGGCTCCTGTAAGACACATGTAAGATAGATATGAAAAGAAACGCTAAGAAGAGGAGTATAACATACTGTTAATTTGCTAAACTCACATGCGACTTGCATAAACACATTTTGCTAAGCTTTGAAATGTTTCCTTGTGAAAGCGAACCAAACCAATAAGAAAATGCAAATTAAAAATTCACAAAATTCTAACCTTTCATTGAAGGAAACAAATTACACTTTATGAAATAAATGTTTTTCTCCAATACATTTTGGTCACAATCAGTCTGTATTTTACAAACTCTAAATGTATTGTTTTGTTAGTACTTTTGGTAGTATTTCATTTTCTGAAACCTAAAATAAACATTATGTGGTTGAAAACACTGCATATTTGTGATACAGGAAAAGCGCATTTGAATTTGGCAGTTGATCACGTGACGCACCGAACGTTCTAATCGCACCGGTGTGTTCGTACACATCAAAGGGTTAAATATGCTGCTGGATCTTTAATGTTGTGGGCCTATTTGTTTTGCTGGAGGTCCTGAACATCTTATTCAGATACATGGTATCATGGATTCTATCAAATACCAACAGATAAAATCAAAACCTGACCGCTTCTGCTACAAATCCAATAATGGGTCGTGGTTGGATCTTCCATCAGGACAATGATCCAAAACAAACATCAAAACCAACACAAAAATGTGTCACTGAGCACAAAATGAAGCTTCTGCCATGGCCATCCCAGTTCCCTGACCTGAACCCTAAAGAAAATGAGTGGAGTGAACTGAAGAGAAGAAGCACCAACATGGAGCTGGGAATCTGAAGGATCTGGAGAGATTCTGTATGAAGGAATGGTCTCTGATCTCTTGTCAGGTGTTCTCCAAACTCATCAGGCATTATAGGTGAAGGCTCGGAGCTGTTATCTTGGCAAAAGTATGTTGCAATAATTGGGTGCCAATCATTGTGGCCAACGTAAACTAGAGAAAAACATTTATTTCATAATGAGCTTTTTCCCCCATTTTCAATTGTTTTACTTCAATGAAAGGAAGTAAAAATTCTGTGAATTTTGGATTTGGATTGTGGATTTTGTGATTTTTTGAATGAAAGATCAAAAGGATAAACAATGCAGATATATTTTCACAGATGCCTTTGCTCATATATACCAACGGTGCCAATATTAGTGGAGGGCACTGTATATTTAAAAAAAAAAAATAAATAAATAAAAATAAATTGAATGATTAGAATAGATTAAGAGGAACCTCAGTATATTTACACACCAGGGCTATTATTGTTAACTAAAAAACTAAAACCATAAAATAAACCTATTAAAAAAATATTTTAAAAATGGTAAGATTTATAATTTTTGTTTAGTTTAACTTGAATTGCTAAAATAACTAAAACTAAATAAGCTAAAGCTAATCAATAAAACATGATGAAAAAAAAATATATATTTACCCATAAAAAAATAATAAAAATGAAAAAACGTGAAAACAGAAAAGATAGAAATAAAATCTAATTTAAAATATGAACAAAAACTATTATAATATATCAATGATACAAAAATAACATTGATACACACCTGGGGCACCAGGCAAACCTTTTTCTCCATCACGACCAATTTGCCCATCATCTCCTGGAAGGCCCCTTACACCTTTAGTTGCTCCAAGAACTTGGCCAGGTTGTCCTGTGGGGCCTATTAGACCTGGGGGACCTGGAGGACCTGGGTATCCCTTCTCTCCAGGCTCACCTACAGGACCTTCTCCCTGAAGGAAAAAAAGCATGCAGATACCACTGATATACACTGTATACCTTGGTTAAGACTGGCATTAGAGTTCAGTTTTTTCCTTCATCAATATCACAAAAGTCACTACACAATGCAGTGCATATTAATACAGCCACTGTCTTCTGATTAGTTCTGTTTAAGTGTTTTGTTATGCAAGACTCACAGGAGATCCTCTAAAACCTGGTTCACCGTCTTTTCCACTAAACCCAGGCCTTCCTTGCTCTCCTGGGAAACCACTCTGACCTGGGTTCCCTGGGTCACCAGGTAATCCTGTATTGCACATAAGCAGGCAAAATATTAAAATTTGCACATTGTGGCTTTCGGAAACTTGTATGTCCAAACTCGCTACTTTTCAGGAAAATGGAAAAAAAAAAAAACATGTAATCATGTAAAAATGTATTTTTTTAATAATTCAACAATGTGTTGTCAAAGTTGATATTGTGGCTTTATAATATGTTCAGACACTTACATGTGTCATTATTTTATTAACATTTTACCAAAAGCAAGCTCAAATGGTGTTACAAGGTTTTTGATTAATGCATATACTGTATGTGTTTTGTCCATCATCATCATATTGTGCATCATATTACATTTCATCAACTTACAGGTTATGAAGTTTATTGTGGCTATGTATGTGGGCGCTCAGTTGTTTTTTTCTGTCAGTTGGCCAAAATCTCATGTTATAATAGATGAAGTGCTACACATAGGCTATTTAAGACAGTATTAGCTATGACTCGATGACAAATGCTAGACTAAGACACTCTTCTCGGCTCCTCAAATGCATAAATATTAGCCTTGACATACACTACCATTCAAAAGTTTAAAAACAGTTGTGTATAATTTTATTTTATTTTTTTCAGGATTCTTTGATGACTAGAAAGTTCAAAAGAACAGCATTTATCTGAAATAAAAAGCTTTTGTAACATTATGAATGTCTTTGCTGTCACTTTTGATCAATTTAATGCATCCTTGTTGAGTAAAAGTAATAATTTCTTTAATTTCTTTCCAAAAATAAATTACATTTTAAAATATATTCAAATAGAAAATGTTGTACCTATTCAAAGAACTAGTTCTTTATTTATCCTTGCATTGCAAACAAGCAGAGATGGTCCAAACTGTGTGCGGCACTTCACTATGGAGTTAAGAGGTTTATACTGACAGTTTGAGAAGCCAATGGGGTTACAAGGTTTAGTCACACGCTCTTTTTAATACTTTTCATTGGTTAAATATTTGCAAAAACCACAGACAGACGTAAAGGGTGATCAGTAGTAATGATTTATGGAGGGGAAAATGATAAGAGAGATTTCTGAAGTATCTGCCAGATAGCGATAATATAATCTCCTGTGTGTTTCTGCTGCACCTTTCTGTGTAGCTATTCCCATCTCTCCTTTTCTGCCTTTGAGTCCAAATGATCCTTTTGTACCAGGAAAACCCTGTAAATTGGAAAAAAAAAAGATCAATTTAAATGGATTTAATTGGCCAATGTAAAGATGCTCATATACCTTGTAACCTTAACAAGGCAAGACATTATTGCATGGTGTATGTATACTTACAATAAAACCATCGACACCTTTGGGTCCTGGGTCTCCCTGATCACCCTGCTGACCCCACTCGCCAGCCATTCCAGGGTTCCCAGCTTCACCAGGAGGGCCCGGAGGGCCAGAAGGGGATTTTTCAAGGCATTCACACAGACCATGGTCACCTGATCAAATGATAAAAGCATAACCAATACAGCAAGGTTAGCAAAGACTTACAAATATCAAACACCTTCTATGTCCCCAGAGAAGATAAAAGAATTCTTGTTCCTGCTCTTAAAAAAAAAAAAAAAAAATTCCCACAATGCCATGTACAACATGACATGATCTTGGCCATGCAAATAACCCTAGCAGTGTATTAAAAACTTTGTTTCCACTAATCTTACCCTTTGGTCCTTTTTTTCCTGCATTCCCTGGACGTCCACGTGGTCCGGCGGCGCCTTTGAAGAAATCTTCCACTGAATTAAGACACAATAATAGTCTTTAATAATGTCTTCAGTACTAATTCAGTTAAAAAAGAGAGAAACTTTAAGATAAATCACTTATGCAATACTCTTAGAAGTGGGAAGAGACCACTACAATTACTTTCTAGCATGTCCGATGGAAAAGATTATATTTAATAATTGCATCACACACATTATACACTACTGTTCAAGGACAGTAAGATAAGGTCAGTAAGATTTTTTATTCAAAAAGGACAAAAATGAATCAAATATGACAATAAAGACTTTTACATTGTTAGAAATGATTTTCTATTTCAAAAAAATGCTATTCTTTTCAACTTGTTTCCAGAAAATAAATAAATAAATAAAATAAATAAATAAGCAGCACAACTTTTTTTCAACTGTGATGATAAAAAGAAATGTTTCTTGAGCAGAAAATCATCATTTTAGAATGATTTATGAAGGATCATGTGACACTGAAGAATGATGCTGAAAATTCAGCTTTGCCATCAGAGGAATAAATTATGTTTTTAAAACATATTAAAATAGAAAGTTATTTTTTAATTGTAATACTGTAATAATATTACACCTTTTACTGTATTTTTGATTAAATTAATAGACCCTTGGTGAGACATTTTAAAAACATTAAAAAATCTTACAAATCCCCACAAACTTTTCCTAGAACTGCTTATCTATCTAGCACAAGTTTCTGTTTGTATTTGGAGTGTTATTTATACACTGAAATTACTTTTTATGTGGGATTAGTGGTGTGAGGTAGGGGTGTATTATACTGTATGTATGCCAAAAGTGCATATAAATGCATATAAATAGCACGCCCAATATAAATATAAAATTTCTGCATATAAATAGAATGCCAAATAGGAACAGAAAATCGTGCTATTGATACGCACTTTCATGAGATCGGGCTTGTATACACACAATATGTTTACCTCACTAAATATAGATCTTTGTTATGAAAAAAGTGCTTTATTAAAATGCTTTATTAGCATAATATATGGCATTTTGTGAAAATTAGTTTATCACTCTTACATGATCCCTTGGGTCCAGGTGGTCCCTGAAATCCAGGCAGCCCATCGGCGCCAGGCGGCCCAGGTTGAGTGGCAGGATTACCAGGTTCTCCAGCTTCACCTTTGCCTCCCTTTGGTCCCCTTGGTCCCTCTGGGCCCCACAGAATCTCTGTGGATCAGAGAAACAATTATATCAGAATTTGTTTAAAGTAATGTCTAAGCTGTCAAGTAGTCATATGACTTTCTTCTAGGTATTTACACCACTCTTTTCCACACAAAGGTATACAAAGACCACAGGCTGTCTAGCTCCAAAAAGATCAATAGCATCATAAAAGTACCATATATTATATAGGTATTTATAAATTTTACACAATACATTGAAAAATATCAATATTGTTGATATCAATATCAACATTTTTGATACCACAGGGAAAACTGCTACAACATTAAAGTTGGGGTAAGCCATATTTCAAAAACGCTGTTGTACATTTTTTATATTTGAAATCAACCCAAACAAGCTCACCCCTCTCTTCATTGCTCCACCTCCAAAACTCACCCTCCAATCCTAACCACACTGCTCTGAGTCGGTCTACAAGTTTGTTGTTAGTGTCAGTCCGACTAACTTAAGTTTTTTTGAAATATGGTTTACCCCACGTTTATGGACATAAAATTCAATCTAAGGTAAGAAAATACTTGTGACTACGGAACAAAAGTAAATGATCAACTAAAACTCTGATGTCTGAGATTATTCAGCCTGATCTTTTTGGGGTGGGTGGGGGGAATTATACACCGATCAGGCATAACATTATGACCACTGACAGGTGAAGTGAATAACACTGATTATCTCTTCATTACGGCACCTGTTAGTCGGTGGGATATATTAGGCAGCAAGTGAACATTTTGTCCTCAAAGTTGATGTGTTAGAAGCAGGAAAAATGGGCAAGCGTAAGCATTTGAGCGAGTTTGACAAGGGCCAAATTGTGATGGCTAGACGACTGGGTCAGAGCATCTCCAAAACTGCAGCTCTTGTGGGGTGTTCCCGGTCTGCAGTGGTCAGTATCTATCAAAAGTGGGCCAAGGAAGGAACAGTGTTGAACCGGCAACAGGGTCATGGGCGGCCAAGGCTCATTGATGCACGTGGGGAGCGAAGGCTGGCCCGATCCAACAGACAAGCTACTGTAGCTCAAATTGCTGGTTCTGATAGAAAGGTGTCAGAATACACAGTTCATCACAGTTTGTTGAGTTTGGGGCTGCATAGCCGCAGACCAGTCAGGGTGCCCATGCTGACCCCTGTCCACCGCCGAAAGCGCCAACAATGGGCACATGATCATCAGAACTGGACCACGGAGCAATGGAAGAAGGTGGCCTGGTCTGATGAATCACGTTTTCTTTTACATCACATGGATGGGCGGGTGTGTGTGCGTCGCTTACCTGGGGAACACACGGCACCAGGATGCACTATGGGAAGAAGGCAAGGGTGGGAAACCTTGGGTCCTGCCATTCATGTGGATGTTACTTTGACACGTACCACCTACCTAAGCATTGTTGCAGACCATGAACACCCTTTCATGGAAACAGTATTCCCTGGTAGCTGTGGCCTCTTTCAGCAGGATAATGCACCCTGCCACAAAGCAAAAATGGTTCAGGAATGGTTTGAGGAGCACAACAATGAGTTTGAGGTGTTGACTTGGCCTCCAAATTCCCCAGATCTCAATCCATTTGAGCATATGTGGGATGTGCTGAACAAACAAGTCCGATCCATGGAGGCTCCACCTCGCAACTTAAAAGACTTAAAGGATCTGCTGCTAACATCTTGGTGCCAGATACCACAGCACACCTTCAGGGGTCTAGTGGAGTCCATGCCTCGACGGGTCAGGGCTGTTTTGGCAGCAAAAGGGGGACCAACACAATATTAGGAGGTGGTCATAATGTTATGCCTGATCGGTGTATTATAATAATAATAATAATAATATTTTTAAAACAGAAATGTATTACTATTGTAATACAACAACACTGTTTATAAAAAAAAAAATAAAAAAAAAAAGAATGCTGTAAAATGATAATACTTATGACTTAATTTCTTCACTTGGAAGATAAAGTCACCATAAAATCAAAATTGACAATTCTTATTTTGTTATAGAATATTAGTATTTATTATAAATGATTGATCCTTGCACATCATTATTATTATGTTTTATTCATGTGCTCTTGTAATCTTTAATCACAGTTTTGTTTGTTGACGTGTTTACTGGGCGGGATCAACCTGTCACTTACATGAGATCACTATAATCGCAAACTACAAACATCCAATCAATTCCCCATGGACAAAATTAAGTCTCACCCTACATTTTTTCTTGTTTGAGAAGCTGGATATACATCACAATATAGGGAAGAAAAGATTATTGCAACTTCCATTTCATGCCAACTTTAAAACCTCAAAAACCTCATTTGTTTTGGTGGAAACTGCAGGGATATCTTCAAGTTTCTGTGACAACAGGTTTACATACAGACTTAAAAGTTCGCAGCAAAATAAGGGGGAATAAATAATGGCACAATTTCCATTTTAGACTGAACTATCTGTTTAACTGTCAGATAAAGCTGAGTCATGAAATACCTTGTTGTTGTTCAGAGGCAGGGGGTCCTGGGGGACCTGGCAGTCCTTTAGCACCCTTAGAACCATAATTTCCAATTGGGCCACGCTCCCCTGGAGGCCCTGGAGGACCTGCTGTATAAAACAGACAGAAGCAAACAAAGAGAAATATTGAGAATGTAGTGAAAATTTGGACTGTAAATTGGAAGTTAGATTAGGACCATTCAAATACCAGATATATGCCCTTTTTCAAAGTTTTGATTTTGTTTTTGGGATCTACTAGAATAGGTTTTTATGATTGAACTCTCAAAAAACACATTCATTTTCACATATTGTACATTACTGCAGCACCTTTCTTCTCTTCTCTCCTCTCTTCCCCACCTCCCTTTTTTTTTTTGTACATGCCTTGGACGGAAAATTATTTAAATCAGGAATATTGTGACGTATATGTTCCAGGAAGAAAACTTAAAGGGATAGTTCACCCAAAAATGAAAATTTGATGTTTATCTGCTTACTCCCAGCGCATCCAAGATGTAGGTGACTTTGTTTCTTCAGTAGAACACAAATGATGATTTTTAACTCCAACCGTTGCCGTCTGTCAGTCAAATAATGCTAGTGGATGGGAACTTCGACTATAAGAGTAAATAAAACTTGCATAGACAAGTCCTAATTAAACCCTGCGGCTCGTGATGGCACATTGATGTCCTAAGACCAGAAACGATCGGTTTGTGCGAGAAACCGAACAGTATTTATATCATTTTTTACCTCTAATACACCACTATGTCCAACTGCATTCATCACTCGATTCGTTTGGTCTGATCATGCATATACTTCAATGAGAGCGAGACATCACTGCCGCTGTCAGAGCGCGATCAGACCTTACTAACGAGTGCTGCACGCGGTTGGACATAGTGGTGTATTAGAGTTAAAAAATGATATAAATACTGTTCGGTTTATCGCACAAACCGATCGTTTCGTGTCTTAGGACATCAATGTGCCGTCACGAGCCGCAGGGTTTAATTTGGATTTGTCTGTGCATGTTTTATTTACTCTTATAGTAGAAGTTCCCATCCACTAGCATTATTTGACTGACAGACGGCAACGGTTGGAGGTAAAAGTCATCATTTGTGTTCTACTGAAGAAACAAAGTCACCTACATCTTGGATGCGCTGGGGGTAAGCAGATAAACATCAAATTTTCATTTTTGGGTGAACTATCCCTTTAAGACTACAATCGAGGCATTTCAGGGAGTTCAGCAACAGTGCTTACTGTTATACAGAATAACTCCCTTTGGATTGGACTTTGTGATTTGTAACTTTGCATACTTTTTTCATTCTCAAACAGCAACATTACAAACTAAAGAAAGTTGAAAGTATAAACAGCGATAATCTCAGTGCATTATTTTTAGTACCTCCAGTCTGATCATTTGGACTTCCTATCAGCTCTCCAGGCTCTCCTCTGTCTCCCTGTTGAAAGATTTAGGTTATACAACTTATGATGCAGATTGATTGGTAAGGTATGACAAGATACAGCACTGAACCAGAAACGCATTTATAACCTTGCGGCCATGATTTCCTGGGAAACCTGGTAGTCCAGTGTCACCCTGTAGGAATGGACAGAGATTTTAAATGTTTAAGTAAACACAAATGCTTTGCACTGTTGGGAAATTGATTCAAATGTCATACCTTAGGTCCTTTCCAGACATTATTTCCTGGGTTTCCCTGTAATTAATAGTAATTGGTTAATTTTTTTAGATAAAAATATGTGGAAAAAAAAATCCCAAATGAAATTGGTCTGTTCCCTTAAGTTTTTTTTTTTTTTTTGCTCTTGGTTGTAATAAACATTTCCACCATTTTAATTTCAGGGTGTGGACACCTACTTTTTTGATAGGCTTTGCATAGCATTAATAAAAACATTTCAGCACTTAAACAATCATACCCGTTGTCCTGGAGGCCCTGACACACCAGTCTCTCCTTTCGTAGATACATATGCCTGGAAAACAAAATAAATAAATAAATATCTATTTGAATGAGGAAAGACCATTTGCAAAACTTAAGATTACATTTCAATAACATTATTTCAAATCGCAAATAAAATCTGACCAAAAGCATTTTTCATTGTGATCCAGCTACTTTGAACCTCCATCAAAAAGACTCTTGAGAAAGATTTCATTCCAACAATCACCACATTAAGCATTATAATTTCTACCATTTTTCCTATATGTGTTTTGTCTTCTTCTTCTTTTTTTTTTTTTGGCTATTCCACAGATATAACATGAACATTCTTGTGAACATCATTGGAAGGAAATTATTTTGTGTTAAAACAAACAAACAAACAAACAAACAAAACAAATGAAAAATAAATAAATGTAACCTACCAAATCTCCTTTTTGACCTTTATAACCCTTCACCCCTTTTTTACCCTGAAGAAAACCAGAAAATGAACAGAAGATGAAAATTGAAGTAGCGAGATCATTTGCTCTCCTGAGAGGAAATATATGTAATAAACTCAAGTCATGTTCTTCCTGCCTGCCATTCTGTAGGGATTGGTCTTATGAGCGGGAAAAGTCCTGGTAGTCCTGGCTCTCCGATGTCCCCCTGAGGTGAGTATATGAAATTCAGATGGCTTAACAGTGCAGATTACAGAGAGTAATATTAGTCTGAGACTGTGTAAGCCACTAAATATTTGTCTCACCGCTTCTCCTTTGATTCCTTTTATTCTTTTAGTGGTTTCACCCTGTATAGAGGCAACACATGTACGTTAACATTAAATAGATGTTTATTTACCAAAGTGACTTAAAGAGGGCATATTAGAGTATTCTGTCATATATCTGATTGAATGTAAATCTTTAATAACATTAAGCAAAATATTGTGTTTTATTACCTTTTGACCTTTAACACCTTTACTACCAGTAGGACCCTAAAAAAGACAATATAGTGAGAAGAAGAGATGGTAGGTTTGGAATAAAGCAAGCAGTATAATTTTATGCTAGCAAATAGCAACATTTTCTTTGCACTCTGTAAATAGTTGTTAGATGTTGTACACATAGTGGCAGATACTATTTGCACCTCAGTGTATTATAGGATATTATAAAACAGTATGCATTCATTTATAAAAATCATATATGGATGCTGACTTATTGGGGCATTACTTGTCCCTATACCTAAAGCCCACCCTTAAATCTACCCCAATCCCACCATGATGAGCCTGTTGATCAGTAAAGGTTATGGTCCAGGAAGGGAGCTATGGTTTTGATCCTGGTAATGTGAGCGGCACCCTCGATCTGCAGCCCGTCCCATTAATGCAAAGATGTCAAATTTCAATTATAGTCCAATAAACGCTTTATTCTCAGTATTAAAAAGGGGACTCAATAGTATTTCAAAAACACTGGTTGGAAGTTAGTCGGGCTGATAGCAACAACAACCATCTAATAAATCAGCATTAGGGGGCGTATGACGGTCGAGGAGAGAGAACGAGCAAGAGGGAGATTTGAACATAAGAAAAAAAAAAAAAAACCCTACAGAACGAGAGATGGGACACAATACAAAAGAGCTCAAAAGAATATCACTGGAATGAAGGTTTATGACTGGGCAAGCGCTTTAGGACCCGCGTTTAAATTAGAAAAGCTTTCCAGTGCTGGATAGAGTTAAGTGGGAAGGCATGAAAACAGATGTGGAGGCTGCTTTGATCCCGCTTATCATGTGAGTACACTGGGTTTTGATTGTCTGGGGCTGCTGTGCTGTTGGCGACTAACAACAAACACTTTGTATTTACTCTTGTGTACTGTACATTCATTTTTTTGTGCTTCCTTGTCATTCGTTCATGAACTGTGCTTTATTTTTCTGAATCATTTTGTTGTGCATCAGCTGTGTAAACGGACACACGCATTGCGTGTGTAACAGAGGCCAGATAGTGAGAGTTTTGAGACTACAGCACAGTGACGACTGCTAGAGAATGCAGTGTTTAGCATCATTGGTAGTGCATTCGCCTCACATGCAAGCGGCAATCGGGCCAGGGTTTGAGATTGACTCGGAGCAGGGTGGTTGGGATTGGAGTGTGAGAGGCGGAGCCATGAAGAGAGGGGTGGGTTTGTTTGGGTTGATTTCAAATATCAACAATGCCCAACAGCATTGTTCAAATAATACTTACAGCACCTTTAAATACCCATTAGGCACTTTATATTCACTTTTCAAATATCATTTTAATTAAAACAAACATCTCTCCAAGTTGATATGCGAAGGAAAAATAAGAAGAATGAGTTTGGATAAAGATGGATTCGGGTCAGTTGTAACAAAATCTAATGACTACCAAAAGCTACCTTACTTTCCATACCAGTGTTCCTGTTATCAGATGGGTTTCTTTTGTAATTTTGTCTGGTTTAATCAGTTAATGGTGAGTGGAGTTAGTGTAAATAGCCTCTGCTAACAAGGTGGACTATTTGCACTTGGTGTAAATAGACACTCTGTAATTTTATTGTGCGAATGTCTAACTCACCCAAGGTCCTTGTAATCCTGGTGGCCCACTGTACCCTGGGTTACCAGTTGGACCCTGTATAATGAAATGTTTTAGAAAACACCTTTATCCTTTTATCTCTTCATCCCTATTTGTTCAGTTTCTGTTATCACAAGATGAACGATGAAAGTCGAACTTACAATAAATCCTTGATAACCTGGTGGCCCTGGATCTCCCTGTATTACAACAGAAAAAGTGACAGAAAACCAATCCCATTAAAAAAAAAACCAAAACAAATGTATTGATGTGAACTGCATTTAAACTTCAAGTAAAGTTCCTCTTACCCTGAATCTTTCCATATAGACCCACAGATCCAAAGGGTCACCCTTCTCCCCCTTCATTCCTGGCCAACCCTACAGAAGATAAACGAAGATAGGCAAGTACAGAGACAAAGTAATTGAAAAAGAGTGAAAGAGAAAATAAAAGCCTGAGATTGGTCATGTATGAGTTATGCATCGATTTTGTGCAATAATTGTCTCAATAATTCACTCTGTGACACACAAATAAATGAACATTCATACTGGTATTCCAGGTCCACCATTGATCCCTGAAAAGCCTGGAATTCCTGATTCTCCCCGGGTTCCATTACAGCCATCAGCTCCTGGTTTTCCACGAGGCCCAGATGGCCCAGGGTGGCCCTGATGAGAGATTATCAATGACCAAGAATTGAAGAGTCCAAAACTCACAATAAAAATGGCATTTTAAAGACTAAGGAAAGGTATTTATGACATTTGAACTATGTTACTTTGGAAGGCTTGTTTATTCCTGTGATTAGTTTTAATAAATGTAACTATTTATTGAACGTTGGTGTCTTTTATCATATTGCTGTTGCATTATGATTTTATCAAACTCTGCTTCACTTTGTGCCTATAAACGCATCTAAACCTAATATTGTTGATATAAACAAAATAATACTTACTGGAATACCATCTGCTCCATCAAACCCTGGAACCCCTTGCATTCCCTATAGAAAGACACAAAGATATTAGCATTTAATGTTTCATGTGAAGTTTTACTCTTTAACTCAGAACTGCTCTTGAGTATGTTTTAAAGTACAACGATGCTAAAATGTCCTAGAAGAGCCCAACTAATCATCATATACATGTACAGTATCATTGGTAATAAATTATCCCCTGCCAGTATTATATCATAACATATTTACCTGGCAGGGGAGACACCATGATCAGGAAGGTTGTTCACCCAGGGTGAGGCTCGGCCACTGCACTTCGGCTGTGCCTACCCCAGCCAATTTCCCAAATGTGGGAACTTCGACTGCATAATTTATGGTAGTGTGGGACTGCGTTCACACTCTCCCGCTTGGGGCAGTCATGACCTATTGGTTTGAGAGTCATACTGGTAACCCAAAGGTTGCGTGTTCGATTCTCAGTACCGGCAGAAAATGACTGAGGTGCCCTTGAGCAAGGCACCTAACACCCAATCACTCTGCGGGCGCCACAGCAAAATGGCTGCCCACTGCTCCGATTGTGTGTTCACTAGGGATGTGATGGTGAGGAAAACTTCCCATCAGTTAATCGACGTGTGACAACACCAGTAATACTGGTATCACCGGGGCGGGGGATCTGGAGTTGGGAGTTTCCCCCTCTCTTTCCACCAAGCTTTTAAATTGCTTATGGTGCATGTCCACTGGCGCAGAGCGAGCATTTGCAATGAATTCCTATCGAAGCTCAACTTCCACAGGAATGAACTGAAAACACTCGCTTTGCTCCGCACCAGTATGCCCGTGCGTCCTTGCGCATTTTACTTTCGCTTTTGAATTAGCACCAATTCGGGTTCAGCAATTGCTTAAATGGTGGGTTTATTATAGTTCTTCATGAAAAACACAACAACAAAACAGTACAATGGCAAACTCGCTCAAATAGGCGCTTTTACATTTCACTTCATCATCTTGTCAGTAAGGAGTGTAGCGAAATGGGCGAACTGAATCCTGCTGCTGATCTGTGCTGTGACTCTTGTTCGGCTCACGCTGAATTGAGCAGATGCATTCAGTTTTTAATTGAAGTGTCTGTTCACTAACTGAAGTCAATTATTTTTATTACTAAAAAAATCAAAACAACAGTGGGGGTGGTGCCACAGTGGTTGCAATAGCTGGTGTTGACGGCTGATCACCGGCTATCGCAGTAAGCCTAGTGTTCACTATTCCTAATGTGTGTGCACTATGGATTTTTCATTCTGAATCAGATCCTCTGTTCTTTCTTTTGATATTTATTCATGCAAACAAAATATTCTGTGGTGTATGAAAGTTTTGTGAAAATGATCAAAAATGATGGCAATGGCTGGCAAACTTAAAAAAAAAAAAAAAAAAAAAAAACGCTGGCAAGGAAAGAGCTAAAACAAATTATTTCTGTAACTCTTAATTATTATTAAGTGTTATTTGTTTATCAAAACTAAGAGGGTAAGTTGAGAACTACCACTAAAATGTTATTCTTTAAACATTATTTCTGTAAAATGGGTGTTTATGAATACTTATGTCTGACATAATTATTTAAATCAATTTGCCTTCATTTGCCTTCATAATTAATTCATATTACCATGGTGAATAAATGGAGGGTAACAGCTTCTGTATGACCAATTAGAAAGATACTAAAAAAAATCTGTATGACCAATTAGAAAGATACAAACAAGAAAAGCAATAATTGTGTGTGAATGTTGGAGACAGTGAAAAGGCAGCTACTATAGTCTAAAGCTACTGTATTTTAAAATAATTTAGCTAAGTCCTTCCATAACAGCAGAAGTAGAGAGCAGGACAAAGAAACTCACCACACTTCCTTTTAGACCCATAGTGCCTCCTTTGCCATGGTCTCCCTTCTCTCCTTTAGGGCCCTGGAGACCAGGGTCACCCTGTCGTCCGTTAGGGCCTGTGGGGCCCTGGGGACCAAGGGGTCCAGGCGATCCCTGCAGTTCACATATAGAGGTAACCACATTAGTTTAAATTACATATAGAAGATAAAAGTAGGTACATTTATAGTGAGCTATCATTAGGATTTAGAACATAAAATATACAAGTTATATCATAAAAAACAGTAAATTGGACATTATTTACACTTCATTCTTACACATTATTTACACTTATTTACACATTATTCACACTCACATGCATTAAACAGTAGTATGGAATGTTGCATACTACTAATTAAAATGTATTTTTGCATATTGCATTTAATTTCACATACTTTTTTAATAGTTCACAGTATACAGTGTGAACTGCACACTTCTTAGTATGCACACTGCACTAGACATTTTTTACATTTCAAACATGTCCACTAGATGGCAAACTCTGCTAACACATTGTAAAGCTCTACAGCGCCACCCAGTGCTCTCAACACCACATGCTGTTTATAGTTTAATATATTTGTTGTTCCCTAACTTGATCTGAATTCATATAGGAGCTGAAACATACTTTAGTCAAACTGTACTTCATAAAACCTTTGCCTGATGTACTTATAACCATATTACAAACAAATAAATAATAATACTAATATTAAATACTTTGTACATGCTGTACTTTAATAGAACTGTGATATTAGATGTGTGATTTGTAGTCATCCCTCTTATCTGCAGATTTGTCTACTTCAAATTTAAAAGTACACTGCAAATGCAATTAATGTTGATCAAATTATATTTTTTTTCAGTGCAGTTTTAATGAAAAAAGGACAATGAAACAAGATTGTATTTGTGTTCATATCTAGAGATTTGTGTGGGTAAGAGCTTAAATCCAGTGAACAAATCGTGTTCTACTCTGATGGGAAAGACTGATACACAGACGCCCTGCTGTCTCATGCACACTTAAACCCCCTGACCCTAATCCACAGTCAGCCAACTGATCTGAGACCCTGTTAAGAGTGAAGGAGGAGAACATCAAGGATGCACTCTGTCTGATCAAAGACAATACTATGTACTGGATGTCATTCACACAAAGCACATCCACATCAACAGAGCATCAAACAACATTCCAGATTAGTAGTGGCATCTGGGTAGTGTGCTGATTATTTGAGAAAGAGACTTGATGAAGCCACTGATTGAGCTTTGCATGGTAAGTATGGAGGTCTAAGATAGTCTACAGTGAACACAAAGTCATTTATCCACCCTTCGCTAAAGCTCTGTATTCACTCTTAAAAATTAAGGTTCTATAGGGGCTTTAGTTATAGGACAGTGGTCGGCAATAGGCGGCCCGTGGGCCAAAACTGGCCCACCAGCAATAATATCTGGCCCGTGCCTGCGGCCAGATTATTTTGATAGCGGCTGGTTCTGAAACAGATCTTCGTCTTGTGGTGCCGTCTAATATTATCACCGCGTTTACACCAGACGTGACTTTTTTTCGTGCCGCGCCACAACAGCTAAAAGCTGTCAACACAGAACTCGACAAACCAACCGTTGCAAAGCACTTGGACTATGTCAGAAATAGAACAGGGAATCCGTTTACTGTCTGGGATTTGTTGTGTTGCATCGCGCCACATCCAGTTTAGACAATATCAATGATTATTATGGGTTCTATTATCTTTTGACGCGTCGTGTTGCGCCGCTCGCGTCTGATGTAGACACGGTGTTATATTCTTTGCAAACAGCGATAACTTTGTTGCAGATAAGACACACTGGCTTTGCATTTACAAAACTAGGTAAGAATGCATAGTTATCTTTCTATTATTCTTTGTATGCCCTATTTTCACTGTCAACTTTCCTCTTTGGACTCTTCGATAGAGCTATTTTCTCTCATCAGCTAGCTTAAATGTTAACATCACTCTGCACACGACGTAATAGCGTACCTCCAGCATGCAAACAATTTAAAAAAATGCAGTTTAGTACGTGAGGATGCCAAGGAATAATTCTGAGCGTAAAAGTAGGCTGTGTCAAATAATTATTACAATAGGTTAAGTTAGGCTCCATTTTGTAAAAAGCAAATTAAAATGATACACATTAATTATTCCTCTTTTGTTTTTTATCCATTCCGCATCTCCCACATATGTGGGTTTTAGCAAGGCGGTCTGTGTTGCAAGTTGGTGAATGAAGATACTTGCCAGGTCTTACGTGTCACTACTCTGCTTTATTCATTTATCGAGTGTAAAACACGGACACCGCCACACAAATGTGGCTTTTTTTAATTGACTGTCCTACAGGATTTAACACAGAGTTACAACACACTACCAGTTACAAAAGACACTAACTGTTTGTCACAGGCAATTCTAGTTGCATTTTTTATCAATTAATTTCATTCATCATTTGACTATGTTCATGGCCCACCATCTAGTGGCAAAACATTTTTTTGGTCTGATGTCAAACTTAAAGGGATAGTTCACCCAAAAATGAAAATTTGATGTTTATCTGCTTACCCCCAGAGCATCCAAGATGTAGGTGTCTTTGTTTCTTCAGTAGAACACAAATGATGATTTTTAACTGCAACCGTTGCCGTCTGTCAGTGGTATAATGCAAGTCAGCGGGAACTTGGACTATAAGAGTAAATAAATCACGACAGACAAATCCAAATTAAACCCTGCGGCTCGTGACGACACATTGATGTCCTAAGACACGAAACGATCGGTTTGTACGAGAAACCGAACAGTATTTATATCATTTTTTACCTCTAATACACCACTATGTCCAACTGCATTCATCACTCGATTCGTGAGGTCTGATCGCGCTCTGACAACGGAAGTAATGTCTAGCACTCATTGAAGTATATGCACGAGACATCACTGCCGCTGTCAGAGCGCGATCAGACCTCACGAATCGAGTGATGAATGCAGTTGGACATAGTGGTGTATTAGAGGTAAAAAATGATATAAATACTGTTCGGTTTCTCGTACAAACCGATCGTTTCGTGTCTTAGGACATCAATGTGTCGTCACGAGCCGCAGGGTTTAATTTGGATTTGTCTGTCGTGATTTATTTACTCTTATAGTCCAAGTTCCCGCTGACTTGCATTATACCACTGACAGACGGCAACGGTTGCAGTTAAAAATCATCATTTGTGTTCTACTGAAGAAACAAAGACACCTACATCTTGGATGCTCTGGGGGTAAGCAGATAAACATCAAATTTTCATTTTTGGGTGAACTATCCCTTTAATTGCTGACCCCTATTATAGGAACTAGCCACCAGGGCGGTCCCCCGCGAATGTAATGTGCCACTAGATCCATTTTCTTGGTTGCATGCGCAAAGCCAGTAGGAACTTTGAAGTGACATAAGCTGGTCTACAGCGACATAATTTAAGCGCCATTCAACAACATCAACGACTCAATAGCATAAAGGTTGAGAAGTGCCTGAACTTACCCATTTACTACCATAGTAGGAAAAATAAATACTATGGTAGTAAATCGGGGGCAAGATCTGTTTGGTTACTGACATTCTGCCAAATATCTTCCTTTGTGTTCAGCAGAACAAAGAAATGTATACAGGTTTGGAACAACTTGAGGGTGAGTAAATAATGACAGAATTTTCATTTTGGGTGAACTGTCCCTTTAATGGAGGAATTGAAGAGCTTTCAAAAAGTCTTGGGGAAAAAAAAAAAAACAGTCTCGACAAAAAGTTTCCAAGACCTGCCGCCCACCTGTCCTCCCATAAATCATGCCTATTTTGACAGATAATGAGAAGAGGTTCAAAAGCGATTAACTAAAAACAAAAAAGGTGCCAGATTACAGCCAAGAAAAACTTATAGTTTTAGGTTTGAAGAGGGCAGGCCACAACATAGAGATCTTAAGGTCCTCATCAGTCAAACAAAGATATGCCATGTTCGTGAGGTGTTCTGTGACTCTGGAGGTCAAGTACTATGACACCTGACCTCATTGATAAGGCCTGGCTACTGTTTAAGCAGAGCAAGTATGAAGCTATGTTTTTTTTGCAGTAGATACTGTTTGTCCTTTAAAGTGGTAAGTGAAATTGCAGACACTTTTTCTCAGAAAATGTTTCAAGTAAATATAAATGTTTTCTTATTAGTTGTGTGCCAGTGATTCTGTCTGTGTGTTAAAGTCACCATGAAATCAAAAATGACAATTCCTGTTTTATGGAATATTGCACTATTCATTTTATATGATATATCAGTGTATCCCCTTTCTCTTGCAGGGATTTGTAGAATGAATTGATGTGGCGTAATTTCAGACAAAATCAGGCCAAAAAGAAGTTCATTTTGGGAGTTCGAAATAGCTTGCCAAAGCTAACTTTCCGGAAAAGTTTGCTATGGCTGGTAAACACCTTTGTACTACATTGTACTGCTTTTCTTAAGCTTTATAAAAAACAATTTTTTCTCAATGTTGTGAAATGAAAACGGTTTCTCAATGAAAACCACTATGTCCAACTGCGTTCAGCATTCGGTTAGTGAGGTCTGATTGCACTCTGACAACGGCAGTGATGTCTAGCACTCATTGAAGTATATGCGCGAGACATCACTGCCGCTGTCAGAGCACGATCAGACCTCACTAAGCGAATGTTGAACACAGTTGGACATAGTGGTGTTTTAGAGGTAAAAAATTATATAAATACTGTTCGGTTTGTCGCATAAACCGATCGTTTCGTGTCTTAGGACATCAATGTGTCGTCACGAGCCGCAGGGTTTAATTTGGACTTGTCTATGCATGTTTTATTTACTCTTATAGTAGAAGTTCCCATCCACTCACATTATTTGACTGACAGACGGCAGCGGTTGGAGTTAAAAATCATCATTTGTGTTCTACTGAAGAAACAAAGTCACCTACATCTTGGATGCGCTGGGAGTAAGCAGATAAACATAAAATTTTCATTTTTGGGTGAAATATCTTTAAGGGTGCTGATGTGTCAGGGACAGCAACTTCAGATGTTGGCACTGGGCTTTTATGAAGTTATAACTGGTCAAGAAAATACTGACTTGGCTGAATATGAAGTGTGACAACTGTGAGAACTGAATTGGTATTTATGAACCTAAATTTATCTGCCATAGTAACAGCAGTAGAGAGGTTGGGGTTGGGGGCACTTTGTTAATGTAGTTGATATTTCCCAAGATGGAAAAAACAACAAGTGGTTCTAGAAACATAAGACATCTCTCAGGAAATTAGACATAATATATGACAAACAATTCATTTTTAAAAAAAACTCAAGGGAGCATTTTAAAAACATTTCTTAACTCTGCAACTTATTACCATGGAAATGGGGCATGAGGAATGTTTTAATGCCATGGAAAAAGAACTTGACTGATAGACCAACTAAAATAGATTTTGTTGAATGTCTACTCAGCCTAAAATGAAAAGACTGACATTAAATGAAACAATAAATGTAACAAATGGGTCATGTTTATACAGGCTAAAATGTTTGTTTGACCTGAAATGTAAAATGTAATTGGACATGATTCACAGGCTGTAGAATTTGAAATAATAAACAAGTAATTGTTTTAATGATAGCCATTTTAATGACTCAAGTTGAATGAACTACACAAGTTTGTTTCAAAACTAATGATCATGTTCTTCATCATGATTTCCCTGCTGAAATATCCAGCATAAACAGCACAAATTCCATGTCTGTCCAGGCTAGATTATGCTGGTTAGAGCTGGTCTAGATGGTGGACCAGCATAGTCATGCTATTCTTACTGCCTTGCAGTGAGATTCTGGCTAGAGAGTAAAGTAACTGAGAGGAGCATTCTCCAAACAATGCACTACAAGTCCTTACAGAGATATAGCCCATAGAGATTTAAGTAGCTTAATATTTAGCAGTTTTATTATCTAGCAAATCCCTTCTTTCTCAAGAGCCACGTTTACTCACACTTTTCTGCCAAATATATTATATACATCCCCAAAATACATAATGTCCTACTCTCCATGGCACGGTAGCAACATCCTAACAATCACCCTAAAACCCTTTGCAAATATATAGCAACAAACTAGCAATGACCCAGGAAATCATATATTCGCTGTTGTTTTTTAAAGTAAATATAAACATCCCGCGTGATGCCTTCCAGCGCAGGTTTTCACCCCTACGTGTCTTTGATATGCTTTGTGCGGACACATTATCTGTTGATAGTTTTTAGCAAAATAAAGCATTAAGGAATCTGGACTTAGTCTATCTGCAAGTCACAGTCATTGAAAATATAACAAAGTTTACTAAGATAACATTACTCCATGGCCACAGCCTAGCTGTATTTTTTTCTTCTTCTTCAGAAAAAGCTTTGTGTTTGTGCCCACATGCAAAGCCTTTAAGGTATAAAAGATCAAATACATGAGATTTGTTATTTCCTGGGCCGTCATCAGCAACCAGGTCAATTCCCTGCTGGCCATCAAACGCCCTGTCCCCTACTATGTGTCTTCCTGATTACTTGACCCATTTTCTGTTCTGCTAAACAGGGGAAATCCAACCTGCTGTGCCCAGGAAAACCAGAAGACTTACAAAAATATAGTAATATAAAAAATACAAAAACAAAAACAAAGTGCTTTCACTAGTGGTCTCTCTTAGGCTTGTGTGTAATTATTCAATGCACTCTTAGAAAAAAGATTAAAAAAAAAGAAAAAAAAAGAAAGAAGTTTCAATGGTGTTCTATATAGAACCCTATATGAGTTGTTGACTCAATTTTAAAGAACACTTTAAGCTAAAAAGGATCTATATCAGGAGAACTCTCTTAAACAATTGCTTAAAACTTTACAGAGCTGTTTATTCCATAAAATTTATTTATATTTAAATTTAAATTTACTTGAAGACTTTTTTATTTCATCAAGCTTTTGTAGTTTGATTAGGCCAACTGTGAGTAATTGATTGCATGTTTTTCTTGGTGCTCTTTTTATGCTTGTATTAATTTTATAAATTATTCACTATTTATGGACAGCAATTTGGCCCATTTTTATGGTTTTGTAAGTGCTTTACAAATAAAAATTTAGTTGAGTTGAGTTGAGTAAATGAATACAAAAACTAAATCCATAAAATGATCCCATGATGGGAACCCCTAAATGGTTCTTTATATGAAGCGTCTGACAGAACCCTTTAAGGTTCTAGAACTTTTACTTCAAAGGGTTTGGGATGCATTTTTCTCCCTTATGACAGAAAATGAATTTTTTTAAACACAGTATTTCTAAAACTTGTATCTTTATTTCTTTATTCTTACAGCAACACGCAAAAGTTTGGTATCACTAAGTTGTTTTTTAAGAAATTTATACTTTTGCAGCAAGGATGCATTAAATTGATCACAAGTTACAGTAAAGACAAAATGTTACGAAACATCTATTTCAAATACATTGTGTTCCTTTGAACTTTCTTTTCATCAAAGAATCCCTAAAAAATATATATATATATATATCATGGATTCTACAAAAATATTAGGCAGCACAACTGTTTTCAACATAATTATGTTTATTATAATGAATAATTTCTGAAGGTTCATGTGAAACTGAAGACTGGTGTAATGAAGCTGGAAATATATTCATATAGAAAAAAAAAGTTATTTTAAATGTGTATTTCTCAACATTAAATTTGTTTTACCGTATTTTTTACCAAAGCCTTGGTAAGCATATGAGGTTTCTTTCAAAAACAATAAAAAAAAATCTTACCAACCTCAAACTTTCAAATGGTAATGTATATGTCATGAGGCCTTGGCAGTAATGGAACTGGCAACACTCTTTATAAGCTGTACATTTGGTGAAATGAGCCAGTAACGATGATAGACAAGCATGTGCACTGGCAATCTGCAGTACTTACATCTGCGATGAATTCCTGGCACACTATACAGCAAATGCACTCAGATGAAAAGGTTCTTGGCCCAAGTCCTATCAATCGTAGATTAGCATAAAAGCGTACAAGCGTGTGTTTGTGTGTAGCCGTAACCTTCCATGCACCTGCATAAACGCAGTCAGATGAAGCCAATGTCTCTGATTAACTCTACAAAGGTAGATTTAGGGCATGTAAAACTTTTTTTTTTTTTAATTTGTTCACCATCATCTGGCATTGCTTTAAGATCAAAAGTCCTTCAGCCCTGCTGATCACGTTACTCAGTACTCATTTCTGTCCTGTCCCATCCTACCAATGCAGATGCTAATGAGGAGTGAGCGGCCCAACTCAGATCTGACAACAAATGAAAAATATGAGTTGATGTGAATAATTACTGTTTAGTGAGTAAATGATGGAAAAATCTTCATTTTTGGGTGAATCATTGAGTTTGCTGAATTTTAACCAGCTTTCAAATAAACATATTCGCCCTTGTGTCATTCTTAATTCCAAACTTTTTGTTCTTTTTGATATTTACCATGTTTTTTGTTTGTTTGTTTGCTTTTTGTTTTTCATGATGACAAAATATAAAAGAATATCCTGGCCAGTCATTTCCATATAATGAAAGTGAATGGGGACTTTTTGGGGACAAAATGTCAAAAAGGTGCCATAGAATCATCATGGTCTATGTGCACTATAATCCAAATCTACTTAAACCTTACGACACCACTGTGTACCAAATTTAACTCGGTTTTGACATCCAACCTGGCATGGCACAACTAAATGTACCACATTTAAGTGAATTTTGTCACAATTTTCAGTGAATAATGACTGTCTATCTTCACACAACTTCAACTATTATATGGCTTCAGAAGACTTTACAGTGCACAGTGACAGCTCAAGTCTCCATTCACTTCCATTATATGTAAAAGGCAAACAGATTATTCTTCAAAATTTCAGTTTGTGTTGCACAGAATAAATAAATTCAGTTTGAAGTGTCAGGAGGGAGAGTAAATAAATTTGACAGTAAATATTTTTTTATTTTTGGTGAGAGATTCCTTTAAAGTTCAACGATGTGTAAAGATGGAAGACAAGAGTCAGAAATAGGGAAGAGGAGAGTGCAGCTGAATGGCCCTTAATGTATTTAGAAAAACACAAACAGACATGCCCCTAAGTGTACATTTGTGTGCGGAGGAAATGAGCGATTAGCCATTAGTCACTGACAGCCTCTGGGTGTGCCAGGTGAGAGCGAAACTCTCCCAGGGTTCTCCAGTTCAGAGTGGAGACGTAAAACCTATAGGTCATTTCCTGTTTCTCTCACCCTCTGCTTCTGCCTCACACCATCACTTCCTCTCCGCATAAATCTCCTGTCTTTTGTTTTGTCATTCCTTTCATTTCACTGCATGTCTCTCCAAGATAAATTAGTTTAAATTCTGTTATTTAATCTGCTGACTCTGTTGGGCTTAACAAAATTCAATCCTTCTTGAACTTTCCATGTTTCCCATCTTCCCATGCAAACCCCCCATGTCTTCACTGAGTGTAACAGTGATGCCACATTTGAAGGGTTAAGGGTCTCCTCACCTCCTCCATTACCTCATCACCCAACAATCTGCAGGAAAAAACAGGAGGCGCAGAAGAGATAAAGAGGCGGGATAGCAGTAAATTAAGAGGCAGTCTTTTAAGTTAATGTTTGTGTCTGCAAATAAGCAAGATGCATAGAGGGATAATACTGGCTTATAGAAAAAATATACTGTATGTTTGAATGCATAGTTGAATCCTTGAACCTTGAGCTATCAGAAACTATATTTTCTGGTGTTCATTCACTGCATGAGGGCAGAATATTTAAAGGTGCTACAGAGGATGTTTTGTTTTATACATTTTTGCAATATTACTTGAAACTGTCTTTACTAATTGATAAAAGACTATTTATTAGGTGCACTGAAAGGAATAATATTAATCTACATCATCTGTGCACGAGGTAGGGCCTTAAAAACATCAGCCAATCGTTTACGCGATCATCGCATAAACGATTGGCCCTCTGGCTTGTCAATCACTGCCATGACGTTCCTTGTGCGAGACGAGCGCAGCTGCGCGCGCCAGTAACTTTCCACACTCCACAGGCGCTGCATGCAATGTTTTTGTCAGGAGACAGGAGTAACAACTGAGTTACCTGCGGTGAGTCCGACATAATGAATCCACTAACACGACACAGCGAATGCCGGTGGTAAACACTCGTGTTCCAATACTCGTGCACGAGTTTTGGGAGGCGTTCCCTCGAAATGAGCTGTGATGGAGGGGGGTTGTTCTTACGCATGCGCTCATTTCAAAAACTCACTAACAGTCTTTGGTTTCTCAGTCGATGAAAAGGTCCTCTGTAGCACCTTTAAGTACTAATATAAACTGTACTGATCTTTTGTTTGTATAACTTATCAGCATTTTTTTTTTAACTTCTAGGTATAAAAAATGAAATTTCATGGTATTTATCTGAAAACAAGATTTGATAGGGGAAGTACATAGGTAATATGATGTCATGTCCCAAACTCTTCAAACAGCTCAGAGCTTTCATCTTTGATTGTTATAGCCTCTGTTATGAATGATGCACTGTAGTTAGTACAGCATTGTGGTACATGTGGTCAACGCAAGAGAGGAAACAGCTGGACCCGGTGGTGAAGAACATGTGAGCCATCCCTCATAATGCCCTGGGCCTTTCTTCTGGTCTGCTCTTCATAGTATGAAATATGAAACTGGACTTCATAGGCTCACTACAGTGAATTTAGAGCAGATGTTTAAAATGGTCTGGAGATAGATGATGTTGTTGGTTGTAAGAGTAATGTCAAATAGCAGACAATGGAGAAAAAACATACATATATTGTACTACCTTTAGTTAGTTTGCTGTCAGTAAGTTTTTTTATTTTTTTATTTATTTATTTTTTATTTTTTAAGAAATTAAGTTTTGTTTAGTCTGGTTGCATTAAAGGGTTAATTCACCCAAAAAGGAAAATTCTGTCATTAATGACTCACCCTCATGTCGTTCTACACCCGTAAGACTTTCATCCGTCTTCGTAACACAAAATAAGATATTTTTAATAAAATCCGATGGCTCAGTGAGGCCTGCATTGCCAGCAAAATAATTAACACTTTTAAATGCCCAGAAAGCCACTAAAGTTATATTTAAAACAGTTCATGTGATTACAGTGGTTCAACCTTAATGTTATGAAGTGACAAGAATACTTTTTGTGCACCAAAAAAACAAACAAAATAACGACTTTATTCAACAATATCTAGTGATGGGCGATTTCAAAACACTGCTTCATGAAGCTTTGAAGCTTTACAAATCTTTTGTTTCGAATCAGTTGTTCAGAGTGTGTATCAAACTGCCAAAGTCATATGAACCATTGAAATTTCTAAACGTTTCAAAACACTTATGACGTAACAAAGCCTCGTTTACTGAATCACGTGACTTTGGCAGTTTAATATTCACTCCAAACCACTGATTCGAAACAAAAGATTCGTAAAGCTTTGAAGCTTCATGAAGCAGTGAAATCGCCCCTCACTAAATCTTATTGAATAAAGTCATTATCTTCATAACATTAAAGGTCCCGTTTTTCGTGTTTTTTTGAAGCTTTGATTGTGTTTATAGTGTGCAATATAACATGTGTTCATGTTTCGCGTGTAAAAAAACACAGTATTTTTCACATAATTTACTTATCTGTATACCGCTGTTTCCACTGTCATAAAAACGGGCTGATGACTTCCTTGTTCTATGAAGTCCCTCCTTCAGAAATACGTAACGAGTTCTGATTGTGCCAGCGGTTCCTGTGTTGTGATTCGACAGCAGTTTAGCGCATCTTGCCCGGAAAGGTCACGCCTCTTACCATAACGTGGAGATGTATGCGCTCAGTGTTATTGTAAACATGTCTTTAATTTTACCCTATCAATTTGAGCCGGAATCAGACCCGGTGATTGGACTGCGGGATGAAAATAACAGCGTTTCGACGACATGGCGACAAACACACTCTACAAACGCAACTCTTGTGTATTCCTGTGGGCGGAGGTTAGTCAAAAAACTGTTTTAGTGACGTCATTAAAGAAGGAAGTAGAGGGATGTAGTCCAAACTGGCCGTTCGATGTAGGCGACTTCTGTTAAATAAAATATCTCGCTTGGCATTGAACTTTGAGCTTTAAAATTTTACAGATTTTATTTATACTCTAACAACAACATTACACACTAACTAAAGTTTGAAACATGGGATCACGAAGAACGGGACCTTTAAGGTTGAACCACTGTAGTTACATTATATTTAAAATAAATGCTGTTCTTGTTCCTGAAATTCATTTGATAATAATGATAAATGTTTCTTGAGAACCAAATCAGCATATAAGAATGATTTCTGAAGGATCATGTGACACTGAAGACTGAAGGAGTAATGATGCTGTAAATTCAGCTTTGCCATCACAGGAATACATTTTAAAATATTTTAAAACAGAAAATAGTTTTTGAAATTGTGATAATGTTTCATAATATTACTGTTTTTACTGTATTTTTGTTCAAGTAAATGTAGCATTGCAGAGGTGAGCAATGTGCATCGCATGAGGTCATGTGGTTTTGAATCAGCTACAACAGTAGCTCTACTCAGAGAGGTTGACTCGGGAAACAGGAAGCACTCTGGAGAGTAAAGGCAGGAAGCTCAGGCATTTGTCATCACTACAAACTACTGTAGGAATGCAGGTTCAGGAAGGTCTCAGAACAAAAATTCCACTGAAAGTGTCAGAAATTACCAGATATCTAAAGGAATAAAAAAAAAAAAAAAAAAAAAAAAAAAAAAAATTCCTGTCATCATTTATTCACCCTTATTTGTTCCAAAACTCTTTACTGGAACACAAAATGAGAATGAGAAAAGAAAATTTCAAGAATTTCTTTAGTGGATTTTTTCCCACAAGTTTTCGAAACACATTCCAACCCAGAAGAGGATGAGAATTTCTCAGCATTCCATGATAATTTCAATGTCCTCACCCACTTGATTGTGTAATATTGTGTTTCTAAGGCAGAATTCCAAGCAGTAGTAAGTAGATCCAGTCCTGGATCAAATTAGTCACAAGAGCTCTCTGAGGCCACAACACTGCTGTGGGAAACGAACAAAGTGAACAGTGCATTGCCTTGACCCATAGAATTCTATTGAAAGTTCATCACAATAATACAGCCAGCATGGAGACAGAAATAGCGCCTAGCTTATATTAAACCTATAACATTCCTTTATAATCACTCACTACAGATATGGATGAGTAACTGCTAGAAGGCTAATACATTTTAGATGTTTTTAAACTAAGAACATGTGTGTTAGACAAGGATGATATGACTCATCTATCCTGATTACAATAAAAGTGAATGAGAAGACGGCACTCCAGGTGTCTATACTTGCCCTATTTGTTTTCACACATTGTCTATGGCAGGACCAGAACAAAATTAACTGCAAAAATAATCTACCCATAATGAGATTACATGTGATATCATCATCATGTGCTAACGTGAATCACTCGAGCAGGTGCAAAGGGTCTCGTAGGGCTGGGTTGGGTGGTCTGTAATGTTCCCTCTAATATTTGTTTTTTTTTTTTCTTAGCAGAACTACTTCTACTGAGAAACTGAACCTTCGGACAACTGAGCAGAAATACCTCATGTCAGGGTTGCCAAGCTTGGTTGCCTGGCTATAGTGATATTTTGATGACATGGGCTGAATCATTGACACGCCACTATTGGGAGTTATAAGGATCCAGGAATTCATGTTTAACTTGTCTTATTTGTAAATTATAGCCAAATATTCCCCAAAGTTGTACTAGATGCACTTTTTAGAAACTGTCCATATTAAAGAAATCGTTCACCCAAAAATGAAAATTCTCTCATCATTTACTCACCCCCATGCCATCCCCGATGTATATGACTTTCTTTCTTCGGATAAACACAAAGATTTCTAGGAAAATAATCCATCTCTGTGAATTCATATAATGCAAGTGAATGGGTGCCGCTCGGTTGACGCATGAAAAACCACATGGTAATTCGTACATCCCTGGTAAACAAATCAATGTCTTCTGAAGTGAAACTAAGAAAATTACTAATATTTTTAACCTTTTTAACTACAAAAAACATTGGTTCCAGTTAGGGCTGACCGATATATCGCATGCGATTGTCACGCGCATTTTGTCAGTAAAGCCGGTTCCCTGATTACCGCTAAATCGCCATCACCTGCTTTCAAATGGAGCAGCATTTAATAGACAGAACCGTAGATCACTGACAAGCTACGCAATATCGTGTTCATATCGCCCACGTTTTGGCGGCCCTTAGAGACCGCAAATCAATATCTCTCATTCTTTCTTTCTTTCTTTTTTTTTTGATAATTATTGACAATCAGACTCCAGAGAATCTTGCTGCACTGGTTTGGTTCTGATCAGGCCAAAAACCTAGGATTAGTTCGCAAAAGTAGGTTTTTTAAAAAATCCCAAATACCCAAATATTTTATGACAATTAAATCCGCATTTCATGCATCATGCATTTTGTCTGTCTTGAGCCAAGGATTTCAACAATATAAGACACTTGAGCCTACGTCTAATGGTTCAGGAGTTAATGTATTGGTGACGTTACCAGCCCTCAAAGTTTCAAGTCTCTACAACTTACGGTTTGGTCTGCCCGATCACTTTTAGGGGAGAATGCTGATCCTTGGAAATTTTAACAATTACAATAGGGTTTTGGTGCTACGAGCTTGAACCCCTAAATATAACTTGTGTAAAATGTATGATGCATGAAAAAATGCATGCACGTTTTTAAGTTGTAACTATATTTTGGTTCAGTTATAAATAGTTATGCCAAACTGATGTGAAATGGAAATATATGCAAAATTGTAATGTAAAGTTATGCACTGTGGAAAGCATCACTTAACTGTATTAAACACACTCTGTTGGCACCTGACGTGGTGAGTAGATCAAATAAAACACAGATTTGAATGTCAAGACAAACTGGGTTATGCTAATTTCTTAATATGATTTGCTTTATGTTTTGTGGCCATTTTTAAACGTGTCTTTTTATCGTACAAATGTGTTTTCACTACTATAAGTGATGTACTGACAGAGATCCTTCAAGCATCAGAGCACATATTCAACTAATCCACAACAAAATGATCACCTGCCTGGCCTGGCAAAATTCACCAGCCAAATAAAACATTTCCCTGCCACAAACACATGTTCTTCATGCTTCTTCATGTTCTCTGTCTGGCTATTGGCAGCTAGATATGAAGTAGTCACTTTGTGAAGTGCAGAGAGAATCTGGTGCAGAATCTTGAGGAGTCCAATAAAGAATATTTGTGTTGGACCATGTCCTATAAGCAGATTTAGTGATTTATTTAGCGTTGTTTTGTAATTTGGCGTGAAATTTCATTGGATGGCATGAGAGTGTGAGAAAGAGCTTAAAAGCATGTCTCACACTAAATGCTTGAGAGTTAGCAATTCTTCTCATGTAACCTAGTACGGTGCTTACACAGATCTTCACTAGAATATTTATGCTTGATGCTTGATTTTGTTAGTTTCTTTGACAGGGTTTTATTTTCTCCAATAACTAAAAACATAAAAATACTAACATTATACCAAATGTAATATTGGTATTTAAAAGAATATTTGACATCCTGTCATAATTTACTAACCTTCACGTCATTCCACATGATTTTCAATAAAGTGCTTCACACTCCAGTTTAACAGGTGGTGGAAATGTCTACCTTGCTTCTGTTTTAATGCCAGTTAGAAAAATGTGCTTTTCTGACACCTACTGGACTGGAGGACACTCTTGTGTGATTTATTAAGTATTAAAAAGTGAGTTGTACTGCCATTTTATAGAATTCATTTTTGTGTTCCACAGATAAAAAGAAGGTCAGACAGGTTTGGACTGACATGAAGGTGAGTAAATGATGACAGAATGTTCATTATTGACTGAAATATTTGTTTGTATTAGCTTTGAATTGCTGTTATTTTTCTATCAAGGTCTCAAACTTGAGTAAAGCTAGGATGCAAGGTCAAAAAAACTGATACACTTGTCTCAGAAATATAATCATCAGTTCCTACACTGTTTAAATGACGTACAGTCATCCATCTCTGATTAAAACACTTTTTCTACACAATTTGAGTCTGTCTTTTGCACAGAAGTCTGTCTTCTTTTCACAGAAGCAGTATCAGAGTTGCATGGCTGGACACACTCCCAGCTTAGAGGTAGAGCTGCTGAGTACTTCTCACCAACCCTCACTGTTTCCCATCATTAGGAAGGTCTAGTGACTGTGGATGTATTTATGAAAGAGGGAGGCTGATGACAGGAGACTTGGCATTTGCAAGATGCAAATCCTTTTGTGTGCATTACACAATTACTGTATAATGACTTGGGACTGTTGTTTAAATTTCTATTCATTTGTTTGACATCTCAGTTAGTCTTGTGCCATTTGGATACTAAGTGCAGATGTGAGATACCAAATACAGAATAACATCATTGGTGATGTGCAGATCCATACAAAGTAAACAGTGAGCGGGTCATGTAATGTGAAGCATGCTAGTGATGTCATGACAGTGAGGAGACATCTAACTGACTCAACAAATCAGATACAATACATTGGTTAGACATTTTGGCTGAGGGTAGAACATATTTTAGCATGATCAAAGGGTAGAGAAAATAAATTTCATGAAGATGTGAACCTGAGAGTGACCTCAGCCGGCTGTATAGCGAGGTACCTACCCAGATCTCTGCCCAGCGCACTGTCTTTGGCTTTAAAAGGTAAATGTGAGCTTCATTCTCTCAGCTTCCCCTAATGGGTGCCAGTAAACACAAAGACACAAAGACAGACTGGGCAAGAGAGAGCTGGTGAAAAAGAATGTGAGGAAGTCCAGACCTCCATGTGCATCTATGTGTGTACTCTTAATGCCATGCCAACAACTGTACAGAATTAAGGCCAGAACACACCAAGTCGACGCCAACGAACTAGTGGCGATGAAAGCAGACTGTGGGGTTGGCTCACGTCGGCAGCGTCAGTGTCCAAAGTTGGCCTGACACACCAAACCGACGCTAAACAGCCAGCGCCCAAGTAGCACGTCCGTTCTGTGCCTGCGCAAGATGAAATGCCTTTCCGTATCAGCAGGTGGCAGTAGCTGAACAGCCAATCAGAATGATCAGATGGCCTGAAGGACCAACGAGCTCCGACAGCGAATGAACATTTCGAATCGGCCGAAAAAAAGCAGACGAGGACCAACTTCAGCTGATGGTGCAGAACACACTGAGAAAACGTAGTCGGCCGACGAAGAAAAACTGCCCGACGGCCGACCGTCGGCTTGGTGTGTTCCTGCCTTTACACACAAACACACACACACCCATATACAGTCATGCCGGGTCCAAAAAATTGTCAATTAAAACTCTGTATTCCCACAGCTTTATGAATTCACAGAGCACTGAATGTTTTACATTTCCATATTTTGCTGATGCTATTTATGTGTATTTAGATGGTCAGTCTAGTATTAGAAAAGAATGAACAGAAATGGAAAGCATCCCTGCTATTAATGTCTATCGTGCCAAAAGACCATAAACTGAAATTTGGTCTGAATGCTTAATCTCCATTGGGAGCATTCAGGAAAGCCCTTTAACACAAATGATGGGAAATAAGGCCACAAAGTGACTTTTACCCTCTAATACGCAAACAGATAAACATTCTTAAGGCCTGAACGTGCAGGTCAGTGTGCTTGGATGATGGGAAAATCCTCCTTGGATCTGATTCCAAGTGAGTCTCTCTGGAGCTTTAGGCCAAGGGTTACAGGTCAAAGGTAGTGTCCTGAATGCTCACAGATTGAACTGAACCTTGTGCCTCATGTTTTTATTCAACTTTTGCCACAGAATGTACACGTGCCACAGAATACTACTCACAGACACAGTTCTTTATTAGGACATTTATCACATTTTGGTTAATTTCCTTTTTTTATATATAAACTAGGGCTGGGACAATAAATTGATTATCAATTCGCAATACAATGAATCTGGATCGATTCTGATATTTCCCGAATGTATCGCGTTTCTCTCTCAAATCGATTCTGAGTTTAGTTTTTAACAGCAAATGGCACTACATGCTTTAGAAACATTCACAGACTCTGCTTGAGCCCAGTTCCTTTACACACACACTTGTCATTCATAAAGTTTGAAAAGTTTGAAGCGAATTACAAGGGTATGTGCAGTGTTTGCATTAATCTTGGATCATAAAAGCATTCTGAGCCGAGGTGCAAGTATATTTAATTTAATTTTACTTCAGCAGTCTTCTTCGTGAGTATTTGAGTGTAAAAAGTAGCCTAGAGCACCATCTGCAGTTAAAAACTAAGGCTCAGAATCAATTCAACAGAGAAAAAAAATCAGGATCGAACCAGATTCTTTGTATTGCGAATCGAGAATCAATGTATTGTCCCAGCCCTAATATATACAGATATAAATAATAGGGCTGTGTCTATATGATAAGATTTTTAAAGTGCCCCTATTATACTTATTTTGAATATAATATAGCTGTTTGTGAATGTAAAATGTTTGCAAAGTTTTAAAGATCAAAGTGCATGACAAAGTTATTGTCTCCTCAAATACTGTAGTCATAGCTAAAGCCTGGACAAGTTTGGTTTGTGTTTGTCGAAATGTCGAGAAGATTCTGTTTTCAGTGCTGCGTGCACTTCAAAAAGATAAGGACTCGCACTGGAATTGATACGGAAAAAACGACATTGTTCATATTACTGTAAATCAAGCACCGAGGAAGCATCCTGAGCTTAAATTTAGATATGGTAAAGGGCGTTTAATTTCTGACATACGCTGTAAGAGGCAGACCAATCACATCCGAATGGGCTGTCTGACCAATCAGATCAGAGTAGGCTCTTGGAAAAGAGGGGTTTAGAGTGACTGACTCTTTGAATGAACCGTTTTCAGACTCTCTGAGAAATGAGATGATGTGCAATGTATGTTATGAGAAAATTAAAGTGTTTTTGACCTTGGATGTTAGGAACCTTTAAAACAGCATAATAGGGGGCACTTTAATATTAGTATCTAAAGGAATAGTTCAGCAAAAACTAAAAAGTGTGTTATAATTTATCCTAATCCTCATGTCGTTTCAAATCCAGTATATCACACTCCAGGGGTGTGACTCAATCAGCTCCCAAGGTCATGAATCAGTATGTCATGTACATGAATTCGGGCACTGGTAAGGATAGTAAGAACCCTAGCTCACTACACATTGGGACACCGATGACTCTGTTTCCGGTGACATGACAACGTCTTCATTGTACACCATCACTTCTAGTATTTATGAACAACAGCAGAGCTTATATCTTTCTGGCATTATTTATTAATGTTATTTAAAGTACATTATGATAAAAACTTTGCTTGTTACATAAGTCCAACAACCGGGGTTGGGGTGGGGGGTTGGGGGGTTAAGTATTGCATCCTTTGCATCCTTCGCAACTAAAAGTCTTTAGTTTTATCATATTTATAAAAGATAAATACCCTGTACCGAGTCTTTCCGATAAAAGTCGAGCTCCTGGAGCCGTGCCTGCCGTGGGCAGAGCTAAAGAGTCACGAGTGCGTAGAGATCGTCTGCAAGCTGCGACATCATTATAAATAAAAAAGGAACAAAAACGTACGTGTTGTTTCCATTATATGCACTTGCGCGCCAATTGCCAACAAAACACAGACATCTGATGCAGCTTTACTCTCCACCTGCAATCTGCAAATCCAGCGCCGAACTGGCACTTGTTTACAAAGCATTCATCACCAAAATTCCGGGAACAAACAAACATACATGTGCAACTCCGTTGCTGCCCCGAAAAAAAAAAACTTCATCCTCTGTTCCCTTAACGCTGGGTTCTTTGGGAAGCTGAAAAAGGTAATCTTTCCCTTACAACCAAAATCCCTCCTTTGGTGACAGGAGCTGTGTCTCATTTCGGAGGCTGTGTCCTCAGGAGGTCGCATTTGAAGGCTGAATACTTCATCAGGGATGTCTAATTTAAGAAAAGTAACAGAAATAAAATTGACTGATATTCATTGTGAGGTGTAAAATACTGTCATTTCTTTCTTACGTTGCAATCTAACGGTTATTTTTCTTAAATGAGACTGCCTCGATGATGTATGCAGCCTTCAAAGGGTGCAGCCCCTGAATTGGGACGCAGCCATTGTTGAAAAATCTCTCGGCTTCCGTATCCTGAACGAAGCGTGTTGATGGGTGTGCTCTTGCTCTGGGTGATGTGTGTGTGCACGCTTATCAGGGAGAAGTGCCTATACAAGGAATTCCGTCATTTATTACATGATAAAGGGCCATACTTGAAAATAATTCGGCGAAACATGTCCACAAACGGAAGTTGTATATTTGGCACAGAAATACTCCGTCATATGTCCAACTCCTGTTTTGAAACTTTGGCCATGTTTAGCATGATAATGTAACTCTTTAACAGTGTAAATAAGTCAGAATGCATGAAATAGCATTATACCCCTTTTAAATAATGGTTTGTATTTAAAAAAACAAACAAAAAAAAAAACATTTATCGCGTGTCATTATGTGTAGTGAGTTGGCTCACGTGATTTATGTTTCACTCTTCAGAACTTCCGTTAAGGGAACATAGTAAGCATCGATGCCCCCTGGTTTTCACGGTGCATTGTGGGACTTTTTAGGGAGCAAATGTTTCAGTGTACTTGTAGGATTTTGCAATTGAGACAGCTCTTTAAATGGACGACTCCTTGATAAGTGCCTTGCCTTCTGAACTAGGGAGCTGATTGAGATGCAACCCAGTCCAGTAGATGGTGGAAAGGTTCACAGTGCTTTTTCTGACACCTACTGGTCAGGATTATGAAGCTATGAATGGCCCACAGAAGAGAAATGGCGACAGCCATGATTGTAATGTAAAGTTGCTCAACCTTGAGACAAACTAGGCCCTTGTCCCACACCAGTGTCTCAAACATTTTGGCCACTGACTACATCTGGGACTTGGTTGAGACTTTGAGACCATTCACATGGCTCTGCAGAATCAATGGCTTTGAGCAGGACCGGTGAAGGTACTCCATGATTACCGAGTGACTGAGTACCGAGTGACAGGGAGTTGATTGATAAGACTTGGACATCTTTTGCATATACTTTTTTTCTTTTCTTTTTTTAAATTTCAGAATGTGTTCTTGAATATTTAATATGGTTACATACTTGATAAACTATCTTTGGTCAACTGTTTTTATTTGTTTAATTACTTTATTTTAACTGTTTACTTGAATAATTGATTGCTAAACTACTTGATGACTATTCAGAGTTTGGCTCCAAAACGTCTCGGGTTACAGATGTAACCCCTGTTCCCTGAGTAAGGGAACGAGACGCTACGTTCGAATGACCATCACATCATTCGACGCAGCATCGATAGTTCCCACGAAGGGAACACTATAAATCCATTTTGACTAATTTGAATAAAAATGTGTTTTCTTTATCAAGAAAGCGGTAAGATGAAAACCACTATTTTCTGTTTCAAACTTTCACATAGCATCTTTTGGTTATAAAAACGTTAAAAATTCAAATCTAGATTTTGATTTTCAAAGGTTTATTATAAAAAACGATTATTTTTTCCCCAAAATGCAATAAATCCAATACACGTTTTTTTTTTTTTTTTTTTTTGAAAATGCAATTAATCCATCAATATAAAAGTTATTTTTCATATTGAAAACACACAACAAAGTAAGTTGATTCACATATATGACAGCCTCTAAACTTTGTCAATACTAATCTTATATACAGACATTTGACTAAAAATACATTCAGTCATCGCTCCCAAAATGAATTCAAGTCATATTGTTAATGTTATAAATTAATTATGTCTCCGATTGTCATTACCGAGTAAAGAGTATCTGGTGCCACCACACGGTTAAAATAAACACATTTGCCGAGTACATTGGTATTAAAAACGGCTTTTAAAAACTGTTCATGATTCAGTTTTGGGGACCGTGACAGAAGTTCGATGCTGTTGTGGAACAAGCAACAGCCGGCATTTTTCCTCCTCCCGACTCGAGTGCCTCATCTTCTTAATCTCCTCACGTAAATGATTACATTTCGATGGCTTACATTTCTTCCCCACTGCAGAACCAAACTCTTTATATATAACCTAGTTTTTTTCTTTTTCTTTTTTTCCCCCCTGTGGTACTGAAAATGGTATTGATATTGTCTGTTGGTACCATGGCAACTCTAATTCAGATATTGAATTTAGAAAGCAAAAGAATAGATATCATAATTACACAGGCAGGTGAGCCTGACAGAAGAGAATGAAAACAGGTGTATCTGTAAACCTCTCCATACACATTTGTATTTTCAATACATTCTGAAATGTACTAATTGGATATGTGAATTTGACCGTTCGACATAAGAGCCTCAGCAAAACTTCCATACATGGAGTTCTGACAGACAGATCATGTATTAATGCATTCTATGTTAAACATTACAGTTGCTTCATGTCACTAATGTTTCATGCTCATCTGGAGGTATATTTGGAGACCATGTCAGGGGTTGCAGTTCATTTAACCTCCCACTGGGGCTTATTTTATTTAGTCTATGACTAATCTTCACAATGATATATCTCTGGTCCTTGGGAAAAGCGATAGTCCAAATACATGTGAGGCTCTGGGACTCCTCCCACACACTTGAAGCACATATACCCCCCAACCCCTTTTTCATAGGCACTCTCTACTTTTTTCCCCACAGTATTTACACAGTGTTGCTGATTGGGCTAAAGGGCTGGAGTGGTTGCCATGGTTCATACTGTTGGTTTAGTAACAGATAGCTCCCTTAAGGAAGGCAGGAATATAAACAGGACGGTGGAGAAAGAGATACAGAGAGAGGCACTAAGTGGCTATCAGATAATGTCAAAATTTGAAGTGTCATACTTGTCTGAAACTATGTTTAAGCAAAACATTTACAGTGGCCCAAAAATAATTTGGACATTTTAGCCACACTTTAAACATAACGTATGAAAATAACAAATTCTGAGCCATTTTTACATTAATGGTCAGTTCTTAGTTCAGTTCTAATTTCACACAGGTGTCCCATCAAAGTAATCCCAGGTGTAGTTTATCACATTGCCTATGAACATGCTCTACTAACACTAGACAACCCTAAATAGTACAAATATGGGTAACATACGGTGGCCCAGTAGTGCACAACACAACGAAATTAAAAAAGCAAGCATAAGTTCACAACACAACGAAATCGAGCCACAACACAACGGAATAAAGCCACAACACAACGAAATAAAGCCACAACACAACGAAATAAAGCCACAACACAACGGAAATGCTCCCGACCACTAGGGGGCTCTCAGAGCTCGTTAATATTAGTATTCCTTGTCAATGTTCTATAAAGTCGACAATCTTACATAGATATCAATACCATGATTAATTTTAATTATGTAAACGTTGTATATCGACATGAAATATTAATTCAAAATCACTTGAGTGCACAATAGCTTCATATTTATACCTGTGAATGAGTTGACGCGCTACCACGGATGAAGGGAACGGCTGACAATTCCACCAAGTGGTTAAAATGTATAATTTGTATTTATTAAAATTACTTTTAACATTTAAAAACAGACATGTTCAAATTACAAAGCTTGTCAGTCTGACCAACAGGAAGTAACAAGCTTTGGAATTTCGTTCCCTTCATCCGTGGTAGCGCGTCAAATCATTCACAGGTATAAATATGAAGCTATTGTGCACTCAAGTGATTTTGAATTAATATTTCATGTCGATATACAGTGGTTATATACTGTTGAAACTAATCGTGGTATTCATATCACTGCCGACTCTATAAAACATTGGCAAGGAATACTAACAATACCGAGCTCTGAGAGCCCCCTAGTGGTCGGGAGCATTTCCGTTGTGTTGTGGCTTTATTTCGTTGTGTTGTGGCTCAATTTCGTTGTGTTGTGGCTTTATTTTGTTGTGTTGTGGCTCAATTTCGTTGTGTTGTGGCTTTATTTTGTTGTGTTGTGGCTTTATTTCGTTGTGTTGTGGCTTTATTTTGTTGTGTTGTGGCTCAATTTCGTTGTGTTGTGGCTTTATTTCGTTGTGTTGTGGCTCAATTTCGTTGTGTTGTGGCTTTATTTCGTTGTGTTGTGGCTCAATTTCGTTGTGTTGTGGCTTTATTTTGTTGTGTTGTGGCTTTATTTCATTGTGTTGTGGCTTGATTCCGTTGTGTTGTGGCTTTATTTCGTTGTGTTGTGGCTTTATTTCGTTGTGTTGTGGCTTTATTTCGTTGTGTTGTGGCTTTATTTCGTTGTGTTGTGGCTTTATTTTGTTGTGTTGTGGCTCAATTTCGTTGTGTTGTGGCTTGATTCCGTTGTGTTGTGGCTTTATTCCGTTGTGTTGTGGCTTTATTTCATTGTGTTGTGGCTTTATTTCGTTGTGTTGTGGCTTTATTCCGTTGTGTTGTGGCTTTATTTCCGTTGTGTTGTGGCTTTATTTCATTGTGTTGTGGCTTTATTTCGTTGTGTTGTGGCTTTATTTCATTGTGTTGTGGCTTTATTTCGTTGTGTTGTGCCGTGGCTTTATTCCGTTGTGTTGTGGCTTTATTTCCGTTGTGTTGTGGCTTTATTCCGTTGTGTTGTGGCTTTATTTCCGTTGTGTTGTGGCTTGTTGTGTTGTGGCTTTATTCCGTTGTGTTGTGGCTTTATTTCCGTTGTGTTGTGGCTTTATTTCGTTGTGTTGTGGCTCAATTTCCGTTGTGTTGTGGCTTGATTCCGTTGTGTTGTGGCTTTATTTCCGTTGTGTTGTGGCTTTATTCCGTTGTGTTGTGGCTTTATTTCATTGTTGTGGCTTGTGGCTTTATTTCATTGTGTTGTGGCTTTATTTCGTTGTGTTGTGGCTTTATTCCGTTGTGTTGTGGCTTTATTCGTTGTGTTGTGGCTTTATTCCGTTGTGTTGTGGCTTTATTCCGTTGTGTTGTGGCTTTATTTCCGTTGTGTTGTGGCTTGATTCCGTTGTGTTGTGGCTTTATTTCCGTTGTGTTGTGGCTTGATTCCGTTGTGTTGTGGCTTTATTTCCGTTGTGTTGTGGCTTTATTTCGTTGTGTTGTGGCTCAATTTCGTTGTGTTGTGGCTTGATTCCGTTGTGTTGTGGCTTTATTTCATTGTGTTGTGGCTTTATTTCATTGTGTTGTGGCTTTATTTCGTTGTGTTGTGGCGTGGCTTTATTCCGTTGTGTTGTGGCTTTATTTCCGTTGTGTTGTGGCTTTATTTCGTTGTGTTGTGGCTCAATTTCGTTGTGTTGTGGCTTTATTTGTTGTGTTGTGGCTTTATTTCATTGTGTTGTGGCTTGATTCCGTTGTGTTGTGGCTTTATTTCGTTGTGTTGTGGCTTTATTTCGTTGTGTTGTGAACTTATGTTTGCTTTTTTAATTTCGTTGTGTTGTGCACTACTGGGCCACCGTAGTAACACTTTACAATAAGGTTCATTAGTTAAACATTATTTAATGTATTAACTAACATGAACTAACCATGAGCAATACATTTGTTACTGTATTTACTAATCTTGGTTAACGTTTGTTAATGAAAATACAGTTGTTCATTGTTTGTTCATGTTAGTTCACAGTGCATTAACTAATGTTAACAAGATTTTAATAATGTATTAGTTAATGTTGAAATTAACATGAACAAAGATTAATAAATGCTGTATAAGTGCAGTTCATTATTAGTCAATGTTAACTAATGTAGTTAACTAATGAACCTTATTGTAAAGTGTTACCCAAATATGTTTTATTGCCTTAATTCTGAACACTATGTTGATTATGTCATAATTTAAAACCTAACAAAGAAAAACAAATCAATGCCAATTGACATTTGTGTGACAATTAGTTATGAAATGCATTGACATTCATATCATTATTTTTGTGTTGCTTAATTTAAGAGTCACTCTTTGTGGTTACTGTGTTTATTCACAGTGGTGCTTACATTGGTGCTGAAAACAGCTGCTCTCTCTAAAATACATGACTAAATAAAGTGCCAGAGGTGTTAAAAACTGGACGAATTTCCATGCTCCATTTTCAAACACCTCCTCTTAACCTCAGAATCTAAGCTAACTAATAAAGCATATGGGAAATGAGCTGAAAATGAGCATTATATTTAAAGGGGTCATGAACTGCGTTGTTTTATTGTTTTATTATGTTTTCTGGGGTGCACTTATAATGTTAGTATGCTTTTTACATAAACAATTATCATAATTTTGAAATAAAAAGGCATTTTTCCTACCCTGATTTTAAGTTTTCTCAACTTTTTTTTTACATTGTAGATGTGAAAACTTTTTAACAAGTTTTAAAGAGTAAATAGAAATGTTTTTTAATAAATTTTTTGTTTTTTACATTTCTGCATTTAATTTCTCCAGAAATTGCTCCCATTTGCTTCCATTGTAAGCGCCTCACAGTAAACGAGAGACGAGCCAAAATAAATTTTTTTTGTGGTCGTCAAAATGATGTCACAAATGCAGTCAACTGAGCTTAACACGACAAGCAAGGGTTACTTAAAATCCCTGTTTTGGAAAAAATTTACATTCATTTAACTGTTTGCCACCCAAACACACAAAACATGTGTGGTACTGTACCTATCATCACTTCATCAGCCTTGTACTATTCTAAAGATGAAAACAACATGTTACCCAAAGTGACATAAACATTTCATGGTTTCCTCAAAGGAAACTTGATATTTCCAGATCAAGAGGCGTTTGCTTTTAGAAACCAGGGCTCTGAATCCCATGGGCATGTCTGTTAGGATATGAAAGGTAATGGGTCTGTATGATGTTATTGATTGTCTAGTTGAAGTGGTTGAGCTCTACCCATAGCACAGTTCCCCAGCCTCATTCTCACTTCTATTACAGCTGGATCCTGTGTGCACTCATAAGCCGAGCCTCAGAGGGCTCATTCCTGAATCTTGAGGCAATGGCGCAGGTGCCGCTGGTTCCTCAAAAAGTGGGGGGCCCAGCCAGGCCTCTCAGCACACGTGAATCTTATGCGCTCACATAGACGTCCTAATGGAGAAACTGTGTAAACACAAGGCATCTGGAAAACAAAATGAACCAAAACCGATGGGAGGAAAAATGTTCACCCACAGTCTCAGTGTTTACTCGCCACATTGTTTACTGTAATATCTTTCATGTCTTCTTTCTTTAGCTCTGGATTGAATTGCAGTGTGAGGCACGTGTGGCAACACGTGGGCCAGACACCATCAGATGAGGTATCTGGACAAATTAAAGCCAGATCTAAACACATTAAAAGTATAATAAACATAGGATCTCAGTGTAGCTGATCTGTACAGAATACATCCTCTGACCAAACCAGTTATCAGGATAATGTCAGCGAATGACTCGGTATGGCTGGAGAGTGTCACTGAGACTTTCTTTCTTTCTTTCTTTCTTTCTTTCTTTCTTTCTTTCTTTCTTTCTTTCTTTCTTTCTTTCTTTCTTTCTTTCTTTCTTTCTTTCTTTCAAATAGTAGTGCTGACAAGTGGTTCCCTAAATACTGTCTACAGATGTTGGCTTGTGTGTTGATGCTAATGATGTTATTTTTAACTTAAGGTCAGTTCAGTTGGGCACCTACTGCTTGCCCCAGACTCTGTCCCTTCAGGATGTTGTTTTAAGGACCAGTTCCAAAAGAAACAGAGTGGATCATGGACCACTTAACTCAATTAGCCCCTTCATTTTAACTTTAAAATGCAATAATAATAATATTAATACTATAACTTTATTGATTCCATGGCGACGCGTGATTGCTTGTCATGTGACACACCACAGCCACAATAGTGTTGTATGACTGTTGTTTTGCTTTTTTATTTAAAATATTTACAAACTTGTTAAAGCTGCTATCCGTAACTTTTTTTGGTTAAAAATTATCCAAAATCATTTTTTTTAGCATATACATAACCAGCCAGTGTTCAAAACTATCTCCTTACCTTAGCCCGATTGACAACGGTAAGCTTGTTATAATGTTTTATAATTCGGGTGATGCTGGTGAGTTTTCGCGGGAAATTCGAGCATGTCGCCGTTTGTTTCAGCGTCATTGCAGTATGTCTGTAAACGAGTCCCAGCTAGTAGGCTATATCGCATGTGAGATGGATCATTATTAATTAAATTAAACTTCAATTAAACTGCAATTAAACATCATTTTGATTGCGGATTGTATGGTATGACAAATTAATGTTAGAGATTAGATCTATAGGTAACGCTAATACACACTAAATACACACAGTCACGCAATGCTGATGTTGTTAACATTAACAATTTGAGAAAGTTTAACAATAATACTAATTTGCACAGTTTGGCATGATCCGAGCTAAGCGATCGTTAGATTTAATCACTATTGGCAGCACGATTTATTGTCATGCTTTTTTTCTCTCAGTTAGTCAGAACTAAAGTGGCAGACATGTTACTTACTTGTTCAGATGACATTTTCCATTGAAAATTCTTATTTTGGTCATACTTCCAAGACTACAATCTGTGATTCCAAAGTACAGTATCCACACGGGCGTAGTGATTGACAAAAAACATTAGATTCATCCGCGCTGACGAGTCGCGCCGAAGCAGGTTTCAAACAGAGATGGCGACAAAGAGGCAAAACTATGGACTGCAGCTTTTAACTATAACATGAAATATGTGATATTCCGGTGTCAAATATGTGTAAGTGGATGTATTTTGTTGTTTAAACACCTTTATAATGATCATGTTATTTGAGATATACTTGCAATGGGCGCCGACATGTTAGTTTGCACCGCAGTTCAGAGAATCGCATCTGTTGGATTTACAACACGTGAATTCATCCACTTCTCTTGAAATGCATGAAAGTAATTGAGCTGGTGAACTGGGAGAAGAATTAACTTTACATTTACTTATATTATGTATATATGATATGAATAATTATATATTATAATTATATAATTATAATGAAAAGGACTATTGCTGCTTCCACAGACATCAGTGTGTATTTTACAAACTCTAAATGTAGTGTTTTTTTTTACTACTCATGTGTATTTAAATGTCTGAAACCTAAAATAAACATTGTGTGGTTGAAAACACTGCATATTTGTGATATATGACAAATGCTGAGCACATCTGTCTGGCTCAGCACCAGCCAAAGCACGAAAGCACATTTGAATTTGGCACTTGATCATGAACAAATGTATGATTTAGTGTATGGTGCATCGCTTGTGGCATCAAAACAAATAGAACTGCAAAAAACAATGCTTGTCCATTGCTTGGAAAAGCAGGTAACCCTGCTCCCAAACTCACATCAATGGTTGAGCCATTGTTGTCATGTCCAGCCCCATTGAAAGAGACAGACTGCAATTTTTACGATACCACAGAGTCACACATCCCACTAGTGGCATCTACTCACTAATTCTAATATTACATGAAAAACAAGCCAACTGCCAAACTCCTACAAGCTTTAACTTGAATCAAAACAGGTATGTGTTGGTTCATCCAGTAGCTGTTTGGTACAACACTTAGCACGCTTTATGTCTTCACTCTCACCTGCCACCCACTCCAGTCCCAGCTGTGCTAAAGCATTGCTCACCAGCAGACCAACTGGACAACAAGGGCAGAGATCCAAACGTGGGTGGACTGAAGGCCTAAAGCTTGACTCAGTTCGCTAAAGGAAATCACGGAGACTTAAGCACAATAGTCAATTGAGGGAAAGGATCCATTACTGATTTGGCCACTAAACTAAACCACAAACAGATTATCCTGTCATTTCAATTCTTCCACTGGATCATTTGTAGCTTCCAGAAGATGCCAGTATCATCAGCAACCTGTCATGAAAAAAATGTGTTTTGGGTGTTACCAGCTTGCAGCCATCATTGAGGGGATTGAGGGGGATTTGATAGGGAACATATGGACAGTGTTGTCGAGCTAACAACTGCTAAACAAATCATTTATATGGATTTTCCTAATCCATTTTAAGACTTATTCACGCTAAATACAAATTTTCAGCACAGATTCTCTCCTTCTTACACATACTGCAATGATCCATCATTTTGTTTATTTGGCAGCTAAGCTCATTTTGTAATTGCTGGATTGGTGAACACCTAATTTAAGAATTCAAACCAAATGTTTTTTTTTTTTTTTAAATAGTTTGGTACTGGACTCAGCAGGCCTTTCCTAATGTGAACATCTGCCTATTTCCACATTATATTACTACAGATAATTTACACTACAGACTCCAAGACTGCATTTTTAAAATCAACAATGCAGTAAAAACATCAATACTATTAAAAATAACTGAATTTTAAAATGTATGATCAGTGTTTATATGTGAATAAAAGCCTACATTAAAGGGGTTATGACATGAGAAAAAATTTGAAAATTTGAATTTTAAAATGTAATTTATTCCTGTGATGGAAAAGCTGAATTTTCAGCATCATTACACTAGTTTTCAGTCTCACGTGATCCTTCAGAAATCATTCTAATATGCTGAGTTGCTGCTCAAGAAACATTTCTTCTTATTATCAATGTTAAAAACAGTTGTGCTGCTTAATACTGTATTGTTGTGGAAACTGTTTCAGGATTCTTTGATGAATAGAAAGTAAAAAGCAACACTTATTTGAAATAGAAATCTTCTGTAACAAAGACTCTGTATTGGCCGGCTCTGTCAGCATCACACGCTCTGTCGGCCAATACTGACCAGGCGTTCGGACGAAAACACTGAAGCTCTGCACTGCGTTCACTGTGTCAACTGCATAGGAGACTGACAGGGAAGAGGAAAATCATTGAATAAAGTTATTTTTGTTTTGTGTTTGCACACAAAAAGTATTCTCGTTAAAGGGTTAGTTCACCCAAAAATGAAAATTCTGTCATTAATGACTCACCCTCATGTCGTTCCAAACCCGTAAGACCTCCGTTCATCTTCGGAACACAGTTTAAGATATTTTAGATTTAGTCCGAGAGCTTTCTGTCCCTCCATTGAAAATGTATGTACGGGATACTGTCCATGTCCAGAAAGGTAATAAAAACATCATCAAAGTAGTCCATGTGACATCAGTGGGTTAGTTAGAATTTTTTGAAGCATCGAAAATACATTTTGGTCCAAAAATAACAAAAACTACGACTTTATTCAGCATTGTATTCTCTTCCGGGTCTGTTGTCAATCCGCGTTCATGACTCCGCAGTGACGCTGCTTGTGACAGCGGTTGCTGCTGTGTAGGAGCTTCTTCCATCGCTCTTAGTTCTTCGTCCGTGTATTCGGATTCAAATAAATATGGCTGAGCAAAAAAATGCAAGTCTTCCTCTGTGTCAAAATCCTTAGACATGTTTGCGAAGGTTATTTTGTTTACAGCGTGCGTCTCCCTCAGACTGTAAACAAAGCTCGGGCGCACCAAATAACATAACACGTCAGCAGCGTCACTGCGGAGTCGTGAACGCGGATTGACAACAGATGTTCCAAACCCACTGATGTCACATGGACTACTTTGATGATGTTTTTATTACCGGAAGAGAAGACAATGCTGAATAAAGTCGTAGTTTTTGTTATTTTTGGACCAAAATGTATTTTCGATGCTTCAAAAACTTCTAATTAACCCACTGATGTCACATGGACTACTTTGATGATGTTTTTATTACCTTTCTGAACATGGACAGTCTACCGTACATACATTTTCAACGGAGGGACAGAAATCTCTCGGACTAAATCTAAAATATCTTAAACTGTGTTCCGAAGATGAACGGAGGTCTTACGGGTTTGGAACGACATGAGGGTGAGTCATTAATGACATAATTTTCATTTTTGGGTGAACTAACCCTTTAAGGTTGAACCACTGTAGTCACGTTGGCTATTTTAATGATGTCTTTACTACTTCTCTGGACCTTGAATGTGGTAATTTTGTTGCTTTCTATAAGAGATAAAAAAAGTCTCAGGTTACGCATGTAACCATGGTTCCCCGAGAACAGGGAATGAGACACTGCGTCTAACACACTATGGGGAATGCCTCTGCGGGAACCGGTGTCTGAAATCATAGACAGATCAAATCACAACAATCGTATTGGCCGGCGAAAGTCTATGACGTCACTACTAGTACGACCCGAACGCACATAAGGGTGCCTAGAGAACAAGCCATCCACTTATCGCCTAAATTTATGTTCTGCAGGCGGCCCTGAGGCATGGCAGGAAGATGCATGGCTACATGCGTAACCTGAGACGTTCCCTTTCGAAAGGGAACTCGCCCTGCATCTAACGCTATGGGGAATGAAATACCCATGCCACCATGCTGAGGGGAGTGCATGCCAAAGAATGACTGCGACAAAAAATCAGATTTCAACTGATTAGATTTTGACAATTTCAACTTAAATGCCAAAAACCACTCCTCCTATGGGTCGAATAGGCTGTCAGTGACAGCATTCCTTACGGCCAACACCCAAGCTATGAGCCTCAAAGAGGCCTCCAGAAATATCTAGAGGCCTACCAAGGCCGCTCAAAGGCTTGGAACCAACAACTTCAAACAGAAGGGGTCCCTTTAAGGGAATGTGGCCAGGGAGCAGAAAGGAGCCCTGGCCATTCACTTCTCAGAGCAGCATAGTCTACCCCTAATGCCACCAGGGAGGCCGACCTGGTCCTACTTTGGTAGTAACATAGTCTGGCCAGCAACCTGTCTGTTCTTAAACAAGGCACTCTGGAGGCTGAGTACTCTACATAGGGTCCTTAATGAGAGGCATACCTCTGATCTACCAAGGGAGTTCTTACTAAACGAATCTCTTAAACCTCTAAGACCAACTCAGGGGGCGAGGTCCTCTATATGACGACCCACACAAGAGAGGGGAGTACCTACAGCCTAAAATACTGATCTACCAGGGAGGTCTCATGAGAGACCTTCGGTCTTCTGTCCAGACCTCGGGAGCTCTGGAGCAGATGCATTCTCCAAATCAAATCTGTATATAGATTGTTTCCAAAAATGTAAGACTTCACTTCACTGTGCCACACTTTATATGGCAGCTGTAAATTACATGGTTTAATGAATAAACATATGAAGAGTTTGGTTCCAAAACGCAATAACTCCATTTTGATTAATTTGAGTAAAAAGGTGTTTTCTTTACCAAGAAAGTGGCAAGATGAAAACCACTATTTTCTGTTTCAAACTTTCACATAGTATCTTTTGGTTATAAAAACATAAAAAATTCAAATCTACATTTTGATTTTAAAAAGTGTATTATAAAAACGTATTATTTTTTTCCCCAAAATGCAATAAATCCATGACACTTTTTTTCAAAATGCAATTAATCCATCAATATAAAAGTTATTTTTCAAATTGAAAATACACAACAAAGTAAGTTGATTCATATACATGACAGAGTCTCAACTTTGCCAATATTTATCTTATATACAGGCATTTTACTAAAAATACATTCAGCCGTCGCTCCCAAAATGAATCTTGTTAAATTATTTGTCATTACCGATTAAAGAGTATCTGGCGCCACCGCACGGTTAAATAAACACATTTGCCGAGTACACTGGTATTAAAAACGGCTTTTAAAAAAGCCTTCAATGTTTACAGTGGGTGGAATGGAGCGCTGTGATCGGTTGAGCGGATATATCGCGTTCTGCAGAGAAGGGAGACTGGCGTTTGTCGCGTTTTGGAAAGAAAGGGAGAAAACATGACAGAATAACACGACGGATATCGCATTTTGCGCAAAATTAATAAATGACTTTTCAATACCGACCAGATACAATACTGATTTTGGTGGAAACTCAATTTTTTGAAAATGGCGTTTATCGCGTTTTGGAACCAAACTCTTCATATGATGAACCCCAGAACATCACATAATTGCCTCTATATAACCTCAATCACTGATTCTCTAGTGTGACCTTCTAACAAATTACAGATCCCATGACACTCTATTTTTTTGGCCCATGTGGCCAATTCCTAGAAATGCAAGTGGTTTCCATTCCATGGTGTGTTTGTCATTGTGACATTTAAGTATAACACATGTAAAATGCTCATGGAAGCAGAACACATGCGTCAGAACATGTGTGAGAGGTCTGGGTTTGTGTCATACACACATGGGAAACCTCCCTGTGGGAGGAGAGAGAGGGAGAGAGACATAACATGACCTGATTCTATTCACTATGAAGACGTGAGAGACTAAACTGCTCCTTCCTGTCTAGAAATAGATTTTTGTGATCTCATTTTTGTGAAAGAGAGAGAGAAAAGGAGTGACTAATTCCTTGCCTATTTAAAGGCAAAGGTGGCATATAATAATAATAATAATAATAATAATAATAATCTGTCACCAGTGGCAGAGGTGTGGCAAAAAATTAATTTTGGACCCTGATCTGAGAGACAGAGGGTCTTGATACAATCTTGTCTTTCTATTGTGCACCCATACCTGAGCAATAAAGCTCTGTGTTCTTCACACTGTAGACAGATAAGATATGATAGGATAAGACTACCTGACTGACAGACTGTGAATCACTCCAAAGCAAAACTTCCTCTACAGGAAATGTGCCTCTGCTGAGACAGGCAAACAGATGTTTTGAACATACGTCAATGCTCATGTGCATCTTTTCAGCGAACTTCAGCTTGGTTCCTTTCAAGTCACTCATGTTGATTACTCTTAGATCACTGTTTAGACTGCATACTGAGTGAAAACTGCAGGTCTAAATCCTGTGTTGAGACTAACACAAAAAGCCATGGCCTTTAGTAAAACAGGGGCATCTTTATCATATAGCCTTAGTAGATAACAGATATCTAAAATGATTGGGATAGAGGGTTTACAAGTGCACTGTGAATGTCATTATGGAATTTACTAGTCCCTTATGACATATTTGACAAAAGTAAACATAAATAAAGTTTACAACTCAAGGTCATTTTTTTTCTTTTGACTTTTAAGTATATTGTGTTGTTTAATGGAAGCTAAAGGTCTATGACTATATTTTGACCTCCACATTTTCTTCTTTGACACTAAAATGTAAATAGAGAGGAATGTTTGTCCAAAACAATGTGTTTTATGTCCTTACAGGAAACTAATCATCAAAGATGCAACAATCTAAATGATTTACTGACAGGAAGGAAGAAGAGGTCAGGATAAGCATTTACCATTAGGAATTTGTTTTGAAACTATTTCAATGAAGACGTTAGGGTCTGTGTTTCCAGTGAAACAACAATTTACTGCTTATAAGGTTGGCACTAACAAGGTTTTGGCCAGTCTGTTTTTTTTTTTTTTTTTTTTTTTGCTTTGTTTTTAAGATGTGCATTTTAAAGAAAGATTGAAAGTCTGATGGTTATAGGCTGGTGTATTGTGAATACTTTGCAGTTGTCAGCTGCTTGGCAGACAGACGGGTGGATGGATGGATGGATGGATGGATGGATGGATGGACAGACTGATAGACAGATAGATAGATCTTGATATTGTCCCACACTAGCAATAACAGGACAGGACTGCAGTCTCTTTTATATGGGGGCAATGTTAACAGCTGTTAGATCACACAAATAATACCCCCCCCCCCCAAAAAAAAAGATCTGTCCAGTTGATCTGTCTCCCTGCCTACAATGATCCTTTTGTTTGTCTATGTGCTCTTTAAATCTAAAGAGACTTTTTCCAAGATTCCACAGCTGAATATGGAAAGGGCACAGACAAAGTGGAAGATGGAAGTCATGATATTTAAAGGAAATAAAAGTCCTTTGAGAAACAAGAGAAGAAGAGTCTCTTTCAGTATGGAGGCATGAGGAAATGAAGATGGCATTCAGAAAGTATAGACTTGTGGTATCTGTTTGAAGGAGGGAAAGGAGGGTCCATAATGTGACATCTCAAAATAAAATTGCATAATAAAAATAATAAAACTAAAGAATCTGTTTTCATTATCCATAAGGGCTGCTTGTTTCTTGCTGACTAGCATGGGCTAGAATGTGTGTGATCAAACGGACAATGAGAGCAAACAATCAGTTCAACAGATCTTCAGACACAGGAGATTCAAGAGCTCCACTGCATCATCTCTCACACAGACGCACGGAAGTCTATGAAAAGAGATGCAGGATGCACAACTTGCGTATCTGGAACATGGATCCATTTATCTACTTTTTGCCCACAGCCAAAAAAAGATAGATAGGAACAACTGTGCCTCTTTCCCACCAACAAGAACTATTATAAGAAATGATCTGTTGAAATGCATTGTATTACACCTCCTGCTAAAAGAAAGCTAAATGTCCTGTATGCATGCCTCTTATTAAAAATAGTGATGCAGTAGTGAGTAGTGATATCCTTCTGTCTCTCATATTCTACACTAAAGTGTAAAATTTATGCTTCCAACTAACAAATCTCAATGCACATGAAGAATAGATTAGATTTTGGTGCTATAATTAATGTGCTTTGTCTTGCTTTGACTTTGTAGGACTCAATAGAAATGTTTATAAATACAAAGCTTTTGATTTCCAAAAGAAGTGTTTGATTCTTAGTAGGGGAAAGTGGGGTGATTTGTGCCAATTTTTACTCAGTGACTTTGAAGAGAGGCCATGGCAGTAATGTCTTCAACTTAAGAATGTACATATATTTCAGGATGTGGTGCATGCCTGAGAACAATAACTTTTGATCTGAAATAAATTGTTTCAGAAATATAGCTTTTGGGAAAAAAGTGGTCTTGTGGCACAACTTGCCCCTGGTGCGGGATAAGTTGTGCCTTTGGGGAGAATACGTTGGGGTAAATTGTGCCAGTCATTTCTGAAGTAAAACAGAACATTTTAATGTTTTGAACTGTAATGCTATATGAAAGCAAGACAAATTCAATACAAAATTACTCATTTAAGGTTTATTTAGATATTGTCACCCCATTAAACTGTTGGAATAAGTCATATTTTGTAGTTGTTGGGAAAACACAAAAAAACTTAAATACACAATATATGATATCTGTGAATCATTTCAGGCAAAAAGGCCTTGGCAATAGATGCAATAGATAGATTTAAGTATACACCGCGTTCCAAGTGACATATCAGTAAGAGTTCAGTAGAATAAACATTCAGATTTTAGTTTTTCTAAGAAAATGTTTGTTTATCCATGTCTTTTTAGATAACTGGTATCAATTTCAGACAAAATAATTTGCCAGGTCTATGGAAACCCTACTTAGAGGTTGTTCCACATTATTAAGCAAGTCACAGTTCTCATGCAATATGGGGAGGAAGAAAGATCTTTCTGAAGATGAAAATACCTGTTTGCTGCTCAACACTGGCTTTTTTTATAGCCGCCCATTTAATACACTTAATTTTTTTGACAGGAACTTTCATTACTAAGCCTTTATCTGACCGAGTTCTGCTGTGCTCTAAATCACTCACAAATCTTATGATAATTTGATAATCTCCATTCAGTTATCACACAATATTAGTTGTTTTCATGCCTTTTGCACAACATTGCACCATTTCATGCTTTTCATCTTCAGAAAGTGTGTTTTATAAGTGCGTGGCATGATGGGTTTTGGTCTAAAATCAAGAATGTCACATAGTTTAACTGCTAAAATGTAAGAGTACAATGTACAATTAAAATTAATAATATGTTGAAAATAATCATAAGTGGGGGTCACTGGCACAACTTAACCCAGGCCCTTTGGCACAAATCACCCTGGACCCACAAGTTTGAAAAGCTAGCATGATCCAGCAGTTAAGAGCTAACATCATGCTAACTGTATAGACTCATTGTGTAGCCTGCTAAAGCACGAAAACATGTGTGAAATGTTTTCAAACTTGTCTATAATTGTTCAGACACTACAATCAAACAACCTTGATCATAGAAATTTTACTTTGAAGGGAACTAAACAGTTTTTTGAGCTAAAATGTGCTTTCCTCTCATGCCATGTGTCTCTCTTCTTTCGAGGATGAGTAAAATGGATGACTTTTCAAAATGATGTGGTCACATGACCAATTTCTTCTATGGTTTTCCAGAAACAATGGGTGGAACTACTTCCCCCCTGGCACAAATCACCCCACTCTCCCCTACTGGGAGCAAAAATCATTAAAACAAAACAAAACAAAACAAAACAAAACAAAACAAAACAAAACAAAACAAAACAAAACAAAACAAAACAAAACAAAACAAAACAAAACAAAACAAAACAAAAAACAAAACAAAACAAAACAAAACAAGGCCTCCAGGATTCAGTTAGGGCTCGTTCACACAGAATGCGTCTTTGCGTCTAAAAACATGAGATGCAGCACTCAGGAATGGGTTTTAAAAAAGTGCAGCACAGAATGCAGAATGCCCTGCCTCCGAGTTCTTCTGAATGGTCCACTGTTTTGGAACTGACATTGATAAGCGGCGCTGCGTATAAAAGTTGAAATTCTTTTAACTTGACACAGCGTCTTAAAATTGTGCCGCTCATGTGCGAGGCACTGCAAAAGACGGGAGACGTGAACGTAAAGCCCAAAGTATACTTTGTGCACCGTCCGCATGACGTACTTTTCGTCATCCGGAGGGCTCGCGGACGTCCGCGAACCCCGTCCCTGTGCAGCACAAATTTCGAGACCGCATGGACGGTGCACGTGCAACAGTGCATGCACAAGCAGAAGACTCCACTAGGTGGCAATAGGCACAGTTCTGAGCACAGTGTGCAGTCGTCGAAGAAGAGTGTGGAAAGAGTGATTCAAAAACAAGATGAGCATATCCTAATCCATAGTTTTTGATTCTTGTTCTCTTGGTGTATCTTCTGAGCGTCCGAGCGCGGAAAGCGAAGTATACCGGGGTCTTACCGGTCATACACATCCTTACATAGAAAAACAATGGAAAATAAGCGGATTGGAATAGAAAAAAACATTTTCTGTGTGAACGGCCGCTTAGGCTGTACAGTGCCAGTACAGTTACATTCATAAAATTTGCTTTACAATTTAATGTGTTTACTATGAACCATTGGATGATCCTATAAGACTGATTATGAAGACTATTTTTCTCTGATAAAAATACTGCTGCAAACAAATCTAAATCATCAATTTACTGTAGATGTATTACTTTTTCCAGTACAAATAAACATTTCAAGACATTTTAAGTTTTATTAGGCCATATAAATAATAATTTAAAATATCAACAGTTCCTCTGGCCAAAAATATATCCCTCAACTTAAACGTTGCAAATAAATGGTCCTGTCATTATAACACAAATTAGTTTCACGTTTATTTCCCGTTGGCCTCACATGTCAAGGCCGGACAGTGGAGGGTCACGTGGGATCCAGTGGGAGACATGAACTGTGTCCAGACATCTGTGAGGCTGTTTTTCCCTATAAACATCATTCATGAACACATACATCAAACTGAGGACTACACAAAGAGTGCAAAAGTGTGTTTGGCTAAAGTAAGATGCTGACAGATCCTGGAAGGAAACAAAACTGTGAAATTCAACAGTACTTTTGTGTGGAATAAGTGTTGTACTGATATGTCTTGTGTGAGGTTTGTCGCCACAATGCTGGGGAGCAATAGGTGTTTGCCAGGGTGCTGCTATGCAGTTGCTAAGTGTTCTAAGTATTTTTAGGTTGTTGCTATGGAGTTGCTAGGGGGTTGAGAATTTTTAAGAATTTTTTTTTTTTTTTTCATCTTTAGATTAATTGCTTGTTGTATTCCACAACTATAAGTCACTTTCGATAAAAACGCCTGCTAATTTAATACATGTATAATGTAAATATCTAAAAATGTGGGTGGTTTCGTTATATTTAGTCCCTGTATATGGCTAATAGCACAGTGTAATTTGTTTAACAAAGTAAATCCTGTCGTGCATTACAACTATAAGTCAAAGTGAAAAAAGTGACTTATATATAACAGAATGTCAGACTAAACAGAAATATGACTTTCTGTTGTATGTCAAGTGCGTCAGAAATACAAACAGGGAGTGTTTGTCTACAATTCCTTCCCTTCTGTGTTTGTATGTATTTGTAACAAAAGGAAAAAATGTCTTTTGGAATGAGTGCACTTTACCCTCAGAAGCCTTGGCTCTTATTATATGGCTCAACATAACAATCAAACCCCTTTTCCTGCTCCTTTACAGTGCAGGAAAAAAGACAACTGAACTGACATCTCAAGTCATACTCACAAGGCCTTTCATATCCTGATGTTTGCTAAGGAATGTATTTCCTCTCTCTTTCACCCTCCCTAAGGTGCTTTACTTTTATCACAGATGACGAGAGGTCATAGATTTGGTGAAAAAACAGTCACGTCTTGTACAGCCAGATACTTTGTCAAACACCTACAATTCAATCTGAATTACACTGTAAAAAATCTGAAATTTGAGAAAATGGAAAAAAAAACTACAAAAAAACCCATTTTTTTATTGTGTGTACTTTAAAATATCTGTTATTTAAAGTTGCTCTGTGCTTTCAGTGAACATAAGTTCAATAGAAGTTCAAAAAACTTTTAAAAATTATGTTTCAAGTTGTGTCTTTGCGTATTCTTGATGCAGTTTGTTTGAAAGCGTTGTACAAGATAATATCAATATCATTTAGCATTTATCCACTGCACTATTGCATTTTATACAACAGTTTGTTCTGGTTCTCGAATCTGATTGGCTGAGAGGTCTTTCCAGCCATGCGATATTCTACCAGTTTCGCCCATGGGAACCGTTTCACCGTTTGAATCAATCCGCTGTCAGCATTCTCACAGCGAGTGTCATGGCGAACGAGCAAACCCACCATATATTTATAGATACTACTGTTATTTTGTGACAGAATGTATTTTTAAGAGTTTTTTTAGGTGAGAATGTAGTTGTTTAGACCTCAGATATGTGATTTATATGTAAACATATAGCACCTATTTGAAATTTTGTTTAGACGGAGATTTGAGCTCCAGGCCGTCAACGACAATTCAGCGCTCATGTACCCACAGAGAACAGCTTTATCTCGGCCAGTCCTTCAGGAATTTGCCACTGGCTCTTATTTAGATAGTGTTTAAACATGAGGTATATTTTTTGGGGGTATATCAAATGTGCAAACTTTGGTCTTATTAATCTATTACTTGTTCCAGAGCTAACAGATTATATTAAGTTTCATAACTTTATATTTACATTGAAATTAAATCTTAACTAGCTAGTTAGCTAGTACTAACTAGAGTGCTGCTTTTGTACGTTTGACTGAACTGTATGCTTGTGTTTATTTCCTATTTTACTTATTATACTGTTATAATGGATATTGTTGTTAATTTAAATATGAATAATATTTTATATAAATAAAATGGCACATTTTTTCAGTGACTTCAATAAAAGTTACATTAATACGCCATTAGATGGCAGCAATATGAGTGAGCGAGTCAGTCGCAAAGACTTTTAAATTGAAATGGACTGAAAAAAGAAACAAGGATTTTGTTTTTACTTCAAACAACATCTTATGAGGCGCAACTGACAAATGCATTGACTAGTGCTGTCATGGGAAATCCTCTTAAATGTTAAAAGGACAAAGGCAAGATTTCGCTTTCCTCAGCGGACATTCAAACTGATTTTGTGATTATGAGTATAAGTTTGACCTGAAGAATATAAGCTAGATGCAGGTAATGCACTCACTCAGGCAATCTCTCTCTCATAATACTCTACATATTACAATGAGCTTCAATGAAGCGACTCAGCTTTCCTTCATTACTAGTTCTAAAGTGATGTTTTAGCATTAGTAACGGAAGCTTGGGCTCAACTGTTAAACTGTCAACTTGAGATTTGAATCCTTGGCAAAAGGAAGAAGTTCCTCACAAAAGAGGGTTTTTCTGTATTTTTTTTTTGTTTGTTTGTTTGTTTCTTATTTATTTACACACTTGTGCCATCGAACTGTTGTATAAATGCAATATCAAACTCATAGCCATGCAATATGGCATTATATCAGCACGGCTACTCGTGTGATATTTACTATTTATTTACTGCATACAGTTATTAATCTAGCAGTGTTATTTATTTATTTTTTTCTCATATTTTTTTTCAACAGTGGGCCTATGTTTTAATTAAAATAGTTTCTCATCATGGCTTCAAAAATGTGCAGGGATGTCTGGAATCACTTGATAAAGTAGATGAAAATACAGTTAAGTGCAAGATGTACAGTGCCAATCATAACATTATAATGAGAACAATATAGAGTGGTGTGAATTCTTTGTGCTTTAGTTGCTCGTGTTTCAGTGCATTGATTTGGGAAGAGCGCATCCACAACAGGAGTAACACTTTCTGGCTAGCACGCAACTTAGTTCAAGTTCAAGACTGAAACAGACTTACCCTCGCACCCTTCTCAGGATAACACTGACAGCCTCCGCTGCAGTCTCTCCCTCCACATGGTCCACTGCTCTTCTTCACTCCCTGAGAGAAAAAAGACAAAGAGTGAAGACAATGTTTAATAGCATGTTGAGTTGGGTTAAAAGCTTGCTCAGTGCCAACAGATGTTAAGCCATGTGAAATGACAGTACATTTGATTTATATTTAGCCTTACAAATAACAGACAAGAATGCTGCAAATTTGTGATGCTGTTCTAGAGGCTGTCACTGTACTGTCGGTTCTTCTAAAGTGGCAGCTTGATGTGAATCTCCATCATGTTCCAGACACTCGTGTGATTCTGCAGCTGTGCTTGGTCAAACCACATCACTCAACAAACCATTATTTATTTGTTTGTTTTTCTTTCGTTGATGACCATCTAGAAGATAGTCTAGAAGATCATATTCATGAGAATATAAAAATGTTTTATTTACTAAAACTAACTTTTTACAGTGCCTTCATGCTTTATTTTTGATACCTTTTCCAATGCATTTTATGTATAGATTTTGTTGCTTAACCCTTATGCTATCATATGGTGGCTGCAATAATAAATAAAAGTTGGCTAGATCTAGATGCAGCAGATACTTTCATTAGAAACAAACTCAATGGAACAAAACACTCAGAAAACTAGAACTAAAAGGACGTTAAAAAGAACAGAACAACCAATCTAATGACAAGGACAGGTAATGAACTGAAATAATCACAGGGCTTAAATACAAGAGAAAACTAATTAACGAAAGGAACATCAGGTGCAACAGATAATCAAACAATTAGTAACTAAAGAAGCAAACTGAAAACTTGTTCACAGAAAAAAAAAGATAAGCCCTGACAAATGCCAGACCCAGGCTGCGTTCAGCCCTGACAAAACGTTTTTTAAACGGAAATGGTGGTGCGTTGAACACCCTGTTCTGATGACGCAGGAGTTGCAACTATGGCAGCTGAGAAGGCCATTCTTTGTGTTCTTTTTGAAGAATTTTCGGAGCCTGATGAAGTCGGTATAAATACGTGTTTAATACTGCAAAATACGCTCAATGTTACAGTCACTGCCCTTGCTGTCCAGAATAAAAGAGAACATCCCAATTGAGTGAAGGGATTTGTGGAAACATACAACCCTTGCATTGCATTTCAGGATGAAAAGACAAACATTTCAGGTGAAGGATAATCCACTTCTTACCTCTGAGACTGTGTTATGATCTATATTATTTTTATTGTTTGTATTAGGCTTATCATTATTGCTGATCACTGTTGTTGTGCTATGAAATTGTAATATTTACCATTATATAATCAGAGGAGTATAGAACAGTTTATGAAAGTGTTACTTCACAATACAACAGCAAAATATATATGTATAGTATTTTTATGTTACATTAAAGGGTTAGTTCAACCAAAAATGAAAATTATGTCATTAATGACTCACCCTCATGTCGTTCCAAACCCGTAAGACCTCCGTTCATCTTCAGAACACAGTTTAAGATATTTTAGATTTAGTCCGAGAGCTTTCAGTCCCTCCATTGAAAGTGTATGTACGGTATACTGTCCATGTCCAGAAAGGTAATAAAAACATCATCAAAGTAGTCCATGTGACATCAGTGGGTTAGTTAGAAGTTTTTGAAGCATCTAAAATACATTTTGGTCCAAAAATAACAAAAACTACGACTTTATTCAGCATTGTATTCTCTTCCGGGTCTGTTGTTCATCCGGGTTCACGACTCGGGTTCAGTGAACCGCAGCGCACTGCTGACGTAAGACGCTGCTGACGTGTTATCTGGTGCGCCAGAGTTTCGTTTACAGTCTGAGGGAGACGCACGCTGTATTCAAGCTATTTTTTTAAAATGGTGCGTAAGTGTGCATGTCGCGGATGTCCTAATCGCCAAAAACAACGACGTAAAAGTACATTACCAACGCCGACAGATGAAAGGATTCAATGGAATCAATTCAATGGAATCAATTCAATGGGAAGGATTCCAGAAGAGAAGACAATGCTGAATATAGTCACATTTTTTATTATTTTTTGACCAAAATCTATATAAGATGCTTCAAAAACTTCTAACTAACCCACTGATGTCACATGGACTACTTTGATGATGTTTTTATTACCTTTCTGGACATGGACAGTATACCGTACATACACTTTCAATGGAGGGACTGAAAGCTCTCGGACTAAATCTAAAATATCTTAAACTGTGTTCTGAAGATGAACGGAGGTCTTACGGGTTTGGAACGACATGAGGGTGAGTCATTAATGACATAATTTTCATTTTTGGGTGAACTAACCCTTTAATACCCATTGTTCGAGCTGTCTCTTTAATACCGCATGGTTTATATACATCTTGCCGCTGATTGGGCTGAGATTTCTGACACACCCACCAAACAAGAGAAAACGTATCTCAAACCCTTTGCACACCGTTTCCTGTTTCATAAAACGAGTTTACCAAATAAGCTAGGCTTATTTCAGTTAGTCTGATTATTTTGAACCAAATCAACTGACAATAAATCAGACTTACTGAAATAAACCTGGATTATTTGGTAAACTTGTTTTATGAAACAGGCCCCAGGAAACATGTCATTCAACCCGGGAAACATAGCAAAGCGTTGCGCACCGGTTTGAGCTTGAACATGCCCCCAATCAATATTTAAATTAAAATATTAAAATATTTGTTTAATATTGTTAATATTAATTATTATTTTTAACTAAAATAAGATGAAACATCTGTATCACTGAAAAACATGCTTGATGAAATATGAGATGCATATGATGACAAAAACAACAACAACAAACAAGTTAAATATCACTTGTGAACAGAATATTTTTATAGTGCATGATTTTTTCACCCCTATTTTTATGTATATAGGATATGTACTGTATAATAGTTGCTATGAAATTAGCTTTAGCAAGCAGCTATTCCATTAAATACAATTATAGAATTCCCATCATAGATGTAAACAAAAAAAATAATAATTTGATTCCTAACTATGAATCAGAAACACACTTAAAAACTAATACCCATCTTTTAAATATGTTTCAAAGCATGACTTTAGTTAGACTAAGTTAGCTAAGGCATTTCACTATAAAGGAAAGTTAATTCATACATTTATAACATTAACCATTATGAACAGTGCTGAGCTAATGAATACATTATTCATTATTCTCTTTGTAAGAGGGGACCTAATATTTTGGAGGGTCTTGTTCTATGATGGCAGTATATCTGCTCACACCTACACACTGATCCCACAGACAGCCCTGTGTGTCCATGAAACCTTTAAGGCCAAGACTACACTGTCTGCGACAAAGTGTTTCAGAGACATTCTGTCTTGTTCGTCAGATATGAGATGCAGGACAAGAAACAGACAAAGGCCACATTGAGCCTCCTGCCTCAAGTCACAAAGAATTCATTTTGAATGAGACCTCAGACAAACCGAACCTCTAACAGAAGAAAGAATAAGGTTACATGTCCTTCCTCCCTAATATTCATACTTCAGAGCCTACATTTATAATACTACTTTTAAGCATTTAAATATTAAATGTTTATCTAATATGTGGATAGATGATAGTGCAATGAATAGCAACCACTAAATAAGGTAAAGGTGTGAAACTGCTATTTTCTCTGAGCACTGTTAGTCCTGAAACAATGCATGGAGTAACTCCATAGGGAAGCATTGTCTTGTAGATGGTGGAAAAGATGAAGAACTAAACAACAACACAAACAATAAGTGTAAGACTGGCCAGTTTCAGTTTATTGCAAAATAGTTGATGATTACAGCAGATGATGAGAGGAGTATTGTGTTCTATCCTGTTCCACCCCACGCTTTCCCCACAAAAAGAAATGACCTTTTCCTTCGCTACCTGGAAAAACATTTTAAATCTAGCCTGAGACAATGATCACCTGATTAGCATGAGTCCGCTTCCGACACAACCCGTGAAAAAGGTCTAGAGTATGCACTCAGGAGTGTGTTTTTTGTGCTTGAAGGAAAGAGGTTTTCCAAATCAAACCACTGGAGGACAAAGGGTAATGAGTAACAACGGTGAATAATAACTAAGAAAGCTCGTGCAATTTCTCCATTTATGTAATTCCTGCACTATGACAGGAGCTGAGAGAAAAGTTTCACACAGACATGATGACCTTATTTCTACATTGTGGTTTCATTATAGAGAAATCCAATGTTCCTATCATAGCCTTGTGGGCAGCGCTCTGACATACCATGCAGCAGAAACTTTGGTGACCCAAGTTTGAGTCCCAACTTGATGTGCTTAACCAATCCTGTTCCCCTCTCTAGTTAAAATTCTTCTTACTTTTCTCTACTGTTTTATAATTTTGTTCTAAACCTGTTTCCCCTCATTCAATGAAAATCAAAATAATACAAATAATAACAAAAACACAAATAAACACCCGGAGCAGAACATAGAACACAAAACAAACATCCATACTAGGACAAGACCTGACAAAGAACACAGGGACAAAGAAAGGCCGGGGTTTAAATACTCAAGGGCTAACCGCAAGACACACCAGTGAACAATTAAGACTAATGAATAGGGGGAACCAATGAACAAAAGAACTACAAAGGACTACAAACTTGGCACAAGGAACAGGAAACATAAGTCCAGGAGCGAACATAGGGAACATGTAACATCAAAGCCCGGTTCCACAGACGGGTTAAGTCCAATGTTCCCTCTAAGCTGCGCGCGTGCGCAGCCGCGCACTTCTGATGCCGCGGCCATGGCCGCGCAGAAAGAATAATTGCCACGCAGAGGACAAAAATCATGTGTGGGAAAATCGGGGAAAATCCATTCGATTGTAGTTTAAATGAGAAATAAGTGCAGTGCTCTGGTCAACCGCTATAGAGTTATTGTCGCTATAGAACCGGTTTACAGGTTTCATAGAAAGAGAACGATGTGAGCGCGTGTGAGCAGCCGCGGGCCTGAGCCAAATCAGTTGCGGTAAGAATACTGTCATGTTTGCGGAGTAAATACTTCAATACGAGAGGCAACGCGAAATGAAAAGAAACGTGAAATAAAACGTCATGTTTTAATGAAAAGTGGCGGAAATAACGGATGATGGGCACAGAATGAACAAAACTCTGAGACATTTACAACTATCCACCACAGGTGAGGCGTGCAAACTCAAAATACATCAGTTATATACCTCCGTTTAAATAGATTATTGTGTGTATTGTGGGTTTCAGGGATGTATAGACAACTATAAAAGAGTTAACGTTCACTTTTCTTAAAAATATTTAGTTATCAGATCTGTTTAAATGCTTCAGTTTTCATATTATAATATATTAAAACAAAATGAAGCATTTAAAATGATATAATACTGTATATCAGTTTAAATCCTTCAAGATTATAATATATTTTATTATATTATAATGTAAACCTAATAAAAAATTTATCTCACAAGGGGATTGTTTAGGGCTCCTTGCCACTAAAAATCTTGAAACCTCCTGGTATAGAAAATCTGGGAAATTCATAAGCAATAAACGTAATTTTGATGGTTTAACACTGTCTGTTGCTAATAATTTACAAAACCATACCATAATGTGTACAAAAACACATTATGGTTGTCCCAAACCATCAGTGTAACTGCTTATATTATTATAAAGAATTTAACTTTCCTTTTTAAATGATTTTTTAAATAGAATTTCTTGGTAAAGACTGGTACAGTTAACAAAGCAATGTGAAAAAATCTCAAGTAACCTAACATGTGCTTAATTTAGTGACTGAACTGCTTGTTTTGAAAAATATGATTTAATATATCACTAAGTTAAACCAAGGGTCAAATAAAATAGAAATGGCACATTAAAAAGTTACAATTGCATGATAAAACCTTTTTTTTTTTGCGTGTGTGTGTTTACGTTCATTGTACAGGTCTGATATAAAGAATGTTTTTGCTCAGGTGGCCAAAATGTGCGCTCAATATAGAAAAGTTTTGCTCAGCGAGAAAAAAGAAAATTGGAGGGAACATTGGTTAAGTCTAGTCCCAGACTAAAAAGCTGTTTTAACTGAAAGCAACTTGCAATTGCATATCTTAAATTATGTCAGTGCCATTGTTTTTTTCAAGATGCACATCAATATGTAAAATAATGTCTTTAAAAAAAGCTGAAAATTCTGTCATTTATTACTCACCCTCGTGTCGTTCCAAACCCGTAAGACCTTAATTCATCTTCGTAACACACGAATATCTTTTTGATGAAATCTGAGAGCTTTCTGTCCCTCCATAGACAGCTACGCAATTACCACTTTGATGCTTCAATAAGTTCATAAAGTGATCGTAAAACTAATCCATATGAATCAAGTAAAAAAGTCTTACAGGTTTGGAAACGACATGAGGGTGAATGAATTAATCAATGACAGAATTTCATTTTTGGGTGAACTAACCATTCAAATGTTCTAATTGATCTAAGGCCTAATGCTGGCTTAGTCTTAGCCCTGTCTGTGAAACTAGGCCCAAGAGATTTTTCGTATTATTATCAATGTTGAAACAGTGGTGCTGCTTAATATTTTTGTAGAAATCATGATTTGTTTTTTTTGTTTTTTTATACAGGATTCATTAATGAATAGTGCAGTTTTTATACATTATTTTTTAGATTTAACATGATAAATGTCTTGTCACGTTTGATAAATTTATTGCATCTTTGCTGAATAAAAGTATTTTAAAAATAAAATTACTGATTTTTGCCACTTTGTTTGTTGATACTAGTGTTGAATTAAACAAAAAAATTAAACAGGCAAATCCCTTTGCAATTTAAATGGTTAAAAGTAACCTTTTCATAATTGGGAATGTGATATAAAGTGAACGATAATATATTTCCCACTAAAAGGGATGTCCTTATGTTTAAATGATTTAGGGCAAAACTGAAGCCTACGTGACAAAGCATTTGGTCAATGTGCAGTCTGTTCAGCCCTCGCAGGAAGGTCAGAAGGCTGTCTGTTGGGCCTTTGGCTATGTCTAAAACAAAAAAACAATACCAGACGAAAACACAGAGAACAAAAACACAGACATAGATTTGTTACTGCAAAGGCCAGAAATGCCCCAGACAACACTAACCGCTAAAACAACAATCGAACTAGACAACAGAGTCATAGACTAGCAGCATCTAACTATGAAGCTCAAAGCCACAATCATATAAAACAGTGGAGGGAAATGATGCATACACTGCTTAGTGTCAGGCTGTTCCCATACTTGGTTCAATAGCTTGATCCAAACTCACCTACCTGCCACTTCCTTTTTAAATCTCTTTTCACATTGTAAGAATGATTTGAAACCAACCTTACAAACTGGATGCAGCTGTAGTCTCAAAGCACGCTTAGAGACCATAGGGTTTGTTATGTATTGTAACTGTCAGGCATATTTAAAAGGCATCTGATTCTTGTTGTCATGTAGAGGGAAGTTGAGTATTCAATAGGCCTCATTCATTCAAAGATATTTTAAGGCTCCTTAAATAAGAGACAGAGGAAAGTCTATGCTCCATTCCAGAGCTATGACTTCAGATTGGCCTAAAACTATGTGCATTCATCTCTGATGATCATTCAACAATTAAACCCAAATTACATATAATCAATGTCTCCGAGACCTATTATATTAATAGCTGAATTTTAACACATGCTGGAAATAATGACGTAATGAATAATCCTTTTTAGTGGGTATTACAAACCTTCTGAGAAGTACACTTTATTTCAAAAAAGAGTACTTCTATGAAAATAATATACTTAAAAAGATTATACTTGTGCTTTAGATTAATTTGATACTAAATGCTATTAGCTGCACATTAGAGTGTGTTTGATCCACTTAAAGTTAGTATAACTTAAGTACACATTTATATATAATTCTTATAATTACATCTATTGTCTTCTAAAGTGTACTTCAGAATATACCAACAAGCATTTGGTACACTAAAGTATAGTTTAATGTCATTTCTATTGACCTAGTATGTCAATTTACACTGCTCAAATAAATTAAAGGGACACTTTTAATCAGAGAATAGCATCAAGTCAGTTAAACTCCTGGGTTATTGATCTGGTAAGTTAAGTAGCAGAGGGGGTTGTTAATCAGTTTCAGCTGCTTTGGTGTTAATGAAATTAACAACAGGTGCACTATGAGATGACCCCCCAAACAGGAATGGTTTTACAGGTGGAGGCCACTGACATTTTTTTCCCTACTCATCTTTCCTGACTGTTTTTCACTAGTTTTGCATTTGGCTATGGTCAGTGTCACTACTGGTAGCATGAGGCGGTACCCTACAGAGGTTGCAAAGGCAGTCCAACTCCTCCAGGATGGCACATCAATATGTGCCATTGTCAGAAAGTTTGCTGTGTCTCCCAGCACAGTCTCAAGAGGATGGAGGAGATTCCAGGAGACGGGCAGTTACTCTAGGAGAGCTGGACAGGGCCGTAGAAGGTCCTTAACCCATCAGCAGGACCAGTATCTGCTCCTTTGTGCAAGGAGGAACAGGGCGAGCACTGACAGAGCCCTACAAAATGACCTCCAACAGGCCACTGGTGTGAATGTCTCTGACCAAACAATCAGACTTCATGAGGGTGGCCTGAGGGCCCAACGTCCTCTAGTGGACCCTGTGCTCACTGCCTGGCACCTTGGAGCTGGATTGGCATTTCCCATTGAACACCAGAATTGGCAGGTCCACCACTGGCGCCCCGTGCTTTTCACAGATGAGAGCAGGTTCACCCTAAGCACATGTGACAGACGTGAAAGGGTCTGAAGAATTGGTGGAGAACATTATGCTCCCTGTATCATCGTTCAGCATGACCGGTTTGGTGGTGGGTCAGTGATGGTCTAGGGAGGCATATCCATGGAGGGACGCACAGACCTCCACAGGCTAGAGAGTGACACCCTGACTGCCATTAGGTATCAGGATGAAATCCTTGGACCTATTGTCAGACCCTACACTGGTGCAGTAGGTCCTGGGTTCCTCCTGGTGTATGACAATGCCCAGCCTCATGTGGCGAGAGTATGCAGGCAGTTCCTGGAGGATGAAGGAATTGATACCATTGAATGGCCTCCACCTCACCAGACCGGACAGGACAGGACATTATGTTTCGGTCCATCCAACGCTGCCAGGTTGCACCTCAGACTGTCCTGGAGCTCAGTGATGCCCTAGTCCAGATACCCCAAGACACCATCCGTTGTCTCATTAGGAGCTTGCCCCGACGTTATCAGAAATGCATACAAGTACTGAGTACCATTTTGAGTTGCTGCAATGAAATTTCAGTAAAATGGACTAGCCTGCTGCATAATTTTTTCACTTTGATTTTCAGGGTATCTCTGAATTCAGTCCTCTGTAGGTTGATAATTTTCATTTCCATCAAACGATGTGTCATCCTTTCGTTCCTAACACATTACCAGTCCATATCTGTTACATGTCATGTCTCTGTCTGCCCCTGTGACCTAGTTTCCCCGTTCTGTTAATTAGTTCATTTGATTCACCTGTGCCTTGTTAATTATCCTGTCACCTAGTTTAGTTCCTTTGTTAGTCCCTTGTATATATACCCTGTGTTTCTAGTCTTGTGTTGTCCGGTATCGTTTGTGTTAAGTTGGTGTATGTTCCTTTGGATTCCTGTTTCTCCACATGTAAAGACTTATATTCACTTTATCTCCTCGTCGTGTGCTTTGTATACCAGCAACCGTAACAATATCAGTATAGATATCCAGCATGATATTTTTCCCCATTGAGATCGAATGTGTTTTCAAAGTGTTTCTTTAATTTTTTTGAGCAGTGTATTTATAATTACACATTTGTAATGATTAAGTTGCAATTTAGTTCATTTAAAGTATTTTTACTAACTTACTAACAAATGTAATACCGAATAAAATCACTACATTTAAAACATTATAATATTAAAAAAAATTATAATCAAGCAACTTTACTTGTGCTTTAGTATGTTAAGCCCAGGGTATACTTCACTTTCCGCGCATCTTTCAAAGTATACTAAACCAAGGATGCGCGCGGACGACAGAGTTCAACACATGCGCAGTGCAATTTTTCAATACTATTACCAGACAACCGGACATTCGCTGGGCAGGATCGGAGAAGAAGAACAGTGCAGCCACCATTGCAACATAGTTCAGAAGATACATCAAGAGAACAGGAATCAAAAACGAGGGAGAAGGCATGCTTTTGAGTTTACTCGTCTTATTTTTGAATCGTTCTTTACACACTCTTCTTCGACGACTGCACATTGTGCTCAGTGCTGTGCGTATTGCCACCTAGTGGACTCTTCTTTCCTGTTTGCGCATGCGCTGTTGCACACACACAGTCCGCATGGTCTCGAAATTTGGGCTGCGTGCGGATGGGATGTGCGGCCGGCTACGAGCCCTCTGCATGATGAAAATTATGTCATGCGGACAGTGCACGAACGCGGACGGCTGATGTATACCCGTCTTTAGTCTACACATCAAAATAAGTGTACTTATTTAAAGCATGACAAATCATGATTAAAACATGTTTTAAAATGCATTTTTTGAAAATGTACTTAAGTGTGTTAAGAATCATAGTCATGAATGTGTACTTTTTTTAAATGGCCTTTTATTTTACTTCGTTTTCACAAGGATGCCGATGTGTTAGTATGCATAAACCCATGTTTAGTCTAGAACTTGTCTTAGCCTAGAGTCTATGAAGGAAGTGCCTAGTGTCAGAGAGATTAATGTGTCTAATAAAGAGACTAGAGTCAGATAACAGTGATATGTGTCGTTTTTCTCTCAAAGACATGACCTGTCCCCTCCTCCACGCTCCATCCAGTCTTGTTTTGATACTATAGTGTGAGTGTTCAGTGCGGTTCAGATACATATCTCTTACTGCTACTCATATGAACACACTAATATTACTTTTGCACAATATTCACAAAACATTACTACATTACTGCATTATATTACTAAGGACATCTTTAAGGCACAAACTGTTTGAATGATAGCATCATTATAAATTTGTATTAATTGTGTGGTTAAATGAAATGAGACTTCCACTGGGTGGCAATTTTAAAAGTCCCCAGAGTTAGACATGATTTTCTTTGATATCTGTTGTTGGATATCACCCTTTGCGGTGTTTACTAGACAGTGTGATGACATTGTAATGACTTAAGCACCGCATGTTTACATAACTGTGTGGGCACATGGCAGGAAAATGACTTCTATCCCATTTGTTTAAATGGGAACGTGTTCTTACGATAAAGAGCAAGAAACATCCATTTATGGATGTCAGTGTTTGCCTGTATACACAGAGACAATATGACTCATGCTGTTCTCAATGTACCACAGTCATAACTCTCTGTGGTGAACCACGTAACCATAATTCCCACAATCATTTCAACACTGTTGTCCAAGCTTTGGCCGAACTGTCTAACAGGTGTCTGGAACACACTGGGATCCAGATGCTTTAGGCTTTTTCCACTCAAGAGTGAAATCGGCGTGAAAAATAAATAAATAAATAAACAAATACAAGTTCTTGGTTTATGGTTGATTATAGACTTTAGTCACGGTAGACGGCATATTTAATGTATTACAAGTGAAGGCTGCATGTGAGGGAGAGATGGACAGTCTGTTAAGTGGGTTGCAATGTTTTTAAATTTGCTGTCAAATGTGAACCTGATGAAATATTGAAATATTGTAAATATTCCAAAATATTCAAAAACTACGGTGTGACATAGGACCTTAAAATAGCACAATGTATTGAACGTACTGTACAAAAATTAAACTAACTAGTGTCTACTGGATTAAGAATCTGTATTGAGGGACAGCAGATGGTCCTCTTACGGAAATGCAGTGACACTGCAATAATATCAGAGGAATGGTGAAGAAAGTTTGGGAAACAGAAAAATCACCAAGTATATATAATTAAACAGGTGTGTTCCTCAAAAGTATCATTAGTTCTGTCAAGTTCCGTCCTTAACAACATTCAGCGATTCTGTTTCTGGAAACCTAGTTCCAATAAACATTCACAAACAGACATCAAACATTGCAAAGTTGTGTGGTTGGAACTACAGCTCTCAACCTGTAGTAGAAGCATAGTTTCTTGTTAGTAAGGCATGTGGACTTATTTAGATCAGCCTCTTGAGCAGAATTCGCAAGCTAAGATGAAGTACAATCCAGGGCCGTAACCACCATAGACATTGAGGGGGACAAGTCCCCCCCCCCAATAATTAGAAATGGTCAAATCGTCCCCCCCCAATATTTGAAATTCTTGCACTGCTCTGCTGCACTTCATTACAGCACTCTGCATGTTGTTAGGATGACAAAAAAGGTTTAAAAGTAAAATTTTTAGTCTGGTCTGCCTGAGCGATCTAAGAACGCTCGTCAATGTCAAAATGATGAGATGGTCAATCAAATTAAAAAGTAGGTGGGGTTTACGTTCTCTTTTTACTCGTGCACACAGTCTTCACAGCACAGAGGGGTGCGTCAAAAAAATCACAAAACAAATGCACACAAAAATGTGTCCTCGCTCTTGATATACAACCATTGATGGACATCTTTGATTTTAATAAGGAAAAAAAAAAAATGATGCAAGGACAGATTAGTACATGCAACCTTTGATACTGTTAACAAAAATTCTACCACTATACCAATAGGAAATTTGAATGTTCATTGCGAATCTATGTATCTATTCACTAAACTGAAGAATCTCGGAACTAACAATATATTGTATTATGAAACTATCACATTAAACAGTTCTCAATGTACTATTGAAACTGATTTCTGGACATCGTAATGTTATTTTTTTTTCTACAACTGTTATTGTACATATCTGATATAGCATTGTATTAGCAGCAATTTCATTCACTGTTTTGATCCTTTATGTTTATAAAAAATAAATGAATAAATAAAAAAGGTCCCCCCAATGTTCAAGACATGGTTACGACCTTGGTACAATCTATATCTGTAAGGGTGTAATACCGTTCTCCAACCACGGTTCGGTACGTACTTGCACCATGGTTCAACTGAAATCTGACGACGCAACTATAATATGCTTTGTTAAAAATAATGCGTAAAAACAGACAGAGTTTGGCTAATTAATGTTTATGTCGATGGATACACATTCTGGCCTCCCAATACATTACAACAACAAGGATGAAAAAAAAAAAAAAACGTGGACAAAACAGTCACTTCTTGTGAACTTTGTTGAATGCGAGTGCCGTATGCTCGAATATGACTAGTCATTTATGCTGTCATCACCTGGGTGTTGATAGTGTGCGAGTGCAGGTGAGACCTAAACAGCACATGTTGCTATCTGTGTTTAAACTAAACTCATTTAAGTCTTGCTAATTTAAACATTCGAGCGCAGAGAACTTGTGCGCAAATATTGAGTTCTCTTTCAAGTCTTGCACTTGAACACACAAATTCACACAAAAAATTATGTCAGCATAATTAGCAGACATAGTCGTTGAACATATCAGTGTACTGGATCCATGCATTATGTCTTAAAGTGACAGCAGCCTAATATTCCTGCTGTCTGTGTTTTTAATGTTAATCAAACAACAAAAGACAAGGAAATCACTCACTGTTAGCTTTTGTAACTTTAATAAGGATTAATCTTTCATTTATACAGTCAAATATGCAATGTTATTTTACATTTGATTGCTTTATTCAATTTCTGTACCTGAAAACTAATGTTAGACCTAGCTAAAAAACACTGTCACTGCTGCTGCTTGTAGTTAGATTATTTGTTCTTATTTTCTTTATTCTTATTTGACAGTAGTCTTTTTTTCCCTAAACATAGCACATACTGAACCATACCGAAAGTGTGACTCTAAAACTGTGATACAAACCGGACCGTGAGTAATTTAAACCTTAAGACTCCTTATCTGTAAGAGGAAACCCATGAGTGAATCAAACATACAAAAATAAAGTAAAACAACTGAGCACAAAGCAAAAAACAGCAAAGTTGTCCACGTTGAAGCAACACTGTTTGGACCACGGATGTGCAACAAAGTTTCGGGAAACAGTCATGTCTAGTTAATTCTCCAATGAATTATACTATGGTACTTAAGCATTAATGTTGTATGGCAAACGCAAACCAGATTGTTAGAGGATTTAGACAGGAATGTTAAATCTGTTTAGTTTTTGTCCTGAACCATTAGCAAATGCACTGCAGATAACCAAGATTTCCTCTGTGAACATTGCAAAATACTATAGGGGTTTGCAATATCACAGTAAATAAACTAATAGCTGTTCCCAGATGACAGCATCCTGACAGCGAATTGGGACATCCTTTCTGTAATCAATTACCGGTTTAAAGCATCTAGAACAGAATGTTTAGTTGCTTTTCATTTTTCAGACCTTTTCAGTGCAATTTCTTCTCTTTCAGTATGTCCGATGATCACAAATTGGAGCAACAACAGTATAGTTTGGAGTGTGTGACAGAGTGTGTCCAGAGCTGTTTGGATATCCTGACATCCCTGTTAAAACACATTAATGCACTACACTACAGACACCATTTGTGCTAGCTACTGAATATTACTGTAAAAATAAAATATTACATATTAAATATTTACATTTTTGAAAAATTCAACAGCTGTTGTGTTCAAAATGTCTCTAGTGATTGAAGACCTTGAGATGGAATCTCAGTTTATAGACATAAAACAACATTAAGGTGAAGTATAAACACATTCTTCCTCGTAGCAAACCACTCCCATATACATTTCAAAGCTATGAATAATGATAAAATATGATGTTTGATGTTTGCACATCTATAAAGCAACTTCTGTCTTTAAATTCAGTCAGATCCAAACTGGAGCTGTACCCTGACCGATTCATTTATTGCAGGGAGATGTTTTGTAACTGAATAGGACTTTTAACTACTCAGCTGTCTGCTTGAACAGTGACCCAACTCCATTTGGTCATGAATCTCAGATCACTTTAAAGCTTTCCGAGGACTGACTTTTTGCCCCCTGTTGACCTTTGACCTAAGCTGAGGTCTCGACTCGGCTTGGGATCCTGATTAGAAAGATGATAGAGGACAAGTGCTACTGTTATGAGTTATGAGCTTAAGTCCTAAAATATTAAGTGTTTTCAGGATCCTTTTTCTTTCTATTATTTTACTATATCTTTTTATATTTTATTTAACTATCATTTTATTTTCATATAAATAATATATATATATATATAAGATTATATGTGTTGCTTGGTGACACAAAGCTTGATACTTCTTGGAACTACAGGTGCTGGTCATATCAATTAGAATATCATCAAAAAGTTGATTTATTTCACTAATTCCATTCAAAAAGTGAAACTTGTATATTATATTAATTCATTACACACAGACTGATATATTTCAAATGTTTATTTCTTTAAATTTTGATTATTATAACTGACAACTAAGGAAAATCCCAAATTTAGTATCTCAGAAAATTAAAATATTGTGAAAAGGTTCAGTATTGAAGACACCTGCTGCCACATTAATTAGCTAATTAACTCAAAACACCTGCAAAGGCCTTTAAATGGTCTCTCAGTCTAGTTCTGTAGGCTACACAATCATGGGGAAGACTGCTGACTTGACAGTTGTCCAAAAGACGACCATTGACACCTTGAACAAGGAGGGCAAGACGCAAAAGGTCATTGCAAAAGAGGCTGGCTGTTCACAGAGCTCTGTGTCCAAGCACATTAATAGAGAGGCGAAGGGAAGGAAAAGATGTGGTAGAAAAAAAAGAGTACAAGCAATAGGGATAACCGCACCCTGGAGAGGATTGTGAAACAAAACCCATTCAAAAATGTGGGGGAGATTCACAAAGAGTGGACTGCAGCTGGAGTCAGTGCTTCAAGAACCACTACGCACAGACGTATGCAAGACATGGGTTTCAGCTGTCGCATTCCTTGTGTCAAGCCACTCTTGAACAACAGACAGCATCAGAAGCATCTCGCTTGGGCTAAAGACAAAAAGGACTGGACTGCTGCTGAGTGGTCCAAAATTATGTTCTCTGATGAAAGTAAATTTTGCATTTCCTTTGGAAATCAGGGTCCCAGAGTCTGGAGGAAGAGAGGAGAGGCACACAATCCACATTGCTTGAGGTCCAGTGTAAAGTTTCCACAGTCAGTGATGGTTTGGGGTGCCATGTCATCTGCTGGTGTTAGTCCACTGTGTTTTCTGAGGTCCAAGATCAACGCAGCCGTATACCAGGAAGTTTTAGAGCACTTCATGTTTCCTGCTGCTGACCAACTTTATGGAGATGCAGATTTCAATTTCCCAACTAAGTATTGAGTGCTGTACATGCGCATACTTTTCATGTTCATACTTTTCAGTTGGCCAAGATTTCTAAAAATCCTTTCTTTGTAATGGTCTTAAGTAATATTCTAATTTTCTGGAATACTGAATTTGGGATTTTCCGTAGTTGTCAGTTATTATCATCAAAATTAAAAGAAATAAAGATTTGAAATATATCAGCCTGTGTGTAATGAATGAATATAATATACAAGTTTCACTTTTTGAATGGAATTAGTGAAATAAATCAACTTTTTGATGATATTCTAATTATATGACCAGCACCTGTATTGGCCATGTTTTGCACTTTGAGGAAACAGTAACCAGACATCTTATAAGACAGATTCAAACTCACATCATCCGCATAAGCACCGTAGCTCAATGTGTCAAAGCATGTGTGCTAACCACTACATCGCAGCTCTGACAGGATGTTGTTCCTGTTTCAGTAACATAAAAAACAAGAGACTGAATAAAAGTTGCAATCATTTTACAGTAAATCAATTTGTTTCGCAACAGATGCTGCACAACAAAACTGTTTAGTTCCCAGCTCTTATTTACTATTCAGGGCAGGCACAAAACTGTTCCTGAACAACGCTAGCATTATACGGCCACATGAACCGCAGACAAACTTCCCTCTGAAGCACCACTTGATCATTTCCTCTCCAATTTACATTTCTGTAAGTTTCTTTGCCATCCCTCCGCTTTCTTCAGTCGGTCATTCATTCTGCCTTTTTTTCCTACTCTTTGGTCATTAGGTACATAAAAAGCTGATGATGCACAACCAAGAAAAAAAATAACACTTTATGGAATATTCAGAGATTCATAGAATATGCTAAAATTGACAGTATCTGTAGCATAATGTTGATTATCACCAAAATAAAATCTTAAAAAAAGGGAAAATGGAGATTGCGTGAGGGACTTAAAGGGTTAGTTCACCCAAAAATGAAATTTCTGTCATTAAGTACTTACCCTCATGTCGTTCCACACCCGTAAAAATCCTTCGTTCATCTTCGGAACACAAATTAAGATATTTTTGATGAAATCCGAGGGTATCTGATCCACACATAGGCAGCAACGTCATTGCACCATTTGATGTCCAGAAAAGTAGTAAAAACAGTTAAAATAGTCAACGTGACTACAGTGGTTCATCCGTAATGTTATTAAGTGATAAGAAATTTGTCTCATTATTGGACATAAACAAGGAAGTGCACTGAGTACACTATGTATGACAACAGTTCAAATTGTTGAATAAAGTCATTGTTTTTGTTTTGTTTTGGCACACAAAAAAATATTCTCATTGCTTAATAACATTACGGTTGAACCACTGTAGTCACCATGTTTTTACCACTTTTCTGGACCTCAAAAGGTGCAATGACATTGCTGCCTATGTGTGGATCAGATACCCTCAGATTTCATCAAAAATATCTTAATTTGTGTTCCGAAGTTGAACTGCAATTGCATGTGTGGAATGACATGAGGGTGAGTACTTAATTATAGAAATTTATTTTTGGGTGAACTAACCCTTTAAAATGGAAATAAATGGGGCCGGTGTTTGGAGGATTTAAAAGCAGAAATATAGAGCTTGATCATTGCATTCCGTATACAAATAAAATTCTTCAGATAAAACATTTTTTTACTTTTAATTTTTACAGCCATTTTAGCCATTACGCTGTCATGGCAATGAAATTGTAAAATTGGATTTAGCTTTACACAGAGAAGGTTATGGTTGTTTATTTAAGATTCAGTTTAAATGGGCATGATGTTTCTGTGTTTAATTACCCCATAGAGTTGGAGACCCAAAGATTCAGAGGAAGCCTGACGGACAGAGCTGGAGGAGGGATCCATACCACCTGCCAATTAAAGGACCTTATAATGAGTTGCTATAAGAGTGGAATGTGACCTGTGTGTATGTGTGTGCATGTCTATGTGTGCGTGTGCTCGTGTGTGTTGCTCACACAGGTCAGTGGGAGTTCAGTGGGACTGTGCTGTTTCACATGTCTGAGGGAGTACGAGCAGCAGCTGGCCTGTAAAGTTCAGAATACCAGCACACTTTATGAGTTTCTTCACTATGACGTCCTGCTGATACCATGTGATAGGATTCGACCACACAAACAAACAATCATGACTGGATCAGCACGCTTGTGTTTATGACAAAGTGCACATATGGCATGTTGTGATATCCACCTTATTTTTTAAAGTCACAAAAATGTGAAAAGAATAAGAAATTAATGTTTAAAGGGTGAAGGCTACACCTTTCAGAAGCAAAAAGCTATCTCAGCTATGTAAAGAGACTGGATTTACCCATTAGCCCCCAATCCAGAGCAGAGCCACATAAGCAATAACAGTCTGAGATGAGTGAACATTAAAATCCCCCCACTGAGCTTTAATCCTGTGACAATCACAGTATGATTTAGAGTCCACAGCACTTTGAGGGATAATGTAAGAGATATTGTACAGATATATTACACAGTTTGTCATTAAGTTAAAATAAGCTTTGAAAGGCTGGTGTCTAACATGGAGCAGAGGGGTCTTGTATAAGCCTGAAGGGGTTTATTTTGTGATGATGACTGGCTAACTGTACATTTTCCTGTTATACTTTTTATAGGTTATGCCTATTAAACTCCATTAAACTTTTATTCACCAATAATGCATTCAACTGATCAAAAATTACTATTTTCAGTATGGTATCTGATGAAGGATAGCACTGAAGGACATTGCTTTAATTGAATGAAATGCCATCAAATGCAACAAGGAGACTGTGATCTCTCTTTTAGAAGCAATATATACATTCAGTGAATTTTCCCTTCAGATGACACTGATATTTGTAATCTGATATACTATCTTATCAGGGGCTCAGAGGATCTGCCTCTTCTGAGACAGTGCGCCAGTAGTCTCATCTACCATGGACAAAGACAGGAAGCCGAGGATGTTGGGAAAAGGGTGTATAGGTGGCCCCTGTGAGTGTGGTCTGAGTAATCATGAACCATGAAAAGAAAAAAAAAAAGATCAGAGTAAGGTGCATTTGTGATTATATGCATGTGCGCACACAAGTGTTATGTCTGTGCCAGGCATCTAAAGGCCAATTCACACTGTACTGACAGACGCAGACCAATGCCGACAGTCACCAGATTACAGTGTCACTTTTCAGACATTCTAACGCAGATTCAGCATGTTCAATTGCTTAAAACAAGCTCTTACAGACACCAACAGACTCTGACAGGGTTAACACACTGATGAAGTGTCTGTCGGTGCAGTGAGAATTGGCCTGAAAACAACAATAAAAAAAGACTTTTGTTTATCAAATTGTCAAAATCTACACAGCCAGTTACTTGACGTGTAGCATTTGCGTCAAATGACATAAGTGATTCATCAAATCATGTGGCTTAAGGGGTTTCAACCCTCTGCGACGTTAAGATTTTAGGTCTCGAAATGAAGGTTCTGGGTCTCCAAATGGAGGCGGGATTCAAATCCCAATTCTTACAGTGAGATTTTCGAGTGAAGAGTAAAATGATTTTTAAAGCATTAAGCTTTATCATTAACATGAAACTTTATTGCACTGGGCAAGCTCCAGTGATAGCAGTGAGCATACAGTTTTCTCCTGCAATGCATACAAGTCAGAATGGCAGTAGGGGTGTGCACAAATAGTCGAATAGTCGAATATTCGACCTGGAATTAATATTCGAAAAATAAAAATACTATTCGAATTTTACTATGTTGCTTTGCTGGCCGTAAATGCAGTGAATCCATGATAAATCCTAAGCACTAAAACTCGCAGTTATAACTAAATGCACCGGGTGGCGCTGTGGAGCGTGTTTAGCAAGTTAATTTTATTTGATCGTCACATAATGTTGTCGTCTGCCTCGCGAAGTTTGGAATTAAATGGATGAAAATGATCTTACACAATTGAATTACTTTTGATCAAATTAATTAATGAAACAGAGTTATCATAATATTACCACCATAATGAGAAAGCACATGAAATCCAAACACCCGTCGAATGAGGAAAAACAGCTGTCCATCATTGCATTCATGACAGGTAAGTGCAGCTGTACCCCATGTGAGCCAAGAAGATAACTTATCTGATAGCAAAATGATTTTGAGACATATGCTTCCTTTAAGTTTCGTCGAGGCAGATATATTTACTAACAGAAATCACAAAGTGCTGCTGTTAGAAACTTAGCTTAGCATGCCGTTATGTATTATCGTTATCTTGTTTCTGCAATGTCTGTTGCGGCTCGTTTTCTCACCCGAGCATGTGGATATTATTGTTTTTCTCAACATGAACATGTGAAACAATATGAAAACGAAAACCGTACCATATAACGTTACTGACTCACTGTATTATGAACGTTTTGTACGATAACTGGTGCTGTCTGCTTTATAAGCGTTTTTCCCGTTCGCGCTGCTTGAGCTTAAATGTTTTTGTTCTTTATATATAGTATATATACTATATACTATATTTTTGTTTACACACATTGTTTAATGCTTTGAACTAAAAGAAAAGCTTAAGATATAACGTAAGCTTGTTGTGTTTATTGCCTAATCGTAAGCTTGTTCAGAAATGGTTACAAAATCTTGATGAATTTTAAAAAAATAACGTCCTTCTCGTTTAACTTTATTTAAATAAACAAATATTCGAATATTCGTTTTTTACGAGCCCAAATATTCGAATACAGTATTTTGGAAAAATGCCCATCCCTAAATGGCAGGTCTAAGCTGCCAGAATCAAGGGTTTTCAGACTTCTCTCATGTTGAGGTTTCTGGTCTCTGAATAGAGCTGGAGTTCAAAGCCTACTTCTAGCAGAAGGATTTTACAAATCTATTCTTTAAAGGGTTAGTTTACCCAAAAATGAAAATTCTGTCATTAATTACTCATACTGTCGTTCCACACCCGTAAGACCTTTGTTCATCTTCGGAACACAAATTAGGATATTTTTGATGAAATCTGATGGCTCAGTGAGGCCTCAATTGCCAGAAAGATAATTAAAACTTTCAGATGCTCAGAAAGCTACTAAAGACATGATTTCAGTAAACGAGGCTTCGTTATGCCAAAGTGTTTCGAAATTTCAATGGTTCACCACTGAGGAAGTTTGATACACGCTCCGAACCACTGATTCTAAACAATCAGCTTCTGACTAAATGCTGGAAGTAAAAACCTCAAACGATATTCAAAGCAGTGAGATTATTAAGATGAGATTTTTTTTTTTTTTTTGCCATCGGGTGAGTGATAGTGATAGCTGTTTCATCTAAAAGTATTTTTGGCCTGTTTGATGTGTAAAGCTATTATATGGCTTCAGCAGACACAACATTGCACATAAGCATTTTTATTTCCAGTTTTAAACAGCTGTATAACACTGCATGCGTTCACTGTATGAAGAAGAGACGGATGAAAATTGTGTTCCACAAAAGATGTGAGTGAACATTTCCTTTAACACAGTCTCTGTATAAATATGTGTGTGTGTGTGTATGAAGGAGAGTAGTAATAACTTTATAATTCATAGACTGAGGGTTATAACGGCTGGTCTCTGTCATCTGACAGAATGAATAAGTGCTGAGAAAAACAGCCAGAGGACGGAAACTAAGGACATTCCTTTGGCCCTCTCATGTGAGCAGCTGTGGGTCTGTACACAGGATATGCAACTTGTAAGTCCCAGTTCCAAAAGGAAGTTTCTGGAAACCTCTGTACTACACAGATTCATGATCTAAACCGCACTGAAGAAGAGCTCTTGGTTTAATTTAAGAGGGAACACAAGAAATACAGTACAATGGAAAGGAACCAAAAATGGTCACACAGCTCATCTTGAATGTGGGAGATTAAACACGCAACAGAAACCAAACCATTCATAACGATTAGATATTGATGTTAAATTAGTTTTGTTCAGCTTAATATGCAGGGACAAGTAAGCCATTATCAGATTGATTTCCCCTCCAAAAATGTAAATAATGTGGCACTGTGATGCTATCAATCCCAAAATCACCTCAGATATGTTTATGCTGTAAGAGGATTGAATACTTTTGAAGATATTGCCATTGTTCCTTTTTTTTTATCTGCATCCATAGAAAGCTTTTCTCGCACTATTATATTATAAATATTACATAAATGGTTTCCAGATGGGTGATATCTATCCACTCTCCAGCAGGAAAAACTATGGGGAGATAAGCAAAGAAAACTGACACTGTATTTGGTTATTCTGGTTGTTGCGCCTGACTATTTTGAATTGCTCTGGAGAATTAATTCCATAGGAATCCTATGAGGAATTACGGATGGATGAAAGAGAGAGCGATAGAGATAGATAGACCGAGTGCTTGGGGAGTGAGATGGGAGGAGAGGAAGGGGAGAGTGGACAGGATTGGGATATCTCAGGAAGAAACAAATTAGAAAAGCTGCCAAGCTTTAGGACTGTGAACACTTACAGATTGTAGAAGAACTGGTAATTTGCCAGCAGTACAAATGTCCATTCACAGACAAGTCGTGTCCTTGTATGTTGAATATAACATTTTTGCATTAAGGGTTCTATGTAATTAGTAATACCTTGATCAGAGTCACTTGGTCAATTAAAAATGCATGTAGCATACTTTCTTGTCACATGACCTCACTACATGCATTTGTTTACTGTTGCATAATGTGCACTGTTTCATATATTATTTAATAAAACAGCAGGGAGTATATACTACTGTGCAGTGTGCATTAAGGAGTATTCTACTATTCGAACATAGCCTTAGCCAAACAGAATACTGATCAAGTGCCAAGTACTGTGAGTCATTTCATTGGCCAGACTGTGAGAAAAGAGCTGTAGTGGTCTTGTGAACAATACCACAAAAAATAAACATTCCACATAGAACCAGCTGATAGAGCTAAAACATAATGTTTAACATTTCTGAAGAAAATGTGAGTAGTGCTTGTCTGCTAGGGTGTTCTGGCTGTTTGCTGCTGTTGGTGGTTGCTTACTTGGCAAAAAGCCCCTCTTCCAAGTCTCTGTGATAGTCTCCCTATATGGCTCGGTCCCTCTATCAATCTAAAAGGGATTTTGTACCGAATAGTTCTAGAAATTCAGTTATAGGAACTAGCAACTAGGACAGTTCCCCCTCCCCCGGGCCATGTTTCTAGTTGCATTCACACTGGAAATAGGGAACTCTGAAGCGGCCAACAGCGGCATCTTTAAGTGTGGCATTTACAAATGCTAAAAACCGGTGAATGGATGATGCTGTGATCGGAGCTGTGTTTGTTGTGACCCTACTCTGAAGTAGGAGCTAATTTAGTTCCCCCCCAAAAGGAGTTCCTAGAACTAAAATCGTTCCTAGTTCCTGCGGTACAAACACGGCAAAATCTGGGTACCTCAGCCAATTGTTTTGGGACCTATGAAAAGGTTCCTCTGGTGTGAAAGCCCCTTAAGTCTAAGGGTGCGTTCACACTTGTCATGTTTGGTTCGATTAAAACGAACCCTGGTGCGATTGCTCGGTTAGTGCGGTTCATTTGAACCTATGTGAACGCTGCCATCCGAACGCTGGTGCGCACCAAACAAGTGGACAGAGACCACTGAAAAGATGGGTCTCGGTCCGCTTCCAAACGAACTCCGGTGCAAATGATATATGAACGCAACACGGACCAAAGACATGTAAACGAACCAAAAAAAGGAAGACGAGACCCTAAAATGGACAGAATCCTCACGCATGTCGGTTTTTCTTGTCATAGTTGCGAGTTTGCCCATCACAGGCATCAGACGTGCGTCTCCACGCAGCAGAACGTTTGTGTGTGTGACGGATGGATTCCCACCGCTGTTTTGACTACTTTACACATTTTATAAGCTCTTCACGAGTTCCCAGCTGGCCAAAATGCCATTACACGCAGGCTACACACCGCTACGCACACACAACGAGCGCATGTACCTCAGCACACAGCATTGTTTTGGATGTTCGGTAAGTTCCGTCTCAAAATAGGCAATACGTCATAAAATCCAATCATGTTGTGAATGTATCCCTATGCCTGAAGGTTCGGTATCTTTTGGTTCGGTGATAAAATTGCCAATCTGAATGCTAATCGGACCAGGACTAATTTTTTTTTTTTCTTCTTTGGTCCAGACCAAATGAACCAAACGAACCAAACTACAAGTGTGAACGCACCCTAAAGGATTGTCTTTTAATTTTTTTTTAAATTTTTTTTTACAAAATCCAGTCACTTAGAAATGTAATAGAAAATCTCTCATAAACAAATTGCATGATTTGTGATATCACTTAAGTATCACAAACAGAGTGGCACAAGTTACCATTTTAAAGGAGTGGTTCATTGCAATTTCACTTTTTTAACTTTAGTTAGTGTGTAATGTTGCTGCTTGAGCATAAACAGTATCTGCAAAGTTACAGCGCTGAAAGTTCAATGCAAACGGAGATACTGTCTTTTAAAGTTATTTCAGTTTAATGCCTACAGAACGACCGGTTTGGACTACAATGAGCTTCTTCCCAGGTTGGTGACATCATAAACCCAGCAAGTAACATAAACCCTGCCCATGTGAACACTCAACAAAGTGGGTGAAGCCATGTCTTTTCGGGTGGTGCTTAATAAACTGGTAAACTTTATATCCGTAAATAAACTCAGATGAACTGTTATAAAGCGCTCTCACCTTCATTACTGCTGTATCCGGTATCACTCTGGAGACTGTAAGCTGGATCACGAACAGTTTTTACTTGTATATCCTTGAGTAGCACATTTTTAGCACAGTTTCTGTTTTGTAGTGTTCCTTTGTATTGATATTCGTTCACTAATCAGTCCGGTGTGAAATGATTCGCACAGACATAAACGAATTTCGACAGAACTGAGGGAGCATTTTCCTGGAAAACCAAGTTAATCCACCTCGTTTTCAGCAGCTCAGGTTTATGGAGTAAATGAAGAGAGCTATGTGGATTAATCCATCCAGTTACAGAACACCTAAAACGCTTGGGAGACATTCTCCTCAGTGCAGCAATGGCGGACTCTCTGTGAACGCACTCAGGGCGGTTCTATGTTCAAACGTCAGTGTCTGTCAACATTTGTGGGCGGGGCCTGTGGCTTTTGTGACGTCAGACTGCCAGGGATCTGGAAACGCTTGTTCTGAAACACTGCTTATGATTTATAGGGATTAAAAAAAAAAGGAGTGGGTGGATTTTTATCACTATAGGGTGGTTGTGTACACACACTGCCAACACACATTTATGTCCAAACACCATGCAAAAGTGAATTTTGCATAATAGGTTCCCTTTAAAAGTTGCTGGTGTTTTACTGCCTCTAGTGTTCATTTCAGCTGGAAACTGCAGTGATTCATATGTACTGTTTGATTTTTGGAGTTTTGCAAAAAAAAAAAAAACGAGTAGTGGCATGTTTTTCCGATTAGTTTAGTCTAAAATAAATACCTACAGAATAGATGTCCATTGCTGTTCTAAGTGTCTGGTTTAGATACATGAAGCAGAAACAATTCTTGATGCTTCACATATTTTTCAAATCAGTCACTTTCGTGGTTCCATGACGGTTAGGCGCATTCATTAATAAGATTAATATGTTTCTTAAGGGGAGGCATGTCTCTTTGAAGACAAGCAACATGGCCAGCTTTGCACAAAATAAAAGTGGAGATTGAGAGAAAGAGATTTAGAAATCATGAATGAAGACTAGAGCAGCAAGCAGGCTATAAAAGGAAATGAGAGAGAACAGCACTGGACATCCAGAGTATTTAGCATTGTGAAGTCTCCACATGCCTTTGTCTAAACTTCTTGGGTGTAAAGAATGAGTAGACGTCCTCAGGTCTATTATACAGCACATTAAACATGAGGGGTTTGTATTCTGGTTGTATAACTGTGTTGAGTCTACGTTTTGCACATTACTGTGTTTTTGACACAGCTGCAATCAGGAACTTGCTGAAATTTGTTCAAATATCTTACCTTAAATAGGGATGTCTGTCTCTAACACATTAAAAAGCACTTCAAATCGACCATTTAAAGAGGTAGTTTACCTAAAAATGAAAACTGTTATTCACCCTAATTAGAATCTAAGTAAGCATGCTGTTATATTTCTCAGGAACACAAAATAATAATTTTCTATTTATTTTAAAATAATCTTCATTCAGCACCGGGGGGGGTTGGTAGTTGCTGGGGGGTGTTCATGAGTTATAATAGAAAAGCATTAGAGAAGTCTGTTGAACGTTTTTTCATGAACACAGACATTTCATTTTCGGATAGTGTATTTACACTGAGTGCAAATAGCCCGCCTTGTTAGCAGATGCTATTTTATGTTCACCTGGCAGGCGAAAAACTGTGTGAGAAAGTTACATAGACTTTACATAAGTACAGCTTTTTAATATGCCATAGCTCTGAGCGAGGATTTCGTAGAAACATGTGGGTTACCATATTTGAAGAGGCTGGCAAGCTCTGTAAGATCATACCTCACAATGGGATATAAGTTGTGCCCCTGGGGGGAAAGAGTTGCCCAAAATTGCCCCATAAACATACTATGTTGAAGGGACTGCCAGTGGAAGTGCGCACTAATGTGTTTTTTCCTACTATGGTAACGTGCATAGGAATTTTGGATTGCATATACTAACTGGATTACAGTATAACAGAGATGAGGGGGTGGGCTCATTTTACTCAGGCAACCAATTAGTCTCTTAGGATCATCGTGAAGCTATCGAGCCATTCCCTAGCAACCATTTAGAGCACCCTAGCAACCGTATGGCAGCATGAATAGTCCGTATCTCAGCACCAGAACATTATAGAGACACGGGGGTTGGCTCTTTTGATTCAGACACACATCCAGCCTATTAATATCACCCGGGTAACTGTCTAGCCACACCCTTGCAACCATTTAGAGGACCCTGGCAACCGTATGGCAGCATGAACAAGCCACATCTCAGATTCAGAACATTGCACATATCGTCGCTGTCCGATGAAAAACACGTATGTCCATTTTGCCGATTTTGAGATTTTTCGACGGATTGAATGTCCAGGTTCATTTCCGTATACAGTATGCTTCACATATCTAAATGGCCAATGAAAAGTTGTGAAATCATGTCATCTGATTTTCACGTATATCCATTTGGTGTCAAAGCTGTCAATCACGCCGCGTATCTACCGCCCTTTGGAAGCATCTCGCCGGTCTCGTGAAGTTTCATCGAAGCTCAGCACTGGATAGCCGAATAACACTGTGAGGTTACATTGCCAAATAAACATAGCCTGGTGAGACAATGACTTTCCTTTATCGAGGTAAACGTTTCCCCCCTGACGCCAGACGTACGTCTAGGAGTGACAAAATTACGGTAGGACTGTGCAAACAAAGTAACGTTATCTGTCTAGCATTACCATGTCAGTGTATTGATTCATTGTCCCTTCATAGTTTGCAAGAGACATTTAATAAATTTATAATTAATATTAAATAAACTAAGCGTATTTAATAAACTAAGACGTAGGCTATTTAATAAACTGAGTGTATTCATCTGTCAATATGAAACGCGACTTGGCCATTCTAATTAATGATCGGAAGAACGCGTATCAACCACCGTTACTGTAAAATATGCACGTATGTCCATTTAAACTCAATTTTGGTCAAATGTGGATTATATCATTACACTGGCAAGAATATGGTTACATGTAAAGATGCCGTACCAAGTATGACAGCGCTACATTCAACTGCTTTTGAAATACGGTGTTTTTTTCACTTCCTGAAAAGTAACCGTTTTGGACATACGTGAGTTTCATCGGGCAGCGACGATATATAAGGGTTGGCTCTGTTGATTCAGGGGACAACCAGTCTACAGTCTACCTGGGTAACTGTCTAGCCACACCCTAGCAACCATCCAGATCACCCTAACTGTATAGGAACATGAAAAGCCATATCTCAGCACTAGAACATCATAGATACTTAGGGTTGGTCTTTATTAACTTTGGGCAGTGTACTGATGCAATAGAAAATCTCTAGCAACTACCAGTAACACCTAGCAGCCACATAGCATTGTCCTAGCAACCACACAAACACCCTAGGAACTGCCTAGCAACCAGATAGCAATGTTGTAGCAACCACCCAGAACATCATAGCAACTGCCTACCAACACCATAGTAACCATGCAGAACACTGTAGCAACACCCCAGCAACCACTCACAACACAATAGCAACTGCATAGCAACCACACAGAACACAATAGCAACTGCATAGCAACCACACAGAACACCATAACAACCACATTTCTTCAGAAAGTGTATGTCTAATTATTGCATACTGTTTTATAATACACTACAATTCAATGAGGTGAAAATAGTATCTGCCAATATTTCCACTATAAATATAAATAGTATAAATAGCATCTAACAACTATATACACTTTGCGTAAATAACATCTATCGCAATTTGCACTTAGTGCAAAGCTGCTGCCTTTTGGTTTTGGATGTACTATCCCTTTTAGGCTTTCTACAGAGACCAGTTCTGTACTCCACATGAGGTCTGTCTGTACAGCCCCGGGGCAACAATTACAAACAAATTACCAGTCAACATGAAAAGTGGGAAAGGAGGGGTGACATGTGAGGAGGACAAACACTACAAGGAATTCAAGTTCAAAAGAATCAAGTCAAAAAGCCACAGAGAGCTACTGTTAGACTGAACATCAAGAACATCCACAGACAGCCATTTAGCAGAGAAACGAGCGTGTCATGTTCCAGAGCGGCCCACATCTCCATTCACAGTGATCTATGGTATAGATAAAATCTTGTCTGGCATACATGTAATAATCAGAGGGATAAATGTGAGGCATGATAAACTGTGGTTATGAGACAGTAGTGTCTGTAAGCCCTCATGTCATTAATTATTCACCCTCATGTTGTTCCAAACCCATAAGACATTCATTCATCTCCGAAACACAAATTAAGATGAAATGAATTTGATGAAATCTGAGAGCTCTATGACTCCTCTATAGACAGCAACATAATTACCACATTCAAGGTCTAGAAAGGTACTAAAGACATTTTGCACGTAAGTTTAAAATATTCTGGCTGACCCCCCAGCATGAGTTTTTCCAGGCGACTGTTATTTAGAACGTATCACTTTATTGTTTCCATGGTGAACATTGCTTGTCACGTCACACACCGCAGCGCTGTATAACTGATAATCTGCTTTTATTTTTTTAATTTTTCATTTTTTATTCAAAATATTCACAAATTTGTTAACTATAACATGAAATATCGGACATTCCGATTGTCAAATATGAGTAAGTGTATGTGTTTTGCCGTTTAAACACCTATATATTCATATTCAGAAACAGAAGATGAACTCAATAATATTGAGTATGCATTTATGCATCCCCATACCATCAGAGATGCTGGCTTTTGAACTGGACGCTGATAACATGCAGGAAGGTCTCACTCCTCTATACGGCATCCGTGATTTCCAACAAAAATGTCAAATTTGAACATAGTCGTCTGACCATAGAACACTTTTCCACTCCGAAACAGTCCCACAGGACACAACGGCGCTTCTGGACCATGTTCACCTAGTTTTCCCCATTCTTGATTTGATTAGTCATTTGATTCACCTGTGTCCCGTTAATTATCTTGTTAAGTTCCCTTTGTTTGCCTCGTGTGTATGTATACCCTCTGTTCTCCTTCATTCCTTGTCCATTCTCATTGATGTTTGATGTGTATATTGTGTTTCCTGCCTGTTTCCGTGATTAAATACTACTCCTCTTATTCGCATTCGTCCTTGTGCCTGCTTATACACATGTGCACGTAACAGAAGAATGGACCAACACAGTTAATTTTGCTGTGTTTTCTTTTGTTTATTTATTTTTTTCATCACTATGGACCCTGCTGTTTCCCTACTATGCCTGGAGCAGAAGGACCGCTCCCTGGAGTTACACACCATGGACTTTTTGGAGTTGGCGTGCATCAAACACTATCCCGGGCATGCCTCCCAGGGAGCAGTCCTCGTGAAGATTTCACCGCATGTGTGGAGTGGGTGCTGATAAACAACAACTCGGCATTCACCATCGGCCCAGCAGAGCCTATCAGCACTGCTCCACCTAACCCAGCGCCCAGTCAGCTTATGCCCATCCAGACGGAGCTAAAGCCTGATTCCACCGCAGACACGGAGCCTGCGCCTGCCGCGGAGAAAGTGCCAGCGAGCCCTGCTGAGCCGTGTTTCACCCCGGAGCCAGAGCCCAATTTGATGTCTGACCAGGTGCGCGAGTCAGCAACAACGCACATCCCCGAGGGAGTTTTAGTGGAGTTTGAGGACTTGGAGGGAAGCCCCGCGCACACAGCCGCCACTGTGTGTGAGTACAATATGGACCCTGGGAAGCTATTTGGTTATTTAGAGGAGGATTTAATAGACTGGTTTACCAAAGCTATTTCTGCAGTTACCCCTATGTCTTTCACTCCTGTATCTCCTGTGCTCCAAGTATCTCCAGTGTCCCCTGTATCTCCTGTGCCCCATGTATCTACAGCATTTCTGGCTGCCGGCTGCACCTCTGCCTTCCATCCCTCCGGCTCCACCGGGCTCCGCCTTCCCTCCAGCTCCTCCGTTATCCTCAGTCACACTGGCTCCACAGCGGTCTTCCGTATCCCCATCTCCGCCTCTGTTCCATGAGCCATCAGCTCCACCTTGTCCCTACGGACTTTCGGTGTCACCCAGGCTCCATGTCTCTTCGGCTACGTCTGGTTCACCACCGCAGCTGGCAGCGTCGCAGGAGAAAGCACCCCTGGTTCGTTCCACCAAGTCTCCTCCATGGCTCCTCCCTCCTGCGCCGCCGCCACCAAGATTAGTGGTTTCTGGAAGTATTCGTGGGCCCATTTAGTAATGTCATTGACAGAATCATGCCAATGAGTGATGCAGTGTCGTCTTCGGCCTTGTCCCTTACGCACAGAGATTTCTCTATGCACTGTAGATGATGAAATTTGCAAAGCCTTTGCAATTTGAATTTGAGGAACATTGTTTTCCACAAGCTTTTTACACACTCTTTCACAGATTGGAGAGCCTCTGCACATCTTTAATTCTGAGAGACTCTGCCTCTCTAAGACATCCATTTTATAGCTAATCATGTTACAGACCTGATATCAGTTAACTTAATTAGTTGCTAGATGTTCTCTCAGCTGAATATTTTCACAATTTCTTGCTTTTTCAGCCATTTGTTGTCCCCGTGCCAACTTTTTTGAGACCTGTAGCAGGCATCAAATTTGAAATGAGCTCATTTAGTGTATAAAAGTGTAAAATTTCTCCATTTAAACAATTATGTTATCCATGTTCTATTGTGAATAAAATATTGGCTCATGCGATTTGAAAGTCTTTTAGTTTTCATTTTATTCAAATTCAAAAAAATTTCCAAATTTTTCCAGAATTCGGGTTGTATCAACAGCAACCTAGTTTAACGACGAGCCAGTATGTGTGCCTTGCCACGAGCCCAAGACCCAGTTCAAAATGAACGTATTTGAGGCTACACTAGAAACTACTAGGCCGGTTATTAAACCAAAGAACTCGTTCGAATGAATCAAACAGGCAGAGTTGAAAATCGCCATTTCAGTCATGTCCGAAAGAACCAAATGAGCCGGTTCAACTGTCGAAGTTTTAAGGGGAAGCATTGTGTGATAAAAGCATTGTCAATGGCGGTGACAGAGTTAACTGTGTTTTAGGCACTCTGCTTTATACTGAGTCTACCAATACCTATGGAAAAATCACTGTAATGGCACTGAGTGCCTTATTGCTTTGTTCTCAGTAGCTCTACTTAATTACATTTCACAGAACCACAGTGTTTACTTGGAAATACATTATACCACAGGCAGGTCCTGTAGAAACACTGAATCACTGAGGCAGGCACATTTAGCTTGTCAAAAGTCCACATGCTCCTCTCAGACATGTGACATGCTCATAGCCTTATAGTAAAACAAGGATGTTTTCTTTCATGAGATGTTTAAGCATTCTGGATGGGCACACACTCACAGAAAAAAACACAAGGATGATGGGGAATGTAAATATTTAGGCTTAATGAGGGAATTAATTATCCAATGTTGTCAGAGAATTTAAGTTGAAGTTAATTCAGATCAGTTGTGTTTCAACACACTTGTTTCTAGGCAATGTCATAATGTAGTAACAAGAGACCAACAAACATTCACAATGAGAATAAACCGGAAATTATAAAGTGGTAATAAAAATAATCTTAACATTCTAAGGACAGCTGCACTTTTGAAAGTGCAGAGTAATAAGTACAGAGTGAATTCCTGCATACATTTAAGAATTGACCTCTGCTGTATGTCTTAACTTTGGTTACTTTAATTAATCATTTGTGATTTACGAAAGCTAAAATTTCAAGGACAGGGATGAGATTAAATTTTTTTCATACTTTCTCTCATGTAAAAGAAGTACACGTTAGCGTAAAAGAAGTACATTTTAGCATAAAAAAAAAAAAAACTTATTATGGATATATTATCTTTAAAAGGCTATACTTTAGTGAAAACTGAGTGTAATGTTTTGCGACACCTAATTGCATGTTATTTTAAATTAAAATGGATTTTAGTTACATTTAAATTAAATGCAGTTAATTAAACATTTTAACCATGTTAGTACATCTTTATATTGTCACTCTTGGGTGGAAACCTTGTATTTCGTCTGTGGCTTTTGCAAATATCTAACCAATGAAAAGTATTATAAAGAGCTTGTGACTTAACCTTGCAATTCCCTTGAAAAAAATGGTTCTTTGAATAAGTACAGCATTTTTTAGTTTTAGTTTTTATTGTCACCATTTGCCTTAGTTTGCCTTAGTCATTCATTCATTGTCATGATTTCTAATTCGTTCACAACTGTTCACTGTTCTGTTAATCATCATCCTTTGTTTATCTAAGCCTTCAGTTCTCCTCAGTTCATTGTCTTTTGTTAATGTTATGTTGATGTTATGTAGACTATCGCTCTTTGTGTTTATTAAAAGATATGTTTCTCTTTCATTATCTCTTTTTGAATTCAACTACAAGCAACCCATGACAATGAGCTTGATTTTGGTAAAATGTTAATAATATAATGACACATGCAAGTGCCTGGCCAAATATAAAGCCACGATATCACCCTTGACAATGTGGTGTTTAATTATTTACAAAAGGAGATACAAGATCTCCAAACAGCCCAACAGGAGGAATATGTAATTTATTCCTATTGTCTTTGAACTAGGGTGACCACCTGGCTATTGATCTGTTGCAGGACAGTAGATGTAATTTTGTGGGACAATGCGGGACACGAGTGAGACGTAATAAATGTACAAATACTATGCTATGTAAATACTGATTTACATTTGTTGGCAAAATTGGCATATGTGCCGATTAATGTTTCTGCCGGTGGGTGCCCACACTATAATGTTACGCTTCTGGCAATATTAAATCCTTGTGAGAAGACAATTCTAGATTCACGGCTGCACATGCAGGAGGACAACGCACATGTAATACCTGAGCGAGAGCGTGTATGCATCCAGTTTTGTGCGAGAAGGGAATCCGCCTGTGAGCGGAGAGGTTCCTGCTTGCGCATTTGATGTGGTCATGTTACAATAATGCACTTTTCGTCGTTTTTCATTATAATAACGCCACAGAACCCGCATTAAATGCACTATTAACGTGAAAAGAAAGTCCCAATACATTTTTTATTGGCTAAAACGAATGAAGAATACATAATGTTTTTCCGTAGGTGCTCGATCATTTCCGTGGGTGGTGCTCGAGCATGCGCGGGATCGGCGCATGTTCATTGGAAATATTTAACATCAGGATGGATGATTACATGCTTTAAATCATCAGTTTTGGCAGCTTTGAGCAGCCCTTGAGGTTCTTATCCAGAATGTGAGATGAAATTCCTACTGGTGTAGTTGTGTTTACCGACTTTGATGAGGCCCACACTTAGCCATTCCTTTGCACTGTCCACTCAGTTGTCATCAGCGGGAAAACCTCTCTCTATGATTGCATTGGTTGGTTATTTCCAAAGCTAGAATATGACAGCTGCATAAATAGATTTTTAAATGCCAGTCACAGTTTTTTATTATATTTCTTACTGTGGTATTGTAATTTCAGGGATGAAAAATATGTATATATATATAATACAGACATAAATGAAATGTGGGACACTACTTAAGTCTTGAAGGACACAGGAAAAAGATCCCAATTTCGGGACTGTCCTGCATTGGTCACCCTACTTTGAACTATGGTTGTGTACTAATGAATGTAGGATTTATGGTAAACTAAAATAATTTCTAATAAAACTTCTTTATCATGTACTTAAATATATTTGTGATTACACATTTGTAATGATGAAGCTGCAATTTTGTACATTTAAAATATATTAACTTTGAATATAGAATCAAATAACACACTACAGTTAAAATTATAATCAAGTACTTTGTATGTGCTTTATGTAAGTCAACACATCAAAATATTTGTAAATAAATTGTAAATAATTGATCTTTAAAGCATGATATAATATGAAAAAATAATTTAAAATATACTTAAAGTACAATTTTTGATTTAACATTATTACAAAGTGCACTTTTTAAAAGTGTATTTAAAAGAGTTTTTATTTATTTTATTTCATTAATAATTATTAATAATTAATAATAATTAAAATAATCAAAAATAATTAATTATTTATTTCATTCATTTATTAATTTTCAGTGGCAAGCAATTTGATTTACATCGTTGTAGATGTCACTTATGAATTTGTCACGTTTGGTTAGGACATGGTGTTTAATACCAACAAGCCTCCTGACTTAAAAGAGGATTGAATAACAATTGCTTTTTCAATTCCTTTGTGATGTTTTATAAAAATGTAAAGTGTATTTTACGGTTGTTTTGTGTGTGTGTGTGTGTGTGTGTGTGTGTGTGTGTGTGTGTGTGTGTGTGTGTGTGTGTGTGTGTGTGTGTGTGTGTGTGCTGCTCTTTCCCAGGAAAGTTCACACGAGACGCAAACTTCATACCAGCCTAAGGTCAAAAGGGTCGCTATTTGACACAGGACATGGGTGGGGCCACCACAACTACTTTATGGGAACTACCCCTTCAGTGTGGGCCAGCATACAGTCAACTACATACTCACACAGAAATTCACTGTAGATCTAATGAATATACGTCCATCACAAAACCTACACTTCCGAAAATTTTCAAAGGCTCTGCTACTTGCAATGCTACTTGCAGTGTCGCTTGGTCTGAGAGTTCCTCAGGTCTTCCCCTCGGAACAATTTTACATCCTGCCTTGATCCCTCTAATCGAACAATAGATTTTCCCCCAATTGTTTGCTTTTTTGACCGAGCAGATTATTTTGGCAGGCGATGGAACAGAGTTTTTCCTGTCCTTATCACCAACAGACATCTTTTGTGCAGTGCTGGTCCACCCATTCAAACCGATATGGAGTGCACACACTTTCTTCACGTGCGCTTTTATCCTCGTGCACAACCTCAGGAACCACCCTGTGACCACATCCATGTCCTTTTCCCTTATATGGTAGAAGGAATTTCCACAGCGGACATCGCTGAATTGCATGCAGTTCATTAATACAGTATATTTAATGCAGTTATTGCTGAAAAGCCCTGTTGTAAATGTTACAAAAATATATATATCATTGTGGCACTTGGGACATTTTTACGCACAAACTTTTTTACTTTCTTTGATTTTCTATCCAAACATAGGTCAAGCAACAGGAGATAGTAATCAACCCCAAAGGATAAAGATAATATCATAAAATCTTCCCACATATACATCAAACAGTGATGATTACATTTTGAACTTCCTGACAATGTAAACGCCTATCTCTCTCAAATTTTTCCATCTCTTCCCAAAATATTATTCTTCAAGCTAGTGTTGTAGTACTCAAGAGCGGTCTTGGTGTCGAGACAGTTTTTTGAAGGTCCTGGTCAGTCTCAACCGCATTTGTACTCGTTCTTGTCTTGGCTATACCCCTTTTCTACCGACACTGTTCTGGTATGGGTTCCCGGCCTTTGTCCGTTCTCTAACCATCGTGTGCATTTCCACAGCAGAAAAGGGGTTTTATACCGAGAAATGTCAATTGAACTCCGGCCCTAAAAACTTGCTGGTCTGGAACGGAGCCGGGGAGGTGGTGGTTTGGCGGTACTGTAAACACCAAAACAGAAGAGCCTGTATGCACAAACACCGGGATGAGCAGAGTTTGATTTTAGACTGTTTATATTCAGGCAAACAACATGTTGCAGCTTTACGTCATCGTTCATTCATCAAGTCTGTGAAAACACGTGGCCAGTTTGCGACAGGCTCCAGTTTGCCTGGCCAAAAACAGGATCTGGCTCCAGAATGCGAACTAATCTGGTGTAAAAGAGATAAAAAATTTTATTTTATTTCATGACCGGTCAAGACCACAAATGAATTGCCGGTGCATTGCCTGATCTATTTGTTAACACCATTATGGTGATTGGATGTAAATCTTTCTGCTTCAAATGCAATCAATAACTTATTTCTAATTTTACTTACTGTTGTGCTGTGTCAGAAATCAATGGGTGATTGTGTCAAAAATGTCACCAAAATTTATACAAATGCCCACAAAATTCAAGATATGATTGCAAAAAAGTACTTGTATGAGATATTGATTTTATATTATAACATATAATATAAATAAGCAAATTGGTAACAGCTCTTATCTTATAACAGCTCAGTCTTATTATACTAATTGTATTGATTAAAACATTTCCCAAGCAGTAAATGTGGATCTTTTAAATTAATTTTAAGGAGTGCTGGTCTAGTCATAGTCTTGACTCGGTCTTGCCCTGCCTTGGTCTTGGTCTTGTCTTGCTCTCAACCCCTCAAAGTCTTGGTCTTGGTCTCAACACCCACTGGTCTTGTTCTTGACTTGGTCTCGGTTTAGGTGGTCTTGACTACAACACTACTTCAAGCATTTCCATCACACCAAAGTTGTGAAATAAAGTGCTGAATTCCCATGACAACACTATCCAAAAAATATATTTAAAGGTGAAGTAGTTGATCTGGGAAATGCTAATGTTAGCCTGCTAGCATTGAAAGCATACAATCCCACCCTCCCTGCAAATCGCCGTCCAAAGCCATGCCTCCTCCAAAACGCACACAGCTGTTCTCTGCAAAGCTTCACAAGAGTCGGCATTAAACTACCTCATGTCTCAAAGCACATAACATTACAATAATAATTAAAGCTGCAAGCAGCAATGAAAGGGCCCTCGCACCCAGGCTCACCGCCACCTGGTGGCCTTATGAAAACAGTAAAAAGAGGGCAACATGCATGTAAGTGAGTAAATACAGGAGAATTATGGCAAAGTTATTTCATAATGCCACACTATAACTGAATATTGCCATGTAGATGTCTTCAGGGTAGGACTTTTATTAAACGTGAATTTTGGGGCAGATCGGACATTGAATGTCTGAGTTGCACATTCATATGGAGTTTCGTGGTGTTAATCGCATACATTAGTGCTTGGCCAAGTGTTGCGTGATTTTACGTATTTCTAGCATGTTTGGTACTTTGTGGCATATTGAAATGTGTTCCTGGGAGTGAATTACAGTGTAAAACATGCCATTTCCTGTTGCCAGCAGGTGGCGCAATGAATATTGGCATATGAAGAGTTCACAAAGTATTATCGCTAAGGCCTTAAGATTAGACTTTTGTAGGTATTTTATGTAGGCTGTTACACGTGTCTACCGATTTTCATAATTGTACATGAAATGTAGCACAAAGGGCGCTTAATTGAAATTTTGTAGGTGGCGTTATCAAGCCATTTTGCCACACCTAATTCTGAAACCCATATCAGACCTAAATTTTCACCACTTCTGATGCATGCAAAGCTTTATGAGTTTTCAAGCATGTTTAGGCCCTCAAAAATTCGATTCATTTTGGAAAAGAAGAATTGACTGAGCAATTACAATAGGGTCCTCACACCACCGGTGCTCGGGCCCTAATGAACGTAAACAACCTAGAGAGCTTGTACCTGACTACTGCAGATTAACAGCTCTGGTTAGAACGTCACGGGTTCCCATCTCTTAATTACGGTAGTTATGGAGTGAACACGGTATAATCTTGTTGTTTTGATTCGGCAGGAACTGCAAGAGGTGGCTGCTGTTTGTTTGCGGTGCTCTGTGACTGACATCTGTCTACATAAACTCTGCATAGCATGAATCGCACTGATAATGTAAGATGTCTGTGCGAACAAGGTGTGTGAGGGTATGTAAAAACAATGTTTCTGTAGAGAATCACCTATTGTACCTTTAAGTGTATTAAATGCTGTAAAATAGCTCAAACTCCCTTTCAAAAGACAGACGTGAGCATTGTTATATCAGATACGGTATGTCAGAATGTTTATTAAATAAATGCATTAATGTGCAACAAGATCCATTTGCACCTACGCCTACAGTATTGACCAACTGTTACCAGCTGTTTACCAACAATTAAACATGTAAATAATAATCCAGCTCTCAAACAAAAATGTAGGTCAATTTTCGATAAAAATTGTGCTTTTGGTCTTGGATTGCAATCAGAGACTCAATGTGTATGGGTATGACCATGTTATATTATTTAGGCTGAATTCATGCATAATAATAACAAGATTTTGTGCTAAACTGTGTGGAGAATCTATAATTTTCTTCATCATGCACCAAATAGTCTTTACTGTCCATGTGAGGTCACCTACAATGATCATACCCTGTAGGCCGGATCATTGCCTGTCTAAAATTAGCTTGGCCTGAAACCTGAAATCACTACACTCCTTGTACCAGTATAATGCACAGCCTCAGCCTACTGCTGTCACAAGTTTTTGATCAGGGAGGCACAAAATCTGATAAAGCTTTAGACAAGGAGGTTTCTTCTTCTTCTATTAAGGGAAATCAGTTTAACTCTGAAGAAAAAAAACATACATATGATATTGATACCTTGTTGTAGAGGGAGTTCTTGGCAGAAACACTACACAAGATCCTGTGCAAAACTGGCTGATCTCTCATAGACCAAAAGGGCCTTTGAATAATGTGAAAAATTATACATTTTTATACCATATAAACACTTAAACCAGTTAAATGAGCAAAATCTGAAAAAAAAAAAAAGTATTAAAAATAATAATTACAGTAACCCCAAAATCTGAAAAAATGTATTTAAGAAATACTTTTTTGTACTTTTTGTACTTTGTTGCTTCTTTCTCATTTCCCATGGTTGTACAAAAGGGTTGTAAAAAAAAAAAAAAAAAAAAAAAAAAAAATATATATATATATATATATATATATATATATATATTTTTTTTTTTTTTTTTTTTTTTTTCTAATATATATATATATATTATTATACGATAAACACTTAAATACATAAAAGTTAACTAATTAAATAACAGTATATAAAAAAAAAAAAAAAAAAAAAAAAAACTTTATGTACATTTATACTTCCTTTTAAAAGTTTTGTTACTGTTACCGCTTTCTATATTCCCATGGCTGTACACAAGTTTTGGCATCTCATCTATAGTTTTCCCTTTGATGTGTTGTTCCAACCATGTAAAACTTCGAAAAAGAGTGAAAACAGATTTTTCTGAAAGAAAAACTTCCACTGACTGCATTAAGAGTTCTTTGGGGCCAAATATCAGCACTTACTGTTCATAATGAACATTTGTATCAGTGCACAACCTTGGAATGGACCAGACTGAAACTAACTAAAGTAGAACATGAGAACGACATCATGAGAATGACTGAATGAATCTATACTTGAGACTTTTCAACATGACATATAACTGAAAAGCAGGAATTGACATGTTTCAGCCATGTCAGTGGAAATTTGAGATTCTATTATAAAATTGCCTTACACAGTATGCAATGTCTTCTTCAAAAAATGAGGTGCTAAGGGGAATACCACAGCTAGATCTAGAGCTAAAAGAATGAGGGTAGAGCTGAAGGAGCTTCTACAGGCGGCTGGCAAATTATCAGCCCTTTTGAACTTGCTGTGTTTGCTGCTGGTGATGGGCGGTGGCCAGAAATGCATATCAGCATGTGGATCAGGAAAAGAAATATGTTCTCATGTTGAAATCATCCTCAAATTGCAAGAGGATTTCACACACTCATCACAACACATGGGGAGACTGTTGTACAATGGTAAAGCTAATACTTTTCTGTCCAATGGTGGTTATTAATCTGAGCAAAACATATGATTATGATGATAACTTATTGGATAACCTAGGCATGATGACAGCAAATTAATACACCAATAATATAAGTAGCCACTTTAACCAATTTAAATTTAAAATTCATGCAGAATAAAGCTTCAATGCAATAACGACAAAGTTAAAGTCAGCATAAAATAAAAAAATCACTCATCTATTTTCTAAACACTTGTTATAGATATTTCTGTGAACAATACACGCATCTAACCATTTTAAAACCTTTTTTGACCTTGTAATATTTAATCAAAATGTCAAAACTTGATCTTCTTCTGTGTTATTCCATGTCAAATTGGAATTTCGGAAACTTCCCCGGCTCAAATTTTTGATTTTGTTAATATTTTTTCTGTAGAAAGACAAACATAAATAGTTGTGAAAGCCAAAATAGTAAATGCCACAGATTGAGTAATCCACTATTTTGTAAAGGAGGATAAAAATTAAAATTTTCACCTGAGATTTGAAGCCAAATTACAGGGGTGTAAAAATGACTTTAGAAAGATGCATGGCAGCATCATTATTTTTGCACAGAGATTGGTTTGGTCTATTAGTAAAATCTTTGTTGCATTATATGCCAACAATGTCCATTCAAAACACTTCTTGTGTTTTTGCCTCAAGTTTGCATGCCTGTAACTCAAGAAGTATTAAAAATATCTTAATATCCTTTTAGATTCTGGTTCTTAACAAACGTTTTGGTGTCTTCATTTTAAAGGCCCTCGATGGTTCAATCCCAGAGATATAGAGATCTTAATGTGGCTTCATGAGTAAACTGGTAAATTGTACAGTATTTTCAGATGATATTTTTTTTCTTTTAAAGAGGAATATCTAAAGAACAAATAATGTTAAAATTAGAAATGTATCTCATTTTTTTTTCTATTAGCTCAATTGCATAGTACACACCTCTCTAAATGCCATAAATATTCCTTTTCCAAAGTTTGCAAGCCTGTAACTCTAAAAGTATTCAATATATCTTCATTTCCTTCTAGATTCTCATTCTTAATAAACTTTTCTTTTGTAATCTTCATTTTTAAGGCCCTATATTGTTCAATCCCATAGATATTGGGACCTCAATGTGACTCCATGTCCAAACTAGAGTCGGGGACCTCTGGTTGAATTGACATGGAATGACCCAACAGACTTCGCTCTGGTGACGTATGCTGGCCTTCCCCAATCATTTAGTCCAGTTAAATCCACCACAAGCTTGCGTTCTTTTGCCTCTTGAGTGCAATGCCCACATTTCAAAATCCAAACAACAACCGATGCATAAAGCCAAATTGTGGCCTCTATTTCTTTTTTCTTTTTCAATAATCCATCACACTTGGATGTGTGTCACAATACGGTAGAAAAGATCTTGCGAACTTCCGTTTCATCACAACTTTAAATCTGTTGCTACTTCTGTTTCATCACAACTTTTTATTCAAACAAATATTTGGAAAATAAATACTGAACTGCTAAAAAATAAACATAAAGTACCTTATGTTGACAACCCTGTCTTCTTGGAAAGTTGCAATGGAACATTATGGAGATTCTAGAAACTCCAGTTAATAAACAATTCACCCTAAGGCAGCATTATTCATCTTAAATAGTTTTTCAAATTAACACCAGCCATATAAGGCATCATTGGCAAAAATGTAAATAAGCAGATGTGTATTTTATACAGTATATATGAACACACACATACTTTACCATTAAGTGTCAGATTGTGAGTATTAAAACATAACCACTCACAGACTCTGGACACATTTTCCTCATTAACGTCAGGCCAGTGTCTAATCTCTCACTATGGGATACCAGTTAGTTATATTACCACTAACAACCATACTTAATTGATATGGGACTTTACTAGTGTGAAACGGTTACATTTCAGCCTTATATGAATGGTAGAAATTAAAAGTGGTTTTTAAAAAACATGATTTTAATTAAAGGAACATGCACACTGCAAAGACCTGTAAATGGTAAAACATTCACGAATTGCACATGAGGATCTTGTAATACAAACAAGGACCCTCCCACTCATTTGAGGGACTCAGTTCAGTATGTTGCACCATAAATGAGGCACAAATCCTACCCCACAATCTGCACTTAATTTTGTCCACTCAATATAATAAAATTAAAAGCACACTTACTGCATTGACCTCTGTCGTAAGGACAAGGACTGCAAGGCACAACAGAAAACACCTGCAATATGAAAAAAAGGTGAATTAATATGTGTGCAAAGGGAAAACAGATGCTTCCAAAATACAAAACAAAACAACTTTACCTTAATGTGTTCCAATGCTGTAGATGTTTCTCACCCTCCATGTGAGCCTGAAAACAGATTAAATCTCTCCTTCTGCCCAATGCCAGTGTCCTGTTACTGCATACTCAATAATCTGAAAGTAACAGATGGACTGAGGTTAGTTCTCACTGTTTTAAGCATATTTAAAACACTAGAAATGTACTGGTCTATTTGTAGATCTCATGTTCCTTGCTGACAGATCGAGCTTTAGCCTGTAGTTGTGTTTTGGAACATGGTAACAGCTTTATAGCTGGCCTAACCTGTCATTAGCTTATAAACAATCATGAAATAGCAACAAACATTAGCTCAAGGTGGTCATATATAATCTACCAACTAATAAGCATATTACACGAGCTAGAAACCAACTAACATGTTCTCTAAAACGCAGCTACCATTGTGTGCCAGCTGTTGGTATGTCAAAACACTTTATTTTGTTATTATTCGATAGCTTTAAGTACAATAACACACATTTAAGCTCAATATTTTTAATCGTAAGGCTGGTTTTGAATGTGAAGTGACGGCAGAAGTTTACCTCAGATCTCGCACGCTCCAGACGCACGCGCTCAATCCTGAAGCGTTCGCACTTTCAGAAAGTTGGATATCTCACCTAAAATCCACCTTGCCAAAGCTGTTTTAAGTGAATTGCTGATCTCCAAGACTTAAACTTCCCCTAACAATGCTGAAATGCGAGTGATAGTTGTTCTAAACAGGGTTGTGTTGGTGCGTATTGATGGGTGGTCAGGGGGTGTGGTGGGCTCTTCTACAAGACATTACTTTCAACAACAGCCACATAACGTTTAGGGCAAAGATGCAGACAAACGTATAGTTCAGGCTCGGATAGAAGAGAGGCAAGAATTGCTTGAAACGGAGAAGAATCCGTCATCAGCGTGTCCTTTTGGACATTATTCATAGGTGTGAAGATGCGGCTTCCATGTGTCACTGTTTTTCTTCTCACGGTCTCTTTGAGCATTGACAAGAGCACAGCTAAGGTAAGTCCACCTAAAAAACAAACTTTTGTTAACTTAAATGTTTGTTTATTGGTAATGTCGTAGATTTTGGACATAAGGAGTTCCGTTATATGCTCTTGAGGCTTAAGTCGCGCGCACAGAGAAGTGCGTATAACTTGCGCGCGACTTGCTTGTGCTCAAGTTCCACTTAAGTTTTCACGAGCGAATACTTATATTTGACAAAGTTAAAGGATGGGAAACAACTTAAGTGTCGTTAGCGACAAAATTGTCCAGAAATAGCACAACACATGTAAAATGACTTATTAGAAACGAGCTGAATGATATGAATACGACTTATAGATATGTTCCATGCTGTGTAAGTAGCTAAAATAACAAATGTTCCAGTTTAGTATACATTATTATCAGGTGCATAATGTATATTCATACAGTCTATAGCACGACAGTTCTTTTAACAATAGTCTCTGTAGATTTATTGGCGGTTTTGGTGGCTGGTTGTTTTATTAATACAGTAATAATTTGATAAAGATAGTTTCCAATTTGAAGAGATTGTGTGCTTTCAGTGGATCTCACTCATGATGCTTTAGTAGCTTAATGTATTGTCATGTAGAGGATTTCTGTTGGGCTTTTCTCTACAGTTTATATTTGCCACTCCTCTTGGTCTCATCTGGGGGTTGTATTACTCCTTCACCTCCCACTCCTCTCTCACTTCAATTTCAAAGTTACTTTTTAGCAATGCAAATAAAAGCAGTAAAAAAAAAAAAAAAAAAAAAAAAAAAAAGAAGAAGTCAGCAATATGCATTGTGAAATAGAATGGAATAAATATTCAATAAGACATTAACAAAATACATTTCTAACAATTATTTCATTGTTGTACTATGAAAAACAAGTAAATGTGAGAAAGCCATGTTTTTTGAGTCTATCTTTTTTGTCTAGACTGTGGGAAACAACAGACAACATTGGCTTCTCTTTTATTGTGTTGTATGCTTGTGTGCACCCCGCTACGGTTAACACAAGCTTCTGTAAACTTATTCTTAACCATCTGGACTTTTGTTTTCCATTTGTTAAAGGCGTTTTGCCACTCATCTGAGACATCAGTATCACTTCTGAATGAGTTCCAGTCAGGACACTTTTTACCTAAGACAAATTATGCATGTAATGCTTTTTCCTGCATGTAGATGCAGTAATCTGAGAGAGCCAAACTGGACATGTGTTTTTATTGGGGGTGTGGCTGGGGGCCGGGCTCCAGTGTGAAGCACATTCAGAGCAAGGATTCGGAAATCACAGGTGTCTGGGTGATAAGACCATAAGGTGGAATGATGACTGATTGTTACAACGATGAGATAAATTCACAAAGCTGTTTCATCTGGTGATTTTGTCATATTTCTGAATGGATATACAGGCATATCTGCATGATGAATGAACTGCACTTGATACTGCAGATATTTGTAGGAATATATCTGTATGAAGAATAACTGTTTACTGATTTCAAAGTACAGCAATCAAATACCCCAGAATACCAAAACATGCTTTACAACTGTATTTCAATGGAATTTGTTGATGGATTATCACATTACTATAAGCATTAGTTTGATTTAAACTGGTATGTTGCATAGCTAGATATTGAATAAGCTATATAATAAACATTTCCATATTTTCCATACACAACTCTCTGCATACTAAATTACAATTGGTCAACTGATTTGACCAACTGACTTTTTTCTTTTTTTTCATATTAAAACTTTATGGCATGGTTTCACAGATAGGGCTTAAATAAGCCAAGATTAGGTCAAAAATGACTGGCCTACAAAGCTTATACAGTAAATCATTTGTTACACTATTTTATCACCAAATATTGGATTCAATCTATTTGTCAACTTGTTTTCTTTAAATTAGGACAGGTTTTGTATTTATTTTTGAAACTGATTGATTGCAGGCCTCATTGATCTGAGCTTATATTGGTAAAAAATGACCACCCATTGAAAATAAATGGGGGAGTACAAATTCAGAGAAACAATTAGTGTTCAGGAGCGTGTTCATCATGTTCATGTTCACATATATACAGTGCACAGCATAAATGAGTACACCCCCTCTGAAACTTCTAAAAGTTTCAAATACTACTCAAATACTTAGAAGAAATGTTAGGGTTCTTTAGAGATATAATGTTCCAGCAAGTTTGCTTAATCAATTACCAAAGAAGCATGTCAAAATTCTTCAGGAAAATAAGATTTTCTTATCAAGGTGATAAAATGTTGTGTAGCAAAAATGAGTACAACCTCCTAAAAGTTACTAAATAAAACAAAATAAAAATTTTCTGGTGTAAGTTTAAAGGCAATGTTTGATCAACAGGTAAGCATGTTGAACCAAAACGAGAAGTAATTTCTTAACAATTAAAAGTGTTATATAGCCCACTGAATCATTCTCAGACTTAATGCTGACAACAATGGAAGCACTTGGGAGAGAACTGTCAGGAGACTTATTTCTTAGAACAAAAAAAGGGCCAAATCATTGTTTTAAGTGTGAAAATATAGCAAAAGTAACACAGAAATTCAAAAACAATGGACATGTGACAAGGCCCCTGAAATAATCAAGCCTTCATTTTAAGCTTTCATTTAGTGATGAGGTTTTTTTTTTTTTTTTTTGCTAGACAAAGAGCAGGAGAAATACCAAGCGAGTGTCTCAGAGCCAGCAAAAGCTATGAAAAGAGTGACTGTTTATCTCACAGAGTAAGATACAGCCTGCAGAAATGACATGCATGGTTGTTGTTCTCACTGGAACTACCTACTGTAGCCAAAGCACAATAAAGTCAGTTAGCCATTTCCAAAGCCCATATTTACAAAATATAGATTCTGGGAATCAATACTCTGATCTCATGATACCAAATCAATCATTGTGGATCTAACAGCATTCAAAATGTTATGGTGTTGCTAGAGGAGGAGTACAGTGAGAAGTGCCTGGTTCCCACAGTAAAGTTCAGTGGTAGTAAAGCTCTTATATAGGGATGTATGAGTGCTGAAGGTGTGAAGGAGTTGTGCTTTATCAATTCTGTCATGAATTCCCACACCACTGTGTAATTTAATGCACAAACTTGAAACAGAAGATGTTACCCTTTCCAATGAGGATATGCATTTTCCAAAGATGAAAATCCTTCTGTGGACATGTATTGCACTCAATCCTAACACTTTTGAGCGCCTGTGGGGGATTCTGTAGAGACGAGTTGAGCAACACTCCACATTAAAGATCAGGGCATTTAAGGAGCTCATCATCCAGGAGTTAAACAGGACAGATGTGACAATTTGTCATGAACTTGTACTCTCAGAGCAGTGTGATAGGGTTTTCAACACAGCACGAGGGTTAAAACAGCTCAAACATGCATTTTGGTGTGGGACTAGGCTTAAGCCTTGTCTGTGAAACCGGGTGTAAAATTGTTAAACTTTTTGACTGATCATTGTCCTTAGCAATAGATTCCTTACATAGCTGTGCTAGTTTCATATCTCTTAGATTACTGTACATCGTCTTCTGTATCTCAAACTGTAAAGCATGACACAAGCAACACTGCAGTCATGGGTTTGATTCCCATGGATTGAATGGACTGATAAGACGTGAACTCTAAATGTTTTTTTTTTTTTTTTTTTTTTTTTGTATTAACACATATGTATTAAATTCATAAATGTGAATATCAACCAAGTATCACCACTCTTTGTTGGGGTCCTGATCACTCTGGCAGGGTTTCTTTTGCTATCATACAATATCACCTTATTATGTGAGCTGTTCTGAACTGTGTATTTTTGTTCTCTGGCATGAATATACATTGAAAATGTGTGAATCTGTAATCTCTCAGCACTTCCTAGTTCAACAGCCATCAAATGGCACCCACAGCTGCCTCTCTGTGTCACCTCAGCCTTGAATTGCAATTGATGCCATTTGTGAGTGGTATAATAGTCAGGCTTGTGAACGCTGTTTAAACAACTACAACAACAATAACGCTGAGAACAATAATATTTTGCTCTGCATTGTGTGTGACAATTGCCAAAAGGTGTAACCATTTGTTGTTGTTGGCTTGTTTTTGGAGGCAGGGTTCCCATGCTCATAATATTTAAATACAGTTGTGCTCAAAAGTTTACATACCCCTTGCAGAATCTGTGAAAATGTGAATAATTTTGACAAAATAAGAGGGATCATACAAAATGCTTGTTATTTTTTATTAAGTACTGTCCTGAATAAGATATTTTACATAAAAGATGTTTACATATAGTCCACAAGACATAAAAAAAAATCTGATTTTATAAACATGACCCCATTCAAAAGTTACATACCCCTGATTCTTAATACTGTGTCGTTACCTGGGTGATCCACAGCTGTTTATTTTTTTTTTTTTTTTATTTTTTTTTTTGTGATGGTTGTACATGTGTCCCTTGTTTGTCCTGAGCAATTAAACTGCCAACTGTTCTTCAGAAAAATCCTTCAGTTCCTGCAAATTCTTCAGTTTTCCAGCAACTTTTGCATATTTGAACCATTTCTAGTACCAGTGACTGTATGATTCTCAGATCCATCTTTTCACATGGAGGACAACTGAGGAACTCAGACACAACTATTAAAAAAGGTTCAAACATTCACTGATGCTCCAGAAGGAAACACGATGAACATTAAGAGCTGGGGGGTGAAAACTTTTGAACAGGATGAAGATGTCCAAATTTTTCTTATTTTGTTTAAATATCTTTTTTTTTTTTCATTTAGTACTGCCCTTCGGAAGCAACAGAAGATACTTGCATGTTTCCTGGAAGATAAATTAAGTACAATTTACCTTGATCTTTACCTAGAAAAGTTTTCACCCCCAGTTCTTAATGCATCGTGTTTCCTTCTGGAGCATCAGTGAATGTTTGAACCTTTTTTAATATTTGTATTTGAGTCCCAAAATTGTCCTAAGTGTGAAAAGATGGATCTCAAAATCATTCAGTCACTGCTGGAAAGGGTTCAAATATACAGAAGATGTTGGAAAGGAGCTGGAGGATTTTTCTGAAGAACAATGGGCAGTTTAACTGCTCAGAACAAACAAGGGACTAGTGAACAACCATCACAAAACAAAACAAACAAACAGCCGTGGATCATCCAGGTAACCACACACAATATTATTAATCAAGGGTAAACTTTTGAACAGGGTCATTTTTTTTAAATTCAGCATTTTTTATGTAAACATCTTCCATGTAAAATATCTTCTTCAGGATAGTACTTAATAAAAATAGCATGTATGATCCCTCTTATTTTGTTAAAGTTATTCACATTTTCAGAGATTCTGCAAGGGCTATGTAAACTTTTAAGCACAACTGTATATCATGCAAAATTCTACTGAAAATGTATTATTTTCTAGTTACTTTTTCTAGTTACAGTACATTCAATTGGGTTAATTGGAGTGCAGTCACTAAAAAAAATATTTTAAATATACTTATCCATCACGAACAATTGGAAAAGTCATGGGAACCCTGTAAAGCGACGGCATCCTGAGCTCAATCAATTTAAAAAATTTTTAGGTGAAGTGGATGGAAAAGAACTTTTGTGTATTGCAAAATCCACCCTAAATCCTTGCAGCATTCGTGGTACAGTATGTGTGGTTCACCATAAATTGTTGTTTTTCCTCTTGGGAGTCTAAATATTTGTTAAAAAGAAGAAGTTCATGAGGACTAAAGATGTGTGTTTGGAATGGTTTCCTTAGGCTTATTCTTGCAAATACAAAGGGTGAAGAATATCCCTAACAAACAAATGTTTGTTTATATTATTGATGTGTGTCTGTCTGTTTCAGTGGCAGAAACAGTCTACATTGGCAGTTTATTTACTTAGAAAATCTTCTTCCTCATCTATATTTGTACATTAATGGAAGGCTGGTGATCCGGATGCGTTTCAGTTTAATACTATGTTTTTCCAAGCTTGTTTATCAATTGTGATTCTCATAAGGTCAGCGTGGTCTCACGTGTATCCAGTTCATATCAGATTAGTGGTGACTGCCCCAGCACACTTCCTGGAGTTAACTCACTTCATTAGGATGGCATTACAGATTAGATTCTCCACTTAAATTCATTGCAGAAACAGCCAAAGTAAATGAAGGTGAACTCGGTAAACTTAACTGATAATAGTGCAATCTCTGAGCGGACTCAGTCATGCCAAAACAAAAGGGTGCACCCAACACACCCTGAAATATGAATCAGAGGACCTATTTACACTTTATTTGATCAGTTTAGTCGCTTCATTGGTCTTGATCAGTGAGACAGCTGTTTAATTGGGTATTACATTTACACTTGGCCACATAAATGCATCTGATGATATAAATCTCATCTACTGTAATATTCAGGTATAGTGGATTTCACTCAGGATGAGGTTTAAAATGCCCATATTAAGATGGTGACGTAGGACTGCACGCAACTTTCCAGTTCCGGCTGGATTTCATCCTCCGCACATAAGCTTAATAAAGCCTGAACCTCATCGTCAGTTCATCGGTCGTATTTTTTAAACTCCATTGTTGATTCGAATAGCAAACAACTCTTACTGCACACACCGCAACAGATTTAAAAAAACGATGGTTGAAATCAAAATGCTGCGTGAACTCAACCAATCAGCATGTTCAGTGCCCAAGTCCCACCCCCAAAAGTTCCGGAACTTTGAAAAAGTACTACCTCCTGAGCAGGTACTTTCTGAGGGGGAATTTTTTACCCGGGAACTTCATGTAGACTCTGGTTCCTGCGGTCAAAACACACCAAGTACCACCCCAAAGTTCCTAGTTCCTGGGGAAAGTTCCTGTGGTGGAAACACGGCTTTACAAGTTCATAATTTTATTTTTGAGGTCTGCTAGAATACATTTACGTGATTTAAAGATGAGGAAAACATTTTTTTCTTATAGTGTACATTGCTGCAGCACCTCTTTTTACCCTCTCCCTGAAATGCTCTATTTAGTTCATGTCTCTGCCCAGTTGTGATTGGTCTACCACTTAAACCGCATGTTGATATAACGATTAACCATAATCCATAATAATTACCATAGATATAATATTGTTTACAGCTGCTCATGAAGCCTTGGGAGCTGAAACATTCCCAAGGCTTCATGAGCAGCTGTAAACAATATTATATCTATTATAACTATGGGGTCGTTATTTGAAGTCAATGCACTAACACCCAAAGTATACTTTCCTCGTCAACTCCAGCTCGTAGACAGTTTGCTGGATCTAATTTTCGTCATCAGTACAGGTCCACAAACACAACAGAACATGTGCGAATGATTTGAGCACTCAAAAACAAAAATCCATTTAGGAAGTGCTAACTCATTGAATGCATACACCTGTGCTCACAGTCAGTATACTTTGAAAGTCTTGTGTGCTCAACTGTACATAGACAGAGCAGAACATGGAAAATGATGTATATTCGGGCCTTAAATAAAACGTAAATTTTGGTGTCTTTATATACACATGCTCTCTTTATGCACTTTATGTAGTTAATACACCACAGTTTGTGTGCTGTAATCCATCTTATCACACCCTCTGATAGTGAAAGAAATTCCTCAAGTGACTTATGTGCTGTGCGTATCTCTCGCCTGCTCTGCCCCTTGAGACTGGCAAGTTTCATGTGGGTGGGTTGTCTGTATAATTCTTGGAAACCACACATGTGGTGATGGGTGTGAGAGAGAGTGTGTGGGGAGACGGAGGATGGATGAGGTCCAATTGGAGGGAAAAACACGACGGACCTCACTAGGCTTACACACTGTTCCGCCTACACCAGATCGTACTGTTCCAGCATCTCCCGAGAGAGGGTGGATGGAATGCCAGTGCAGAGGAAGCAACAGTTGCAACTGTTTATCTTCCTGAATCACTGTTCCTTTCCCCTTATCCTGGACATTTCTTTCTCATTTTCTGAGTTTTATTTGTTTTCATCTCTCCAGAAAATAGCACAAAGTCTCATAAAGCACTTACATATGCTCCCTTTTTCAGCCAAGAAGCCCCAATAAATGCATGTTTATAGGGTACTCAGTATTTGATATACACGTAAATTCTCTACAAATTATTTGCTGGACTGTCAACAAAATGTTTCTAGAATGTTTTTAGAATTGTGCCTAAAGACAGGGTTCCCACATCATGATTTTTTTATTTATTTATTTATTTTTTTTTATTGTGATTTATAAGCCTGGAAGCTTGTAATAAATATTGTGGTCAAGAATTAAGAAATCATTCCCACAACTTTCCCAAGTTTTATCCCTTGTTCCCGTGTTTAAAGGATTAGTTCACTTTAAAATTCACTTTCTTCTTTCTAATCAACACAATCGGAGTTCTATTAATAAATATCCTGATGCATCCAAGCTTTATAATGGCAGTGAAAGGGGCCAACGAGTTTGAAACTCAAGAAAATGCCTTCATCCACATCCATCCATCATAAACGTATTCCACGCGGCTCCAGGGGGGGTTAATAAAGGCCTTCTGAAGTGAAGCGATGCATTTGTGCAAGAAAAAATATCCACATTTAACAAGTTGTAAAGTCAAATATCTAGCTTCCATCAGACCACCTTCCGTATTCAACTTACGAAGAAAGCATAGGACGTAGCGTAAGCGTTTTGAACTGCGAGAGGCGTTGCACTTTCTTCGTAAGTCTGGCGGAAATTAGATATTTTACTTTATAACTTGTTAAATATGGATATTTTTCTGACACAAACACATTGTTTCACTTCAGAAGGACTTTATTAACCCCCCCGGAGCCGTGTGGAGTACATTTATGATGGATAGATGATAGATGAGCTTTAAACTCGTTGGCCCATTCACTGCCATTATAAATCTTGGACAAGTCAGGATATTAATATAACTCCGACTGTATTCATCAGAAAGAAGAAGGAAGGATGGCTTGAGGGTAAGTAAATCTTGGGGTAATTTTCATTTTAAAGTGAACTAATCTTTTAAGGGTACATTTACACGACAACAATGTACAAAAAATATGGAAACGTACATTTTTCCTTTCCTTTTTTCACGTACAGACAAAAACATTATCAAAACAATCAGGGAAACAATCTTGTTATCTTAACCTCAATTCACTGACAATTTAGGAATTGCCCTGAAATTACAAACACAGTTCAGGACGACTGATAATTATTTGCATCATCTTAAGTATTTTTCTCTTTGACTCAAAGCCCTAAGCTAAACTGAACAACCCTGACCCTTCCAGAGGACCATTGCTTAAGTTCACAGGGCCAAGGACAGAATTATCCCTGATGGACCCCCTTTGCCCGAGACCTTTTTTTATAGGGCCTGGGACAACCTTCATCTGATGACAGCCTTGCCTTTCTAGTTCATGAACTATTGCTTGGTGACCACCCTGCTTTACTTTACTACAAACCACAGAGTTGGACAGGTGAAAGCAGTTTGTGATTATGATAATAATGGTTTTCGAATAGTTGAGTATAACATCATCTCAGTAATGTGTTGTTTGAAGGAAAAAAAACACTTTATGACCATTATTTTATGACAGTGAATTATAAAGTGAAATGTTATACTGATGCAATCTGACCGCACACACACACACACACATTTGTAAAAGGCTGTTAAACGGGCTGTGAGTGTATTATTTTCTGGGTGGTCTGGGGAAACACAGTTCTTATGCCCTTAACCTATTGATCTGCTGCTTACAGTGTAGCAAATTTTGTCATTATATCAAGTATTTAGATTATCTCTGTGGTTTATTTACTAATACTGCACTGAGAGGAAGTATATACATATACAGTACAAATATGTAATAGCTTCATGAAAGTGCTGATTGATGGAAAAAAAAACACTGATTAACTGGCCCATGGTCAGAACAAGACAAGGGCAATGGTTTTCCTGTAGCTTAAACAGTTAAGTTTGGCACTAGCAACACCAAGGTCATGGGTTCAATTCCCAAGAAATGTGTGAGCTGGTTATAATCACGGCATTGCTTGTATTTACAAGATGGGTAAATACTACCGGGTGTTTGGAACATACCTTTTTGGTGACATCTGAAACCTTTCACTGAATCTTTGAACTTAGTTTCTTTGTTCCCTCTTGCTGTAGTAAATCCTGTCTTTGTCACACTGTCTAAGGTATTGATTATTTCATACTGAGACAAGGGGGGACAGCCATGACACACAGGGAGTCCCAGATCCCAGGCTTTCTCTGCAGGAATGTGGGCTATAGCCTGGGCAATACCCATAGCGGATTATTTGGTCTCGGTAACTGGGACTCAGCCAGCCCTACTGGCCCATAATGCATGAGACAGCCATCTGGCCCTGTCAATCAAAGTAGGATGGAAGATGACTCAGAGAAGATGCATGTGTTAATATTATTATAAATAGGGGCATTGGGCATTATTAGTAGTCATATTTTTTAGAAGGGACACCAGTAGCAGTGAGGACTCAGTTGGTGCCCTATAGGCACAGTAAGACATGATCAGACACACACAAAAGCTGTAGGGGAGGTGGTTTCAAACAAACAGCCAAATTAATAAATAAATAATTTATATTTTGGTATGTGAAACATGTATTACAATCCATAATGTTGCACTACCAAAAACAAATGGGTACTGTAGAAACTTTCAAGAGAAAATCATGAATAAATCTCATATTTTGTCTGACATGGTGGCCTTTTTTGAAGGATTGGTCCTTCTGTTTCTCACCATGTCTCCTAATCATCAAAATTGGTAGGAGTTTGTGTTGTTCTCTGTGGTTTGTTTATGCAGCTGACTTTGTGGATATCAAAACATTCAGTAAAAAGTTTGGACTGGTCAGGACACTCTTTACTCCAGGTCATAAAGCATAGAAAAATACAGTTTATTACATTTGTCATTAAGGAGGACACATTATAGGCCTTTTCAGCATATGTCCAGACTCTCTAACACATTGACTGGCCATTCAATACATTTTACATGCCCATTTTCACTATTGGTCTCAGATTTTAGATCCTTCCAGAGGACCATTACTTAAGTTCACAGGGCCAAGGACAGAATTATCCCTGATGGGCCCCCTTTGCCCGAGACCTTTTTTTTTATAGGGCCTGGGACAACCTTCCTCTGACGATGGCCTTGCCATTTCTAATTCATGAACTATTGCTTGGTGACCACCCTGCTTTACTAGAAAGAGGCAAATGGGGCAACCACAGAGTTGGACAGGTGAAAGCAGTTTGTGATTATGATAATAATGGTTTTCGAACACATTGACTGGCCATTCAATACATTTTACATGCCCATTTTCACTATTGGTCTCAGATTTTAGACTCTTTTAACTTTTAAGATTAAAATACTATTTAATTAGAAAATGTTTGCAGTGACCTACTGCCAGATAAGCTATTGGTGGGTATTTGTATTACAACCCGAATTCCAGAAAAGTTGGGGCGTTTTTTTTTTTAAATTTGAATAAAATGAAAACTAAAAGATGTTCAAATCATATGAGCCAATATTTTATTCACAATAGAACATAGATAACATAACAAATGTTTAAAGAGAGAAGTGTTATGTACAAAATGAACTCATTTCAAATTTGTTAAAATGGGGTATGTTTACCATGGTGTAGCATTTACTCTTCTTTTCAAAACAGTTTGAAGACATCTGGGCATCAAGATTATGAGTTTCTGGTGTTTTGGTGTTGGAATTTGTTCCCACTCTTGCCTGATATAGGTTTCCAAATGTTCTCTATAGGTCAAAGATCTGGACTGCAGGCAGCAATTCAGCACCCGGACACTTCTATGACAAAGTTATTCTGTTGTAATATCTGCATTGTATTTGCATTGTCCTGCTGAAATACACAAGGCCTTCCCTGAAATAGATGTTGTCTGGAAACCTTTATATACTTTTCAGCATTCATAGTGCCTTAAAACATGCAAGCTGCCCATGCAGTATGCACTTGTGCACCCCCATACCATCAGAGATACTGGCTTTTGAACTGAACGCTGATAACACGCTGGAAGGTCTCCCTGCCCAGAGGACACGGCATCCGTGATTTCCAACAAGAATGTCAAATTTGGACTCGTCTGACCATAGAACTTTTTTCCACTTTGAAACAGTCCATTTTAAATGAGCTTTGGCCCACAGGACACGACGGTGCTTCTGGACCATGTTCACATATGGCTTCCTTTTGTGTGATATAGCTTTAGTTGGCATCTGCAGATGGCACGGCGGATTGTGTTTACCGACAGTGGTTTCTGGAAGTATTCCTGGGCCCATTTAGTAATGTAATTGACACAATCATGCCGATGAGTGATGCAGTGTCATCTGAGGGCCCGAAGACCACAAGCATCCAATAAAGGTCTACTGCCTTTTCCCTTATGCACAGAGTTTTCCCCAGGTTCTCTGAATCTTTTGATGATGTTATGCACTGTATGAGATGATGAGATTTGCAAAGCCTTTGCGATTTGACATTGAGGAACATTGTTTTTAAAGTATTCCACTATCTTTTTACACAGCTGCCCATCTTTACTTCTGATAGACTCTGCCTCTCTAAGACATCCCTTTTATAGTTTTATAGCTAATCATGTTACAGACCTGATATCAATTAACTTAATTAGTTGCTAGATGTTCTCCCAGCTGAATCTTTTCAAAATTCCTTGCTTTTTCAGCCATTTGTTGCCCCTGTGCCAACTTCTTTGAGACCTGTAGCAGGCATTCAATTTGAAATGAGCTCATTTAGTGGATAAAAGTGTAAAATTTCTCAGTTTAAACATTTGTTGTGTTATCTATGTCCTATTGTGAATAAAATATTGGCTCATGTGATTTAAAAGTCTTTTAGTTTTCATTTTATTTAAATTTAAAAAACGTCCCAACTTTTATGGAATTCGGGTTGTAATTGGTTGCACTAGTTTCTCTGGTTTGCAACCTGATGTTTTTTGCTGTGACATAAAACATGCACTTTCTTGTAGGTATGCATAAGCACAGACTGTTGTTGGAGAACCATGATTTAGATGCCAGCATGCTATTTTGGCCTTTCACAGTGCCACGTGAACCAGATTAGCCCAAAATTCATGCCAGCTCTGCCACAGGAGTGTTTGCAGAGAGCATCACACAAGGAGACGTCTGTGGACTTTATTAGGAAGAATGTCATGTTGTCATCACTGTTAAAGATCAGATGAACAAGCTGCAGGCAGTAAGAGCCACTGAAGACTCACATTGAGTTTATGACTAAAATAATTCCAAATTCATGTGATTCCAAATAACAGAGAGACACAGAAGTTTCTGAAAAATCTCTAACCTCGCCTTGATTTATCCAAAGAGCATTTATAAGTAGGCCTCACAGGCTTCTGTGCAATTTTTTGGAGAACAGATAACTATTGTTAGTGACAGCCTCTCTGTCCAGTGCTCTGAATGCAGTGTTTCAGATGCTGTTTGATCCCTCTATTGTTCAATGGACCAGTAGGGGCGAAATCATGCACATTTCACATGGGGGTCCGTACTGCATGCACATGAACCCAAGACCTGTGGGTGTCATTTTCTGGGTTTTAAAGCAGTAATCCTTTTGTACATTGTCATGTTTCTGTGCGTGGGATTTCAAATGGGATTTTAATTGATGTGACATCATTCATAATCTGCGCTAAAATCACTGCTGACATAGCATGATTCAAGGAAGAGAGAGCAACAGATATGGACGGTACAAAACGATAATCATCAGGAAAGATAAACAGAAGTAGTCTCTTCTCTTTCCGGGTATATACTTTCCCTGATGGATCTAGTCTTGATTGTTGTATAATTGGTCGCTCCACCCCTTGTTTTGCAGCATGGAGAGTTTGTTTACAGGGTTGATGGTTTCGCACGTGCAACTTGAGCACATGATCCATGTGGCGAGACCATCATTTTCTCATGAACACTAGTTCTGAACTAGATTTTTACATTGTGAGTTGGCTTTTTATTGGCCCAGGTCAAAAGAGCCCACGAACCAAGTTGCTATGACATTTTGGATTCTAGGTATGTTTTCTCAATGCACGGATTTGGGCTCATTTTATCAGGTGAACACATAATTTTTATTGCTTAGAAAGTGAAACATCAAACATCTGTTTGACTAGCTTCACATTTTGAGGTATCATTTGCAGCAAAGAAAAGGGAAAGATACTTATTTTCTTGCATTTTTTCTTACTTCTTGAATATATGATAATTATTACTGTATGCAATAATTATTATCAGTAAAATATTTAAGTTATAGGCCACTTTATTAGGTACACCTTGCTAGTACAGAGTTGGTTGTTCTGGAACAAAAATGTATGGGAATATACTGCAAAATATAATGCGATATATTACATAATACATTTCCATATATAGGCAACTAGTGCTTATATTTTTTAATATATTGCAGTATATACATTGACCATGTATGGCTATATATTGATACAGATAAAATGTTTAGAAATGAAGACAGAAATAGCATTACATGTAATATTCATAAAGTTTTATCCTTTATTGTGTACATATATTGCACATACTGGTGACTGTGGAGGCCATTTCAGTATAGTGAACTCAAGAAATCAGTTTGAAATGATTTGAGCTTTGGCGTTTTATCCTGCTGGAAGTAGCTATCAGAAGATGGATACACTGTGTTCATAAAGGGATGGACATGGTCAGCAACAATACTAAGGGAGGCTGTGGTATTTAAACAATGTTCAATACTAAAGGGCCAAAAATGTGCCAAGAAAATATTCCTCACACCATTACATCACCATCAGCCTAAACCATTGATACAAGGCAAGATGGATCCATGCTTTCATGTTGGTTACACCAAATTCTGACCCTACCATCTGAATGTCGCAACAGAAATCAAGGCTCATCAGACCAGGCAACATTTTTCCAATCTTTTATTGTCCAATTTTGGTTGAGCCTGTGCGATTTGTAGACTCAGTTTCCTGTTCTTAGCTGATAGGAGTGGCACCCGGTGTGGTCTTCATCTGCTGTAGCCCATCTGCTTCAAGGATTGATTTGTTGTGCATTCAGAGATGCTCTTCTGCATACCGGTTGTAACAAGTGGAGTTACTGTTGCTTTTCTATCAGCTCGAACAAGTCTGGCCATTCTCCTCTGACCTCTGGCATTAACAAGGCATTTTCACCCACAGAACTGCCGCTCACTGGATATTTTCTCTTTTCTAGACCATTCTCTGTAAACCTTAGAGATGGTTGAGTGTGAGAACCCCAGCAGATCAGCAGTTTCTGTCTGGCACCAACAACCATGCCATGTTAAAAGTCATTTAAATCACCTTTAAATCACCCAGTTTGAACTTCAGCAGATCATCTTGACAATGGCTTCGTCTGAAAGCTTAAAAATGTTGACTTCGTAGGATGCATTCCAAGGTAGGGAGGTATCAAGGCACATCCGAATCCAGTGTTAGTTTCACTTCCTGTCTCCTGAGATGCCTTCATCTGATCGATTTTTGAAGGCAGCATAGATGTATCATTCGCTTCCAATGATATCCCACAATTTTGTGCTTTCCATTCTGTGACAGCTGAGCTAAAAAATAAAGATGACATCTGAACGTTTCAGTTGGTGGTTAGTTTGTATGTAAATGTACCTTTTTGACCAACAGTTTCCACTTCTGATGTCATTTCTAGTAAGAAATTACTATTGCAATTAAATATTTGCTTAGTTATCGCTAAAGCTCTCTTTGTTTTTCTTTAAATCATTCAAGCATTATGCTGCCTCAGAAGTCTGTCTAAACTCAGTTTCATGAGGTACATTTGTGCACAAACACTGCCTAAAAAGTAATTGCCAGATAAGGCAGCGAGGGAAATTTTCAGACAGAGCCCATGTCTACATGCCTAAATGTATTGAGTTGCTGCCATGTGATTGGCTGATTAGATATTTGCATTAACGAGCAGTTGCACAGGTTTACCTAATAAAATTCATAAATACTATTATGTTTTTGGGGAGTTGCACCTCATGACATTTTACAGCCTGAACTAACCTTGGCTTGTCATTTTTATTTATTTATTTTTTGACCTACTGACACAGTCCTGACGGACTGCTTTTATATATATATATAAATATATATTGTACATATGTTGTGGCTGGAGAAAAGAGGACTAGACAATGTGTGGTGAAATTATACTGGAGGGGCCTTGGTGCTTCATTGCAGGAGTGAATGTTTGGCAACTTGCTGGAGAATTGCAGTCTCGATTCCTTAATAATCACTGGAGCCTACAGGAGAAAAGAAACAGAGAAAGTCTGGTCTTGGGAGATCTAGCCTCCCCTAAGCTTCTTTCTATTGTGATAATATCCTCTGCTTTATCTAACTACATGTTTAAAGTTTTAAATTTGAATAAAATAAATAAATAAAATAAAATAAATCTCATGTAACTGACCAAGCATAAGCTAATCTCTGCGCATAATGAGGGGGCTGAAACTCCCAAGTTAGATGTGATGTAGCAAAAATAACAGCTGACCCTTCCAATGGAGGAGTGAACTCTTCCTTTTTATGTTGCTTATAAAAATCCTCTTGGTAAACTGTAGCAACACTGTCTTGACCTCCCACTGCTCCATCCAGCTTTAGTTATATTCGTCATTTTCTTTTACATTTTCTTTTAATCTGCTGGAAATAAACCTCTGGTGACCTGTGACACCCACTCTGTTTTTCACCTCTGAGGATGTGGTGGAAGAAACCTTCTAAACACAGAAGCTGGATTCTTTTAAACCAGTTGGAAACGTATCAGACTGAAACGAGACACAGATGTTATTTTAATTATTAAACCTGAAGCCCGTCTGACATCCAGCCCTAAATATAGAGCAGAGCAACTGCGTCTGTTCCAAAAACATAATGACCTGATGTCCCATCCCAGTCCTTCCTGATCTGTTCAGAACATCAAGTGTAGAGATTTCCTGTCTCTAAAACAATGTAGGGTTATTGTTAGCTTACCCATGATCTGAGGGAAAGACATGGCATTTGATTAAGGAAGTCATGATATTCTTGACTTTAGTTCGCTCTTGTGCTTTACCTGTGGAAAAAGAGAAAGAATAGGCTATTTTTCCCCTCTGGGAGATTCCTGAGTTATCCTGATTCAGATATTTCTCTCCAGAAAGTGAGTTACTGTAATATAGTAGTGCATGAACAGTGTTGCATGTGCATTTGACAAGTTTGTGTATGTGGGCCTGGCAATTTTATACCACGTTGACTCTTTGTATCTCCTTTTTGATCATAAAAGCAACAGAAAGCATTTCCTTTCATCTGCATTTGTTCTCTTGAGGCCCAAAAATAAATGGCAAATGCCTTTTACGAACCACAAACTCATGTTAGATTATGTCCATAGAGTGTGAGAAATGAAATTATTGTGAATTTACTTCTTTTTTTTCCCCTGCATGTTTTGATGTTATTTGGACTGTAGAATCTATAGAATATATTTTTTGTTTTAATACATTACCTTACATTAACCCTTAAATGCATGACTGTTTCACCAGTCATTCTTACATATTCGGGTCTTTATCGACCTGGATCTGTATCTAACACGGAAGGATTTCTTCCTGTCGAGATAATATAAAACTCCTCTGATATTAGAGTAACAATTACAGAAGAATAAAATAAAGCATATTTTGTTACCTTTTGGAGCTTGAAAGGGCTCCGTTTGAGCAGATGTTTTATGCCATCATCACTGTCCTCGTCAGAGCTCATTTCCCAGTAAATTCAGCAAATAATGGGCTAGTTTTATGTTTGAGGTCACGAATATGAGCCCATTCGCGATCTCAAACATATTCTCAAAACAACATAATTTTCGACATCTTCAAAATCAATATTTCGATCGCTAACAGCTTTACCAGATACATCCAGTAACAGTTACAGTCATATTTTATTGCGTTCAGTACTTGCTCTGCAATAAATCACTGAGCCATTTCATGTTTTTCTTATTATTTCTGATTTTCTGTCTAAATGAGTCGTCACTTCAGCATTGTGTATCAGACATTGCCACCTGGTGGAATAAAGGTGAATTGCACTTGTTCCGTCATCTAAGATTGTATTATTGTTGTGCAGAAAAAATATACATACACTGATAAACACCTCGGGTTGTTTGCGACCCTATACAATTTTTACAAAAAAATGAACACAAAAACAGGCAGTCTTTTATAATTTTATGATTTTTTTCTTGTTATATTCTTTATAATGAATTGATCGAGGAATACTAAGAATGTTGATGTCTAACTTAAAAAAATTAATGAGAAGGAGGGTAGTGAATGACTTCCCGGGTCACTAAAGACCCGAGGTATGCATTTAAGGGTTAAAGGGTTAGTTCACCCAAAAATGAAAATTCTGTCATTTATTACTCACGCTCATGCCGTTCACACCCGTAAGACCTTCGTTAATCTTCGGAACACAAATTAAGATATTTTCCGATGATAAATCCGATGGCTCTGTGAGGCCTACATAGGGAGCAATGAGATTTCCTCTCTCAAGATCCATTAATGTACTAAAAACATATTTAAATCAGTTCATATGAGTACAGTGGTTCAATATTAATATTATAAAGTGACAAGAATATTTTTGGTGAAAAAAACAATTTAGTGATGGCCGATTTCAAAACACTGCTTCAGGAAGCTTCGGAGCATAATGAATCAGCGTGTCGAATCAACGGTTCGGAGCGCCAAAGTCACGTGATTTCAGCAGTTTGGCGGTTTGACACGTGATCCGAATTATGATTCGACATGCTGATTCATAACACTCCAAAGCTTCCTGAAGCAGTGTTTTGAAATCGGCCATCACTAAATAAGTCGTTATTTTGTTTTTTTGGCGGACCAAAAATATTCTCGTCACTTTATAATATTAATATTGAACCACTGTACTCACATGAACTGATTTAAATATGTTTTTAGTACATTAATGGATCTTGAGAGAGGAAATGTCATTGCTGGTTATGCAGGCCTCACGGAGCCATCGGATTTCAACAATAATAAAAATATCTTAATTTGTGTTCCGAAGATTAACAAAGGTCTTACGGGTGTGGAACGACATGATGGTGAGTAATTAATGACATTATTTTCATTTTTGGGTGAACTAACCCTTTAACTAAAAACAAATATGAGATTAATTGCAATAACTATTTTAATTGTTTGAAAGCCAAAGAAAACTGCCATTCTTCTCTGCCTCTCGTCTAAGCCCTTCTTATTCAGTGAAGAAAACAGCTAGATGCCCTGCGAAATCTTCTCACACCTGTTTAGGACCACAACTCTATTTTGAGCAGCTTTACAAGGTTTATTACATCCAGATTAAACACAGAGGACTACCTCTGAATGCTTGTCTTTTCTTAGCTTTGTGCTCTCTGTCCACTACCTTTCTCTCTTCTCATGTTTCAGGCATTTACTCCTGTTTTTAGAGTCTGACCTGTGCTTTTGTTCTATTGGGATCTCACTGTGAATTTTCTCAGAGACTTGCACTTTCCCACAAGAACAAGGAAAATATTTTGTACAATAAATCAGATTAAGTTTACCACCTTCTCTTTGAATCGTAGCAGAATATGGAGCACCTCCAGTCCAGACATGTGCCTTAGATTATTTTGTTAGCCAGAAATTCTCATATATATGCATGTAGTTTCATTATAAACACATGGGTCATGTCTTGTTCATCTATTGACGTTTATGTACAAGACAAGACATTGAAACTAAACATGACATGACTGTGACAATCAGCTGAATGAAAGGGGTTTTAAAAAGCATGGAGCGTGAAATAGATGATGCTGTGGTCATGTTGAGTTGCTTTGGAAACTTTTCTCCCACTATTTGGAACAATTAATGGTCAGTAGGCTGTGACAACAGAATATCGTAGGCATGACTCCAAATTTGATCCCACATTTACTAAAGCTCTCTCATAAACACAACATGAATACAGTATCTCACAATGTACTCACATATCCATGCAAAAGTGTACTTCTTTATAGCATGACAAAAGTTTATTAAAATATAATGATTTAAAATATACTTTAAAGTAAAACTTTTAATTTGACATTATTAGAAAGTGCATGTGTAAAAGTGTACTTAATATGATATGCAAGTACGGTTTTTAAATACACTTATAAGATTTGAAGTACACTACAAGTGCACATTCAATACAGTTAAGTGCACTTCTTTTTCACAAGGGTAAGCTTCTTTGAGTACTTACTTAAAGGGATAGTTAACCCCAAAATGAACATTCTGTCATAATTTACCCCCCATGTTGTTCCAAACCTGAGACATTTCTTAAAATGTTCTTTTATCTTCTTTTAATGTCTTCTTTTTAGAAATTCATACAGGTTTGGAATGACGCTTTGCTCACTTAAAGGGTTAGTTTACCCAAAAATGAAATTTCTGTCATTAATTACTCACCCTCATGTAGTTCCACACCCGTAAGACCTTCGTTCATCTTCAGAACACAAATTAAGATATTTTTAATGAAATCCGAGAGGTTTTTTTGATCTCCCATAGAAAGCAACATAATTACCACATTCAAGGTCCAGAAAAGAAGCAAAGACATCGTTAAAATAGTCGACATGACTACAGAGGTTCAACATTAATGTTATGAAGCGACGAGAATACTTTTTGTGCACCAAAACAAAAATAACAATTTTTTTTTCAACACTTCTGGGTTCTACGTTAGAACGCAGACTCTGTATTGGGTCGTTGTTCAGACGCAAACACGGAAGCCTGCACTGTCTATACAGTACAACGTAAACTATGTAGAAGACTTAAAGGGGAGGGACGGAATTGTTGAATAAATTTGTTATTTTATTTATTTATTTATTTTTTTGCGCACAAAAAGTATTCTCGTCACTCTATAACATTAAGGTTGAACCAATGTAGTCACGTTGACTATTTTAATGATGTCTTTACTACTTTTCTGCACCTTGAATGTGGTAATTATGTTGCTTTCTATGGGGGATAAAAAAAAAAAAACTCTTGGATTTCATCAAAAATATCTTAATTTGTGTTCCGAAGATGAACGAAGGTCTTACAGATTGATTTAGAACGACATGAGGGTGAGTAATAAATGGCAGAAATTTCATTTGTGGGTGAACTAGCCCTTTAAAGGTGCCCTAGAATAAAAAATTTAATTTACCTCGGCATAGTTGAATAACAAGTGTTCAGTACATGGAAAAGACATACATTGAGTTTCAAACTCCATTGCTTCCTCCTTCTTATATAAATCTCATTTGTTTAAAAGACCTCCAGAAAACAGGCGAATCTCAACATAACACCGACTGTTACGTAACAGTCGGGATCATTAATATGTACGACCCCAATATTTGCATATGCCAGCCCATGTTCAAGGCATTAGACAAGTGCAGCCAGTATTAACGTCTGGATCTGTGCACAGCTGAATCATCAGACTAGGTAAGCAAGCAAGAACAATAGCGAAAAATGGCAGATGGAGCAATAATAACTGACATGATCCATGATAACATGATATTTTTAGTGATATTTGTAAATTGTCTTTCTAAATGTTACGTTAGCATGTTGCTAATGTACTGTTAAATGTGGTTAAAGTTACCATTGTTTATTACTATATTCGTGGAGACAAGAGCCGTCGCTATTTTCATTTTTAAACACTTGCAGTCTGTATAATTCATAAACACAACTTCATTCTTTGTAAATCTCTCCAACAGTGTAGCATTAGCCCATTAGCCACGGAGCATAGCCTCAAACTCATTCAGAATCAAATGTAAACATCCAAATAAACACTGTACTTACAGGAATCGATGCATGCATGCAGCATGAATGACAAACATCTTGTAAAGATCCATTTGAGGGTTATATTAGCTGTGTGAACTTTGTTTATGCACTGTATAACTGCACTTATAGTCGAGAGCTCTGGAGGGCAGGCAGCGCGTGATTTAAAGGGGCCACAGCCTGAATCGGTGCATAGTTAATGATGCCCCAAAATAGGCAGTTAAAAAAATGAATTAAAAAAAATCTATGGGGTATTTTGAGCTGAAACTTCACAGACACATTCAGGAGACACCTTAGACTTATATTACATCTTTTGAAAAGACGTTCTACGGCACCTTTAAAGATGAACGTGATTTCCCCAAGTTCAACATGTTGCTAGATCAACATCTTTGTTGATCCTGAAATAACATTCCAATCAACCTATCAGATTAGAGGGACAAGTTTACAGTTTATGTCAAGTTAGGTTTATAACCAGGGTCAGGTGCTTCATATTATTTACCTATCATTTCCCTCTGTATAAGTTATAGGTATAGGTTAGGTTTAGGGGTAGGGTTGTTCCAGGATCAACAAAATATGTTGATCCAGGAACATGTCTTACTTTGGCAAAATCACAGTGACCCATGAGGAAATACTGTCCCTTCACAAATCTGTGGGAGGTTTTTATCAGAGTAGCATCTAAAATAAACACTATAATTACATTTAAAAGTTTTGCAATCCAGTTCAAACAAACACATTATTTTGGGATCCATCTCAAATTTTAATACAAATCAGACACAAACACTATAATTTGAATCTTTGTAACCTTTATGCAAATCTCTCTTTTTTTCAGTCCCTATATCGCATACAAACAGACATATCTATTTGCATCTTGCATAGTCAGTGTAATAATGTGGCTTATGCATTTGTCTTAGGGTGCTTTCACACTAGCACTTATGGTGCACACCTGGATTTGATCGATGGCAGTTTCTTCCAAACTTAGCAACTGAGTCCTCCTAAAAAGGGTTGTCTATGGTACAATTCATGTGAACTCTGGTACGATTTGCTGTTGATATGAGCGCAATCGTACTAAAGCGCGGAAGTGAACCACTCTTGATGATATATGATTTGATAAACCCAAGGTTCAAAAACCAAAATAGGCTATAAAAGTGAGGTGAGGACACTATACATTTTGCAGCTTTCTCCGAACTTCATCGTTATCAAACAACAGCTGTAAACAGCTGCTGCTTTGATGAAGCAAACACACTGTGGTTCGAACCCTAATAATATAATGTGAACAAAATCCAGCGGGAGCAAGGGGGAGGGGGGAGCGATCGAACTCGGGTTCGGACCTGGCAATCGAACGAAGTTTGAAAGACTTCACTTCTACTGTTTGAACTTCAACTGATTGAACTATGTTTATGTGTCTGGCATATTCCACTGGCCCATTGTGCACCATGTGGTTTTGGTAAAAGCTTGACACTCAAACAAGGAGTATCTGATTGTCTGCCTTTGCGTGCATGAGAGTGGAGCTGTGTTAGTGACAGACTGCTATTAGTCATTGTCTGATAAGTTGTGGACAGAAGGAAATAGCAATATCCATCCCCTTAAGGCAGGGAAACCCTTCCATGGCTGAAGCATTTGTGTGGGAGTTACTTCCTTTTTGTGGGTATGGTTGGCCTCCTACACACAGTAGTTCAATGAGATTGAAGAGGCTGAGAGAGAGAGAGCTGTGGTGGGGCAACTTCACTGACATAAAGGCTATCTGTTATCTATGCAATAATAGTGCCTTCTGAACGCCTTATAGCAGCTTTATGATTCTCTTTGATACATATTAGCCTTCCACAATGTGTTGCATTTACACATTTTACCCAAAGCAACTTACAATGGAGTTATAGTACACATCTTAATAGCTTGTGCTTTCTGGGAATCGATCCCATAACACTGGCATTACTAGCAGCATGCTCTACTACTGGAACACATCCTACAACATTACACAATATGTGTTCATTTTTTAACTGCAACTTTAATGCTCGCATTTGCAGCTTTCCATATTGCAATTACAACTTTATGTCTCACTGACGTAATAAAGATGCAATTCTCTAATAAGCATTAAAAAAATACATATATATATTTTTTTTCAAAATAGTACATTTTAAATTAGATTTAGATTAAATATTTATTTTATTATTATTAATTATAATTGTATTTGATAATATATTATAATATAATATATGTTCGTTAAATACCATAACATCCATAAGTGCAAGTAGATAATATAAATATAAATATACAATGAATTAAATAAATATATAAATAAATAAATATATAATTTAATTAATAATAAAAAGTACTGTTTTGCAAAATATTGGTGTACTATATGTTGGTGTACTATAAAAAAGTTGCAATTGCAAGCAATGTATTTATTTAATTATTGATATGTTTAAATTTATTTTATTGATTTTTTTTAGTATAGAATTAACATTATTATATTATATTATATTATATTATATTATATTATATTATATTATATTATATTATATTATCACAATGTTTTTCAAGCAATTTATTTATTTAATTATTTATATATTTATATTTATATCATTTTATTATGGTGTTTTAGTGTAGAATAAACAGAGTTATTATTATATTATATTATATTGTAATAAAACTGTCTTGCAAATGCAAGCAATTTATTTATTTAATTTTTTATATATTTATATTATTTTATGGAAGTGTTTTAGTATAGAATGAACGGAATTATTATATTATATTATATTATATTTTTATTATATTTTATTATTATCACAATGTCTTGCAGTTTCAAGCCATTTATTTATTTAATTATTTATATTTTTATATTATTGTATGGAGGTGTTTTAGTATAAAATGAACAGAATTATTATATTATATATATTATATTATCACAATGTATTATGTGATTGGCGTAACATAAAGAATACATGCGATGTACAGAACAGCCTTTGCATCTGGAGCAAAATGCCGCCTATGTCTACAGATCCAAAATCTTACAAACACATAAATCCATACCGCTGAAGGAAGTCAACATCAGAGGTGCACGGGACATGGTTAAGGGTCAGTGTAGTGACAGGTTAACCTGCAGACTTTGGATAAATAGATCCCAGGCTGGACATTGACCCTTAGAGGTCTTGCGACAGCTGAAAAACTGGCCAGGCTGGAATGGGATAATATGGATTTGAATGTCATACTTTTAAAAGAAACCTCCCCTGCATCTTCCCAGAATGTGTTCTTCAGAAAATGTGCTTGACTATAAGATGGAATGTGTTGCTGATTTTATGTTAATAAGCAAGATGATTTATCTCCAGCATAAATACTCAGACATGCAAGAATGTCATGAGAGACAGTCTATGCCTCTCAGAGACACACTTTTATTGGTTCCTTTTGGATATAGTGGCAGCTGTTGACAGCCTTTGCACTCTTGTCACTTTTTAAAGCTTTGGATTGTGTCCTAATGGAGTCATGACATGGTCCACTGAGATTTCTATGTCGTCATTTTGGCAAAGCTGGTGGATGCAGTCCTTGTCCTTTTTAAGCATTCAGCGTTAAGACTTCTGATTTTCTCTTTTCTGATGTCTACATTCCAGTTTGCATACAAAATAGAGTCAGTGTTGTTATTGTTAACTAAATCTAAAACTATTAAAAATGTTGCCTTGGCAGCTAACTAAAATAAAATAAGTTCAAGTATTACAATTACTAAAACTAAAATAAATCTAAAGTTAAAATGAACTAAAAATAAACTAAAATGAAAATGAAAAAATGAAAATCTAAAAATCTACTATATTCTAAAACAACACTGCACTGAGTTAATATGGAGTCATGTGACCAGAGTTGTGATGTGCTGGTTTAATCTGTAATATTCCGACCAATGGCTCACTTCACTCAGTACAAGAGTCCTCACAGAAAACATAATTCCCCTTGATCTGACCAGGGTCATGTGAAACTTACTGTGGAAAGAAGTGTAGAAAGGTGAACTGATATAATAACATTTTTTTGTCAGCCCTGGCTTCCAGCAATTGAAGTGTGTTTTTAGTTCTACTGAGCACTGAGGCACATGAGTGAGCCAAATGCTTACTACTACAGAACATCTGGAGTATGTTAAAAACTAAATGTTTTTGTTGTTGCCATGCATTCCTGATGTTTTCATTACGGCATATATAGTGCATGCTTACATGCAGCGTATTTGTGTGCCCAAAAACACAGACAACAGTGGCACACAATATTTCTCTGGGGTCCCCGTGTAAAATATGAGACGGAGCCCACCCAAGAGCTGTGATGTCTGACTTAATGTCTTTAGTCTTCTTTCAGATTTTTTTGTCATTTGAAAAAGTTTAAATTTTGCTGTTGTCATTCAGTGCATGTCAGTGCATAGCCAAAAGTTAAAATTATTTTAAGAAAAACACCAATTTTTACCAATGCTTACGTGTTAAAGTCAATGTTTATTACAATGTTTATTCTGTCATCATTTACTCCTCCTCAAGTTGTTCCAAACCTGTATAAATTTATTTGTTCTGCTGTACACAAAGGAAGATATTTGGAAGAATGTCATTAACCAAGCAGATCTCGCCCCCCATTGACTATCATAGTAGGAAAAAATAAAATAAAATACTATGGTAGTCAATGGGGGACAAGATCTGCTTGGTTACAAACATTCTTCCAAATATCTTCCTTTGTAGGAAGAACTATCCCATTAAGGGGTGTAATGGTACATGTATTCAGTATATGCATGCAGTCAGATGACACCAGAAGGGGGCGCGCAGTAATACAATGCTGTTTGCTAACCACCATAACAGGAAAAAAGAACAGAAGAAGAATAGCGTATACACGAATGAGCACTTAAGCACTTGAAAACAAAGTCCACTAGATAGTGTGCATGCGTCGAATGCGTCTTTATGCACTTATGGACAAAGGAGAATACTTTGAAAGGCTCGCGCACTCAACTGTGCACGAAACGGAGCGGAACTATAGGTGGAAGTATAGGTGGGTTGGGCTTAAGCTTTAAATGTTTAAATATAATTTAAGTGGAGCAAATTGTAACACTCCTAATGCACAAGTTTTATTTTTTGTGCTTTTATAACATGAGATGTTTTGTAGCTGATTGTGACCAAATACCTTTAAAAAAATATAGTGCATTGAGTGCATTCTGTTTACTGCTTAGTGCTTAATACACTATAGGAGGCTGTACTGTGCCAAATAGGGGATTAAATGCCGCTAGGTGGAACAAACTGTGATTTGCACTACTGTCTTTTCAAAATAAAATAAACCTAGCATTGTGGATTTGTCCAGTAACACTTTAATTTAGGGCCCAATTCTCACTATTAACTAGTTGATTATTAGCATGCATACTAGGATATTGGCTGTTTATTAGTACTTATAAAGCAGCATGACCATCCATATTCTACATCCCTTAATCCTACCCAATACCTAAACTTAACAACTTTACTAACTATTAATATTAATAAGCAGTAATCAGGGGTTTATTGAGGCAAAAGTCATAGTTAATAGTTAGTAAATAGTGAGAATTGGACCCTGAACTAAAGTGTGACCATTTTTCCTATTGTACCGAAATCATATCAAACCGTGACCCTGAAACTAAGGTACGTACCGAACCGTGACTCCTGTGTACCATTACACCCAATGTATATATATATATATATTAGGGCTGTCAAAATAATGCGTTAATTTCGATGAATTAATCTGAGAAAAAATAACGCGTTAAAAAAAAATAATGCAGATTAATCCATTCCGTATTGACCTTTGAACCTGAAGCCATTCTTGTGCACGCGAGCTCTCTCTGTCTTCAAAGTAAGCACTGTCTTTGCACTCTCTCTACCTCACACATAAAAATCTAAATCAACTGACACAATGCTAAAAGTTCGTAAGACCGAATCCATGTTTCACGAGGCGCATTCGGAGAGTGTTTTTTCCTGAATAACCGTTGGGTGTGAACAGTGCTCAAAAGAATGTCACCTCATCTGCCCTGCACATGCAGCTGACATAAACCACACTTTCAGTAAACAAAAAGAAAATCCTATCCAGTGGTGAAGTGTTTTCTGTGTTGACAAATCTTTTGCAATGTCCTAATGACAGTCGTGATTCGCACGGAACGCGTCAACGTCCGCTAATGTCCAATTCGCGACCTAATGATTCATTTGAACAGATTCATTTTAATGAATCATGACAACAACTGATCTGTCCACACGGTCTATAATGAATCATTTACTCGAACAACTCTGAAATGAGAACATAAGTGTGCTTACCCCATTTAGCAAAAGGGGTTAGTAAAATTAGTCTTAATAATCCACAGTATTTTCAGGTTATTTAAATGACAATGTGTAGTAAATTAGGCCTACCTATAAAATCAGTTAGTTTAGACTGGAGTGAGGTGAAACCAGAACAAAGCAAGTTGTTGTTAGCTAGGTGCATTCAGTTGTATATGGTAGAAAATTATATTATTAGTTAATATAACTTCTAAATGCTACTTTTTAATACTTTTCAGGTTTAGCAAAAAAGCATCTTCTCTTACAAAGCTATAAAATCATTTTATTTATTTATTTATTTTTTTTTGCAAAGAGGGCAAGAAAGAATTACAGTGAGAGTGACGGGTACTTTATTGTCAGTATCGGGCTCGCAGATCATGTGGGTAGGGCACTTTTTACTGTTTATGTGGATGACCATGTCTGTCACCACCGAAGACCATTTTTGACCCAGAAAAAACCCTGCATTGATTCATTTGAATTGAAATATTTAATACTTTCACAGCAAAAATTATGTATGCGATTAATTTAGATGAATTAATCACAGAGTATGTAATTAATTAGATTAAAATTTTTAATCGATTCACAGCCCTAATATACATGTCTGATCGTGGCTGTCAACTTGCTTTCCTTTATTGCGTTAATTCATTATGATTTCAATAGGTAGAAAATACAGTAGCATGATTCATGCATTACTGCAGTATAAACCATGTACACAACACACAATGGGACATTCCGTCAGTGTTGACTGATGTGGTCATTTCCAGTCTCCTCGGGGAGATTCCAGGCGTGTGTAGGACAATGCATGTGGACCGTCCAATGAAGGAATGCATAGCCTATGGCCTAAGATGCTTCCAGTGGCGTGTCAATGTGTACACATTGAAAACAATGGAACATTGAATGGCTGTGTGCATGTTTTATATAGGCGGCTGTGAGAAAATCCTTTCTGACCACACCGCTGTAATGCCAGAAGTGGATCACAGTACAGATGTGCACAGATGTTAGCAGCATTATAACAATGCTGAAATGAGGAGTAGTGATTTCATCTAAAAATTGGATGAACCCAAAGCTGAATCACCAGATTTCCTTCTATTCTCCTTGCTATAGAGGCCTTTTCCTCACTGGCGGTTCTCTTGGCTGCGGCAGTAGATCCAGATTAGACTCTTTTGTCAAGTACTGACAAATATGGAACTGCAATGAATCAGGATTGGTCAGGAAAACAATGCTTCCTGTTAATATAGGATGTTACAATCCTGTATTGAATAAAGTGGAAGCAGTGGTAGGAACCATCCTTTGGACATTTTTAATGCCAGCTGTTTAACCCTATAAAGCCTACTGTATCATATTTCAGATATATCATATTTCACTAATAACTAAGGTGTCTAAATTATCACATTTTGATAGTGTTAGAAATATATAAAAATGAATACTTACTGAACAAAATCAACTTAGGTTTACTTGATTATCCATACATCATTTTAGGAAAATTGTGTTGTGAGTATGTGAGTATGAAATGTGATACATGAGGCTTTTGAGGAACGTTTATTTGTCCATCTCTCAATCATCATTGTATTGCAGTGAATCATATATTTTGCCCAACAATAAAAACTACAGAGCTTTGATCATAAAGCATTCAATTATCTTTTTTAATCATCATATTATTGAGAGATATTACAGTGACAAGTGATATTTATACAGTATGCATTTTATGTTACAGTCTGCTATACTGATAGAAAGATCTTTTTGATTTACATTACAAGCTACAAGTTATCAGCAACTGCACCAAATTGCATATTTTTTGCTCAGTTTGGGCCTCTGAAAAAAATGTAGGTGTTTTTTTCCTCGAATATGAGCTCCTCATACAATATGAGCCTGATGCATCATACTCAAAACTTTTTTGAATACTAAAAAACTACAAAAAAACTGAAAAACTACAACAAAAAAAACTACATTAGAAAAACTACATTACCCATGTCTCCAACAATCAGAGAAATGAAACAAGAAAATTGCACCAAAAGAACACTTTAGAGTGTTGAAAATCACCCTACACTCTGAAACTACTTATATATTTTTATGTATTTGCATATTTTGCAGAAAACCTAGAATAGGTTGTTTGAAATACACAATCAACATCTTTAAATAAATAGTTTTATATCTATTTGATGTTTCTAATTAGATTACATCATTCAGTATGTTTTTGTCCAATCATAAGCTTTCTTGAATGAAAATGTCCCCCACCTTTAATACTAATTGCATTGGACAAGCAATAGCACATAGTAAAAGTCTATTTTAGAGACCGTTTACAATACACCATTTTCAACTAAAAACAGAAAACTTTTTTACGCATTTTGGCCACTCATTCAACAGCGTTTTGGTAGCCTGAAAATGCAATCTTTTCTATCAAGTTCTATTTTTATCTCCATGAGTTATTGTCTCCATGTATGCAACATTTGTGAAAACGGAGACATCATGCATATGCATATTATGTGTTCATTCTATGTGTAGTGTTTCTTTACAAAGTGACATCGCCAAATACTAGCCTGGCACGATAATAAAACATTTTTAGTTGTTTTCGTGGATCCGTGTGAATGGCATACAAAAAAAACAAATAAAAAACTTTTCCATTGAATGCAATATAAGGTGTTTTGGATAAAGGCACCTACCAAATGCCTGTAAATGTAATATGTCCCTCCCAACTTTCCTGAAATATTTCAAAACAAAATTGTACTCATCAAGCCATTTCATGGGGTCTTTAACATAAGAAACTTTAAAGTAGGCCTACTTCGCAAGAGCGAAGCTACTTATAACTCAAATGTGTGAATCATTCAAAAAACACATATTAATTTAAATGGATTGAGACACAAACCGCTCATGATTTTTTCTTCTTTAAATCAAAAGTGATGAAACGTCATTCCAGCCCAGTTCACTTCACATAACGGTCATGCTTCATAGTCACTTCAGTCCTGATTCACCATATTAGGAGCATGACCTAGTTTCTCACACTCTAAACTCTGACTGTTACTTTTATGGGCAGTTTTAGTGTTTCACAGCCTCAGTTTCCACCTTAAACCTAAAATGTTGCACTTAGCTTTGCCATGCTAATGACATCTTTAGCAGAGCCCTGTTTAAAGTGGAAACACTATCTTAACAGCCTCCATATGGCGACTGTAATCGGAGGTCTGCTGACAGAAATGTCATGCTGCAAGAGTGATTTTGCTGCCCTGTTATGGTGTATGAGGGATAAAAACCAGACATTCTCAAATCCTTTTTCAAATGTCAATGTATTGAACATACAAAGGGTTAACACATTTATCGCTGTGTTTCTCTCAGTGCTTTTCTATCTGTAAAGGAAGGAAGCACCCTTCAGCTTTACAGATATGAGAAGTGAAGGAAATTGAATGTTAGAGTTGGAATGGCACCAACAGGAAAGCTTTTGTTTTAGTTGCTGTTGTTTTAGAAAACAAAAACATCAACAATACTCTGATTCTCTTTAGATAAACTGATAAGTTTTACCAAAGTAATCAGGCAATCTTAAAGAAAGTGCCCTTACATGTTTAAACTGCAGGAAATATTCATGTGACTGTCCACAGACACAGCAATGTTAAAGGCCCACTGAAGTGCCTTGAAACGCGCAGCATTATTCAAAGTGTTGACGTAATTTCCACTGAAACAGGAAGACAAGGCTATCGATCAGCTCCTCCCCTTTTTTAAAATAGCCAATAGCGTGTTGTTTATATCACAGCTCGGCGAGAGCCATTGAACTCTGTAAAGCCACAATTTCCTCCTAATCTCCTCCATATCGCTTTAAAATATAGCATTTTGTGCAGAATTCAAATGGGTCTGATACGTTTTCTGTATCACAACTATGCAGTGTTTTCAGCCACATAATGTTTTTTTTTTTTTTTTTTTTTTTTTAAGGTTTCAAACATTTAAATACACATTAGCACCAGTAAAACAATACATTTAGAGTTTATAAAATACACACTGATGTCAGACACCAGTGGAAGCAGCAATAACAATTCATTCAAATATAATTTGCCTACATTTATTCATATCAGACACACATAATGGGCCTAAGTAAAGTTGAGTTTACTCTATTATTCTTCCAGTTCACCAGCCACTTACTTGCATATATTTCGGGAGAAACTGATGAATTCACGTGCTGTAAATCCAACTGACAGGACTCTGCGAACTTCGGGCAAACTAAGATGGCGGCGCCCATCTCGCATTATAGATCAAGATAAAGATAATTTATAAAGGTTTTTAAATGACAAAACTACACATATTTGAGAATCAGAATATCAGATAGTTGATGACATGGTGAGCAAGTTTGTGAATATTTTAAATAAAAAAGGAAAAACAAAAAAATAGCAATCCAACTGTCATACAGTGTTATTGTGGCTGCAGTGTGTTACGTGACACGCATGACGTGTCGCCATGGAAACAATAAGTGCAACGTTCTAAAATAACGATCGCATAAAAAAACTCACTCTGGGGGAACAGTTAAGGGGCTCACACACTTGACGCGAAGCTCGGCGCCGCGAAGCTCAGCGCCGCATAGTGGCGCGTCACGTCTATAAAATTCAAACGCATTGTTTTCTATGAGTGTACGCACACCGGCGGCGACATTCGGCGCCTGTCTGCGGCGCCCAGCTACGACTCAGAAAACAATAGAAAACAATGCGTTCGAATTTTAAAGACGTTTCGCGGCACTGAGCTTCGCGTCTGGTGTGCAAGCCCCTTTAGAATACTTTTAACTCACGCTTGAAAGAGTTAAAGAGCATTGACCTGTACCAACTGACTGCTGCAGATTCATTTCGGCGTTGATATTATGATTATGGCGTGAACACAGTATAAGCTTGTTGTTTTGGTTCAGGAGAAACTGTAAAAGCTGGCTGCTGTTTTGGTTGCGATGCTTGTGACTGGTGTCTGTCTCAACTCTGCATAGCATGAAACACTCTGATGACGTGTGATGTCTCTGTGAACAGGGTGTGCGAAGGTATGTAAAAACATACGTTGACAGGCAGGTAGGACATCCTCAGACCAAGGGATATGATTGGACGAACATTTTATGGTCACTGTGAACCTTTGGTCACTGTTGCTATGATTACGCTATGAATCTGAGATTCACCAGTTATAATTAATAAGAAATGTTACATAAAGTATATGACGTAGATTCGTTTATACTCTAACTGTTAGTTTTACTGGACAGCTGGTATCAGTCTTCCTTCTTTCCACTGCTGTATCCTGTCAAATAGAAAGGCCAGCATGACACATGGCACATACTGTTTCTCTCTCTCTCATTCTAACATACATTACACATTACATCTGTCTTCCACACTGTTTAAGTTAAAGAAAGACTTGCTTCTCTCTGCTGAAATACTGTACACATGTAAGGAAGCCAAACCGACAGAATCCACCCAAACTGTTTGTACCTCAGGGATTTAGGGGCTTAATTTCACAATCTTTTTGATTATTTAACACTCCCCTGTTCTTGCTATCTTCACTTATTAAGATAAAATACTGCCTCAAAAATGCCCTCTAAATGCTCCCTCCTAAAACACCCTCCCTGCACATTTTAATTTCATGCGTACATCCCATTCCTCCGACACCTTTATCTTTTAAAGATCTGCTTGATTTTAGAATAACATTCAGAAGATGCGTATATATATATATATATATATATATATATATATATATATATATAATGTCTGTTCCAGATGTTCAAACTGCTTTTTGGTCATGAAGCATCATTTACACACCAGTTTGACCCATTCAGGCTGATTTGCGGAATGCAAATAAAATAAAATAAATAAAATAAAATAAAATAAAATAAAATAAAATAAAATAAAATAAAATAAAATAAAATAAAATAAAATAAAATAAAATAAAGATATTCTTGTCTTTTTGCCAGTACATTAGATATATGTACTGGAAAAAAGACAAGAAAATTTTTATTTCATTTTTATAAAATAAAATCTTTATTTCACTTTCTTAAATCAATATACATTAATTTGAGATTATTTTAGATATTACTTTAAGATTTTAAGTCTTGTTTTCTGAAAAATGAAACAAAATTGAGTATAAGCTTAACCCTGCTCTGTCTGTCCTGGTGTTGTTGTGTCATTTTTGACTGAAAAAATTTAACTTTGTTGTTGTTGTTGTTGTTTTTTTGTTTTGTTTTGTTTTTTACTTCATTGGAATGGTAAAAAATTTGGTAAAGGTTTTTTGATGGTTTTGTGTGAAAAAAGCAACACTTGAATTGTTCATGGTCAAAAATGACCGCATTGGAAATGAATGGGAGACAAATTTCATCTAGTGGAAACGTTTGGCATTACGCCCAAACAAAATCTTACTGAAAGCTCATTTATTGAGATATCAACCTCAAAATTGGAGCACAACTTTTTTAGATTTATGGCTTTATTTTTCTTACAGATTTAGAGTAAATCACATTTTGGAAAATATATATTTCATCTAAAATTTCATTTTTTTATAATAATAAATTTAAACTTCTATAACTTTTTTTTTTGTTTCATTTTTTTTTTCCTACTTCAGCAATAATGTGCGAAGTGTCTTCTTTAAAAAGAGACCAAACTTAAGTCTGTGCTCCAAAGCATTCAAGATTTACGATTCATTTCAGGTCTATGCCCAAAAACTGGATAATTGGTAATAATTGGACAATTGGATCATAACTATTCCATAAATATAGTTTAGTACCATAAAATCTCCCAGAAATACAAAATATTAAATAACAAACATTATCAAACTAAAATATAGTAAATTAATTAAAAAAGTAAAAGTAAAAAAAAAGAAAAACAAAATGAATCTACCAATGGTCAGAAAAATAAACTTGTTTTACATTGAGTTAGGTTTATTTTTCTTAACCCTTTGGCAGATATTTTTTGTTGTTTTAAGCTTAAACATACTTAATTTTGATACATTTTTTCAGAACACAAGACACACAAGGAAAGTTCACATATTTTTGGGACATCTATGAGAACACACAATGCGCTCAAGTGAGCCAAGAGAACAAAAACAAATGTTAGAAATGGAAACTGGCATACAAATATCAAAATAAGCAATTCAAATCAATTCATTTCAATTGATTAATCATTTGTTTCCATGCATTCATGAAAAATAAATCAGTCCAATGTTTGTTTATTTTTCTGCCACAAAAAGCCTAGAAATCATAGCTCATTCAGAAATACATGTTTAATATACAATCTGTCAAAGCCTGAAACCAATTATCAAAGTGGTTCCTTCCAAAATATTAGCAAGTTAATTCTAAAAGCCAAAGAAACTACATTAAGGTTTACGAAACAGCCTCCTTTCCTTTCAGGATGTCACATATCTCACTTTTTGTACTGTACTCAGACATCCCAAGTCTCCCGGAAGTTCCGGGAGTCTCCCGCATATTGATAGTAGGGGTGGGAATCAGAGGGTACCTCACGATACGATACGATCACGATAAATGGCTCACGATAACGATAATATCGCGAGTCAGCGATTCTGCGATAATCGATATATCGCTAGACAATCCTATAATGATACATCGCGATATTGGTCTTAATATGAAAACAAAATGCACGTGAAAAGGTTAAGTGCAGGTTAACGGATAAATCCGATCTTATATGTACATTTAATAGAGTTCACGTCACCGAAAGCAAGAAATATGAGGTGCATTTTATTGACCATCAGTTAATTTCAAAATCAAAGACTGCAATAGGAGAGAGCGGCAACAGCACTGGTATAAGGTCTCATTACTTTTAATGAAGATAATTGTGTGTTATGCGTCTGCGACTTACTTTCACTTTCATATGCGGCCGTTTGCGCGTCAGCTTGCTGAAGAGATCTGCGGCGATGTGTGATGCAGTAGCGTTGTCATATCTGACTCTCACATGTTTCAGTTTTAGTATTTTTGGGAGAAGTAAAATTTACATATGTAGTTTCAACAACCAAATGCATTTAGACTGAGCATAGACAGTTTTGACTGGAATGCGTTCCAGACCATCTCCTGAAGTGGTTTGAGCGATCGGATTTAAATCCGTCTCAAATGCGTATTTAGGCATTTAGACCTGGTCTTTTCACGATCGGATAGCTATCCGATCAGAGAAAATGCATGAAGTCACCAGGTGCAAACAGACCCTTTGATGTTCTTCAAGCGCTTAGATATACACGGGAGCTAGGGCTGGGCGATTATATCGCATGCGATTCTCACGCGCATTTCGTCAGTAAAGCCGGTTCCCTGATTACCGCTAAATCGCCATCACCTGCTTTCAAATGGAGCGCCTTTTAATAGACAAAGCCGTAGTTCACGGAGAAGCCACGCAAAATCGCGTTCAGTATCGAAGATGAATCGACTTCGATAATGAACCCGATTTTGCGTGGCTTATCAGTGATCTACGGCTCTGTCTATTAAAAGGCGCTCCATTTTAAAGCAGGTGATGGCGATTTAGAGGTAATCAGGGAACCGGCTTTACTGACGAAATGCGCGTGACAATCGCATGCGATATATCGCCCAGCCCTAACGGGAGCGTTCGAAAGCAGGCGTCTATCAGAGGATCCCTATTATATGCTTTCAAATGCTCCCGTGTATATCTAAGCCCTCGGTGAAGAACGTCAAAGATGTCTACGACTGTCACATCAATGGTATAAAAGTGCGTCAAGACTTTGAACTTAAACGTGGCTGGGGCATCTATTTTACTCACACTGCTGTCCGCCATCCTGTTAATAACCTCTTTTTCTTAGGCTAGTTAACTTAAGTTCACGTTTCCCTCATTCATGTGTCGAGCGCCGCCTTGAAGTAGGACGCTTTGAGCAAAGAAATTTATATATAGTGCTTTATTTTTTTAAAAATTAAAATATCGATATTTGGCGCAGCGATACGATTCTCGTATCGCACAGAGAAGGATGACGATATATCGCCATATCGATATTCTGTCCCACCCCTAATTGATAGCGGCTCCCTGATGCCCGCAAATTAGTTAAAATCTCCCGGAATCTAGAGCGAGCGAGCAAGAGCGCGCATAGAGACTGTGTTTCAAACATAGACTGTAAAAAAATATGGACGTAGCGTCCGTGACGTCACCCATAGAGTTCTGAACAGCAGTTTTGACGCCTAAATGAGGCCGCGGCCATCTTAGCTGCGGGTCACCGCACGTCACTCCCGGATAACAGAAAATGGGCAAAGAGGCGGGGAGGTGGTTTGAGCTGATATGACTGGTTGCTGAAACCACGCCTGCCTAGCTCGACGTGACCATGTTAGCAGCAAAGGAGCTATATCTAAGATACGATCTAAAATATTAATGAAGATAAGTTTTATCATCAGAACGTTCTAAAGGTTTACTGTCAATCTACGGTGTGTTTTTTAAGATATAGATGCTCCAACAGCAGTAGTGTTGGTTGTGCAAATAACAACATGGAAAATCAAATGGGACTTCATACCTTTATAATGAAATAGAGATCGCGAGATGAATCCAATCTGTGGCACTTGGGTAAAATATGAATGTCCATTGCAAAACAAAAAAACATGTCACATTTCTTCTGAATGATCTGCTCTCTGTCATCGTTCTTCAAGAAAGGATGCAATCTGAGCAGCGATCGTATCTAACAAACAAATGAGCCTGTGTCCAAAGTATATTTTTTTCAAAATAGTGCAGCAGTTTTAGTTATAATATCCAAGCAGTGCTGTCGGATTTTGATATCCTCCCGCCATTGTCATTGCAGTAAATCTCACAACCAAAACTTTCAGCCAATGCCACGATCCAACAACGTGTGTTCTGTGTCTCTTCCCCATGCATGCACATCTACACAGACACACATCAGTCTCGAATATTATGCAGCAAGCCATATTTTATAATTGTATAAAATAATCGAGCACAAATACGGCTGAGATGCCAAATTCAGCGGCAGCTGAGGTAACATGACGGCTCACAGACAGCAGCGCAATATACCTGTCACTCAACTGACCACGCCCTTAATTATGCAGAACTTTAAGGCTTAATATAATTTAAACGGATAAGTTATAAAAAAATTCACCCCCCTCAGAGTTGTCATGAAGGGCAAAAATAGCAGTATAGACCAAAACCACAATTTGAACCAACTTGTAAATATGTTTTTTTCTGCTATAAACTTGGCCAATTTAACATGGGACTCTATGAGATTCTGCTCTCTTTTGGAGCCTGTCCCTAGCGGCCAGTCGATGAATCGCAGTTTAAGTTACTTCCGTATTGGCTTCACGAGAGAAAGGGGGAGGTTGCCGCTTGGTTTCAAACATAGCGCGCAGGGCAGAGAGGGATAGGGAGCGAGAGAGAGACCTTGCGTGTGTGTGCGAAGGTCTGTATGACAGAGATGTATGACAGAGAGCATCCCGAATGTCCTTTTTCGGCAAATCAACCAATCAATTATCAGTGAGGTGAGTTGACAAGTTTCATTTCATGTGCATATTATTCAGGCAAGTTGCCAAGGCTACATGAAAACAGCAAACTCCTTAGACCTGTTTAAAGTTGCAATGGGAAATAAATAAAAGCAGTTTACATAAATAGTATAAGCAGCTTATATAAATAGTAAAAGTAATCTACATATTTAAACATAATTAACGAATAATTGCATATGCCTATAGTTTATAGCTCCTTCCTCTTTTTTTTTTTTTTTTTTTTTTTTTTTTGGGGGGGGGGGGGGGGGTACCTCCCTGAAATGACTTTTTGCAGGTTGGGATGTCTGTGTACTTTAAACCAGCATAAAAGTAAAGGTGAGGACAAGTTGTGTCTCTGTGTTTTCACACCTGATTCATTTTTCACGCTTTCATGGGTTGTTTGCTCTGAGAGCAATGCAGAGACGCCCTAGACAAAACCAGAATAGAGACGTTTATACATCACAGGCCAGCAAACACAAAATCTCAAGATAATGTCTTTGAACGCACAGACATTTTTAAGCACTCACATTTTCCACATCTATAAAAACATTACTTTTTAAGACTTTTATCAGCACTCTTGTCTGCTTTCGCTATTTTTCTGCTCATGTCATGTTTGGGTTTGTTGGGATGCAAGACTGACCCAAGAAGGAAAAACAAAATTCCCATTTCAAAGCGGTTCCCCTGCTGTGCTGATCCAGGCTGCAGATTAGCAAGCTGTGGTCTGAACTGGGCGATAGTCATCGCAGGATCTCTGAGTGCTAAAACATACATTAGAATGATAAAACAACATATACACATGTGCAGAGATCATGCTACTCATGCATGTCGATGGGTGGGATTTGACCTCAGTCATGCATTGGGGAAAGAGGAATGTCTGATCCCTAACAGATCTGACTGTGGCCTTCAGAGATCTGGGGGTTATTTCTAACAGGATGGAGCAGAAAAGGGAAGATTGGAGAGAGTCTTTTATAATGAATACAAAACTATCAGAGATCTGGGGGTTATTTCTAACAGGATGGAGCAGAAAAGGGAAGATTGGAGAGAGTCTTTTATAATGAATACAAAACTATAGACTCTAGAAACTAACGTCGGTTAGACTTTATTTCGATAGTCCACTTTATACATTCTGTTGACTATAAGTAACTTTGCAACTACATGTCAACTAACTCACATTGGAGTATTAGTAGACTGTAGTAGACTGTTTGATTAGGGCTGTGTTAAGGTTAGTAGAATAAGTTGACATGTACTTGCCAAGATACTTGTAGTCTGTTGGGGGAGCATCAAAATAAAGTGTTAGCAGACAGTTCATTAATACTCTAATGACTGGTAGTTGACATTGCAAAGTTATTTATAGTTAGTAGAATGTCTAAAGTAGACCATCAAAATAAAGTGTTACCTTAACTTCTAGTGGGATGTACTCAACCTTTCAAACGTTTGGTGTTGGCAAGATTATATACATTTTTTAGAAACTCAAGTTTCTTATGCTCAAGGCTTTAAAAACTTTTCAAAATACCATTACTACTAATAACTGTTTTCATATTTTTGTGGAAACCAGAAGACCAGCATTTATTGATACCTTTGATTTATTTAATGTGTCATTACTGAATAAAAGTATCAATTACTTTAAAACATCTTACTGACTCCAATGCAATATGCAATAAATTAAATAAAAATGTTAGATTTCAAAATCAAATTTATAGTCAAGTATATAGAATCTATGTAAACTAAAAATATATATGAACTAAAAAAAAAAATACTCTAGAATGGGTAACAGTAATTAACAGGGCTGCATAAATTAATGTATTATTAAATGTTGGTTTGTTGTTAGATTTATTAAAGGAACATATTTATTTAATAGTTTATATTTGGTGTCAGAGTTTTTCTGCAAAAATTGAGAAATTGGACCTTGCTTCAAAACAATCAAACAAATGAATGAACAAAAGGGCAAACGAACAAATAAACAAACAAACATAAATAAATAAATTCATTTATTCATTCCAGAATATGTTACTGTGACGGGTGGTTGTATAAGTAAGTGCAACAAAGAACTGAAACAAAGAACTGAAAACAGGGAGTATATATACGCAGACTAAATGAGTTAATTAAATGAACGACGGGTGAACATAATCATAATCAAACACACTAGGAATCTAGTGCCTAGTCCACATGTACACGGGTATTTTTGTCCTTCATCTTAAAAAAAAAATCTCATCCACATTAAAACGCAAAAACATGCTATGAAGCGCTGTCAGGAGCATGCCAAACCAACAGGGGGCGATATTACCCTAACCGTAAAGCCATGTTGGCCAATCAGATGCCTGGAAAAAAGGTTATTACCAGTTCCAATTCCAACGTCAAAAGCCAAAATCTCCGGTTTCACCGTCTACACGACAACACTGTAACCGGAGTTTGTAAAAATCTTCACCCTGGCAAGAGTTTGAGTGACTGGAAAAGGGGTTTGCGTGTAGATGAACATAGAAAATGCTGCGGTTTGGAAAATACCCTTATTTGTGTGGACAGGGCCTAGGTCAAATGACAGGGCAAACAGGCAGACAGTAACAGAACCAAAACACAATGAAACTAAGCCAAAACACAACATAACAGAATGTAATCATTACAGTTTCTTCTTGGTTATCACAATTATGAAGAATTGTACTTTTTTTCTAATAGAAGGAATTCATGCAATAACAGTGTTGTACATTAAATATGAGATAGCATATTGTATTTAAAATGTGTTAATAATAAAATGTTTGTAGTACAATTAATTGAATATCAATTTAACAGATTATGATAACATTGCTTTATTATTATGAATTGGTGGATACAGTCAAAGCAAGAACATGGCCTATTTTTCATACTAACATATTTAATAATGTTGACAACAAAAACATGGCATTTGTGCCTCACAAAAATGCTTTAAAACAGTCCTGAAATGTCAAACTGTGACTTATTGCTGGAAAGTGCCTACTTGTTTTAATGGACTGACCGACTATTAAGAAGTAGGTCAGCACTATATTAAACTGAAACAGGCGTGATGATATGTGTGTGTGTGTGTGTGTGTGTTGGTTATTCTACTTACAAGACATCCAGTTCCCTTGTAGAAAGGGATATTTTTTGTCAGCTTGTCTGCGAATTGCTGGAAGAATGCCTCTCATTGGCACTGAGATTGCATTAGGGATGTCAGAGCTAACATTATAGCCAGAGCTCGGTCTGTTCACATACGGAAATTACACTCCAGGGATGGTGGGCTTTTGTAGAAATGGCCAGAGTGGGTCACGCCAGAGGTGATATTTGAGACCGAAAGCGATGATTCTCATGGTCCTAAGGACCCACATGCTGATTCAGTTAGGCCTGTTGGAGGGCTCACGGGTGGGGGCAGTCCGGTCTCAGGGCTGACCCCGGCAGCTGGTGGAAGTCCTCGCCAGGCCTGCTTCTCCAGATGTGCAGACATTTGGCTGCCTGCCTCACACGTGAGTGAGAGAATGGCTGCAGTGATAGAGGGTGCGTGGATGGAAGAAATGGGTTCCCAGGGTCCAGTATCATGCTTAGACCAGCTGTCCATCTAGTGATATAGAGAGAGGCCTTTATTTGGGTCTTAACAGTAGAACAGGTCTGTTAAAATGTTGGCCTGATGCCTCTGTTTGAATGTACAGGCCTCTCTCCATGATATCTGTCATCTTTCAGTATAGACCAAACAATTTGTATGCGTGCCAACTACCTGTTTTATCGCCTTGGTAAGAAAGAGAGAAAGTTCTTGTGCATGTTTTTTGTCATAATAATTCTCAGTGTTTACAACAGTTAGCTTGCAAATAAATGTCTTGGCTTGAGTTATTATACACAATTTTCACCTTACAGTACATAAGTAGTTAAAGGTGTAATATGTAATATTTTTGCAGTAAAATATCCAAAAACCACTAGGCCAGTGTTATATATTTTGTTCACTTGAGCACTTACAATATCTCAAATGTTTCCAACTATTTGTAAATCATGAGAAAATTACAATTTTAACCAAAGTTCTGAGTCGCCTGTCAATTGCGTCATACCCGCGTTACCCTCGGTCTGCCTCAGTTTCCGGATTTATTTTGTAGAAACCATGGAAACACCAAAGACGCTTTAATATTTACATGTTTTATTAGACAAGGGAACAACTATTTTGATATATTTGTTGACAGAAAGCAAATTATTGTTATATAGCTCAACACATTTAGACTTATTGTTTAAATCTAATTTTCTTGATTTTTTGCGAGTACCATGCTTTACCATGCCTCAGAGAAATACACAATGTTGTGAAGTAGCTAACATAGCATAATCAGATGCAGCTTTATTTTTAGTAATTTTCAGAATTTTCTGCATCATACAATACATTTTAAAAATATAAGTGATGATTGTGCATTAGTGATGAACACCTGCTGTTAACAAGCAGAATCACTGAAGAAAAGAGAAACACAAGAACTACAACTGACTTCAGCCACAGCCTTATTAATTGATTAATTATCTCATTAACTTTAACTCTGCTTCAGTGTTATTTTAACACTATTTAGAGAGGGACCATATGTACTCTGAGCAGAGTTGATTTAACTCTGGGGATTTTACTGTGTAATGTTATAACATCATTTTCAACACACTCAAATGTATCTAATATGATAAACAGAGCTGCGCTACCTCATACTCATGACCAGAAAAGCAGAAGCGACGGCAGCGACTGTGGCATAATAAAAGTCCCGCTGCTCGCGGCGTGTTGCGCAATCGCTCCAGCGGCCTCGTTCAGCTCCCACAACACTCGGTCCTGCTCTGCCACATACTACAGTAATGTTAATAATCACATCCATGAACATGTTTTCTTCCCGAGTCCTATCCCTATTTTTTTGCACCATCCGTTGTGGTGGAGACCACATGTCCCAAGATTCCGCTCTAAAACTTGGCATCATCAAGCTACGCCTTTGTTTTGAATAGGCCTCTAGTGGACAGAATTCTTACATACTGCATCTTTAAGTCATATTCAATCTTTGTAGTGCAAAGTGCAAGCTCTGTTGTGCCTTTCTATCATAAAAACTTTGGTACAATAATAACATAATCTTACCATTTCTGAAGTATGCAGTATATTGTACACAGTATTAAAGGGTTAGTTCACCCAAAATGAAAATTCTGTCATCAATTACTCACTCTCATATCGTTCCAAACCCATAATACTTTCGTTCAATTTTGAAACAAACATGAAGATATTTTTTGATGAAATCTGAGAGCTGTCTTTCCCTCCATTTAACGTACAGTATATTCACCCAAAATTCTGACAGCTCAAAATGTTCATAAAGATGTTGTAAAATAAATCCATATTTTTATTCCAAGTTTTCTGAAGAGACATTATCACAGAGACTTTAGAAAAACTTTATGGGAACTTGGTCAAAATTGGTAAAAATTCACAGGTACCATAGTTAAACTTTCTGGGAACTCCCTCTTCTGCCCTGCATGGAATACCGGGATGATCTACTACATTTGCTGAAATGTGAAGTATATAGAATATACTAAAACATCATAATGTATACAACAATGTGCTTGACTTGACTTTTCCTTCGCATGTAACAAATGAAATGGATGTAATATCTCTTTTCCTGAGTCATTATTTGATGTTGAGACACAATGCAAATATAATACTATTCTGCAACACCTTTCAAGATTTATTATTTAAGTGAAATTTGAAGCTGTAGCCCTTTCTTTAGCTTATATAAGACTTTATTTGTTTATTTTATGTAGGCCAAAGTTTAACGGCACAATTAAATGTACAATAACAAGAACAAATTCAACTGAATCTGTGAATGTTTTATTCATCTACATGAATAAATTGTCCAAACTAATGCTTCCTTTGTGTCAAGTAAGACATGTTCCTGGATCAACATCTTTTGTTGATCCTGGAATAACACTATTATCCAAAAACATAGTCTTAACCCTATCCCTACACTGTAAAAAAAAATCCTGTTGTTTCTACGGAAAAATACCGGCAGCTGTGGTTACCAGAACAATACTGTAAAAATGACATCAAACCGTAAATATACTTACGGAGTTACATGTGAATTTTACATTTTAAATATGTATATTTAACATTGGATTTCAGTATACTGTAAAAAAAAATCCCAGTAAAATTTACGGTAAAATAACATATTTCATTAACTGATATAATGTTAATTTACCAGCCTAATGAAGTACTAATATCTGTTTTGTATCTTTATAATACACTGACAGTCACCAAACACAGTGGTGATAGGAGTCACATGATGAATCAAAGTTCATCACAAGCAGCTTTTCCACAAGCTGAGGAGGACAATACTAATATATAGAAGGAGCGCACTGTGTCATTCACACACACACTAAACACCATCATGGTAACATGCATGAAATTTTAAAAATGCAATAAACATTAATTTAACAACATTAGATGTAACATAAAACCCTAATGTACATAACTGATTAGAAAAAAATGAGAAAAACTAAGAAGAAACAGAGTTATTTCAACGAAAATATATCAAATGTGAAGTGTCACGCAGGGAATTGTGGGAATGTCAATTTACGGTTTTTCACTGTAAATTTTACAATGAATTGTTATTTTTCACTTTCAAAAACTGTGAATTTAACGGTATTTTACCGTAAAATTACATTAAATGTACCGTTAGATCTATTACAGTTATTCACCGTATATAGTACGGAAACTTTCTGTAAACCAATTAACAGTTTTTGTTAATGATAGGTGAATAACACTGATGTAGAAGCGCCTAACCCTTCTTGTAAATCTAAACGTGGCATAAACCTATCCCTCAAATCTGATTGGTTTACTGGAATGGTTTTCAAGGATCAACAAGGATATTCTTCTTCACATTCTTCACACAATATCACATTCACCTTTTTTTTAAATTGTGTATTTGGTGTAGACTGTATCTGTCTATTTTCTTTTCTTTCTTTTTTTTTATAAGTATCATATGTATATATGATATGAAATGATGTGCATGTATGCAAGCTACTGTATCATTATTTGTCATGTTATTTTTAAACCATTGGTACATTCTGGTAACCCTGACATACTGGTCCAGTGCTTGTTTCACCCCTGATTCAGTCCCTTCACAGGCATCTCCTTTAAGAACCTGTTGCCAATGCCAATTTCATGTGTTTACTGCCGCCTTGTGGTTCAGTATGGAACTTGACTTTTTTTTTTTTTTCTTGCAGGGAGGTTGCTCGGGGTCTTCATGTGGTGGATGTGACTGCAGTGGTGTTAAAGGGGCGAAGGTGAGTATGTTTTCCTCTGCTTCCTGCACATCTCGCTGGTTTTACATATTGTTTTTTTTGTCAGACACCTTAACTTGCATTCTTAAAACCTAGGAGAAAAGGTTGAATTAGAATGGGACTTGAGGAGGGAGTGTGAGGGGAAAGATAAGAGTAGGGATCAAGTGTTATACTAGTTATAAAAGAGTATAGTTTCATAATATAATACAGCATGAACTGTGCACACACAGCACAAGAACACAGTGATCACTTGAGTGAGTGTGCCATTCATTATATTTTTGATGTAGCTCATAATGTCAGAGCACTAATCCTACTGAGAAGGATCTGTTGCGCCATCTAGTGGTGCGGTTCTGTTAACAGCATATACTCTGTCATATAAGGTCAGCAGTGGATGTAAATGAGAAATGAGATCTACATGAAATTGTACAAAGTAAAAAATTCTGCTCATAAAGAAATGGTGACACTCGTTTCCTTTAAATCATCACCTTTGGTTCTTCTTTATTAGGGTGAGGTTGGGCTCCCTGGTTTGATGGGCCTTGTCGGATTTCCTGGATTGCCAGGTCACGAGGGCCCCACAGGGCCAATGGGACCAAAGGTAAAGTAGGATACTGGATTTGAAGTCATTTTAAAAGACAATTTGCTATTCACATTTTCCCTTTTTTGAGTGTGTGTGTATCCTACATACCAGTACAGTAAGGTGGTTCTTAACTGGCTTTGCTTTAGGACTCTCTAAGAGCATCCGGTCAAGATTTCTAACTTGCCTAAATGTCTGTTTTTGGTTTTCTATCATTACCTTCAGGAAGAGTAACGGAAGATCCACATATCACATACACTCTAATTTACAGATTACAGCAATCCCTCTGGGAACATGAGATGTGTGGTGTCATGTCTCAGAATTCGCACCATTCACTGATATTTAAACATCTTGGCCATTATGTGTGAAACTGGATTAAAAAGTTCAGCACAGCTTCAGGTACATTAGCGAATGGTTCACAAAAATTGTCTTTGCTTTTATCCTGGCCAGGATCACCTGCAAAGATAATGCATGTCAGTGGCAAATAAAGGTGCAAAATATTTAGAAGCACACGTTAGTCCAGAAAAGCACAAAACCTTAGCCAAATGAGTTTTTGAGCTAAATTAAGCACTTTACATCAAGGCTCGATAACATTATTTAATGTATACTTAAGAAAAGAGTCCACTGAGTTACACTGTGAGAGTTACACTGTAAACCCTAACTCTCAAAATAATTGGTTTGAGTAGGACAAACTTAAATTGAACAAATTAGTTCAATTAAATTAACTGTTATGAGTATTTAGAACTATCTTTTTCTTTTGAGTTCACAGCACTGACATATTTCAAGTAAACTGAACAATTTCATTGTTTTAAAGGCAGGGTAGGTAAGAAATTTTGTTCCAAATTTGTTTAAACTTTCTATATATATACATGCATAATTAAAATGTAAGAACTCTGGTAAAAAGAGTATAAAAATCGAGTGACTCTAGACCGTTTAATCTGTATTAAACACAGCTCATTATTTCCATCCGGGACGAAACATAGGATTGGCTTAGGCGGCTGTCACTCTCTCGCAACCATGGCAACCACCCTTTTGCCACACATGACCTGCCCACTTGCGCGCGCACGTTTGATTTGGGGAATCCAAGAGGCACGGATCCTAGGAATACCAAAACAATGGCAGAGAAACAGCAAGCTAAATTCACAGTATCGGCCTATGCAGTTAGTGAAGGCAAACCAGGCAAAAAAAGGAAGACAGTAACAGTACAAGAAAAGGCAATGAACAAAAAGTCTTTGGATAAACAAAGAAATAAAACGCGAGTTAATATCGGCGTGGCTTTCCAGCGATGGCGAGAACTGAGGGAACTCAAGGGGCTGAAAAGTGACTCCTTGATGGCTTTATTTCTGCTGGACAGGTAAATCTTTCTTTTTGTATTTTGATCATACATATTTTTTTGTTTATTTTTTCATGAAGCATGTGTCATTAGCACACGTAGCTGCGTAATATAGCTAACATAACATTACTTAGCGAGCCGTAGTAGAGACGATAAATAATGATAGCTATAGTGTTGAATTGTGCATAATTTTACCCTCTGTCTAAGTCTTTTACCATGTTCACCTGCAAGTTTACCTGCACGTTTTTTCGCCTTTGTTTTGTTTTTATATTCTCTACCTATGTTTACTGATGTCTTTATCTTGTATCTGTGTGTGTCGTACACACTTTGTTGTATGTGTGTGTTATTATTTTGTGTCTGCAATGCAGTTGTGAGTTGATATTTGAGTGTATGTTACTCTGTTGATCTGTAGAACAACGTATATGTTATGAATCTTACACGAAATTCATCTTCATCACAGTGTAAATGATGGTAATGGAAAACGTGTATCATGCAACCTGTTTTTAGCTTTGCCTTATAGATAACTAGCTCGTTAGCGAATCAAAAAATATATATTTTAAACTTTACCAATATCAATATGCTAGCTTGATAGTGAGTACTAAAATACATCTTGTTTGTTTATCTTCATAATTTTAAAGTTATTTTTATTACATGTGATTCTGACATGATGTCACTACATGCACTGTGCTCCTTCCTCTCCGCTCGTCTCAGGTAAATAATGCGTCTTCCAGCTCAGTGGTCGGAGTCACACGTTCATGCGTTTTGGGGGCGTGGCTTTGGAAGGAGCCCAGAAGGGAGGGGGTGGAGTGAATGGAAATAATGAGCTGTCTTTAAAACAGTCGTGAGAGGTCTACAGACACTCGATTTTTATACTTTCTTTTTCAGAGTACTTACATTTTAATTATGTATTGATATATAAATAAAGTTTAAACAAATTTTGAAAAAAAGTTTTTTATACATTTTTTTGCCTACCCTGCCTTTAAGTTGTATGAACTCATTTTTTTTTAAACTGAAACTCATTTAAGTTTAACTGAAACTGGGCTGGGATTTCTATTCTATTCTATTCTATTCTATTCTATTCTATTCTATTCTATTCTATTCTATTCTATTCTATTTCCATGGCACTCGAAAGGGAGAGTAAATGCTTATATTGTTATAAGTGTTAATAAGTGTTATATTTTTTTGTGCAAGATTAATGGTAAGGGAGATTTCGTAGTGATTAATGTTTTGTTATGCTAATTTAAATGTGTGTTTTTGGTTTGAGAGCAGGTAAGTTCAGTAAGTGCTATACCATGCTGTTGTTAACATGTTAGAAAATTAGGAAGTTAGCATTTTCTGAATTTTCTTATTAGGGATTACAGTGAAGTAAATAACTCATTTGATTTGCAAGAACTCAAAATAATAAAAACTAAATATTTTATGTTAATTGTTATCAAAATGTATGAGTTAGCTAACTCAGTACTTAAAGTTAGGAGCAATTAACATGCATGAGTACTATAGGGATGGGCGATACCACTTTCAATACGATACCGATACTTTCAAGGCCAACATCACCGATATCGATACCAATAAGATACCTCCAATATGAACTTATAGATTTTAACATTTATTCAATTATTGAATTACTAAGAGTAAAATGGGTTATGATACCCGCTTAACATTATATTTGAAAGGCATTTTAACATTCAATATGCCTTAATTGCAGTTTATTAGATTATATTTTTGTTTACACATGGTTAAAATGTTTACTCGGTAAACCATGGAAATCTACAAATAAGCTTATGCCTAGCTGAACTATGGTCACTGTAGTAATGGTTCATTTTCATAAGATGCCAGTGACAGGATGTTGCACCCATAAAATTAAACATTTGTATTCTGACAGAACATCAATATGAACTTCTAACGTTCAGTTTAAATAAATGTAATTGCACAAACTATGTAGGCAACTATTTCATTTTGTTTATTGTGAAATAACTAATAATTTTTTCTCTCTTCTGTTAAGCATAGTTCTGGGTTGCATTTCCCAAAAGCATCAATGGTTTCTTACAATACTAAATGCAGCTCTGTTTGAATGTAGTGTCGGCAGTGAGTGAACGCTCTCTGTGATTGATTGGTTCTGACTTGCAGCATTTGCGTGTTTCGGATGAGCAGGAAAATACTTTTACTACAAATTATTCACTAACATAGGTTATTTGTCCAATTCAGTGCTTATTGTTGTATGCATTAAATTTATTGTTAAATAAACAAAATAACTGGTAAAAAAACACACCTTAGTATCGATATTTTAATTTGAGTATCGATATTTTCAATACTCAACGTCAGCATCGATATATCGATACTTCATATCGATCTGCCCATCCCTAGAGTACTACAATCTCAAAACTTGATAGTTCTGCTTACTTAAAACTGGGGACATCATAATTTAAAAAAAATTGATGTAACTGATTACTTCAAATTTTTTGAGTTAGCCCAATTTATTCAGGTTTACAGTGTATGCTGCCTTCACGTGCGATCGGAAATTTGAAATGGGGGGGCGTTCATGTGCAATTTTTACCTAGGAAAATCATATTTATGATAATTCCGAGAGCATGTGAAGGCAGGATTAGTTACTCTAAGTTACTAAGTTCCTAGAACTACCTGGTGCGAAAGCCCCTTATGTAGAGTTAGGAAAAACCAAAAGACTTCCCTTTGTAATCTATCACCCTTACTAATAGATTCAGTCACTGTTTCCAAACAGATTTGGAATCATGCACAGATGCATAATGTACGGAAGATGATTAGGGCCAAGCAATAATAAAAAAATAAAACCATCTTGAGATTAAAGTTGTTAAATTTCGAGAAAAAAGTCAAGATAAAATGTTGAGAATAAACTCGTTAAATTACGAGAAAAAACTTGTTAAATTTCGAGAAAAAAGTCGAGATAAAATGTTGAGAAATAAAGTCATTTAATTATAAGAAAAAAAGTCGTTAAATTACGAGAACAAATTCGTTAAATTACGAATTTGTTCTCATAATTGAACGACTTTTTTCTCGTAATTTAATGACTTTATTCTCATAATTTAATGACTTTATTCTCAACATTTTATCTTGACTTTTTTCTCGAAATTTAACTACATTTTTCACATAATTTAATGAATTTGTTCTCGTAATTTAACAACTTTTTTCTCGCAATTTAATGAATTTATTCTCAACATTTTATCTCGACTTTTTTCTTGAAATTTAATGAGATTTTTCTCGAAATTTAACAACTTTAATCTCGAGATGGTTTTATTTTTTATTATTGCTTGGCCCTAATCCTCTTCCGTAATAATGTACTGCTACAAGGTAATCTTTTTTTATACCATTAGTTTATACTTTATTTGTTTATACTTAAAATTAAATTAAAAAGTAATAGGCCCACCAGTGTCCTCGTTTTTGAAAAGAACAACAAAGTCACCCTAGGTTTTACAAATGGGGACCAACGCTTTGGTATTATAACTATACAAATTAATATGGTGAGTTAGCAAAAGCCAATATGAATTGCACTGTTCTTTCAATTGGTTTTTATGTTTTCTTCCAGGGAGATGCAGGGGAGCCAGGAGCTCCAGGAATGAAAGGAAACAGAGTAAGTGTCTGCACATCTAATGCTCAGGAATACCATTTCAAATATAGCCATATTGTGTAATACTGATACATTTAAAAAATATGAGTTGATTTTACATAATAGCAACACTGTAAAAATGTATTTTTACAGCATTATACTATATAGATGTTTCTTTTGTAGGGCCCACCTGGTGTGGCAGGTTTCCCAGGACGTCCAGGTATTCCAGTAAGTTGAGCTGAGAGACTTTTTGGAGAAAATGGATCAGAGTGAATGTCATAAATTTTAGGCAAAAACAAAACAATCTTTTTGTGTCTCTCTGCAGGGTCTTCCAGGTCTAGAAGGTGCACCTGGACCTCAAGGAATTCCAGGCTGCAATGGAACCAAGGTACGTAAATTATGTAAAGTACGTAAATATACGTAAATTGATTTTATTGGGATGAGCCACCACTCAAAATCCTCAGTGTGACTGAATAGAGGATTTATTTTGTGTTTTGCAGGGGGATCGTGGTTTTGACGGAATTCCAGGTGTTCCGGGGGTGCAGGGACCACCAGTATGAGCAGTTTCTCATGTCATATAATTCTAATATGTCAATTGTCAAATTTATATCAGTGTTTATACTGTGCCATTAGACATATTTTATTATGTGTTATAACTCATTGTATTGATTTTAATCCATTCCAACAACAAATTCCTGACTTAACAAATATCTTTCTGAATCTTCCTCAGGGTATTCCAGGTTTGAAGGGAATAAAGGTATGGAACCCATTCTAACTTAGTTCTTCATAATAAAGCAATAAGGCCATATGTTACATTGATTTGTTCTAAAGGGGGTAATTCACTGGTGACAAGAAATCGGTACTGCAGAAAGAAGGGATGTCTTTTTCCCTTTTGCCAAAAAACTTCAACACTGTTATTGCATCCCTTTGGCATTGCCCCTCTGTCGAACAGACTGTCCATCAGTGGGAATTCAAAAATGCATAAGTTCTATCTGTGGTTTTAACAAAAGCCCTGGAGCTAAAAGTCTGCTGAATGGACTTTTGCTGACAAATAAACAGGGATATCTGGATGTAGATAACACAGAGAAAGAGAATGATATATGTATACATTACGGAGGATGTTGTAAAGCTAGTTGGAAATCTTCAATCTTACACTTTAAGCACAGCATAAAGCATGACGAGTGCCTAAAGCAACCTTAATCATGGTAAAATCAATGTTAAGAAAGGCCTCGAGTGCCTAGTTGCTTTTTTAAAATGGTGGGAATCACCATATGATACTGGATAGCACTGTTCAGTAAATTGTATTTTGATAAACAATTGTGTCAAGCAGTGTTTTTGGCGTGCATCTTGAAAATATTGTAGTGAAATTTGTTTGCACTCATATTTACTCTCATAGGGAGATCCAGGTGGTGTTATTGGAGTACCCATCCCTCAAAAAGGAGACAGGGGCTTGCCAGGACAACCCGGTTCACCAGTAAGTATGTTTATTTTAATGCACCTCTTGAAAATGTGCATTAATATTCTTGCCTGGAGTATAATTTAACATGTTTCATAACTTTGTCTGATTCTCTTTTCATATTTTAGGGGCAAAAAGGAAATCCTGGACAACAAGGGCCATTCGGCCCACCTGGACCAATTGGACCTCCTGTGAGTCTAAAGTTAAAATCTCTAAAACAAATTATAGACAATTAACCAACACCTGTGAACTGGAATCTCCTGAATCACCTGAATCTCACACCATGCCATTTTGATTTGAAGGGAAGGCCTGGTGAACCTGGTCAAAAGGGAGAGCCGGTAACTTTTCTACTCGTCTGAAATCTTTTGCATAGATGATAAAGTTTGTGAAATGACCAGAAGCTGTCTTACTCGTTCTTGTTGCAGGGTGACAAGCTGACATTTCAGGGTGAGAAAGGAGATAAGGTGAGTTCTGGGAAACTATTGGCTCATAAAGCATCTGTCATGCATTAGAATGACCATTAGTGGCACTTGCAACATGTGCTTCATAGGTGATAACACAAAGCAAACACAATAATAAACTCTATTTTAACGATCTAAACGCAAAGTGTAAGGCGCACGGCGCAGGTGCACTCAGGGCGTGTCCAAATCCAAAATGGGTTGTCCCTATTCTCTTAATGAGTAATGGGCGTAACGTTCAATAAACCAATCAGAGTGTCATCTCCCATTCCCTTTAAGAGCGAGATGCGCTCGCGCCATGGCGGATTGCTATTTACATGGCGTACACGCGATGAGTCAGTTAATATATATGTGTGTGTATTGGCACGATTGTTCAATTAATTAGCCAATTTCGTTCATCATTATAAGTAGTAATAGGCTGAATTGAAAATAGGTAGCCTAATTCTAATACACGCAATGACTATTCATCATTACATTTTTATATTTATGTAGCCTACACAATAATATTCTTTTACACTGTAATCCTTTTGTTTTTAATATTTGGCATGTTTGTGTGATGCGCATCCCTGTGTGTAATAAGCAAAGTCAACGCGCACTGTGGACGCGCCCAGAGGCGCAGTTTCTACCAACGCGCTCTAACAAAAAAATATTGCGCTATTGACTTTAGACTTTAGACCAGGTTTGAGTTGGTCTATGGCGCAGTCTATTTTCAGCTCCTTAAAATAGCAATGCGCCGGCAATGCACCTGAAGACACCTCTTTTTTAGACCAGCACGCCCATGGGCGCACTAACTGGCGCAAATGCATTTACTAGTTTAAGGACGTGGCGCTGAACGGGAAAACGCGAACGACGCCGGACGCAAACTAGCAAACACACTTGCGCTGCGCCTTGCGTCACATTGCGCCGGGTGTATTATAGGGCCCTATGTGTCTTAGAAGGGTCAATTTGTGTGTTTCTTGCTATTGATCATGACTTGAAGCTGATTGACAATATAATACAAACAAGCATAAGATTCAAACTCTGTACTCAATTTGCCAGATGGCATCTTTTCTGGTTTAGTCTCAGTCATCATCATGATCGTTCCCTGTTTCTCTTTTCAGGGAGAGCGAGGTTTAACCGGTCCCCCTGGTCCACCAGGGAGACATGAAGAAGCTGGAGGCCCTGGCACAACAATTTATGTTCCTGGACCGCCGGTATGATGTCATCAAATTCCCTATGAAATGTATACATTTTTGTGTGGCTTAGGTGTCCAAATATTTCAGGGCTACAATTCTTTTATCTTAGTTACATCTAAGTTCCTTGTGCCTTACATGTTTTCTAGGGTGAAATAGGCTCTACAGGAGAGAAAGGAGAAAAAGTAAGTGGCAGCATAAAATTGTGTAACTCTATAAACAAATACAGCTGGATTGTACGGAATCAATTTTATAATTATAAATATATTATAAAATGTATTATTGTATATCTTTATATATTAAAATATATTATAATATAATGCAATTCTATAATTATATTACATAATTTGTATATATTTGACCTGTAAAACAAAGCTCAACTTTGTGATGTTGTTTGAATATTTGAATTAATGGGTTTTTCTAAAAGTTTTAAGGAATAGTAATACATTTTCATTTTGACTTTGCCTCTGCAACAAGGGTTTTTGTGCACCACATTATGCTGGAGTCAAAGGTGAACCAGGACCACCAGGACCAACAGTAAGTGACCCGTACAAGAACGCAATTAAATGTTTACTTACATAATACATTGATCATAAATCACTCAGCTTTATCAGCAAGGACAACATTAGACCACTAGCAAAAATGTGTAATTTTTTAAATATTGTTTTATATTTAATACTTTTTTTAAATTATAAATTAATTATATTATCAGCATTACAAGTTGAGTAAAAATATATTTTGATAATGTCAAATTTATTTTGTTTGATAATCAGTCTTGAATCATTGTATTAATTTATAGTGTGAAGTTAAAAAAAATAATAATAAAAAAATAAGTTACAGGCTTTGAATCAAAGACTTTTAATGCAGTCTTGTTTTGTATTAATAATGATTGTTGATCTACTATTTTATCATATGATAGTGTTTTATATACTATGTGAAATCTGAGATTCACTTTATGTGTTCAAGGGGAAACCAGGCAAAGATGGACAGAGTGGAGAAAAGGTATGGTGATCTTGGATAGTGACGCGGTTATCTGTTGCAAGCTGTTAATTTAGATTTGATAATGGTTAATTGTACTCTCTCATTTCAAATATTTTAATCACACTGAATTATTATTATTATTTTTTTAAACCCTTTGTTTGTGATAGGGGGAAAGGGGCTTGTCTGGTCCTCCTGGGTTTAATGGCTTGAAGGTAAGGGCCATGCTGTAACTCTAGACATAAAATGCATTATACATTTTATTTTATTTTTATTTTAATTATGACTTTGGTTCATGTTAGGGTGACAAAGGAGAAAGAGGACCACCAGGATATGTAAGTGGTTATCTAACTACTAAAAACTCAGATAACGATTAATAAAGCCACATGCTATTTCCACACTTGATTCACTTAGAACAATGTTATGGACTGGTAGTTACAAATGATAGTAATTATCTTACAGGGTTTTGGTCCTCCTGGCCCTCCTGGTCCTCCTGGCCCCCGCGGAGCAGAAGGAGAGACAGGTGATGTCTGCATAATGTATTGTCCTTATGCGGGTGTCCTGTCAAATTTCACAGTCTCTTTATCTATTCATCTGTTTTCTTCATTCATCAGGTTATCCAGGAGAGCGTGGAAATCCTGGTCCCCCAGGTGAGAGAAGCACATTTTGATAAAGGGTGCTTTCACACCTGCCTCATTTAGTTCGGTTTAATCGTACTAGAGTTCGTTTTCCCCTTTGGTGCTGTTCGTTTCGACAGGTTTAAAAGCAGCAATCCCACTGGTGCGCACCAAAAGCGGACCAAACAAGTGTAGCGAGACCTCCTCGAAGAAGTGGTCTTGGTACGCTTTCAAACGAACTCTGGAGCGGTTCGCTTGAGATGTGAAAGCAATCCGACCCAGTTAATGGACCAATGAACCAAATGATATCATAATTCATAACGGGAAATGTGATACAGTATAAAAAGCGGTAGTGTCTGATTCTGTGAATGAGCACATTATTTACCATAGTTGAAAACCTCCTCATCTTAAATGTTGTGTAATTGCACTTCTCCGTGCGAGAATGCTGTCCTGACGAAGCCTTTTTCCTGCCCTGCTTCATTACAACATTCACATATGGTCTCGACACACTGACACAGCCTACTAGACAACACTGGGGCGTCCAGAGAGAGCGCGTGCGTTTGTATTTGCCGCAGCATTAATATGAATGTAGTATATAATTTAACAGTGGGAATGGTGGCTACATTAATATAGTGTTTGCGTGTTTCTCGACATTTACAAATAATACAATAAGCTCATGGAACGAACTTGTCAATCATTATGGATGACGCTGAGAAAACTCTGACCAATAAGAGGACAGTTGTACTTGCATGTGACTTCCATAAAAGCATTTTGGTATGCTTTAAAATGTTCCTGTGTGAAAGCAAACCGAACCAAGAAGAAAATGCAACATTGTAACAAATTTAGTCCCTGTTTCGGAACAAAACAAACAATCCATAGGTGTGAAAACACCCAAAGTGTTTGGTAGAATTAAGTCAGCATAATTTAGTACAATAGTTCACAGTAATGATGATCCTTTCCTTTATGTCCATGGTTGACCACAGGCGGAGATAGGGAGGGTCCTCCTGGACCTCGTGGCTTACCGGGAGAGATTGGCCAGAAGGGAGATAAAGGAGCTGATGGAGTGTCTCTTAAAGGTTCACAAGGAGCTGATGGACAACCCGGCCCACCCGGCCAACCAGGGCCGATCAGTAAGAACATCTTAAACACAAATAACTGTTTTTGTTATGCTGTGATGATAAACATAACTCAACAAGCTCATGGAAATACAAACCAGTTTCCAAAAAAAGTTGGGACACCATACAAATTGTGAATAAAAACAGAATGCAATGATGTGGAAGTTTCAAATTTCAGTATTTTATTCAGACATATCAAATGTTTAAACTGAGAAAATGTATCATTTCAAGGGAAAAAATAAGTTGATTTTAAATTTCATGGCATCAACATATCTCAAAAAAGTTGGGACAAGGCCATGTTTACCACTATGTGGCATCCCCTCTTCTTTTTATAACAGTCTGCAAACGTCTGGGGACTGAGGAGACAAGTTGCTCAAGTTTAGGAATAGGAATGTTGTCCCATTCTTGTCTAATACAGCCTTCTAGTTGCTCAACTGTCTTAGGTCTTCTTTGTCGCATCTTCCTCTTTATGATGCGGCAAATGTTTTCTATGGGTGAAAGATCTGGACTGCAGACTGGCCATTTCAGTACCCGGATCCTTCTTCTACGCAGCCATGATGTTGTAATTGATGCATTATGTGGTCTGGCATTGTCATGTTGGAAAATGCAAGGTCTTCCCTGAAACAGATGACGTCTGGATGGGAGCATATGTTGTTCTAGAACTTGGATATACCTTTCAACATTGATGGTGCCTTTCCAGATGTGTAAGCTGCCCATGCCACACGCACTCATGCAACCCCATACCATCAGAGATGCAGGCTTCTGAACTGAGCGCTGATAACAACTTTGGTTGTCCTTGTCCTCTTTAGTCCGGATGACACAGCGTCCCAGTTTTCCAAAAAGAACTTCAAATTTTGATTCGTCTGACCTGACCACAGAACAGTTTTCCACTTTGCCACAGTCCATTTTAAATGAGCCTTGGCCCAGAGAAAACGCCTGCGCTTCTAGATCATGTTTAGATATGGCTTCTTTTTTGACCTATAGAGTTTTAGCCGGCAACGGCGAATGGCACGGTGGATTGTGTTCACCGACAATGTTTTCTGGAAGTATTCCTGAGCCCATGTTGTGATTTCCATTACAGTAGCATTCCTGTATGTGATGCAGTGCCATCTAAGGGCCCGAAGATCACGGGCATCCAGTATGGTTTTCCGGCCTTGACCCTTACGCACAGAGATTGTTCCAGATTCTCTGAATCTTTGGATGATATTATGCACTGTAGATGATGATAACTTCAAACTCTTTGCAATTTTTCTCTGAGAAACTCCTTTCTGATATTGCTCCACTATTTTTCGCCACAGCATTGGGGGGATTGGTGATCCTCTGCCCATCTTGACTTCTGAGAGACACTGCCACTCTGAGAGGCTCTTTTTATACCCAATCATGTTGCCAATTGACCTAATAAGTTGCAAATTGGTCCTCCAGCTTGTTCCTTAACCCTTTGACGCACAACATGGGTCAAAAATGACCCGGCTGAGTTTTTATTTTCTATATCTTTGCAAGAAATTAATTTCATCATTCAGTATTCCAGGTATTCCTCAATTAACTTGTTTTTGATCATCACAAATCCTCATTTTAATTTTTTCTTTCTTACTTTTTTAATAAAAATAATTTTTGTATCACTACCCTTCTAATGCGCAACATGGGTCAAAAATTACCCGTATTCATTTCCTATGTAATTTTAATAACGGTTGAGTGTTTCTTTGCTGAATCTTTAAAAGAAATGTATTTTGTCATTCATTTATTCCAGGTATTCCTTAAATATCTTGTTTTAGATTGTCAAAAATCATTATGTTCATTTTTTCTTTCTTACTTTATAAACAAACACCGTTTTTGTTTGTCTACATCAATTTTACACACATGGGTCAAAAATGACCCGTATTCATTTCCTATGGTATTTCAATCATTACTGAGTGTTTCTTCGCTGAATCTTTGAAAGAAATGTATTTTATCATTTATTTATTCCAGGTATTCCTTAAATATCTTGTTTTTGATTTTCTACAAATAATTGTGTTTATTTTTTCTTTCTTACTTTATAAACAAACACAGATTCTACATCAATTTTACACACATGGGTCAAAAATGACCCATATAGAAATCTTTAATATTTGCACATTTTTGCAAGTACGAACATATTTACTGCAGACAACTGTTCATCTGCCACACATTTCACATCTTAACAAGGCTACTTTTGTATATTTGATGGATGTAAGTCTTATTATATTTAATATATTAGGCTATATATTTCATAATTTTACATTTTTTGTCATAAATCAATGCAATTGGTCACCCTTTAAGTCTGTCAGTGTTCCTGAAAAGTAACAGTTTTGGACATATACAACATGGGTCTAAAGTGACCTGAATGAGTTATTTTCTATATCGCATATATTACAATAAATTAATTTCATCATTCATTATTCCATCAATTACTCAATAACCAAATCCTTATTTTAATTTTTCCTTTCTTTTTGAATGAATTGTTTTGAATGTGTGTGTCATTACCATTCTAAAGGCCAATGTATACTTCACTTTTTATGTGTACGTGAGGGTCAGCATACAGATTTTTGTAACTTTTATAATTTCCGCTGGATTTCTGTAACTGTGTATGTGCAACCTGCACATACACATTTAAATTGCGTTTGTGCGCAAAGTATACTTTCAGCTTTTTTTACAGTGATGTCATCATCCACCTCAGTTCTGTTGAGGACCAGCCGCTAACACTCTAGATAAAGAAAATCAAAAGCACTGTTGATCGATACACTTATTATATATTTTCACTGTTGGACAGAAACGTACTCGGTTACTAACGTAACCTCGGTTCCCTGAGATACGGAACGAGTACTGCGTATGGGGAAAGGTCTCCTTTTTCCCCGTTACTGAAGCCTTTTTCAATAACGCAGTGTAACTGCATCGTCATTGGTTCACTCATAGACAAGTTGTTGAACCAATGACGGCACGGCATAGCTGCGCGACCTATGGTGACAGAGCGCGCGAATATTCCCGCCGAAATGGGCGGGGTTTAGGGCTATATAAGCGGGCGTTTCGCCATAGGATTTCAGGTCATTCGACTGAAGCGACGACACTGAAGCCGCAGCCTCGTAGCACAGCATGTAACGCAGTACTTGTTCCGTATCTCAGGGAACCGAGGTTACGTTAGTAACCGAGTACGTTCCCTTTCGATACTTCACTCGTACTGCGTATGGGGAACGAATTCAACCGCGCCGTGCCACGGCAGGGAACGACTGGACTTGTCTTGGGCACCGTGAGGGAACCAGAGGACAAGTGAGAAGGCCGGAGCCGTCGAACCCTCGTTACACTACAAAAAGGGAGTTAACTCCCAGAGTGGCATGAAGCGGAGCTCGATAGAGGCCGCTGGATCATACCGTGAGGACCCGAGCTTGTAAGGTCGGGACGTCCAAATGATAAAATCTGACAAAAGTGGACGGCGAGGACCAGCCGGCCGCCTCACAGATGTCTTTAATCAAAACTCCACTAGACCAGGCCCAAGAGGAAGCCATTCCTCTAGTAGAGTGAGCTCTAACTCCTATGGGGCAGTCGAGGCCCATAGAGGAGTAACAAAGAGCAATAGCGTCGACTATCCAACGCGAAAGACGTTGCTTTGAGACCGAAGACCCCTTGGTGCGGCCACCAAAGCAGATAAAGAGCTGATCAGATTGCCGAAAAGGCTGTGATCGATCAACGTAGGTCCTTAATGCCCTGACAGGGCAGAGTAGTTCCAACTCTCGCTCGTCCGACGAGGGAGGAAGCGCTGAGAGGGAAATAACCTGTGCTCTGAATGGAGTCGAGAGCACCTTAGGGACGTAGCCATGCCTAGGTTTCAAAACGACTTTGGAGTCGTTGGGCCCGAACTCAAGGCATGCAGGGCTCACGGAGAGGGCCTGCAAGTCACCAACTCGCTTAACCGATGCTAGTGCAAGTAGCAGAGCGGTTTTGAGTGTCAGGGGCCTGAGGTCAGCTGAACGCAGTGGCTCAAAGGGAGGCCCTTTAAGAGCTTTGAGGACCAAAGAGAGGTCCCAGGTGGGAACAGTGAGAGGACAAGGAGGATTTAATCGCCTAGAACCTCTCAAGAAACGCACCACGAGGTTGTTTCGTCCCACTGACTGGCCAGCGATAGGAGCGTGAAACGCTGCAATGAATCTGGGTGCGACCCAGATTCAAACGCTCCTGGAGAAAAGACAGTATCGGAGATACGTCACACTCCACTGGGTCTATGTTGCGTGTAGAACACCAGTCAACAAAGACCGACCATTTCTGGGCGTAGAGGCGTCTCGTGGATGGAGCTTTTGCCTGAGAAATGGTATTCAGCACGTCCCCGGGGAGGTTAGCAGGCTCCCATCGAGGGACCAGAGGTGCAGAGCCCAGAGTTCTGGCTGGGGATGCCAAATCGTCCTGTTCGCCTGAGAGAGGAGGTCCCGTCTCAGGGGGATCGGCCACGGAGCTTTTGTGGAAAGCCTGAACAGCTCTGAGGACCAAACTTGGCTCCTCCAGAGCGGGGCCACCAGGAGGACTCTGTGCTTGTCTTCCCTGATTCGTCTGATGACCTGTGGGATCAGAGCGATCGGGGGAAAAGCGTAAAGGAGGGTGCTGGGCCAGACATGGGCCAGCGCATCTTCCTCCTTTGAGAAATAAATTGGGCAGTGAGAGTTGCCTTCTGAAGCAAAGAGGTCTACCTCTGCCTTTCCGAAGAACTCCCAGATCATGAGAACCGTCTGGGGGTGGAGCATCCACTCGTCTGGGGGGACATTGCTCCGAGATAGCATGTCTGCTCCCAAGTTTGTTCTCCCGGGTATGTGAGTCGCCCTGAGCGACTGAAACCTCGGTGATGCCCATTCCAGAAGACGCTTCGCCACAGCGCATAAGCGGCTGGACGAAAGACCGCCCTGGTGATTTATGTATGACACCACTGTCATGCTGTCCGACTGGACTAAGACGTGGCGCCCTGTCAGGTGTGCCTGGAACGCATGAAGGGCTCGAATCACTGCCAACATCTCGAGGCAGTTGATGTGCAGATGGCATTCCTCGTGAGACCACGAGCCGAAGGCCGGTCTGCCCTCGCAAAGAGCGCCCCAACCTGTGTTGGACGCATCCGTTGAGAGCACCGTCCTTCTGGACACTGCCTGTAGGGGTACCCCTTGGCTGAACCATACAGGGTTCATCCAGGGTTTCAGAGCTGCCAAACAGGCCTGATTGACCCTGAGACGCAGGCGGCCGTGCCGCCAGGCGTGAGGAGGGACCCGAAACTTCAACCAGTACTGCAGAGGCCGCATCCGAAGAAGGCCGAGCTGCAGCACCGGGGAGGCGGAAGCCATCAGCCCTAGCATCCTCTGGAAAAACTTCAGAGGGAAATAGGCTCTGTTCCTGACCGATGCCACGAGCTGCTGAATGGCCAGAGCGCGCTCTGGAGATACTACAGCCGTCATACGGACTGAGTCAAAAACTGCACCCAGGAACGTTATACGCTGGCTGGGGAGCAGTGAGCTCTTGGCAAAGTTGACCCTGAGACCCAGGCACTCCAAGTGGCTGAGTAACACGGATCTGTGATGCTCCAGCTCGGCTCGTGACTGGGCTAGGATGAGCCAGTCGTCGAGGTAATTGAGAACCCGGATTCCCATCTGTCTCAGTGGGGAAAGCGCCGCGTTCATGCACTTGGTAAAAGTGCGAGGAGCTAGGGACAGTCCGAATGGAAGGACCGTATATTGGTAAGCCACACCCTCGAACGCAAATCTCAAGAATCGCCTGTGATGGGGGGCTATCTGGATGTGAAAATATGCATCTTTCAGGTCCAGCGAGCAGAACCAGTCCCCGGGGCAAACCTGCGCGAGGATCTGCTTCAGCGTTAGCATCTTGAACTTCCGTCTCATGAGGGAGAGGTTCAAGAGCCTGTGATCTAAGATGGGTCTGAGACCGCCATCTTTTTTGGGAACTAGAAAATAACGGCTGTAGAACCCCGAATTGCTCTCTGAGGGGGAGACTATTTCTATAGCTCCTTTCCTCAGAAGAGACGTGACTTCGGCTCGGAGGACATGAACATCGTCCGTGTTGACTGAAGTCTGAAGCACCCCGCTGAAGCGCAGGGGCCTTCGGCGAACTGAAGCGAGTAGCCTCGACTTATGGTTCCCAGAACCCAGCTTGACACTCCGGGGATGGCCCGCCAGGCCTCGGCCCGCGTGACAAGGGGCTGAATGGTATCGGGTGACGGGCCGCCAATCGGGGGCCCGTGCACCGGAGAGAGTGGAAGAGGAACTTCGCTCTTTCTTAGAGAAGGTAGAATATTAATAGTGTTCGCCATAAGAATAGCGTTTTGCATGGACGCAGCACTGGGCCCAGTTAGTACAACACTGAACATATCTCCCATGCCTGGAGCTGAACGAGGCGGAGGGGGGTGGAACGAAAGAGCTTTTGGGGTGGTCCGGCCGTGGCGAGACTTTGCCCCATCCTCTTCCTTCCTGAAATATCAGGAGGGCTTAGGAGGCGTCGGGTCCAGCGTAATCTTAGGCCGGGGTCCCTGACATTGCCTCGGGAAGGAGGAGCGCTTACGATGGCGCTGTTCCTTGGGTGGTGCTGCCTGAGAGGTAGAGGGGGCAGTTTTGTTCTGCTGAGCCGGCGCAGACTTGGGGCGGCTGGAAGCAGACGTGGAGCTAGGGCGTTTAGGCAGGAAGTGTCGCGTAGTCTGAGACGACTTTTGTGCTGCAGTAAAACGCTCCGAAAAGCCCTCTACTGCTGGCCCGAAGAGACCAGAAGGAGAGACCGGGGCATCCAAAAAGGCCGTCTTGTCCATCTCCTTAATCTCGGTCAGGTTGAGCCACAAATGGCGCTCAAGCATGACCAGGCTGGCCATGGATCGTCCAATGGCCTGAGCTGTGGCCTTTGTGGCACGCAGGGCTAAGTCAGTGCTGCTGCTCCGTGATGGCTCCTCTGGCGGAGCCCATTCGAGGTCCAAAACCTCTACTGCTTTCGAAAGGATGCGGAAGAGCTCGGCATCCATACCCGGCTTGCAGTCAATGGGCTCCAGCGAGGGAAGGCGGGCGGGGTCAGAATCACCGGCCCAACCTTCGGATTCAGAGGCCGCGAGAGACATGACGTCATCAAGCGGCTCGTCCTCAGAACCGCCAAAAGAGATGAGGTCGCTCGCATCTGCCGAGGGATGCAGCTCAGGGCGGGAGAACAGGACGGGGGACTGCTCTCTCGGGGGAGAGGGTGAGGCACGCAGGGAAGCCGGCGTGACGTCATCCAACTCCGTGCGCTGGGCCGCTCTACCCCGCCGTCTCTTCCTAGCTGGCTCGCGGGAGGAAGAAGACGGGAGGGCGCGAGCGGCGAGATCACCTTCACTGAAGAAGGCGATCCGCGAGCGCAGAGAGGCGAGACTCATGTTCTCACAGTGAGAACACGAGGTCCCGGTGAGCGCGGCCTCTGCATGGGGTCTGCCCAGGCAGCTGACGCACTCACCGTGACCGTCGTCGTCATGCAGAGGGGCTCTGCATGTGCCACACGAGTGGCGCGGCATTTGTAACAACGCCGCCGCCGTGAAAACGGTGTTTGAGGGGCTCTTTTATAGCGGCGAGGGCCGCTAGAGCAGTGAAAACCGCTGTTGGAAAGCTCTTTTAGATCGGCAATAAACCGTGGGAAAATCGCTCTTTTAGGCGCGCCGGATGGCGGCAGGAGACGGGCTGGCAGGCGGCCGGAAGCGGGAAGCGGGCGGGAAGCAGCGCGCTTCTTCCTCGGTGAGCTCAGCAGTCCGCTGCGGGAGCCTCTTCGACGGCGGCGAGAGCTTCTTTCCAGGCGAGCTTCTTCCAGGCGGCGAAGGCTTCAGCCGGAGATCAGCGAGGAGCGATGTGAAGTCGTCGCTGAAGGAGAGAGAACTGAAATCCTATGGCGAAACGCCCGCTTATATAGCCCTAAACCCCGCCCATTTCGGCGGGAATATTCGCGCGCTCTGTCGCCATAGGTCGCGCAGCTATGCCGCGCCGTCATTGGTTCAACAACTTGTCTATGAGTGAACCAATGATGATGCAGTTACACTGCGTTATTGAAAAAGGCTTCAGTAACGGGGAAAAAGGAGACCTTTCCCCATACGCAAATACATACAAACATACAAATTATGAAATATAATATATAGCCTATTATATGAAATATAATATGACTTTCATCCATCAAATATACAAAAGCAGCCATGTTGAGAGGCGAAATGTGTGGCGGATGAACAGTTGTCTGCAGTAAATATGTTCCTACTTGCAAAAATTTGCAAAGGTTTCTATATGGGTCATTTTTGACCCATGTGTGTAAAATTGATGTAGAAATACAAAACCTGTGTTTGTTTATGAAAAAAAGAAAGAAAAAATAAACACAATGATTTGTTAAAATCAAAAACAAGATATTTAAGGAATACCTGGAATAAATGAATGATAAAATACATTTCTTTTAAAGATTCAGCAAAGAAACACTCAACCGTTATTGAAATTACATAGGAAATGAATACGGGTCATTTTTGACCCATGTTGCGCATTAGAAGGGGTTTTCATAGCTTGTGCATCAAAGGGTTAAAATGAGCCAATATTTGGCATGACATTTCAAAATGTCTCACTTTCAACATTTGATATGTTATCTATATTCTATTGTGAATAAAATATAAGTTTATGAGATTTGTAAATTATTGCATTCCTTTTTTATTCACAATTTGTACAGTGTCCCAACTTTTTTGGAATCGGGTTTGTAATGGAGTGATCAATGTCATTTCTAGAAAGAGGCTGACAGTGATGAGACACAGTGTGAAAAGATGTGTGTGGTTCCTTTGATTGATCCAAAATGTCATTGGCATTAATCTTGTTTATTTTAGATGAAGACTGTAATATTGAAAGAGGACCTCCAGGCCCTCCGGGACCTCCAGGATTGCAAGGAGAGGTGGGACAGAAAGGTGAGGAAGTAATTCAGTCATTTATTTGTTCACTATAGTTTTGGTTTCCTCAAAATCGGTTCTGAGTTGTTCTGCTCTTTCAGGTGATCAAGGCGAAACATGCACACAGTGCACTGGTTTAGGGCCCCCGGGTTTGCCTGGTCCTCAGGGGCCAAAGGGACAGCAAGGTGAGAAGCAATGAGCAAGGCCTTGTTTTGATATTTTTGGACTTTCTAAGATTATGCATCATGCTGGATGTTTTCATTTTAGGTTTTCCTGGACAAGCTGGGAGTAAAGGAGAGAAGGGTGTGCCAGGACCTTCTGGACCTGCTGGAAATCCTGTATGTACATTTTCTTTCGTAATTTAACATTTCTTACTTAGTATGTCAAAGTCCATTTTTGTGGCACCAAAAAAAAAATGATTGGATACAAATTCATTGGTAGTGCACTGTGCCCACTTTAAATGTGGATGTAAACACATTAAATCCTGTCAGAACAAATCTAACCTTTCTTCTTGCATTTCCTTGGACTTTAGGGTCAAGATGGCTCTCCGGGTTTAATTGGTGACCCTGGTGCTCAGGGTGAGCCTGGTGATGTCTTTGTGGCTCCAGGGTATAAAGGAGATAAGGGTTTACCTGGTGCTACTGGAGACAGAGGATTCCCAGGTATTGATGGGCTACCAGGAAAAGATGGCCGACCAGGGCAACCTGGAGCCAAGGGAGAACCTGTGAGTACAAAGATCTGACCAAAAAGACTTAAATAGCTGAATTCACTTTTGCATCTAATTCACAGTGTGTCCCGATGTCTATTCTGCAATGTTTTCTTAACCATGGAATATCAGATATTTTGATTAATAAATCTTGTTTCTATGATTAGGCTAGAGTTGGTATTAAGGGTGATCGTGGCCTGGATGGAGATCGTGGTATCATCGGCCCCCCAGGTGAAAGAGGTCCCCCAGGTTTCCCAGGCATAGGACGGCCAGGTGAACCTGGTGAAAAAGGCTTTGCAGGGTTGCCTGGTGCACCAGGGAGGCCAGGATTACCAGGTCATTGGTTTAGAGTAATACATTTGCTTATCCACTGGTTGTCAATGCTATACTCTTTAAAATAACCACAATCCCACATATCATTATAGGAAGTAAAGGCGATGCTGGTAAAATATTAAGTCTTCCTGGACCTCAGGGTGCCCCAGGGCCTCGTGGAGAGACTGGCAGACCTGGTCTTCAAGGTAAAATCAGGTTATGCTAATGTATCATACTGCTTGAAAACTGTATTCAGTGGTGTGATGTCGATCTGTGTGTGTTGACGACTTTTTTCACATTGTCACTCAGGTGATAGAGGACTTCCAGGTGAACGTGGAGTTCAAGGATTTCCAGGAAACAAAGGCGAACCTGGACTGCCAGGAATTGGACTCCCTGGGCCTCCAGGGCCAAAAGGTAAACTGCAGGTGCCAGACTATAACAGTCAAATTATGTTTAAATGTGAAATGCTCTAAAGTACTGCACCTTTAACTATTAAATTCTAAATTTGTTCATTGTTCATACAGCTACAGTGGAAAATATACTGTTTCCAATACAGATTTAGGTTGCACGTAATTACATAATTTATGATCAAGATCACTATACTCTTCAAAAAACAAAAAAAACAAAAAAACATTTTAGTCCCAATTACTTTTGCATCAATGGGTGTCAAATTATGTTTCATGTATCTAATTTGTAATGTTTTTCTAACTATCCATTTTTCTCTCTGCTAGGATACTCTGGGATTCCAGGTCCCAGTGGAATTCCAGGAGAGCCTGGTCAACCAGGTCAGGATGGCTTGCCTGGTCGTGCAGGGACACCTGGGCAAAAAGTATGATGGTGGATGCCATTTAGATTTTGATGTACTGTATAATGTTTTTATAGAAATGGGTGAGAAATTGTCACTTTTTCATTGACTTTGAGCTGTATTATATACAGGGTGAACCTGGCAGGGGTCTTCCTGGTCCTAAGGGTGCTATAGGTCAGCCAGGACTCCCAGGATTTCCAGGGGAAAAGGGTAATCCTGGAATGACAGGGGTTCCTGGAACTGATGGGCGTACTGGGCCACCTGGACCTCAAGGAATCAAAGGTACAGTCATAATACCTTTGAATAGATTATTTGTTAGATGTTCAAAATGTACTTAGAAGTACACTTACTTGTACGATATGATAGCTTTGTTTCTCTGTCTCACACACTCCCTGAGACGGCAAGCGTAGCCTATTCCTTATAATTTGTTCAGATTCAGATTATATGCATAGTAAATGTTGTTTTAACAGTTTTCAAACATTGAGTACTTTATTTTAACTTCTCTTATTTCACGTCATCTTATTTGAGGTTGTGGGTGATTGTTCTGACATAACTGTACTCAAAGTTCCTCTGGATATTAAAAAAATCCATTCATTTTATTTAACATTTGTGTTATTGTTTTGAATTGGAAGATGTTTAATTGAAATGAATTAAATGAATTATTTTATGAGCTATACAAGGCATATTTGTTCAATAAAAACTTCATACATTACATTTAAAATGTTCTTCGCAGTTGTCGTTTAATTTCACCGACTTCCGGTTAAAGCCCTGCCCACTTCCGGATTTATCCAAATACAGATACAAATTATTTTGAAATTGTTACAGATAGAGTTCTCTGAGAGGGAATGAGCCACTGCACCACATTGCCATACTTCAGGCATGCCTGTGCATCTTCCTTTAGACAATTTGAAGTTGATGACGTTTAATGCAGGCGCACCCAGTGACATCATATGACTGCCGTGGCCAATAGTGCTTCAGACACTGGTTTCGGTGAAGCATCCCTATATCGTTCAATGCATTAGGCAAAGATGTGAAATCCAAATCCAAAGATGTGAAAGTACCTTTAGGTTGACTGTGGAGTGGAAATCTATGTACAATACATGATCCATGCCAAACACTTTCCTCAGGTTCCTGGCTGACTCCTGGCTGTTAGTGTTTTCTAACTGGCCAGGTATGCAGAGTGTCTTGCAGAGATTGTGGGGTCTTGAAAAGCAGGCAGAACAGTATATTTGTCTTAAGGATTTGTTTGTGAGGTAGGATTCAACCAAAGAGGTGCAGTTCCTATAATGCTGAGTTCAGACAGGAGGTCTACTGATGTGCTGTGATAAAGAAGGTGTCAGACAGTGAATGCACAAACAGGACATGCAATTTGAGAAATTAGAGATTCACCTGAAAATGTGTTTTTTTCCTCAAACAGTAAGAGAGAGAATGGTCTGAGATCTGTGTTGGAGAGAGGGTTTGCAGGAAATTGAAGAAGATGGGTTCAAGGGTGTAATAACTTTAAATTCATTTGGAATTTTGCAGGTAACCTTGGACCACCTGGAGTTCATGGTCCAGTGGGGCCGCCAGGTCCTCCAGGACTTGGAGAACCTGGACCACCTGGACCAATGGGACCACCTGGAGGCCCTGGACCCCTTGGTGAGTTTTTCACTCAAGTAACACCCACACAGGTGTATAGTATATGCACAAACATGCCTAGATGTTCGCAGTCTTACATTGTTTGTAACAAGCCTTGATGATATCACAGGTCAGATTGGTATAAAGGGTGAGAAAGGTTATCAAGGTCTACCTGGTCTGGACATGCCTGGACCTCCAGGAGACAGGGGTAGCCCTGGTGTCCCAGGTCTACCAGGACCTAAGGGTTTTTCTGGTCAACCAGGACTTCCTGGAAAAGATGGCTTCCCTGGTGAACGTGGTAAGTGCTTTTTGATACCCTGGCATTATATGGCATATCTGGCACTTACTTGTTTACCTTAAGCTGATTCATATTTGGATGGGGTTTTTCAGGTCCAAAAGGAGAAATTGGAATCATGGGAATGACAGGACCCCCTGGATTTCCAGGTTCCATTGGAAACCCTGGAGAACCTGGACAAAGAGGTACTAAATCATATTTAAGGCAATTCTTTTTATTTGGACTAAATAACATACCTTTATCTTATTCTGAGAGGGGCATTAGCTAAATCTTCATGATGATGTTCTGTCTCTTTCAGGTGACCCTGGTTTGATTGGGGTCAGGGGAGAGTTTGGTGATCCAGGTCCCAAGGGTGAGAGAGGAGAGCAAGGTCTACAGGGGCCACCTGGTAACATGAGTGATGTGGATATGGGGCACTTGAAAGGAGACAAAGGAGACATCGGAGACAGAGGTACTGAGAGCGGAAGGTGTTTGCCATGGAGGTTTCAAGACCAAAACTAATGACAGTTTTTTGTTGCAACCGGACAAACAAAATGTTTTTAAAACAAAATATATTGTCAGACATTTTTTCTGTTTTTAAGATAAATGGATGCAATAAACTAACAAGAATCATTGCTAAAATTCTAAGGAAAAACACATTTCTGGATTGGTTGCTTCCAAAAAGAGCAACCATGGAAGATTTAGCTGATTTTATATATGTTGAAAATCAGTGAACTGTAAACTCAGTAGACATGTCTATCAGGTGATCCTGGTCCTGCTGGATCACCGGGGTTCCCTGGAACACCTGGAGACCCTGGAATGCCAGGAAAAGATGGAATGCCAGGATCACCCGGACAGCCAGGTTAGTCCCTAAAGCAAAAACCTAATGTCAGTTTAAAATTATGATAGATGTTAAGGACTATGATTCAATAATGTTTTTATGAGAATATTATTTGATTACTGTGGCTACATTGTAGGTGATAAAGGAGACCCTGGAATCCCTGGGGAGCCAGGACGTATTGGAGACCCTGGAGACAAAGGTCCAAGAGGAGACATGGGATACCCAGGTACATTTAGTAGTACTCTTCTATATGTGGATTAATAACAAATAAAGAAATAATAATGAATAAATAAAGGAAAGAAGTGCTAGTTCTTTGAAATGTATTTGTGGTCATCTTTATAAGTATGTTCAAAAACTTTTTTTAATTCCAAAGTAAAGGATAAATGCAAATATTATTAATTAAGAGTTACACCACAACAAGACATTTGCTCATCATAGAAGAGATATATTCATTTTTGTGTATTTTCATGTGCATTTTATATATTTTTTAAATATATGAATTAGGGCTGTCATATAACGGGTTAATTTCTGCAATTAATGTTTTCTGTATTCATGGCTATAATTACTCATTTCATCCCTGAAAATTGAGGAAAAGAACACATTTAATAGAGATTTCAGTAGTCTTGGTATTCGGTGATACTGGCCTTCATTCAGAGTACTTAGTAAATAGATGCCATCAAACAAATAATTAAAATATATAGTCTTTATGTTGTTTCTACATTAATTTAGAAATTCTATGTGAAATTATGTATTACAATATAAAAAAGATAGGAGTAATGTTAGGTGTGATCAATGGTTAATTACAGAAAAATGTGCAATTAATTAGTCTTGTTTAAAATGGATTGACAGCATTAAAATCAATAGGAGAAAAATGAGCATCACATAGTTGACAATTGTATGACTTTTCATACAGGTAGATAATATGCCATTACATATTAAAAAGGTTCTTAGTCTTTATCTACAGGCAGGTGTTGAACCATGGCTGTTCCACTTTCTGGGCTACAGTGTAAGGTTAATGTGAATAACTCTGGTACTGTTGTTTGTGACATTTGACTGCTTTTAAATGAGCATTTTGTGGTTCTTTAGGTTCAATGGGGCCAAAAGGTGTTAAAGGTGTTGGTGGGTCACCGGGTCACCCTGGGTTTAAGGGTCTTGATGGCCCCAAAGGAGAGAAAGGAGATCCTGGTGCAGCAGGAATAGGAATCCCTGGTCCCCCTGGAGCGAAGGTTTGTGTTGTTGTATGAGACTCATACTATGAGTATAAATAAGAGTACATTAGCACATTATAAATGCTAATGAATATCTTCCTCTGACTCATCTCATACTTACAGGGAAATGTAGGCGCCCCTGGTTTCCCTGGTGAACCTGGACCGAAGGGAGAGAAGGGAATAATGGGTATCCCAGGAACTCCTGGAACTCAAGGACTTAAAGGAGACACAGGATTTATTGGTTACCCAGGCAAGATCATTACAATGATCATTGCACATTACACTTAAATGTACTACTTATTAGCAGGTGTTACTAACACATTTGGACAATAATACAATAAAATGTGTTTTTCATTCCTGAGCAGGCAGTCCAGGGAAGCCAGGTGAGAAAGGTGTCAGTGGTTTGCCAGGGTCCCCAGGAGATCCTGGGCTATCAGGACGTCCAGGTAAGTCACCTGAGATTCGTTTAAAGGATTAGTCCACTTTTAAATAAACTTTTCCTGATAATTTACTCACCCCCATGTCATCCAAGATGTCCATGTCTTTCTTTTTTCAGTCGAAAAGAAATTAAAGTTTTTGATGAAAACATTCCAGGATTTTTCTCCTTATAGTAGACTTCAATGGGCACCAAACAGTTGAAGGTCAAAATTAGTTTCACTGTAGCTTCAAATTGTTCAACACGATCCCAGATGAGAAATAAGGGTCTTATCTAGTAAAACCATCGCTCAGAAAATGAAAGCTACAGTGAAACTAATTTTGACCTTCAACTGTTTGGTGCCCATTGAAGTCTACTATAAGGAGAAAAATCCTGGAATGTTTTCATCAAAAACTGTAATTTCTTTTCGACTGAAGAAAGAAAGACATGGACATCTTGGATGACATGGGGGTGAGTAAATTATCAGGAAAAGTTTATTTAAAAGTGGACTAATCCTTTAAGACACCCATTTAATGTTACCAGACACATTAAAAAAGTTTCTGTCCAAAATAGAACTCTTCTGAGAAAGACAAAATAAGTGTGCATAAAGTTACTTTACAGCAAGCTTCAAATCCGCCACATACATTTGGTTGTGAAAATCCTAATGAGATTTTATTTATTTATTTTTTGATTAGGTGAGCCTGGTCTGCAGGGTCCTCCAGGTCCACATGGTGACAAAGGTGAAGCAGGGGTAGATGGCATTCCTGGATTCACTGGAGAGAGAGGAGAACCTGGTGAGATTCTGTAGCTCTAAAGGTGAAAGGTAGCTCAAAAAGGGAAATGCTGCTTTAGAATAACACATATCTTGGACTCTAAAAGATACGATTAGACAATGGGTTTCATTCACTAATAATTGCGTAGATTGCATATTTACACTTCTCAAAAAAATTTAAGGAACACTATGGAAGTAAATTAATGTCAAATGTTTTTGAAATAAAAAGCTTCTTGAATTGCACTAATTGAAAAAAATATGCATTACATTAACTGTGCTTCCATTTTGATGCATTGTATTTTTAAGGCTTGCATTTTTATGGGCTGAAATTCAACATGGTCGTATATTTAAGCTGTAAATATTTCAATTCAAAACATTTCACTAACATTTTCATTATTAAAAATTCAATAATTTACAGTGGCAAGAAAAAGTATGTGAACCACTTGCAAAATCTGTGAAAATGTGAATAATTTTAATAAAATAAGAGAGATCATACAAAATGCATGTTATTTTTTAAGTAAGATATTTTACATAAAGGATGTTTACATTTAGTTCACAAGACAAAATAATAGCTGAATTTATTAAAATAACCCCATTCAAAAGTTTGTGAACCATTGATTCTCAATACTGTGTGTGGTTACCTGATGATCCACGACTGTTTGTTTGTTTTGTGATGGTTGTTCATGAGTCCCTTGTTTGTTCTGAGCAGTTAAACTGAGCTCTGTTCTTCAGAAAAATCCTACAGGTCCTGCAGATTTGTCAGTTTTCAAGCATTTTTGCATATTTGAACCCTTTCCAGCAGTGACTGTATGATTTTGAGATCTGTCTTTTCACACTGAGGACAACTGAGGGACTCAAACACAACTATTAAAAAAGGTTCAAACATTCACTGATGCTCCAGAAGGAAACACGGTGCATTAAGAGTCGGGGGTAAAAACATTTGAACTGGATGAAGATGTCACAATTTTTCTTATTTTGTTTAAATATCATTGTTTTTCATTTAGTACTGCCCTTCGGAAGCAACAGAAGATACTTGCATGTTTCCCAGAAAAAAATAGCTCAGGGTGAACCTGCTCTCATCTGTGAAAAGCACAGGGCGCCAGTGGCGGACCTGCCAATTCTGGTGTTCAATGGCAAATGCCAATCCAGCTCCACGGTGCCGGGCAGTGAGCACAGGGCCCACTAGAGGACGTTGGGCCCTCAGGCCACCCTCATGAAGTCTGTTTCTGATTGTTTGGTCAGAGAAATTCACACCAGTGGCCTGCTGGAGGTCATTTTGTAGGGCTCTGGCAATGCTCATACTGTTCCTCCTTGCACAAAGGAGCACACATACTGGTCGTGCTGATGGGTTAAGGACCTTCTACGGCCCTGTCCAGCTCTCCTAGTATAGCTGCCTGTCTCCTGGAATCGGCTCCATGCTCTTGAGACTATGCTGGGAGACACAGCAAACCTTCTGGCAATGGCACGTATTGATGCGCCATTCTGGAGGAGTTGGACTGCCTGTGCAACCTCTGTAGGGTCCAGGTATCGCCTCATGCTACCAGTACTGACACTGACCATAGCCAAATGCAAAACTAGTGAAAAACAGTCAGGAAAGATGAGTAGGGAAAAAATGTCAGTGGCCTCCACCTATAAAACCATTCCTGTTTTGCGGGATTTCTCATTGTTGCCCATCTAGTGCACCTGTTAATAATTTCATTAACACCAAAGCAGCTGAAACTGATTAACAACCCCCTCTGCTACTTAACTGACCAGATCAATATCCCAGGAGTTTACCTGACTTGATTCTATTTTCTGATTAAAAAAAGTGTTCCTTTACTTTTTTGAGCAGTGTATATACACAGGATAACTTCTCATGACAAATTTCCATCTAATTCACAACACATGCATAAGCACATTCATTTGTTCTTCTAACTATAATGATCTAAGTTTAATGAATTTTGAGTATTCTAAATGAGTGACTGCAGGACCAAGGTGATTTTTGCAAAAGTGTGGTTCCAGTTCTTCCTACATTTTTTTCATAAATTTATAATACATTTTAGTACAAAAGTTGATTAAACTGGTGAATGAGACACAATAATCTAAAGACAAACAATTGTTCTGTTTCTTTAGGTATACCTGGGAAAGGACTGCCAGGAACCCGTGGAGAGCCTGGCAGGAAAGGTCAGAATCACAGAGCCCTAAAATTAGATTGTCATTTATGGATGACTAGGAGTTCTACTTCAAATGAATACATTTTTAGTTATTTTTTAATTAATACTTAAGGATCAACAATTAACCCTTTAACACGTACGATCACACCGGTGTGATCAGTCTTGGCTGGCCCCAGGAGCGTACGATCACACCGGTGTGATTAGAACGTTCAGTGCATTACGTGATCAACTGCCAAATTCAAATGTGCGTGCGCGCTTTAACTGGCGCTAAACCAGAGACGGACGCGCGCAGCGCTTTTCATATATCACATATATACAGTGTTTTCAACCAAATAATGTTCATTTCAGGTTTCAGACATTTAAATACACATGAGTACTAACAAAACAATATATTTAGAGTTTGTAAAATACACAATGATGTCTATAGAAGCGGAAATAACAACCCTTTCCATTATAACTTGACAACACGTTTAATTCATATCAGATACACATTGTGAAAGTAACTTAAAAGCTTACTCTATTCTTCCCCAGTTCACCGGGACACTTACTTTCATGTATTTCGGGAGAAGTGGATAAATTCACGGGTTGTAAATCCAACAGATCCGATTCTCTGCTCGGTGCAAACTAACATGGCGGCGCCCATCGCTCATATGGCTCAACTAATGCGATCGTTATAAAGGTGTTTAAACAGCAAAACACATTCACTTGCACATATTTGACAATCGGAATATTAGATATTTCATGCTATAGTTAACAAATTTGTGAATATTTTGAATAAAAAAGGAAAAATTAAATGAAAGCAGATCATCAGTCATACAGCGCTGCGGTGTGTCACGTAACAAGCAATGACGCGTCACCATGGAAACCATAAAGTGATACGTTCTAAATAACGGTCGCCTTAAAAAAACTCACGCTGGGGGGTCAGCCAGAATATTTGAAACTTACGTGCGAAAGGGTTAAGGATGTTTTAGTGAAAACTCCTTTTCCCCACACAGGTGACAAAGGCAACCCTGGTCTTCCTGGCATTCCTGGGAGTCCAGGTATCCCTGGAACCAAAGGTGAGAAAGGTCTGCAAGGTCTCCAAGGGGACCTAGGTCGGCCTGGAGAGAGAGGACTTGCAGGAACACCCATGGAGGGGCCTAAAGGGGACAGGGGACCTCAGGGGCAGCCAGGAGAAAAAGGTGAACCCTAAACACCTCACCATACAGGACATTCTTTTCTTATTAGTAGTCTAACAGTTTATGGGTGTCACTATGGGTATAAAATGTCACTCTTGTTAATTACTGAACTGCGTGTGAATTGTATTGAACTGTATATAGCACTCTAAAACATGAGTGAATGTGGCCTGCGCCATCTTACACCCAGATGCTTTTTTACCACAGGTGCAACTGGTCTTCCAGGCCAACCTGGCATACCAGGCAGTGCTGGATCTAAAGGAGAAAAGGGAGATGTGGGCTACCCTGGCCCAGCAGGCTCTCAAGGGTATAAAGGAGACAAAGGTTTCACTGGTGGTCCTGTGAGTTTGTAAAGGTTATATCTTCTATAATAAAACATGTGCCTTTAAAAATGATGGGTATATATTAATACAGTTGTGCTCCGTAGGGTGAGCCTGGATTGCCTGGTTATAATGGACCAAAGGGTGAGATGGGACCACAGGGTGTTCCTGGTTTCCCTGGTAAGATTTAAGATGAAATTTGACTTGACAGAATGTTGAAGTGCAATTTATTTGTCCTGTGTGTCATCCTTCATATTTATATAAAGCAATGCTTGGCAGAGATGGTAGATTGAGTGGCTTTTATTCCAGGTATAAAAGGTGAGCAAGGAGTGCTTGGTCCTAAAGGTGAAGGAGGTGATAGAGGATTCCCAGGTGTCAAAGGTATGAACAAAACATGAACTTAGATTTCCATTAAATTGTATTATTAGTGTCTATCCATATTTATTCAGATAAACCTTTTTTTTTTTTTAATTGTATAGCTAATATTATTAGTATACTTTAATTTTATTGCTTTATATTTTACATAATTGTTCATAATAATAATAATTAGTATTATGTAAACCTTATTTTTTATTGTTATTGAATTATATAGATAATGTAATTAAATATTAATATTGTAAATATTAATATTGAAAATATAATTAAAGGGTTAGTTCTCCCAAAAATTACATTACTCACCCTCATGTTGTTCCACACCCATAAGACCTTCGTTCATCTTTGGAACACAAATTAAGATATTTTTGATGAAATCAGGGAGGTTTCTGGTCTCCCTATACACAGCAATGTCATAACAAATTTCAAGGCCCAGAAAAGTAGTAAAGACGTCATTAAAATAGTCCATGTGACTACAGTGGTTCAACCTTAATGTTATGAAGCGACAAGAATACTTTTTGTGTGCAAAAACAAAACAAAAATAATGACTTTATTCAACAATTTCTTCTCTTCCCTGTCATTCTCCTACGCTGTTGACAAAGTAAACACAGTGTAATAAACAAAGGTCTTACTGTTTAGAACGACATAAGAAATTTCCTTTTTGGGTGAACTAACTCTTTAATATTTAATTGCTTTGACTGTGTTCTGATACAGGATAAACTCACAGAATTACAGATTCACATTTTGCGCGTCCACCAAATTGCTTCCACAAATCCCTATTTGAAATGCTTGAATGTGTGGTGAAGCACCTATAATAAATGGACAGTTTAGGCCCTAATGCTCTATAGTCTGTAAGTTTTACTGAATTTCTGCTTTTAATCATTTCATTTAAGGTAGCGAAGGCCCCCCTGGACCCCCTGGACCGCATACTCTTGTAAAGGGAGATCCTGGTTATCCAGGACCACAGGGTCCCCAAGGTCCAGCTGGAATCCAAGGCTTCCCTGGAGCGAAAGGACAACAAGGTGAGTCTTTCAACTATCTTTACTTACAAGTCTATTAAAAAAAACGTAAGTTGACATCTTTTAACTCAAAACCACTCTCCTAGGTGTGATGGGACCTCAGGGTTTAAAAGGTTCTGATGGGACACCTGGCTATAATGGATTTCCTGGAGCCAAAGGAGAGCCTGGACAGACGGGACCCTCTGGTAGGTGCACAGCCACTCACAATTATGTAAACAGACATTACCAATTCCAGGCAGAGGAACTGGAAGAAAGTTCTGCAAATTTTAGCAGAACTGAGATGCCTTTCATTCATAAAATCACTTATGCTCACTGGTCCCTATTTTATTTCCCAAATTATCTTTTCTGTAGGTCCCAGAGGGTACCCTGGACCCCCAGGGCCTGATGGTATCCCAGGTCACATCGGCCCTCCTGGCCCTTCCTCAATGGACCATGGCTTCCTTGTAACCCGCCACAGTCAGACTGTTGATGTTCCACAATGTCCAGATGGAACAACGCTGATCTATGATGGATATTCGTTGCTTTATGTCCAGGGCAACGAGAGGTCACATGGGCAAGACCTAGGTCAGCACAGTAATCACACAATTCATATACAGTAACTATTATCATTAATGTTGGAAACAAACAATATTTTAAAAATAATATTTTTGTGGCAACTGTGATACAAAATTTTGAGGTACGTAAAAAATAAATAAATAAATAAATAATAATAATAATTAATACTTTTACTCAGCAAGGGTGCATTAAATTGATCAAAAGTGACAGTAAGAGCATTTGTAATTTTACAATATATTTATATTTCAAATAAATGCTGTACTTTTGAACTTTCTATAAATCAAAAAAAGTATCATGGTTTTCACAAGAATATTAAGCAGCAAAAACTGTTTTAACACTGATAATAATAAGAACCAATAATAATAATTGAACAGCAATAATAGTTGATATATATATATATATATATATATATATATATAAATGATTTATATAATTGATATATATATATATATATATATATATATATATATATATATATAAATGAGCAGCAAATCAACATATTAGAATGATTTCCGGAGTAATGCTGAAAATTCAGCTTTGCCATCACAGAAATAAATTACATTTTAAAATATATTTAAATAGAAAATATTTATATTTTATTGTAGTGTAGTTATTGTGGAATATTAATCAAAGTTACACAGTCCCTGACGTTCCTTCTCTCTTTACTCTACAGGTACAGCTGGTAGCTGTCTAAGGAAGTTCAGCCCAATGCCTTTCCTTTTCTGCAACATCAACAACGTATGTAACTTTGCATCTCGTAATGACTATTCTTACTGGCTCACCTCTCCTGAGCCCATGCCCATGAGCATGGCCCCTGTTACCGGTCAGAGCATCAAACCTTTCATCAGCAGGTTTGTGATCTTTTATGAAACATTTGATATTTAGAGTAGGAATTCCTTGTCCTATTACTATGTTTTCCTGTTACAGATGTGCAGTTTGTGAGGCTCCTGCTATGGTGATAGCTGTGCACAGTCAGACCATCAGGATCCCAGCCTGTCCTCGTGGTTGGGATTCTCTCTGGATCGGATACTCTTTCGTCATGGTGAGGAGATTATAGAAACATTTTTTGCACGATTTATCAAAATAAAATCAATATCATGTTATTACTTAATGTTATAGTAAAATCACTAAGGCGGCAGATAATTTAAATAAATATACTGTATGTGCTGCAGGTTTCAAACAGTGTTTCAGAGTCTCATAGCACCTTGGTTAACCTGTAAGACTACCTGAATTGCTGTGGTGCCCACACTACACAACAAAGTTTTTTGTCATGTCATCATCTTTTCATGGCAGCACGCACACTAGACAACACAATGCTGACGAGGTGCACAAACTACAAGGTCAAGTCAAGAGGCAGTCCCGACCAAAAAAAAAAAGTTCTTTCATATATATCTACATGAGAAATTCACGCAAGTCAGTAGGCTCATTTGAGATGCGCCTCACTTTGCCTGAAATTTAGGTGAGAGTAGGCTCATCTCAAATGAGCCTACAGTGAGATTTTTTCTGTTTATACCATCTGCACTGTCATTGACTGGATTAGTTCCACCTTGTCATTGCATTGCACACATTATAAGATCACTTGGCGATAATATCATATCGTCTGTGACTGCTCGAGACTGGCTCAGATCACGTCATATATATACAGTGGGTACGGAAAGTATTCAGAACCCCTTAAATTTTTCACTCTTTGTTATATTGCAGCCATTTGCTAAAATCATTTAAGTTCATTTTTTTTCCTCATTAATGTACACACAGCACCCCATATTGACAGAAAAACACAGAATTGTTGACATTTTTGGAGATTTATTAAAAAAGAAAAACTGAAATATCACATAGTCCTAAGTATTCAGACCCTTTGCTCAGTATTTAGTAGAAGCACCCTTTTGATCTAATACAGCCATGAGTCTTTTTGGGAAAGATGCAACAAGTTTTTCACACCTGGATTTGGGGATCCTCTGCCATTCCTCCTTGCAGATCCTCTCCAGTTCTGTCATGTTGGATGTCAAACGTTGGTGGACAGCCATTTTTAGGTCTCTCCAGAGATGCTCAATTGGGTTTAAGTCAGGGCTCTGGCTGGGCCATTCAAGAACAGTCACGGAGTTGTTGTGAAGCCACTCCTTCGTTATTTTAGCTGTGTGCTTAGGGTCATTGTCTTGTTGGAAGGTAAACCTTCGGCACAGTCTGGAGAAGGTTTTCATCCAGGATATCCCTGTACTTGCCCGCATTCATCTTTCCCTCGATTGCAACCAGTCGTCCGGTCCCTGCAGCTGAAAAACACCCCCACAGCATGATGCTGCCACCACCATGCTTCACTGTTGGGACTGTATTGGACAGGTGATGAGCAGTGCCTGGTTTTCTCCACACATACCAATTAGAATTAAGGCCAAAAAGTTCTATCTTGGTCTCATCAGACCAGAGAGTCTTATTTCTCACCATCTTGGAGTCCTTCAGGTGTTTTTTAGCAAACTCCATGCAGGCTTTCATGTGTCTTGCACTGAGGAGAGGCTTCTGTCGGGCCACTCTGCCATAAAGCCCCAACTGGTGGAGGGCTGCAGTGATGGTTGACTTTCTACAACTTTCTCCCATCTCCCGACTGCATCTCTGGAGCTCAGCCACAGTGATCTTTGGGTTCTTCTTTACCTCTCTCACCAAGGCTCTTCTCCCCCGATAGCTCAGTTTGGCCGGACGGCCGGCTCTAGGAAGGGTTCTGGTCATCCCAAACATCTTCCATTTAAGGATTATGGAGGCCACTGTGCTCTTAGGAACCTTAAGTGCAGCAGAATTTTTTTTGTAACCTTGGCCAGATCTGTGCCTTGCCACAATTCTGTCTCTGAGCTCTTCAGGCAGTTCCTTTTGACCTCATGATTCTCATTTGCTCTGACATGCACTGTGAGCTGTAAGGTCTTATATAGACAGGTGTGCGGCTTTCCTAATCAAGTCCGAATCAGTGTAATCAAACACAGCTGGACTCAAATGAAGGTGTAGAACCATCTCAAGGATGATCAGAAGAAATGGACAGCACCTGAGTTAAATATATGAGTGTCACAGCAAAGGGTCTGAATACTTAGGACCATGTGATATTTCAGTTTTTCTTTTTTAATAAATCTGCAAAAATGTCAACAATGCTGTGTTTTTCTGTCAATATGGGGTGCTGTGTGTACATTAATGAGGAAAAATAATGAACTTAAATGATTTTAGCAAATGGCTGCAATATAACAAAGACTGAAAAATTTAAGGGGGTCTGAATACTTTCCGTACCCACTGTATAGTCATATTGAATGTGGCCCATGAAAACTCAAATGGAAATAGATTTTTTAACATTCTGTTCACTTTATGGTTACTGAGATATAAGTTGTTTCTGGCAAAGAATATGTCCAAGTGTGAACACCAAGTTTTTCCCCAAATGTTTCAACCCTAAAAGGATGGTTTGCCCTCAAATGTCTTCAGAGTAAAAAGTCATTTTTCCAAACATAGCTATTTAAGTAACCTGGTTAAGAACTGACATGAAGCTAAATCTGTTTACATTCATAATTCCCAAGCAGGATTCAATGAGAATGTGTACTTGTGAATGGTCAGTTAAGGTCTCACACTGTCTGTCTGTGTCATAGCACACCAGTGCTGGTGCTGAGGGCTCCGGTCAGGCTCTGGCCTCTCCTGGCTCTTGTCTGGAAGAATTCCGCTCGGCTCCCTTCATCGAGTGTCATGGTCGTGGCACCTGCAACTACTATGCTAATTCCTACAGCTTCTGGTTAGCCACCATAGAGGACAGTGATATGTTTACGTAAGTACACACTTTATATTCTTGAGCAACTGGCTGAACTCTCATGTAGTTTCCCACCCTTTTAATGGATGCACCATTTTTTTTTTTCTTTCACTTCACACAGAAAATATCACATATTAAAGCTGTATTTGTATTATTATTTGAAATGTTTATACTGTATATGCCACACCCTTGATGCATTTCAAAGCTACAGTAAAACCTCTCTGTAACCACAAGAGGGCACAATACCTTCTTCGTGATTAGAAGCATTTGTACTGTATTTATGTCTCACTATTGTGTGAATCATTATTAAGTTACCACACCTAATAACCAATAACCAGGTTAACTTACAACAATTAGAAGTACAAATTAATTTTTCTTTATTCTTGCATTCAACTAGGAGACAACTAATAGAATTTGATTTTCCATCAACATTGCATTACAGTGTCCACTTTACACATTACATTATGTTTCATGGTACTTTAATTAATTACAATAACAACAATAATAACAATATGCAGTTAAAACATTGTAAATAATTACTTATATATTACATATATCATGTTAATAAGTATTACTTAGGACTAATAGTACAAAGATGAAATGTAGCATATCACTAAATTAAACATTTATCTAATTTCATGTTTTTATAATTAGTTTCATAATTAGATAATTTAATTAATTAATTAATCATTATGTATGCAGTTTTGGAATATTACTATAATCAAAATTGAAAATTGACCAGAATCTAAACAATTTCCTTGGTTTCAGCAATTTTTTATATCAAAATTCCGGATTTAGTATCAGTTTAATATTGAATGCCAAAATCATATAGATGCATCAGACAGGCAATAATATAAAGTTAATAATAAATAAGTGAATAAATTAATGAAAATGAGCAATTGGGGTCTATTGACCTGCCTAATTTAATTGACAAAAGGGTCTGCCTGGATCATAAAATGCATTTTGTGAAGCAAATGTTAATTTTGTGAATGTAAAATGTGATTTTGTGCATTAAAATGAATAAGAAATGAATTGTACCAAAACATTTCTTGAACGAAGTATCAATTTTGGGATACAGACTGATCCTTTTGTCCATGAAATTAGAGATCTTTCTTTCTTTCTTTCTTTCTTTCTTTCTTTCTTTCTTTCTTTCTTTCTTTCTTTCTTTCTTTCTTTCTTTCTTTCACATTTACATTCAATTGGTCAGCTACTTTTTTTACTTTAGATTCTTACCATTACATAAAATAATAATAAAATACGTATTTTCCTGTTCTCCTGTTAAATGTCTGTTTTTATTGTGGTTCCAGGAAACCTGTCCCAACAACACTAAAAGCTGGGAATCTACGAACTCACATCAGCAGGTGTCAAGTGTGCATGAAGAGGGTATAGAGAAGCCTCAGCATTGCATCTTCTCTTTATGTTCCAGTTTTACGAACGAACGACAAATGTACGGTGCTACTTCTATGAAAAGCCATAGAAAAAAAACTTCAAGAACACATATAGAAAAATACCTGTCTCAACGTTTATAGCAATGGAACCTCAAGATCTACTGGCACATTTGCTTCATACCGAGCGCTTAACTAACATTGTTCCATTGTGTCTAATGAATGACACCTGTTTACACTTGCACTGAGTATATGTATTAGTAAGCAGGTAACCTTCTTCAACAAGAGTCCATATATGGATCGGATGCAATTCCGTACAAGCCTTCTTACATTTTTCAACTTTATTTATCATGACACTCAACAATATCAGATGCAGATATCTTGTTTATTTCTCTCTAAAACATATAATCAAGCAACACTAACATTATAGATTTGGATAGTTATTTTTTCTTACTTCACTGTCAGTAAGTTTGTCAGCACCCTCTTTGTATGATGTAGGAAAGATCCAGCTTTGTTGTAAATATAGTGCTCTATTTAGTAACTTAACACTCTGTCACCATAATCTCTTCAGGTAAATGCCATTGATTTTGTTATACTTAATTATTTATGAAAACTTATAAGACGAGAGTTTAAGCACCAAGGGGCCTTTCCTTTCTACATTGATTTCTTTGTTAACCACTGCAAAAGACCTTCATGGCACATAAACTGTAATATTCTGCACTGTTTTTTTTTTTTCAGCATGTGGTCTTTCGACTGAAACCTGCCATGTTTGAATCCGCATTTTGATGTGTATTTTTGTTAATGTGTGCTTGCGGCTGGGCCTGGTCCACTTTCCTTTTGGTGCAGAAAGGTTGTCATTACTCTTATGTAATGGCACAGTTTCAGTCTCAAGCTGTGTTAGAAATCGCCTCTTATACCCTCATTCACAATACCCTACATTAATTACTTTTGATGGAGTGAATGAAAATGAGTGAGAGAATTCGGACAATGAGTGAGCCGGAAGGGCTGCCGCTTTTGCATAGTTTGTGCTTGATGTTTAATAATCATTTGAATCCGTCAGCTCCAGTAGTAAGATGAAAAGATTTATTTTGAACTCTCTCATGGAAGCTAGCATGTACAAACAAATGAATAATCAAATAAAAAGGAATTTACACATGTATGATATTACGCTGTACCCATATTGGACCAGCGGTTTGGAAAAAGGATGAACGGATGATTCAGCTGCGGGTGCCATGTTCTGGTGAGACATAAGGTGCGTCCCAATTCGCGTACTTATGCACTATTCTATGACGTTTTTAAGTATAAATAGTGCGAGTAGTGCGTTCACACTGAAAGTTCCAAAAAGAAAAAGTACATATACCCGGATGATGCACTAAATTAACGGAAAAAACGAAGTGTGGAATGTTGGACACTTCGTGCACTCAACTGTCGCAGCTTTAATTACGTAGCGGAGGGGAAGGGAGGATCGGACTCCGTTGTTAAATGACAAAATAACCTTATACAATTCACGCACTACATGGATGAGTGCATAGTGCACAAGTACATAGTGTATAAGTGCATAGTGTATTGTGCGTCATTTGGGACGCAACTATAGGAATTTATTCGGCACAACCCTCACAGTGCATTATGGGTATTCTCTAGCCATTGAGTATACATTAGTTCTACACTCAATATTGTGGTGCATCATGGTATTGAATGAGTGCACTCGATAAGGTCCACCATGGTTTCGGACACCACTACAAATGGTTGTCCACTCAAATAGTACCTTATGTAGGGTATAGGGGGCAGTTCCAGACACAGCCTCAGTTTTCCCATTATGCCATTTGACTTCCTATGAAAAGACACTACACTCTTAAAAATAAAGGCTCCTTATTGGCATAAAAAGATCCATGAGACCTTTCCATTGCACAAAAGTTTCTTTATAGTGAAAAAAGGTTCTTTAGATTATTGAAATGTTCTTTACACTAAGAAAAACATGGTTCTTTTATGAACTTTTCACCAAAAGAGCAACTTAAATGGTTCTTCTATGGAATCGCTGTGAAAATGTCCTTTTGGAACCATTGGTATTTTAAGAGTGTATTGTCGATCTCTTTGCAGGTCTAACCAAAATAATCAGATGTTGAATATACAGTATGTCCAAGTGCACTGTAGTCACCTCTGTTGCCTTTTAAAATATATATTCTGTCAGGAATTCAAGCTCATCACATCTTGTTTGTTGACTCCATTTATCACTCTGTTGACTTGAACGTATCGGCAAACTCACCTGACTTGATTCCTACCACATCTGTGACAGACTCATCCTGAATTTGGGGTCTGAAGTAAGCATGTTCCCTCTTTAATTTGAATAGAATCTTATTGCCTATAGATTCCGTTATATGTATTGAGTTTCTTTTGTCTTAATGCCTCAGATACCAGACCAAAGAACCTGCACATGTCCCCCTTACACAGTGGATTTGTTGCTCATGATTTGTTTTTTTTTTTATCTTTTTACACTGATAATACTTGACTCTCTGCAGTACTTGCTTTTACGAAACTTTCCCCACAGTTGACCTTTTTGTGTAGAATTTATCAAATTCTTCCACTAAGTAAATAGCTAGTTGTGTTTAAATTTGAAAGTGCCTTACATGAATCGAGATGTGAAGAGTCACGGATGTGAGCCCACACAATGTCACTGATCTTGCACACACCCGCTGTTGCTCTGTGCATTGACGTGTCCATGAAGTATTAACGGCTCTTGCTTTGGAATATGTTGATTAATACAGAGGTTGATTGAAATTTATGAAAATATATATTTTTTTCAGTGTCAAATGATTTCAGTGATGCCCCCATTCTATACTGTGTTATTCAATAAATTGTTTGTATAAATGTGTAATGCATTTGTCTTTTTTTATACCAAAAAAGAGGGTTATATATATATAAAAAATATGATAAAAAAAAAAAATATATATATATATATATATATATATATATATATATATATATTTTTTTTTTTTTTTTTTTTTTTTTTTTTCCAACAAAATGCTGCCAAAATTCTAGTTCACCCAGAAACAGAATTTTCATTTTTGGATGTATGGATGTATACTACCCCTTTTAGTTGATCCAAGCATAATATTGTTATTGCTCCAATAATTATGTATATAATCCCTCAGTTGTCCTCAGTGTGAAAAGACGGATCTCAAAATCATACAGTCACTGCTGGAAAGGGTTCAAACATGCAAAAAATACTTGAAAACTGAAGAATCTGCAGGACCTGGAGGATTTTTCTGAAGAACAGAGCTAATTTTAACTGCTCAGGACAAACAAGAGACTCATGAACAACCATCAAAAAACAAAAAAAAAACAGTCGTGGATCATCAGGTATCCACACACAGTATGAAGAAACAATGGTTCACATACTTTTGAATGGGGTCATTTAAATATTTTTTATAGTCTTGTGGACTATATGTAAACACTGTATGTAAAATATCTTACTCATGACAGTACTAAACAAAAATAACATGCATTTTGTATGATTTCTCTTATTTTGTTAAAATTATTCACATTTTCACAGAATCTGCAAGTGGTTCACATACTTTTCACAAACTGTGTACATAAGATATTAAATGCTTTGGATATTATGACAATTTCTATACTAATACAAAAAAATTACTTTTCAGACTTATAGATCAAATATTGCATTTTTTTTTATCACACAGCATTGTTCTTTTGTAAATGACTAATGTAAAAACCGGCAAAATGACAAACTTAATATTCATACTTGACCTTCCGTATATTGGCCTGGAGAGGGCGCTCTAAGTACACAGTTTTTACAAAGTGGTAGCCCTTACTACAGCTCATTCCTGTCAAGTACATATCATATTACAAAACAAGGCTATAAAGTTTTTTTTTTTTTTTTCAGATTACCTTTCATAATATTTACATTGCTTTACAACTTCCAAATTCATTTAGCCCTCTGGGACTAATTATAAAATCACAGCTATAAAAAATAAATTACTACATATTTTACATATATTTAAGACTAAAATCATTTTCCAAAATTAGTTTTCTTCATCTGACCTTTGACCCATTTTTTAGGGTGCTGTCATTCATAACTGACTTTGTCCTATTAGGGTTAATTATTTTTGGCAAATTGTCTGAATATTCACACACATTCAAATCCATTTTCACAATCTGAAAAGTAGTAAAATGGTCTTAGTGTTTCAAAAACAAACAAACAAAAAGCTTTATTAACATTCAATTTCATCTTGTGCTACTATATTTCATTTGGAACTCATGTAAAAATGTCAAAAACTTGACTCAAATTCACAAAGTAGTGAAACCATGACTTTGTTTCAAAATGCGTTAAAAACATCGTCAATTGTCGATAATTCGATTTTGACCTGTTTTGTCATCAGTTTTGGTGCATTACTGCTTTCAGTGTTGAGGCCAATAGACAGTGGCATCTTTCCTGACCTCTGGTTGTAGTATGGTCCGGACCACATTTTCCAAACTGGCATACGATAATGTACCAAAATCCACAACAATCTATGACTTATGTTCTTCATAGCGGTCATTACCCTCACTGCTTCTATCCTCCTTGATCTTCAACTTCTTCCTTTCTTACTATGACCTTATTTTCTGATGCACTGCCATCATTATCATCAATACTTTATGGAAAAGATGTAGCTTTTCCTCTCTGTCATCTATAAAACCTTCTAAAATCAACCTAAACACAGGCAAAATGCTATTATACTGTCTGCCAGACCTGAACAACGCAGTGCAGCTACTCAAAATATCTAGCCCCTAAAAGGCTTTTGTCATTTATGCATAACGCACAGATTTTTTTGGCCTTTGAGTTATTGTTTTTACAAAATATGCTTTAAAAATGACCAAAACTTTAGAAAACATTTAGATGTACAATGATATATATTTATATTTATATATATTTGGGTTGAACATTATTATTGTATTTGAAATGCAATTTTCTTCATGTCATTTATAAATGACGATGTCCGATAAAGGTTAGAACCAGTTTGGGAGTTTTGATTTACCTCAATTACACAATTTTCATTGATAAAAGTCACAAAACAAACGTTTCACACATGTATCCTTCATACAGTATATGTTTCACCCTGTATCCGAGACTCAGTAAGTGTGTGACTGCATCTGGATTTCCAAGAATATTTTCCACATTATTTGACAACATACTATGATGCCAACTTTACATTTTCATGAACGCCCTTCCTTAATTCTGCTGAAGCAAGTAACTTTTCATGCAAAAGAACAAAGACAACCAGTCTGACACTTTCACAAAAGGTCTTTTTTTTTTTTCAAAGTTTTCCTTATTAGCCTTCCTAGAAATGTTTAAAGATAATATCTAAGGTCCGACTGGCCTTCAAACATGCACGCTCATAATTATTGACTGATTAGCTGTCTCAGACTTTAAAGGGGTTGTTGATTATGATTTCAGTTTTTTTTAACTGTAGTTAGTGTGTGTTGTTGCTGTTTGAGCATAAACAACATCTGCAAAGTTACGACATTTAAAGTTCAAAGCAAAGGGAGATATTTTCTTTTTAAAAAAATTATGTTTAAGGACTAAAACAAACGGCTGGTAGGGACTACAATGAGTTTCTTCCCGGGTTAGTGACATCACTAACCCTAAAATTTACATAAACCCCGGAGAACACACAACAAAGGGGGTGAGGCCATGTTGGGCTGCTTTAGAGAAGAGGAAGAGTTGTTGTAGTAGAGTGTTGTTGCCATAAAGTCATTTTACGCCAGATTGCTTCACAAACATGGGTCAATTCAACGCTGGATTTACACAAAAGATTAACATGACGGCACATGCTAGTTGTTGAGTTGAATCAACTCCATAGCAACTACATAAATTTATCCACTTACCATTCAGAAACGTCCAGTTGCATTCTAAAAGTTGTAACTTCTTCCTGAGTCTCTCCATCAGTTTCTGACTCCGGTTTGAACAATTTAAGGCTGAACACCGTTACTGACAATCTTCATTTTGGCTGCATGAGATTCTCCAGCATTGTTGTTGTTGTTGAGCAACCGAAGCGCGAGCTGTTAAAGCTCCGCCCTCTTCTAGAAAGTGGGCCGGGAGCAGCAGCTCATTTGCATTTAAAGGGACACACACAAAAACAGCCTGTTTTTGCTCACACCCAAATAGGGGCAAATTTGACAAGCTATAGTGGGGTATTTTGAGCTGAAACTTCACAGACACATTCTGGGGACACCAGAGACTTATATTACATCTCGTAAAAGGGGCATTATAAGTCCCATTAAAAACCCTCCCACTGGTCAGGATGAATCGGAGGACAGGACTGAAGTGTGCTACTTTTTAAAAGCAAATCTGTACTTCTGTGAGCAGGTTTTAGGCTTTTTCTGGGTTATCAGCATACTCTGATGTGTGTGAAGTGGTGTGTGGGAGCGCCTAGGCTCTGGGCCACGTACATAGATCAATGAGTGCAAGAAGAGATAACCTTTCTCTTTCATCTCTCTGTTTTTATAGGAATCTCATTCTCTTTCTCTCCCTCTGTTTGCCAGTCGGACAAACATAGCCTTTTACCCCATTCAGTCATGGGCTGCTGTTAAAATGACATGTATAAATGGGTGACCTTTGACCCTGAGCAAAGTAAGCTAGTTAGAAGAGTTTCAGGGTGTTTGTGTGTATGTGTGTGTGTGTGTTATCAGCTTTGTTCAAGTAATAAACATTATGTGCCTGTCTTATTTTGTCTATATGTTTAAGTTCCTATCCCTCAGGGTGACATTGAGCATACAGTTATTTGAGTGTGGGTGTTTATGGGGTGAGAGAAGCAGCTGAGAAGTGTTGTGAAACTCTGTCGGTCAAAGAGAACATGCTGCAGAAGAGGATGGCAGTAAATTGAGGTGAGGGGTTTGAGCTGTCACCTCTAGAAATGGGGACAAACAGACACACATGATTCAGGAAACTGTACACAGCAGGCAAATATATTTATAACCAAAAAATGGTTTCATAACCTTATTAGAGAGCATGAGAGGGAGAGAGAGAGAAAGACAAAGCACAGAACAAATATTTCTGTGATTAGCCAATCAGCTGAATGAATATGGTCACACTGGTATGTGGAAGCATTGGTAAATGTTCAGTTCAAGCTCATTTTGGGAAACATTCTTACTAAATTGGACAAAATATTCAAATCACAACTTTTAATGATGGAAAATATTCCATTTTTTTATGACATACTTGACATGAGAAATGTGCCATTTATTGAGAAATATTCTGTCTGTTTTCTTCTTTTTCTTTCTTGAAACAAAATATTTCAAATACAACATGGCTGCATCTGAAATCACATACTCTCTTGAGTAGGTAATTATTCTGAATAAGTAATTACTTTGCGACCTCTATATAGTATGAATGTGTGTAGTATGAATGTAATCCAGATGTACTACATTTGCCATGTTGTCATGATCATGTGACCAACGACTGCCATTCACAAATCATCTCCCATGGCCTCATGGGATAGTAAAGTGTCACACTTCAGAATCTCGAAGTCATCCAGGAACTTTTTGGCTACTCTTTCATGAGTAATGTGAATTCAGACATATTTTGTCACATACTGTTTTTCGCCTACTATATAGTATGGAAGTATGCGATTTCGGATGCGGCCCATTTTTATTGGGTCCTATCCCAAATGATACTTCATCTTTAGTAATATCCCTTTAAGATATTTGCTCTTTGAGAGAAAACAGTAGTATAAACCTCTAGTACAAGTAATTGTCAGCAATGGATAAATTCCCTTCAAGCTGAAGTTCTCTTATTAAAGCCAATTTGTGGCCTTTGTAAGATGTTTCTGAAAGTCTGTAAGTCCAAGTACCTTTATAAATACCTTCTTTAAGGGATAATTTACTCCAAAAAAGGAACATTTCCTTACTTTTTTTTTTTTAATTCTGTGGAACACAAAATAAGATATTTGAATGTTGATTGTACATTTTTTTCCCTCAAAAAATATCTTCTTTTGTGTTCCACAGAAGCAAGAAATCCATGCATTTTTGAAATGACATGATTTTTTTTCAACTATCCCATTAAAATATTACATAAACATATTCATTGTTTAGAAGTTAACTGTGCAAGTTAAATGAAATACCCTTGCGGTCATTGTTAATGTTTCTTATGTACAATGTAGAAATGTGTTGTGCACAAATCCCATACTGTAATGCTACAACTTGTCTCTTTGTTGTAGTGACTATAAAATTATCTGTTTTGCACTTGCACAGTTCTGTTCATATTATTGCATGCTGTGAATAAATCATATCCTAACCTTGTCTAAGGCTTGTTCTGTTAGCACTGCTGAGCGTTTGATAAGCTTTGTACATTTCTGTAGCCTTGTGTTAAAACAGGTCTATCTGATACGATGGTTCTTTGCCTTAAATGCTCATGCTATGGATTCGCAGCATGTTCCTCCTCCTCCTCCTCACCCTGCTTATCTTTTGCCAAGAGCACACAAAGGGCATGTCTCAACACTCCACACTCTTTTCCTTTTTTCCTAAGGTTATTCAATTCTTCCAAACAAAGAGATGTTTCTACTGCCCTGTGCCCATGGAGTCGTGAGTCATGAGGGAAGACTGGGGTGAGTTTTGGTCTAGTGTAGCTCGAGGCATGCTGGCACTGCCAATTCCCACTGCTGTATCACCTGAGTTCACCTGTGACTGCTGTGGGCATGCAGAAACATACATCAGCTCAAAACAATTTATATGTAAAATGGATATGATCTGATTTTTACTATTGTTTTTCCATGCCATCAGTTGATTTTAGACATTCACATTCTCATAATGTGTGTTTTTTGCCAGGATAAATTGTTGTAGATTATTCTGTGTTCAAATATTGAGCTCCTTTCCTGGCTTACTATGCCAAAATATCAGTAAACCATTTGTAGTTTGATTCCCTTTGTGTGTCTGTGGCACATTCAAAACTCTATCAACCAACAGAATGTAACAGTCAAGTTCTGGGTGTAAATATGCTGTTTATTTTCTCAATAGGGGAATTGATTTTTAATGATAACTTATAAACCGTTAACGACAGACCTACTACAAGGTTGTTAATTGATGGTACAGTATGTATGCTGTTGTTGAAGTTATCAGCCCACATTATTTCAACTTATTTTTTAAATAATCGTGTTCAACACCAGAATTCTAGGTGAAAAACTACATTACCCATGGTTCTGCAAATAAATTTCCACCAGCAAACAAGCAAACTTTAGCAAAAGAACTACCCACTCCCAGGAGGAGCTGCAAATGATGCTCTCAAACTACTAAAATGTTTATATACATGCCTATTTTGCAATAAATGTAAAATGTATTGTTACCGTATACATAATAAACATATTTAAATTAATTGTTTTATGTTTATCCAATGCTTCATGGCATTGTAGATCTTTACCTCACTACAATTTTGTACTTTTGCTTTTTTGTCAGATTTTTAGTTACTTATGATTCACCTCATTGCTAATTGGTTTGGTTCATGGCTTATAACTCATAATGAAGACTTTAAAATCCCTATGGAAAAAATAATGACGAGGAAAAGTGGGCAGGCTCTGTTGCACTCTATAATGTGAGTTTGGGGCAGAGCTATTTGTTTGCCCGACCAATTCACCCTTCGCCAGGAGTTTGATTGACAGGTGATCTAACCAATCATAACACCGAATCCACCATTTTGGGTGACAAACAAACCAGACAGGTTTAGTAGATTAACGGTAGACTTGAATATGAAAAATGGTGTATTGGCGTCTTTCCGCGGTTGAAACAACACACCTTCTGATGTTCATTCATGTTTATTTAGCGCAAAAACTAGAAAGAGATGATCAAATTAAAGAGGTACAAAACGGTATTTATTGTCTGAAAGACTTTGAAAGCGTTTGTAAAGCTAAGCGTTGTCAGTGTCCTCATTATCAGTGTCCTCTCTAAAATGTATTTTTTCACTGTGGGAGAACATGAAGTGTGGCATGAGAGTGCCATGGCTTGTTGGACGAAGCAACAGTAACTAAGGTGGGTGGGTATTTGCGTAGGGTCAATTGAAGACAAGGGAGTGATCAGTAGACCTGTTTGAATACAGTCATTATTTTTACCATTATGTTTGATGGTGGTAGGCGTGTCAAAATTGCAAACTTGATTTTTTAACACTGCTGTCTTTATACTGTACTTGTCTTACAGCTGTAATGGAATTATTTAAGTATCTAAGTATGGAAGTATCTAAGTTGTGTAATTTGGGTGAAAAGGTCCAGATAGTGTCCAAAACTAGCACTTGGCAGGCAAATGCAAGTAAAAATAGGCTTTGGTTTGCAGATAATTTTATTAGGAACTGCAGACAATACATGGTTTGGAACTGGATAGTGAATGATCCTTACTTATATAAAATATGTGCATATACTTAAAGGGGTAATTCAATGCTGGCAAGATAAGCTTTTAATAAAACTTGGCTGTCCAAGCTTATATTCAGCAATATTACTGATTTGATTGCACCGACACTATTGGATGAGAACTCAACTTAGCTGGATGATGACATCACTGTTTTCTGCTGAGCTGCTTTATAGCTGAATTAAACTCATTTCATAATTGATGTACTTTACACAGTTACTGAACCTGAAATGAATCAACACTGAACTGATTTCCGCTGAATAATGACTGTTTACTATGTCTTTTTAGAGCTGCATGTTTTACGGCAGATTTGAGTTCTGTTTGCATCATTGAATTATTATTTTCCTGTTTATCACAATGAAACAATCTGTATTGTATAATGCACTACATAAATAAAGGTGACTTGACTTGACTATGCAGTAGACTAGGAAGTTCAATCTGTAGTTTTCACGAAAGCACTGAAGCTGCCAAAAGTCTGGTGGATAAAAGTCTGCCGGATGACGCAAAACGCATAATTTTGCATCATCTGGCAGACTTTTGCTGACAAAAAAATGGGTAGATGTGGGTGCAAGTAACTTGGAGAAAAAGTATACATTGTTCATTTACATATAATAACAACATTGTAACAGTTGTTGGCAAATGTGCAAATGTGTCCTTTAAATTGTGCTTCTTCAAGTAACTTTGAAACTCTGTTTATTTTGTCTCTAGACTTCCTATGTGACATATATATATATATATATATATATATATATATATATATATATATATATATATATATATATATATATATATATATATATATATATATATATATATATACAGTGGGTACGGAAAGTATTCAGACCCCCTTAAATTTTTCACTCTTTGTTATATTGCAGCCATTTGCTAAAATCGTTTAAGTTCATTTTTTTCCTCATTAATGTACACACAGCACCCCATATTGACAGAAAAACACAGCATTGTTGACATTTTTGCAGATTTATTAAAAAAGAAAAACTGAAATATCACATGGTCCTAAGTATTCAGACCCTTTGCTGTGACACTCATATATTTAACTCAGGTGCTGTCCATTTCTTCTGATCATCCTTGAGATGGTTCTACACCTTCATTTGAGTCCAGCTGTGTTTGATTATACTGATTGGACTTGATTAGGAAAACCACACACCTGTCTATAGAAGACCTTACAGCTCACAGTGCATGTCAGAGCAAATGAGAATCATGAGGTCAAAGGAACTGCCTGAAGAGCTCAGAGACAGATTGTGGCAAGGCACAGATCTGGCCAAGGTTACAAAAAAAATTCTGCTGCACTTAAGGTTCCCAAGAGCACAGTGGCCTCCATAATCCTTAAATGGAAGATGTTTGGGATGACCAGAACCCTTCCTAGAGCTGGCCATCCAGCCAAACTGAGCTATCTGGGGAGAAGAGCCTTGGTGAGAGAGGTAAAGAAGAACCCAAAGATCACTGTGGCTGAGCTCCAGAGATGCAGTCAGGAGATGGGAGAAAGTTGAAGAAAGTCAACCATCACTGCAGCCCTCCACCAGTCGGGGCTTTATGGAAGAGTGGCCCGACGGAAGCCTCTCCTCAGTGCAAGACACATGAAAACCCGCATGGAGTTTGCCAAGATGGTGAGAAATAAGATTCTCTGGTCTGATGAGACCAAGATAGAACTTTTTGGCCTTAATTCTAAGCGGTATGTGTGGAGAAAACCAGGCACTGCTCATCACCTGTCCAATACAGTCCCAACAGTGAAGCATGGTGGTGGCAGCATCATGCTGTGGGGGTGTTTTTCAACTGCAGGGACCGGACGACTGGTTGCAATTGAGGGAAAGATGAATGCGGCCAAGTACAGGGATATCCTGGACGAAAACCTTCTCCAGAGTGCTCAGGACCTCAGACTGGGCTGAAGGTTTACCTTCCAACAAGACAATGACCCTAAGCACACAGCTAAAATAACAAAGGAGTGGCTTCACAAACACTCCGTGACTGTTCTTGAATAGCCCAGCCAGAGCCCTGACTTAAACCCAATTGAGCATCTCTGGAGAGACCTAAAAATGGCTGTCCACCAAGGTTTACCATCCAACCTGACAGAACTGGAGAGGATCTGCAAGGTGGAATGGCAGAGGATCCCCAAATCCAGATGTGAAAAACTTGTTGCATCTTTCCCAAAAAGACTCATGGCTGTATTAGATCAAAAAGGTGCTTCTACTAAATACTGAGCAAAGGGTCTGAATACTTAGGACCATGTGATATTTCAGTTTTTCTTTTTAATAAATCTGCAAAAATGTCAACAATTCTGTGTTTTTCTGTCAATGTGGGGTGCCGTGTGTACATTAATGAGGAAAAAAATGAACTTAAATGATTTTAGCAAATGGCTGCAATATAACAAAGAGTGAAAAATTTAAGGGGTCGGAATACTTTCCGTACCCACTTTATATATATATATATATATATATATATATATATATATATATATATATATATTTTTTTTTTTTTTTTTTTTTTTTTTTTCCCTGAGGAGGCAAGGGAGGCAGCGCCTCCTCAAAAAAACTAAATGAGAAAATTAATTGATATTACAAAAAAAATAGACAATGCAAATATCACAAAATGTGACATTAAAAAGTGTAAAAGTCACTCATTTTTATAAAGTAACAGTGTCCAACAGTGACACTTGCAGGAGAAGTTACAGTGGGAGGCTTGCCTCCTCTGTCCCTATTGCGTTAAAGCAGACAGCCTAATTCATTTGATAGGTTTAGTCGAGGGTAATTAAGAATGGGGGAAAGTCACGTGAGAGATGGCAATGCCTCCATCGCACTTTGATTGTGTTCGGTTATAATTGGTTCACGCGATAAATCCTGCCTTTTGTTTTCATACGCGTTCTCATCGGCCTGAATGACGACTAATTAAAAAGTAAGTAAACAACTCAGCCATTTCACCGCTTTATGTAATGTCAAAATCAAACTTGAAATGGCCTGAAAACATGATGATTCCAGGGGTTTTTAGTGGGCAATCAGCTTGGGGAAATTAAATGTACATCTTCGTGTCTTTTTGTGACCAGTGTGTACTAGCTTGATGAATGACTATTAAAAAGAAAAGCTGTACATTAGTTCACAAATAATTATATATTGTTTAAATTATTACTGCCTTTTGGAATAATTGTTACTTTTTATTTTGGAATAAATTTAAAAATTCGTAAAAACACTAACTTGAAGAAATTTATACTTGGATTTAATAAATAGAAAATTACATAGTTATTGCAAAAAATACAAAATGCAATTGTGTTTGGTCTCTCTTTTTTATGTAATGTTTATTTAACCAGGAAAATTAAGAATAACAGAAATAAATTTACATTTGATTTTTAATTATTATTATTTATTTTTTTTGGTATATAAAAACTTTGCCTCCTCATTTAAAATAAAAATAATAATAATAAATTATATATATGCATGACTCTACTAATTTAAGCTCTGTTACTAGGGGCAGGTGGACACAAGGTCACTTTTTACTGACTGATCGTGTCCTTCTGTAACCCTCTGACCACATGGCCCCTAGCGTGTACTAGCCACAACTACAAATCACAGTTATACGGCCAGATACAATATGTTCATGTGTATGTGCACTGAATTTGTAAAGCAAAATCCTGCAGGACATTCACACTGTTGTGCACATGAAAGTGTCACGGTAGTTTTCTATCAACCTGCTCTCATAACACTACAGCATGCTCTCATTTTATAGCCGTGGCGCTCTGTGGCTAGTGTGTGGAATAGGTCTGTAAATCGTTTTAAAGGCTGCCTTTCATTTAGCGCTCAGACATTGGTGTCGCACAGCATCTGGTTCATTGTTGACATGTAGCGATTCTATAGCTGCATATGTGAAATGTGGAATGACTGGGTAAGTTGGTTGTATTGAATTATTAATCAGGTGTAGCACTGCCAATAAAACATCTATGAAGTCTTCTTCGCCACAGCTTCCCGTTTGTTAATTCTATGAAACACTCTTTTCAAAACAACTGAATACTCGAGTGCTTTTCTTTTTTTCTTTTGCACTCCAACTTATTGTTATTGACTTGAACCCTTCTGGTACACAAGTCACAGAAATAGAGAATCGCTGGAAGCTCTCTCTGTCTCATATTAGAGTACTACCAGGTTCAGGCAAGGTATTTGAGCACGGCGTGAGCGAGCCGTTCCAGGACTGGAAGATTGCTCCCATAGCTATGTGCATGTGCCAAACAGCTCTCAATCTGCCAAATAACTCTGCTGTTGGCAAAACCCAAACAGAAACCTTCCCCCAAGCACATGTGCTGAAAAGACCAGAAGGCTGGTTTATGCTGGTTAAAGCTAGATTGGTGCTGGTCTAGCTGGTGGACCAGGAAAGTGGTGGGCAGGGGAAGCTGGCTGACCAGCATGGTTTTCTGATATTTTTTTTGCTGGTTGACCAAGTTGGTTAAAGATTTATGCACGGGGGTCTTGTAGATCCATGCTTCAACATTTTCATTGGGGCTAGTTGTCACATGTATTATTTTTTTTTTATATATATATGTATGTTGTAATTTTGAAGAATATATTCATTTATTTTTTTTTTTGGTCAGAACAGTGATTTCATACAGTATCTTTCTATCCACAGACAAAAAAAGAAAAAAAAAGAAAAAGAAAATAATGCCTGTCAATGGTGAGTGAACAAAGAGTAATATATACATATATACACATTTAAGTTTTGAATCAGAAAGAATTCTTTTTGAAAGCTTTTGAGTAAGAATGCATTAAATTGATCAAAAGTGATAGTAAATAGTTATAATAGTAATATAATATATTTGAACTTGAGTCCTGAAAATAGTATAACAGTTTCCACAAAAATATTGATAATAATAAGAAATGTTTATTGAACTGCAAATTGGCATATCAAAATGAATTCTGAAGGATCATGTGACACTGAAGACTGGAATAATGATGCTGACAATTCAGCTTTGCCATCAATAAATTACATTTTAAAATATATTAAAATAGAAAACAGTTATTTCAAATGGTAATACTATTTTACAATATTACTGTTTTTAATGTACTTTTTTTTTTTTTTTTTAATCAAATAAATACAGTCTTGTTGAGCATAAGAGACTTCTTTCAAAAACTTTTGGAGCTTTAGCAGGTCTTTTCAATATGGTACTGTATCCCGCTCATTCCTCCATCAACACTCAACAACTCTTCTGGAAAAAGTGGTGCACACAACCAGAGGACAGACAGGATATTGTTGTTAAAAGTCACTGCAATCCTCAAGTCAAACATGGCTTAATTCCACTGCTTTGCAAAGCTTCAAGCTTCATAACTTAAATGTTGACTAACCCTGCTGAACAGACCAGCTTTAATGCCCATGCTGGTTTGGTGCTTCTCTGTTCACGAGTTAAATGTAACTGTTGAAGCAGAGCTCGCCTATAGGTATCCCTTCTGGTTTAGCTAGATAAAGGGTTAGTTCACCCCAAAATTAAAATTATCCCGTAATTTACTCACCCTCAAGACATCCTATATGACTTTCTTCTTTCAGTCAAACACAATCATAGTTATATTAAACAAATATTCTGGCTCTTCCAAGCTTTATAATGGTAGTGAATAGTACCTGAGGGTGTATTCACACCTGGAAAGTCCACTAGTTTGCTTTGGTCCGGACCAAATACAATGTTGATTTTTTAATTTTTTTTTTGGTGTGGTTTGCTTTCACACTGCCCTTTTTGCAAGTGAACCAAAAATTGTAAACAAAACCACACGTGTGCTAAGGTCATCCATTCATTGGACAGAAATTCAACTGTACCAGAGTTTGTTTGGAACCAGACCGAGACCACCTCTTCAGCTGGGTCTCGGTATGGTTGTTTGTTCCGGACCCGAGTGCGATTGCTGTATTCACACCTGCCCAAAAGATCTGCACCAAGGGGGATACGAACTTGAGTTCGATTCAGTCGAACCAAACAAGACAGGTGTGAATAAACCCTGAGATTCTGAAGCCCAAAAAAGCACTTCCATCCATCCATCATAAAAGTAATCCACACAGCTCCAGGGTGTTAATAAAGTGTTTTTGTAAGAAAAAATCCATAACTTTCCGGTAACGTTCGTCAGCGCATTCACGAGAGAGTCGAGTTCTGGCTTATGATAGGATGTAGGAGTAGCGTAAGCTTAGGTGAGAGTAGACATCTCTCGCAGTTCAAACATATAGGGCTAGGCAACAAACTCAAGCTTCTTTTTAAAAACTCAAACTCAAATTTCTCTTTAAAAATTCTCGTTTCAGACTTCTAATTCATGACCGGTGTTTTGTTGTGCTCTATCCTCTGCGCTTCCATGTTCGTCAACATGTCAGGTCAAAGTTCACTCTTCCGCTGGAATCGTCTCGTGTATGGAAGCCAGTGATTCTAGTTTATAAAGTTATAAATATGGTTATTTTTCTTTAAAAAAACACATAGCTTCGCTTCTGAAGGGCTTTATTGACCCCTGGTGTCATATGGATTACTTTTATGATGGACGGATGTGCTTTTTTGGGTATCAAAAAATTGGTTACTATTCACTCCCATTATAAAGCTTGCAAGAGACAGAATATTTTTTAATATAATTCCGATTGTGTTTGACTGAAAGAAGATAGTCATACACTCCTAAGATGGCTTGAGGGTGAGTAAATTATGGGATAATTTTAATTTTTTGGGTGAACTAATCGTTTAAGCAAACTTTTGGCGACCCCACTACACCAGTACCCAAAGTTACTAAATAGTGGTCTCTGGTAAATAGTTTGTGCAATATCTCAAACTACGAGTGATTTTTGGTTAGAATGGTTTCTTCCAACACAGTAAAATCCCCAGAGTTAAATCAACTCTGCTCAGAGTACATATGGTCCCTCTCTAAATAGTGTTAAAATAACACTGAAGCAGAGTTAAAGTTAATGAGATAATTAATCAATTAATAAGGCTGTGGCTGGAAGTCAGTTGTAGTTCTTGTGTTTCACTTTTCTTCAGTGATTCTGCTTGTTAACAGCAGGTGTTCATCACTAATGCACAATCATCACTTAATTCATTGTTTAATTATCTCATTAACTTTAACTCTGCTTCAGTGTTACTTTAACACTATTTAGAGAAGGACCATATGTACTCTGAGCAGAGTTGATTTAACTCTGGAGATTTTGCTGTGTACAGTGTTGATGACAGCTGGTTAGTCTGCTCTTGTTGTAACCATTACAAGAAGGTTGTTTTGAGTATGATCTACTTCATTTAAACCCATCACAAAACCTCTACCCAGAAAGCAACATACTGAGTGTTATATATTGCAGTAAATGTTTGTGTATGCAGCACAATTTGATTCGGCTCAAACTCACTCTTTGCCTCAGTAGTGAAGTCTGTGACAGATTAAAAAAGGCTGAAAAGATCCCTAACCATTTTCAACCTAGTGAAGGCGTCAGCCAATTGGTTCATGACCTTCTCTTTTTTTTTTTTTGGCACACTCACTATTAAAGATCGTCTCCCACTGTGTGGACTGAAAAATGTGTACTTGGTAATTGCGTCTTGTGCGGTATGCATTAGTATCAGTTGAATTAATTAAAATGATTAAATATTCATGAGCCCCATGTAGAGCATTTTTTTTTTCATCTCAGAAAGACTTACTGTGTGTACTTTTGTAAAGCTACAGTACCATGATGGACGACTAGGTTATTTTCTCATTCAGTGCATGTGCTTTTATATGAAAAAGTCCCAGCAGACTTCTGAAGTGACCGCAGTGTGACAGACCTGTGTATGACCTTTGATCAGGCCAAAATCAAATAAAAAGGCTCATCCCCTGCATTACCACCTAACCAGTTTTTCTGATCAGGGATTACTCTTTTATACATAAACGACACACACATTCCACAAATCCCACTGCCAAACTGCCGGTGAGCAATGAAAGTTTAGGACATATGGGGATGAAATTACAGGCTGATCTGATATGGGTGTCACAGGGTTCACTGCTGCATAGCACTCCAACTCCTTAGTTCCACGTCACAGCTGGGATACTGGGAAGTGCAGCTTGACACAAGGTCACATAAGAGCATCATGGGGCCGTCTAGACTTTCCAGGAATTCAAATGTGTTGCAAAGGATGTTAACACACAGCAACGGCAATCACAACATGGTCAACTTTCAAAGGCTCGCATGTTTTTAAAATTCCCAGGGATTTACATTTCTCTGTAAACTAAACACAGAGTCAGAGTGCACACATGTACAGTACAGACATTCTGTAGTTGCCTAAAAATGATCTTTAATGCCAGTGTTCTTTTATTAAATAATAGCATGCTAATGATAGCATGTGGAAATACAGTATATGTCACTGTTAATAGATAATGATTGTTAATGTATGTATATATATCCACTGTTTAAAAATATTTTATCAAATCAATTCATGTAACATCTAATGTGACTGTTTTTGTTCAAATTAAATACATATTTTATTATTCATCAATTACGATCCTCTAATCTGAAAACAATTTTAAATTTTAAAAAAATAAAAGTTAATATTGTGCAATTTTATTAGAATTTAAAATAACTGTTTTCTATTTTAATATATTTTAAGATAATGGTTTGGTGGAGTTCTCTGATGTTAAATATCAAATTAAATATCAACTATAGAGAACATTGTGCTTGTTACGTTTTTTGTCTTCAAACCAAACCTGGGTCTTCAGCCGACAAAGTTTAAATTCTGTCTGGCTAGCACACTTCCTATAATGTGGTCCCACTTTATATTAGGTGGCCTTAACTACTATTTAAATTAATCATTTGATACAATGCACTTATTGTGTACATACATGTTTTACATTGTACTTGTATTTTAAAAAATACCTGCATGTAAATACATCTGTAATTAATTTCTGTAATTACATTTATAATTACACTGTTGACACATCCCTTAAACCTACCCATACCACCAAACCTGTCCCTAACCTTACCCGTATCCCACTTCAAAAGCAGCAAAAGTGTTTTGCAATACAATATGAACACAATAAGACCCTACTTATTTTTTTTGATGTAAGTACACAGTAGTTAATGCCTCCTAAAGTGGGACACATAATGTTTATGCGTTAAGTCAGTAGACGGAGAGTAGGCGGTCTTTTGCTCTTTTGACCACATGAGTGTTTACACTACGAGATTAATCAGGTCGAATGCGTTTTTGACTACCTCTGAAAGTGGTTGAAAGTGGACAAGCTCAAAACATTTTACACCACATTTACACCTGTATTTAGCGTTTTCTACTTGTGATCAGAACCACCAAAACACATCTTAATACCAGGTGCCATAGAGGAGAGCTAAATTTTTCCATTTTGAACATAATCAGAATTATCAGCTAATAGGGTTAAATCAACATACTTCAGAAGCGTGAGTGTTTTCTACATACTGTAGTCTAAGGGTGCGTTCACACTTGTCATGTTTGGTTCGATTAAAACGGACCGTGCGATTGCTCTATTAGTGCGGTTCATTTGAACATATGTGAACGCTGCCATCCGAACCTTGGTGCGCACCAAACAAGCGGACCGAGACCGCTGAAAAGATGGGTCTCGGTCTGCTTCCAAACGAACTCTGGTGCGGTTCGAATGATATATGAACGCAACACGGACCAAAGACATGTACCCGAACCAAAAACAGGAAGACGAGACCCTAAAAAGGACAGAATCCTCACGCATGTCGGTTTTTCTCATCATAGTCGCGAGTTTGCCCATCACAGGCATCAGACGCGCGTCTCCACGCAGCAGATCGTTTGTGTGTGTGACGGATGGATTCCCGCCGGTGTTTTGACTACTTTACACATTTTATAAGCTCTTCACGAGTTCCCAACTGGCCAAAATACCATCACATGCAGGCTACGCACACACAACGAGCGCATTTACCTCAGAAAACAGCATTGTTTTGGATGTTCGGTAAGTTCCGTCTCAAAATAGGCAATACGTCATAAAATCCGACCAATCACGTTGTGAATGTATCCCTGTGCCTTTTGGCTCGGTATCTTTTGATTCGGTGATAAAATTGCCAATCTGAACGCTAACTGGACCAGGACTAAATGTTTTTTTTTCTTCTTTGGTCCGGACCAAATGAACCAAACGAACCGAACTACAAGTGTGAACGCACCCTAAATTGGGTTTCCACAGAGTTGTACCTTCACCGGTTGTAGAGATCTTTGATGGAATCATGTCCTCATGTTATGATATCAAAGACGTGACATTCAACTTCTATGAAACAAATTAGAAGAGACAATAAATGACTATGAATTCACCAAGGTAGGTTCACTGCTTTCTGGCTGGAAGTGTAGATTAAGGCTGATTAAAGCAAACTCTATATCACACTCAAGTGACTCTATGACACCTGGATAGGGGCCTGTAAGCAAATGGTCTGTTGTGTGTTACTCAATATATTTGAACGACTAAACTGATCGATTTATTTATCCTTTTAAGGTCACATATATTAAATAATGACAAAACATGTTTAATGTTCTTTTTTTCTTTTCCAGAAGTTGTTAGAAGACACACAAAGTAAACATAACTTCATGCTCAAGCAAACAGAAGAAACAGTCAGCCTCAGTGTAAAAGTCGTGTGTGCAGCACACTGGCTTAGGCTAGTTTTTTTTTTTTTTTTTTTTTTTTTTGACATTTGTCTAATTTTTTAATAAATTCTGCAGGGAGAAAGCATGTCAATAGATGAAATGCCATGTATACATGACACATCAATATAAGAAGATCATCAGAAGAACTCATAATAAATATAATTAAAATGCAAAGATCAGCACTTGGTATAACATGCTATCAAAACCTCTATCTATCATGTTAACAACTGACAAAGGCAAAGTGTGACAAATAGCACAGTTATAAAACATAACTTCATAAGTGTGCTACTGTTTGACGTCAAAAAAAAAAAAAAAAAAAAAAAAAAGCACCAAAGAGAGACTTTGTGAAACACAGTGATGCAAGATAAACCAGAGTGGTGTGTCAAGATCCCTATTGCTTAATGCTACAGTACACTAGAGAGTCAAACTCACACCTCTTTACAAAGGTGAAATATGATGACATCAAGTCAGATCAAGAGCGGCTGATATATTTTCTCTGTTTCAAAGCTTACTGAGCTGCCTTGTTGTTTACTGCCTACTTAGGTGCATTCAAGTGCAGCATTCTAAATGAAATAACTCATATGTAACTGATTTGCTCTCAGTGCTCTCATGCAAAATGCACAGGAGATTTGACTTTGAGTTTGCCGTTAGCATGTTGCTAAGCTAATGATTTGATACTTTAATAAGCACAGAAAGCGCATAAATATCAGGTAAGGTAGTAATTTTTTTAATTGAATGAATAAGTTAATTGACATTTTGCCTGCATTCTCCACCAGTTTGGATGACACCCATCCCCCCCGTCTTCTCTGTGAAGGATATATATGATATTGCTTTAATATTTGACTAAAAGAAGTTATCAGGTAAAGTACCAGTAGATGTGCGTAATATGCTGCCTATGTAGTCAATGTCACCAGTTAACCACTGTTAATGTGTTTATCCACAGCGTGCTGTTTTGTTTGAACTGATTGCGTAAAAGATCTGCTATGATGTAAATAATTATATGAAAGCATGGGAAAGAAAACAAATTACCCTGATCTTTGATTCCAGCAAGGCTTTGTTGATTTACTGCTCTCTAGATAGGAATGAAGCAAGGTGTGGCAAGAGAAGGCATGGTTTAGATTTACACACATGCAAACATGCACACACATTAAAGTAAACAGGTTTTAGGGCAGGGTGGGGCTCTTGGCCCAGGTGTAATGTGTCATGACTTTTCGGTGGTTACATTCCAAAATCATAACAATAACCTGCTCGTCTTTGAGTTGTTATGAATAGAAGATATAATCTATTACCACAAGGGAAGAGGAACAGAGAAGAGCAGAGAGTCACCGAAACTAGCAGACAGTGGAGACTGTCATCATTTTAAACAAAGAGCCATGGGTTAGTTGGAAGTGAGAGCTTACAGTGGGGTCCAAAAGTCTGAGGCCACATTGAAAATCTGGGATTCAAAATCCAGTTTAAACCTGGAAATGAACAAAAACATTTTAGGATTTATTTCTAGGTCACTAATCAATTATTTCTGACATTTGTAAAAACATGTGTTTTTCTTGCTTTTATTGAACCATAGAAGAAGACTGTTTACTCAAATTCCCACAATGGTGAACGTTGTTCCTGGAACAACATTCCAATCATCCAATCAGATTTGAGGGGCAAAGTTACAGTTTATGTCAAGTTTAGGGGCTGTTTACACGACACTGTTTTCAACTAAAAACGGAAAACTTGTTCATTCACACGACAATGGCGTACTGAAAACGCGAACTTTTGAAAACGGGTTTCAAAGTGCAAGTTTTTGAAAATGCTACCGTTGTCATCTCTGTGTAAACTGCAACTTTTGCGTACTATGTGTTTAGTCTATCCACCTTATTTTCAAAGCAAAGGCTAGGTGTTTTCTGTGAATGTGTGAGACTTCCGATTTATTAGCTGGTATAGGGGAATAATGAGAATATCAAAGTGCAGTAAACTGTAAAAATAAGGTGGATAGTCATGCACGTTTGCCGTGAATGCTCTGTAAAAGAATGCATATGCACAGGCGCGTTGTCTTTCTTTACAAAGTGACATCGCCAACTACTTGTCTGGCATTTGTAATACAGCGGCTTTAGTTATTTCCGTGGATCCGTATGAATGGGGATAGTTTTGATAACGTTGTCATCTGTACAAAGAAAAAAATGTTCAGTTTTTAGTACATTGTTGTCATGCAAACTTACCCTAAAAAACCTGGTGTTTGGTGCTTCTACATCAGTGTTTAACAGGATATATTTGCTTTCCTGTGGGTGTGGATGTTTGTAATTAAGGCCCCAAATATACTCTTCTAGCTACACAAACTTCAACTTTGTCAAAACGAAATTCATAATAAACAGAATTCCAATAGGGTCCTCGCACCACCGGTGCTCAGGCTCCACATTGCATTCTCAGCGTTGAAGCATAATATTGTGGGAAGGTAAGCATGATTTTGCCAAGACACACATATTTTGTTGATCTTGGAACAACATTCCTGTCTGAAAATTTTGTATTAACACTATCCCTGCCCCTAAACCTAACCCTACCCATAACTTATCCTAAAATCAAAGGGAAATGATAGGTGAATAACAACATGTATTACATCTTCTATCTTTGTGTCCTTAGGAAGTTGTGTTCATCCTTTCATTTTAGTGAAACTGTATTCTTCATACAACCACATGAATTTCATAACTTCATAACACATACTGACAGCACGTGAGCTGAAAGAAAACTGTTAGTCCACCCACACAAAGTCCAGCTACAGACAAACAAATACATCCATCCATCCACTGAAGACAGAAATCCAGAAAGGAATGACTCTGGCATCCATATTAATCACTAATTTGTGCCTCTTCAATGTCTATCGTTATGAATGTATTAATTTATGCAGAAAACTCTCCTTCTGAGTGTTTGCACACACTGAAAAAAATGGTGTAGAAACAATTTTCACTCTTCTAATAAATTTAATTTTCAAATTTCTAATGAATTTAATAAATAATTACAAAGAAACGCCAAGCACACAGTTAATTAAACTTAAATACTCATGAGCTTTATGTTGCCTTCACATTCAAATTTTTGTATAAAGAAGTTGCACATGAACTCCCCCCACATGAAGCTGTAATTAAGATGTATATTTTGATTTGGGATAAGTCATTAACTTCATCATCAAGTCATCATCTTGGAGTTTAAATGGTAGGTTTTATTCATTTTTCCAAATACTGAACCTTGTTTGCTTTTGTCGTTTTGGTCATTTATGTTTACATATAACAGTAACAGTTTAACAACAACAAATCCATTATAATCTGCAAGCTGACTAGCTAAATAGCCGAATAGAGTCTGCAAGCATGGGTTATGGCTATATTCTGCACATTTTTTTTGTTTTTCTTAGTTGAATGTGACTGTAAATAACATTTCTTTGTATTCTATTGCTAGTATGTTCATGACTCTTTGTCTTAGTAGGATTTCCCTAAGAAATATGCTAGAATAAAGCACTAAAACATGACATTCCAGTAATTAGATTTCAGAAATGGGTAGTCGGATCATTTTGATAGCATGTGAAAGCAGCATTAATGTCAAGTCAGTGGAAAGTTCTCATTATTACCAGTTATACTGTTGGTAATGGGTAAAAAAGGCCATATGTGGTGTGCTGCTCTGACCTCAACCTCGTCACATTAAATCCAGCTATTAATGAGTGATGGTGCAATAATCCTCAACATTGTGTGACCATAATACCACAGGAGACATTGTCCCGAGAAACAAGCTGGTCTCCATGGAAAGTATGATGCGTGTTTTGATAGGATTATGAGTGAGCTTCGGAAAAGGCTGTAACTCCTGGAAACCAGCCAATTGAAATTGAAGCCTGGTACATCAGCTTGAGGTAACATTAGGACACAAGCAGCTGATGAAAGATGGGAGCACCTCTGGATCCAGAATTCTTGTTATCGCAACCCGATCCAAACATGAAATGGGGTGAAATAATGTGGCTTATACAACAAAATCACTGACTTTAGAGAGTCTAAACTTTTTATTCAGGAAGTCAAACAAATAGTACATTCAAGCCACCAAACATGGTGTGCTTCCCTCTTCCAATTCAGAGCCCAAAGCGTGTGGCACTTCTGCTCGTACAAACCATTGAGAGGATGGAGAGGAGGATGAGCGGGGATGAGAACAGCGTGTGAAGCGGAGGAGTGCGGATGAATGGGGGAGCGGACACCCACGCAGACGTGTGGGGGATTTGAGTGGACGTCACAGGAACAGAGTGTGTGTGGGAGAGGAAAGGAAAAGAAAGTGGGCGTCTAGTAGGCTTGCTGCCACTGATGCTCTCATATAGTGTGTTTCTTCACTCTGTTCCTTCTGTTTCTTACAACCAACCTCTGAATTGGGTCAAAATATAAATTCATTTTCAATTCATAACTTCTTTTCATGGTTAATGTATAAGTTGTTATATATAACGCAATATAGTTGTCGACGTAAAAGCATCACTGTTCCATCTGTGCTGATTTTAAATGGTTGCTGTGCGGTATGTGTCAGACGGACATCTTTGGCTGTTGTATTGCGTCTTGCTGTTTCTTTGGAGCCTTGTGGGAATTATGATAAAAATCCACCCAGTTTAATTACCATAAATCATAACTGGTCTCTCCAAATGCGCAGTTCCAAATTTCCCCCTACTCTTTTGCGGGTAGCCCCGCCCATGACTAGTAACGATCTGCCCTTTTGGCAAATACCAACCTGAGTGAGCCGCAGCAGTCCACTATTTCTGTTGCTTTGCTATAGCAGCTGAAGATATGCAATGTCTACGGCATTACAAATATTCTGTTATTGGATGTACCAACGAACATAAGCAACCTGGTCTCATGGGAGAGACGTACCCGTGGGCACGTTTTCGTGAGATACAAAATTACGTACCGGCACGTACGTCTGGCCGCAGTTTCCGACAGAAACTAACACTAGAGGCCGGTAAAACGTCAATGAGCGCTTTGGCTCGTTTTCACACACGGTTTCGACGACGGCTGGGGTCGGATTATGGATTTGTAAAGCCTCGTTTTGATGTCTCCTCACGCAATATCACGTCACGACTTCAAAACGTTTCTTACCGGAGTGCCCGATTAGTAAACGAACGTACTTTGGACTTTCCGGCTCTACGCGTTTCACTTTTTTTGGCCGCAACCAAGCTTGCTCGGTAGCTTGGCCGATACGGAGTTGGACTTACGACGAGGAGTCGATTCCTTCACCCCCCCCCCCCGCCTGGGTACGAATCCCGTGAAAGGCGACTGACTGGGGCAAAAAAAAAAAAAAAAAAGAGATCTAAACGAGCTGAAAAACTGTACACGATAGCGGACGCTTCTTACGTCATGTTTGCTTTTGTTAATGCCATCGGGTAGGTTTAGGCATAGCGTCGGCGGGACGTTATTTTTAACGAAACGGAGCGCAAATGTCAAATCGAGAACCGCGGCGATTCGTCTAAAAAGCAACGTCATAAAAACGTACTGCATTCACCCTATTATCTTCTCCGGCAAAAAAAAAAGGAACACGCTTTTAGCGCCTCTCAGTGGACATTTCGCAGCAAAACTGCAGCAATATGTACTCACTGGTACGTGCCCACGGGTACATTTTCGTCATGAGACCAGGTTGCAACATAAGAGTCTCTGTAGAGTCCCGGCATCTGATCCACTGAGGCCACCATGGCTGAATTTCATTTATGAAGTAAATGTACTGAAGCAAGTTGGTAGAGTGTTATATATTTGCGAAAATCTTTTTACGCCAGACTGCTTCACAAACGAGGGTCAGTTCAATGCTGGATTTGCACAAAAGATTAACATGATATGGTACATAACACGGTACATGATAGTCAATGAGTTGAATGAATCAATTTATCTCCACAACAACTACATAAATGTATCCACAAACCGTTCAGAAACATCCAGTTGCATTCTAAAAGTTGTAACTACTTCATCAGTGTCCGACTCCGGTTTGAACAATGTAAGGCTGAACACTTCTACTGACAATTTCTGACATTTTGGCTGCTTGAGATTCTCCAGTTTTGTTGTTGTTAAAGCACAAGCTGTTAAAACTCTGCCCTCTTCTGGAAAGGCGGCAGCAGCTTATTTGCATTTAAAGGGACACACACAAAACAGCATGTTTTGCTCACACCCAAATAGGGGACAATTTGGCAAGCTATAATAAATAATCTGTGCGGTATGTTGAGCAGAAAATTCACAGATACATTCTGGGGACACCAAAGGCTTATATTACATTGTGAAAAGGGGCATAATATGTCCCCTTTAAAGGTGCAGTAAACAATTTCTGAGAATCATTGTTGAACACTGCTGATATTTGAAATCAACCCAAACAAACACACCCCTCCCTTCATTGCTCCACCCCCAAAATGGACAAATACGCAAGAGTGGATGTCATAGCAGAAGCAAAGCAAAATAAAGCTTTGCAAAAAATAAAGCGAAGATGATAAACGAACGACAAGGAAAAACAAAAAATGAACATACAGTAGCTATATGAGCAAGAGTTCATTGTTAGTCATCAGCAGCACACAAAACTCAAAAGTATGGAGTAGTTACAACACAACTTTGGCATCTGTTTTCAGGCCTTCCCGCTTAGGTCTCTCCAGAACTGAAAAGCTTTTGTAATATTAAGTCAGGTCCTAACTCTTGCCTGATCGTAACCTTTCTTATTTTTTTTTTCCAGTGATATTCCTTGAGGTACAAAAGAGACATTACAATAGAGACTTTTTCTCTTTTGTAATGTCTCTCAACCATCTTTCTTTCAACAGTCTTTCTTCAAATCTCCCTCTTGCTCACTCTTTCTCCTCCCCCATCATGTTGATTGGCTACAAGTTTGTTGTGGTGCTCGGTCCAATCCACTTTCATCAGAGTTTTTCAGAAATCACTTACTGCACCTTTAACTTATTCAAAATGTCCCAATTTGTTTTCTACAAGATAAAGTTATACTGTTTGAAGTGTCATGAGGGTGTGTAAATGATTTCATAATTATTAACTTGGCAAACTATCCCTTAAATGACTGGCACTGCTTCTCATTACTTAGACTGCGGATTCGACTCTCGAGACTCTGCATCTGCTGTCCTATAAGCTTTGTCCTCCATTCTGACTGGCTGATGTCTGATATTCAATGCATGAGTGTCTGCTTGAACCTCCTGTTATGCCACTACCATCAGATGGTTGGGGTGCCCATGCTTAACCAAATGTTGGGAAGCAGATGCACATGTACCACCGCACACACAAACACACACTTACAATGGTGAGACAGATGAACAGAGAACATAATCTATCTAGACGTGTGTGCGTGTGTGATATTCTGAAGAATTTAGTTGTCCTCAACTAGAACATACATGGTGTACTTAACTGTAGTTTTGTACATTGCTGACGTAATGATTTTATGGAGCTGCCTTAATGTAAATATTCTCAGTGTAGCACTATTTCAGTGCATTTAGCATGCAAATAAAATTGATTTTTTTCATGTTTTTGTAATGAAATGGCATGTACAAAACTCTTCAGTGAATTCATCTTGAGACTTTTAAAGAAATATTCAGAATTTCTGTAGATCCGTGCTGGGAGATGCCCTGTATTTGGCAGTATGCATACTAATGTTACTTGAGGCTCTTTCAAGGTTACCATCCATCAAGAAAACCTTGGTTGTTGTTCAGTCGGTGCTCAGCCTTGCCCCTGACTGTGACCTCATTATCATTTCCAGGGTCAGGTCACAGAGCAAAGTCTAAAACAGGTCACGGTTCAAAGCAAAAACAACCATTCTGCTTCATGAGGGAAAGTAAACAAACCACATATGAATGTATATGGATAACATCAGGGTTCAAAATGAACATTTTTATGTAACCATTTTATGAGGTGGTGATTTCGTATGAATTTGTATGATGTGACATGTATGAAACATAAGCAGAACAAACATACAAATTCTTGGTGTTTAATTCATATAAATTCCTAAAACCTCATTCGAACGTTTTCATACAATCTCCTTGGGATGGACCGTCATGCTTACTTTTTTCCTAAAATTGTACGTTGCCCTCCAAAAGTTTGGAAACGCCCTAAAAAAGACAATATTGGCATGAATCCTTTTTAATTTGTGATAATTTTGCACTGATAAGGGACAACACAAACTACGAAAACATTTTATTACATAAACAGTTTATACATAGAAAAAAAAACTTACATTTTCGATTCATCAAAATATCCACCATTAGCAGCTATCTGACCTAAACTGGGTTCTGATTGGTTCATTGTATTCTAAACTTAATTGGCAATCAATTGTTGAAGCTATTAAGGTGTGCTGACCCAAAAATCTTTAACAAACCTGGGCCAAGTTTAAATCAGTAACCAGGCATCACAGCTGGCAAAGGGGCATGTCTGACTTTGACATGTATATATTGCCATTATTATGTAATCAAAATGAAAATGATTATTGCTGGTCTTCAATGATAATGTCAAGTTACTGTAATGTATTTTCACCAAAAAATGATAAGGATTTATGCTGATATCGTCCAAAACCACATTTTGCCTGGGGTGTTTCCAAACTTTTGGAGGACAGTGTATGTTTTTGTACTATTCACATTATTCACACTAAAATATAGTTATGAACTGATATGATATTTTGTCTATGTTTTGCTACACCCACCAGTCGTCGGATGAAATAAGAAAATTTACTGGCTGTACATTTTTCTTTCCAGATATGAGATTGCATTTTTCATGGTAAGGTAAAGAGGTTGAGGCCATGTAACAAACCACACAGATTTGTCATGATCTTTGAAATGATGAGAGTAATGGGCAGGAATTGGAGGTTTCCTCTCTGTTTATAAATGATCACAGCACAGCACTAATGACCTTTCACCTCTGACCCAGACGTTAGGGTCGACATTTTGGTGAAAAACACCCTTTAGTATAAACCTACTGAGAAACACTGATCGAGATCCTGTTCCAAATGTTGCCTTTAGCCCTTGCAGCCGGTAACACTGATGTAGCCGAGTATAGACTTTTTTCAATCGAGTTTCTGAACACTCACCTCATCTTCCATTGGTCAGACGAACAGCACAAAACCCTGTTTGAGTTGCTCTGTTGGACTAAAACAAGCAAAATTATCTGCCAGTGGGGTAAGCAAAATAATATTTCAAACCGAAAACATGATTATTTTGCTTGTTTTAAGCAAAAACTCACTTAAAGGTGCTCTATGTAAGAATGGCAGCTAGTGGTTGAAATGGGTACTGCAGTCCAAATTCAAAATATTGTTTTTACTTGTCAAGAAAATGCTTCTTGATTTAAGAATTTTAGATATTTGGACTGGAAACAAGACAAAAAAAAAAAAATCTCAGTAAGAAGAGCATTCTCTCACAGAAAGCTTTCTGCATTTTCACACTTTCATTAAGGCATTATTTAGTATCTTTATCAAGCCATTTTCCTCATGGGGACTGTTAAATGCTCCCCACAATTTGGGTGATTTGAGGTTTTACTATCCTTGTGGGGACATTTGCTCTCCACAGTATAGGCAACCCCCAAACACTCGTTTTACTGCATGACTGATAAACTGCATCATTATCTGTGGATTCTCTGTAGCCTTGGATGTTTTTTTTTAATGCTAAGTTAACCTGGCTAATACCAGATGTCTGCATATACAGGAAGTGATGTGATAATGCTTCACCTTTACTTATCGCTGCAGTCTAAATGACTTACCCAACACCATCATCCCTCAACTTCAGCTCAGCGCCTTCCACCATCTCCAACATGCTATCTTTGTACACTCAGCTCCATTACCCACAATTACACACGCACGCACACGCACACATACACACATGTTGGGTTTCTATGTTTTATGGAAACTTTCCATAGACATAATGTCATAATGTCCCCACAATGTGTGGTTGACTAGGACCACACACATACACACACACATAGGCTTGTTTTGCTACCTTAGTGAGGACATTCCATAGGCGTAATGGTTTTTATACTGTACAAACAGTATATTCTATCCCCCTACAATAACCCTACTCCTAAACCTACTCATCACAGAAAACATTATGCATTTTTACATTTTTAATAAAACATTAGTGTGTTTTTAAAGCTATTTTAAATATGAGGACTCATGAAATGAGTGAAAAACTTTAATGAAAAACTAAATGAGTTTTAATTAGCATGTTATTTGCAATTAAATGAATACGCATTATAGATTCAATCAGTATTACATGCAATAATTTGAACTTAAGAGTGCTTTTTTTGACATACGTAAGTAGGATTTAAGTACGTCTTTATATGTAATTTCACAATTGTCTATGAAATATTGTAAAGGTGTATTGCCCAAAGTACTAACAAGCATTTATGGGAAACTGAAGCCGAGTGCACGCTGTACGATTTTGGCCACAACTGGCTGGCTGAGGCAAATTTTGCAAATTCTAAAAGATTCTTCTGATCCTAGGCCAAAATCTGTAGTCTTTGATCGCTAGCTTGACATTTTTGCCATCACCTGATTAATGTCCATTGTGATCAAATTTTACCTCAGATGAAATTCTGCCAGTGTCAGAAGTTTTGTGGCACAGTCCTGCAGTGTTGCTTCTCCTACCATCAAATCAAAAACCAGTAGCAGTGCAGAAACAAACCACCACTTGATCCACACACACAGCTAGCAACCATTTCTATCCCGCATATAAATGCAGCTCACTGTCACTAAACCTGTCACAGATTGATGTAAATCTCCATTACCAATATTATAATTAAATTACCATTTTTAAGAATTAAGTTGCAATTTAGCACATTTAATATAATAAAGCACATGTTAAGCACTTGATAATAATTTTATCTGTAGTGTGTTATTCAATATACACACTACAGATAAAATTATTATCAAGCACTTGTTTTCAACATGTGCTTTAGTATTTTAGACAACACATCAAAATAAGTGTCCTTCTTTAAAGCACAACAAAAGAAACATTTAATTTGGCATTCTTACAAAGTGCACTTTTTAAAAGTGAAGCATATTCATGCATTCTCGAAGTACACTTGAAGGACTAGATGACCCAAAAATTAAAATTATACCATAATTTACTTACTCTCAAGCCTCAGTCAAACACAATCGGAGTTATATGAAAAAAAAATATCCTGGCTCTTTCAAGCTTTATATTGAGAGTGAATAGTGCCATTATTTTAAGCCCAAAAAAGCGCATCCATCCATTCATCCATCATAAAAGTAATCCATACGGCTCCAAGGGGTTAATAAAGGCCTTCTGAAGTGAAGCGATGCATTATTGTAAGAAAAATATCCTTATTTATAACTTTATAAACTGGAATCACTTGACTGGGCCGGTAAGGGCCGTACCCGAGTCTAGTTCCAGCGGAAGAGTGAACTCTGACCTAACGAATGCCGTAAAGATGAACGCGGAAGCCAGAGGATAGTGTAAAACAAAACACAGGTCAAGAATTAGAAGCCTAAATTGGGAATTTTTAAAGTGAAATGTCAGAGAAATTTGAGTTTGTTGTCCAGGACTGCATTTCCCAAAAGCATCGTAAGCCTAAGTTGATCGTAGAACCATTGCCACCAAAATTTAGCTACGATCAAATTAGGCTTACGACGCTTTTGGGAAACGCTACCCAGACCTATTTGTTCGAACCGTGAGAGGCGTCTACTCTCACCTAAGTTTACGCTAAGCCTACATCCTGTGTCATACTTGACTCTCTCGTGAACACACGGATGGCCGCTTCCGGAAGCTAGTGATTACAGTTTACAAAGTTATAATTATCGATATTTGTCCTATACAAAAACAAATCGCTTCACTTCAGAAGGCCTTTATTAACCCCCTGGAGCAATGTGTTTGGCTGAAGGAAGAAAGTCATACACTTAGGATGGCTTGAGGGTAAGTAAATTATGGGATAATTTTCATATTTGGGTGAACTAACCCTTTAAGTGGCCGTATTAATTTAACTATAAGGCCAGTTATATTTAATAATATGGTAATTAATGATTACCATATTGATGTACCATGGTTCTCCGAGGTACTTCAAAGAATGCCAGAGTTACTGTGGTATGTGACCATAAACATATTGCCATGGGACTCTGGGAAAAAAGACAGAAAGAAAGTGAAACTGGAGAGATTAAGAAAGAGATGATCCACCAAGCACAAATCTCTTTCTCTCTGAATGCTTGAGTCAGGGGTAAAGGCACACAATTTATTAGTGGCTAAAGGCTCATTATTTCTAATAGTAGCTTAAATTGAGCCAGAGGGACAAATCCAATAAGGCAGTAGAAGCAACAACAGACATCCAAAGGATTACCACAGTCACTAGATAATCATTTATAATGACTTTTTACATGGCAGTCTGGAGGACATTCCAAACAGAGCGATTAGCATTAGCCTGTGTCTGTAGCCATACCTTAAAGACCCCCCTCCCCTTTGTAGCTTTATATCTAATTCACTAGCATGTCTTGCAGGCTTTATGGTAGATTTTGTCCTACTGCAGGTTTCATGTGTAATCAGATGCACAGTACTTTCTCCGGTGCTTTTGAATGCTTGTTTCATGGTGACTTTGAGAGGTCCTGCACCACCAGCTGTGCTGAAAGCCAGTGTAAAATGGCCACAGAGAAAATGTATTCTGTTATGATAATGCTGTTGTTTTAATTTTGTGGCTGCTGAATTAATTAATGTATGTTCCCACTGGCTCATTTTCCTCAAGGTTGACAGGGTTAGGAAAATAACAAACACAAATCAAGCCTTTTCAATAATGGGGCAAATAACAACAGAAAAAAAGAAACTACATGACCTGTGGCTAACCTGACAGAAAATTCAATACTGGTTCATATTATGTTCTTGTAGACATATGTTTGTAGTCCATCGCATGTGCCTGGGAGTTACTGTATTCTTGCTTATACATTAATTCCTGTTGTCTGTATGTTTGTGTGTAGTGCAAACATGTCAGCTATTCAATTATTTAAGAGTTCACTTCAATACATAATGTATAAGAAGTGCGAAAGACTAGACAGGTCTGGTGTGCTGTCTATAATAAACAGGCCCGGGGTGTGACATAATTTGTGGCCCTGGAGAGATACTACCAGAGTAAGAAATTTAGATGCAGTAGTTTCCCATTAGTCCTCAGGTTGACAGAACTATATGGAGATGCTCCTCCCTGTTTTCATTAGAAAGATAATTCACCTAAAATGTAAAATGTTAATAATTTACTCACTCTCATGCCATGCCAAATCTGACTTTCTTTTCTCTTCTTTCTTTTTTTTCAAAGAAAAAACAAAACAAAACAGATGACCACACTCCACAGGATGTTGTATTGGAATGACAGGAAGTGGAATTTACTGAATTTCAAGTTAAAGTGTCGGGGCTGACATCAGGGACTTCACCTGTGATTTATTTACCTAATTCCACCTTAAGCTTCCGAGCCCTGGGCTCCACCTTGGCTTGTCAACCCATTGGCTCCAACTTGGCTTCATCGTGGTCTGTCATCCATCAGGCTCTGTCGGGTTCCCTCGTCTCTCTGGCTCCGCCTTGGTCAGTCATCACCCTGGTTGCACCATGCACTTCCATTCCTCCAGCTACGCCTCATCCCTCCTCCCCTTTGGCTAAACCAGGCTCTTCCTTCCCTACAGCTCCACCATTGTCCCCACTCCCTCTGTCTCTGCCCTGGTCTACCAAGCCCCCATTTCCACCTCGGTCCTGTAAGCCTGTGGTTTCACCTCAGCCCTTCAATCCATTGGTGTCACCCTAGGTCTTCGTCTCCTCAGCTCTGCATGGGTCTCTACTATGCTTAGCCATACCTCAGTCGTTAGGGCTACTGGCTACACCCTGATTCCTCCCTCTTTCGGTTACGCCGTGGGCCGTCATCCTGATGGCTCTGCTCGGGGTCACCCCCTGCCTCCGTCGTCGCCTCCCTGGTTCTACCTTCCATTGTCTTCTCCCTGGCAACTCATTCCATTATTGCCTCCATGGCACTGTTTCTGAACTCCCTAAAATTGGCTTGATTGTAGTCTTGAGTTTAGTCACAATATTCTTTTTTTTACATAATTACTGTCCAAGGCATATACCCCCCCCCCCCCCCCCCCCCAAAAAAAAAAAAAATGTCAGGGCATGACAAAAAACAAAAAAGGAGCATGACATTCCCGAAACACAGTTGAAGCAGTTGACCAATCACAACACACTTGATCAGAGATTTTTTGGAAGGAGGGGCTTTTTGGAAGCTTTTTGGAAGGAGGGGCTTCATTGAGACCAGAGCTAAACAGGGGTGCATTTCCAAATAGCATCGTTAGCCAACTATGGTCGCAAGTTCCGTCAAGGGAACGTGTGACCAATGTTGGCTTTGGGAACACATCCCTGAGCGTTACAGACAGACTAGGAAGAGAGGTGCTCCAAACAAATGTTTTTTTGAAAAATCAAGCATGAAAATCTATTCTAGACCCCCAAAGCCTAGTAAAAAAGTAATATATTTAAAATACATTAGTATAGTTTAAATCTATTAACATATTTACTGACATATCACTTGAGACTTGCTGATGTAAAAAAATATAATTAAACTTTATTTCGAGTACTACTTGTGCACAATGCACATTTCTTAACATTAAGCCTAAATTGTGTTTTAATGTCACTATTGATAAGGATTGCATGATTTTTTTAAATAAAATTTGTCTTTGAATGCAAGATATTTAAAGTGTAGTAATAATTCCACTTTAGCACAATCAAATATACTTAAAGGGTTAGTTCACCCCAAAACGAAAATAATGTCATTTATTACTCACCCTCATGTCGTTCTACACCCGTAAGACCTTCGTTCATCTTCGGAACACAAATTAAGATATTGTTGATGAAATCCGATGGCTCAGTGAGACCTCCATTGCCAGCAATGTTACTGCACCTCTCAAGATCCATAAAGGTACTAAAAACATATTTGAAACAGTTCATATGAGTTCAGTGGTTCAGTGGTATCTTAATATTATAAAGAATACTTTTTGTGCGCCAAAAAAAATAAAAAAAAATAACGAATTTTCAACAATATCTATATGGGCCAATTTCAAAACACTGCTTCATGAAGCTTCTGAGCTTTATGAATCTTTTGTTTCGAATTAGTGATCCGGATCTCCTATCAAACGGCTAAACTGCTGAAATCACGTGACTTCGGCGCTCCGATTCACTGATTCGATTCGTAAAGCTCTGAAGCAGTGTTTTGAAATCGGCCCATAAAGATATTGTTGAAAAGTCGTTATTTTGTTTTTTTGGTGCACAAAAAGTATTCTTGTTGCTTTATAACATTGCTGGCAATGGAGGTCTCACTGAGCCATCGGATTTCATCAACAATATCTTAATTTGTGTTCTGAAGATGAATGAAGGCCTTACGGCTGTAGAACGACATGAGGGCGAGTAATAAATGACATTATTTTCATTTTTGGGTGAACTAACACTTTAAGTATATCTTTATTTGGACCTCAGCACTGCTTCCGCACAATTAAAGTGCAATAAGTACAAAATTAGTTGTTCCAGTTCAGCAGACTATAAGTATATCAGTTTAGTATACCAAAAGTACAATTGCAAGGTATTTTTATTAACTAGATAATATGTAAATGAAATTGTAAAATACTTTAAGATATTTGTAGTATACTTTGTACCATTTCAAATACATTTTAGTATATAACAAAATGAAGACTGAAATGAAATGAAATGAAATGAAAAATGGCATAATAGGCGCCCTTTAACTGAATTTTTAAGTTTTTATGATTTACTATAATCAGTGTCTATCTGACATGCGTGAGGCGTTTGCGTCAGCATGTATTTAGAATGTCTGCCTCTCAGAGGAGCAGAGAGTAACTCACAATCCTTCAACAGGATGAATGAATGCTGTACGTTCCCTCCCCTAATCCTTTCTTCCCCTTGAACCACAAGCAGTGAACATGCCTCATGCTCTGTAAGGAGGGCGCACATCGAACAAGCCACCCAGGAGTTGAATGCCAACAGAGGGGGGACAAATCAGTAAATGTGCTTACACAACTCAAACACATGCTGGCTCGACACTCTTCCAACATCCAACTGTCCCTCAATGTCTCTGGAGGAGCCTTTAGGGTAGAGATGGGATTAAAAAAAATGCCTTTCCATCAAAAGATTCACAGCTGACCACCACGGTCTCGTCCAGACCTCAACTGTTTTTCATCTACAATGCCAAGAAACAGAGTTTGGTTGTGCATTTCACCCACATGTGCCCACACAGCATTATTTATAGTTCCGAGTACTTCACGTGAACTGAGTATACACGTGACTGAAACATGCTTACGGCATTCAAATGTGGTGTTATGATGGAGGTTCATTTTATTGCTGTAACAGCAAACTTTCCCTTTCATTAATTTGTTTGAGTATGGTTGCGTGGTTTGCAGCTGCAAGGTTAAAAAGCTGTTGTTGGTGCATTCCAGTGTTAGGTCAATAGGTCAAGGTGAAAAGCAGTGTGCCTGTGTTGTCGGTTAGTCATTCAAGAGAATTGTGTGAATCTGTTGTTAGCTTCAAGACGGAGAGCAGAGAATAGGTTGACAGAGCCAGAGCCATCTTTCCAGCACCCAGGGGAGGACAGCAGACATGTCCTATAATGAGAGCTGTTGTTGGTATTCTCCCTTTTGTTTTTTTGTTTTTTATTTTACTTTACAGAAATGTTTACTAAGGGTGTTTATACTTTCAATTAAAGATGTTTGAGGAGATACGGATCCTGTTTTCCACAGAAAATATCATTCTTGGGAAGTTGTTTAATTTTTTTTTTTTTTTTTTTTGTAGCTCACTCTTGTATGGAAGAGGATTAAGGCCAAGCAATAATAAAAAAATAAAACCATCTCGAGATTAAAGTTGTTAAATTTCGAGAAAAAAATTTGTTAAATTTCGAGAAAAAAGTCTAAATAAAATGTTGTGAATAAACTTGTTAAATTACGAGAAAAAACTCGTTAAATTTCAAGAAAAAGGTTGAGATAAAAATTTTAATTATGAGAAAAAAGTCGTTAAATTACGAGAACAAATTTGTTAAATTACGAATTTGTTCTCATAATCTAACGACTTTTTTCTCGTAATTTAACGAGTTTATTCTCAACATTTTATCTCGACTTTTTTCTTGTAATTGAACGAGTTTATTCTCAACATTTTATTTAGACTTTTATTTAGATTGTAGTCTTGAGTTTAGTCACAATATTCTTTTTTTACATAATTACTGTCCAAGGCATACCCCCCCCCCCCCAAAAAAAAACAAAAAAACAAACAAAAACAAAAACAAACAAAAAGTGAGGGCGTGAGAAAAAACAAAAAAGGAGCGTGACATTCCCGAAACACAGTTGAAGCAGTTGACCAATCACAACACACTTGACCAATCAGAGACTTTTTTTCTCATAATTTAACGAATTTGTTCTTATAATCTAACGACTTTTTTCTCGTAATTTAACAAGTTTATTCTCAACATTTTATCTCGACTTTTTTCTCGTAATTTAACGAGTTTATTCTCAACATTTTATTTAGACTTTTTTCTCGAAATGTAACGAGATTTTTCTTGAAATTTAACAACTTTAATCTCGAGATGGTTTTTTTTTTTTATTATTGCTTGGCCCTAATCCTCTTCCGTACTCTTGCTCTTGATTTTATTGGGTACTTTAATTTAAATTAATGGTTTAAATTGTGTTTCTTTCAATTAACAAGGCAACATAATAATAATAATAATAATAATAATAATAATAATAATAATAATAATATTTAATTATATATAATACTATTAAATATAAACATTTAATAATTTTAATTATATTTAATAGTAATAATAATGTATTTGAATTTTAAAATAATAATTTAAAATAGAATACTATATACTGATAATATAATAATTATTATTTTATAGTAATTCATATTATTATTAATAATAATATTAGTAGTAGTGGTAGTTTCCTTGTAATTTAAAATGCTAAATAAACTTACTTTTAAAAAAATAAAAATAAAAATGTATATATGCAGAACATTTTCTGTGATGTGTGTGTCATATCTTATACAATGGACATATAATATGATATATAATACCATAATATGATACCTAATACCATAATACACTTTAAATGTATCCTGTAGTATCTTGTAAATACCATGGTAAATTAATATGGTAATGATTTATTTATTTTACTATTCATGACCATTTTTTTTTTTTTAATCCAAAGCAACTTACAAATGAAAGCACAGCACATGCATTAAAAGCCCACTTGCACTGATAGAGAGTTGCTCTTCCTTTTGCTTCCACTCCTCTAGGAAGGTTTTCCAATCTTTTGTAACACAGATGCAGGATTTGCTCCCATTCAGACACAATAGCATGAGTGAGCTCAGGCATGACATTGGGCAATGGGGTCTGGCTCACAGTCATGTTCCAGTTCATCCAATGTTTATGCCTGTGCACCAGTGTCATCATATTATAGGACACACAGTAGATTGGGGCAGCGTTTTTCTGATTGTGTGTTCATGTCTCCGTGTGTGTCGCCGCCATGCTGCTCTGACCTGTGTGACTCAGGGGTCAGCTTTAGAAAACAGAGCGTTTCATCAATCATACCACAGACCCTGACAGACCCAGTTCAGCCTTATCTAGGAGTCTGTCTCTCATCATCGCCCCAAAAAAACCAAAACAAAGAAGTTGAACAACTGACTATTACATGACTGATCACTAGCCAAATAGGAAGACATTGTTCTGAACCAATAAATCAGCCCATGAGAGCTCGCATGGCGTGAAGCTCGCTTGTCTCCTTCCGAGACTGACAAATGCGCCTTCAGTGAGAAAACAAGATGGATGAACTAGCAGTAATGACTTTGGACTGGCTGTGAGCATGTGCTCTCCGTTTTGGTGCCTCTATTTCACACTGGAGTGTGTTAGGAATGTGCAAAGCTGACTAACCTGTCTCACATTTACAAAAAATTGCCCTCTCTACCCAGAGAGGTGACTTTGGCTGGCTTCAAATTCTGCATGGTGAACTGAGTGAGTCACATTAACAGAGGCATTCAAGTTTTCATTTGGATGCTGTTTCGTTTTAGTGAGAACGCCTGGTTGTTTTGGTCATCACTTTTTTACAATGCAATGTGTATCGGGGACGACCTTAACAGGGTGGATGTTTTAAGCTAAAATAAAGCCCATTACTAGCTAGGAAAGAACAACATGCTATTAATATTTAGTGAGAATTTTAATAGATATATAAAATATATTATCTATTTAAAAACAGGGTGGACATGATTTACGCTATTAGATGAGTCTTCTGAATATAAGGAAAAGAGAGAAAAGTTTATGGCTGCATCTGAAATCAAGTGCTTGTATACATAAAATCATGTGGCATGAAAGCTGATTAACATTTTATGTAAAAGATGGAGCATTTTTCATGGGGACATAAAATCCACCAAACTGTAGGAATGACCCTGCTGCTGTTTTTCACTTATAAGTTGTATTTTTGCCTAAACAGGCATGTGATAATGAGCCTTTACGTTGGGTGGGGTGTTATGATCTCGGCCCGTGTTTGTGTTTGTGTAGCGTCAGGCAGATCGGCGTGTTCAGACACGCTGTGTTGCTGATGTCAACAGAAGAGGTGTTTATGGCCTCTTCTGATTACAGTCACACCTCACTGCCAGGCACAAGGTGTTCAGAGTAAACCACTGCTACGGCACACATTGGCAAAGTTACACAGGTCTCAGTGTGCCTTCAGTTAAATGCCTCTCTGGAACATCTTGGCAACAAGTGATTTTTATTTATTTACTATCTCGTTTGTAAAATCATCTAGCAGATACCTATTTGAGACATCATATACCATAGAACAATAATTGTGTATACTTATGTTTATATCTCTCTCTATTCCTTATATAACCTTCTAAGTCATAGGGCTGGAGCCTAGTTTCTTAGGCCAGAGTCAGGGGACAGCACCCTGAACAGATGGCCAGTCCATCACAGGGCTCTCACACACAAACACTCAAGCAATTTTGACAGTACTTTGGACTGTGGGGGAAACCAAAATACCCAGAGGTACTGGGTTTCTCATGCTGACATTGGGAGAAAATGCAAAACTCCACACAGAAAGGACTCCTGACTTAGCTAGGACTCAATCCACGGACCTTCTTGCTGTGAGGCAACAGCGCTAACCACTGAGCTACTGTGCCACCCCTACATATGCCTAATGGGGAATGCCTCCAGCGTGATCTGTGTCTGAAGCATGTGTCAAAACATGAAAATAACATTGGCCAGCAACAGCCTATGATGGCCACTACTGGCAATACAATTTCTTGTCTTCAAGAGCCATTTGTTTGTGATGTGTCTAAGGCAGTTATTGCTGTGAAAGCTTTCAGAAAATGCGATAGACAGGATCTGTGCGTGATTTGCTTGGGTGAGGAGCACCCATGCTCAGTCCTCGATGGAGTTGAATGCAAGCATTGTGAGAGTTTCTCTATGAAGAAACTCCACTCTCATTTGTACCTTTTTTCGTGGAACAATCATCTGCGCCCTGCGGATCAGGACCTGCTGCTGCTGAGGCGAGGAGGAAACTGAGATTGTGGGGCTTACAGATCTGCCCTGGTGGCGGGAGAGATGTGAGATCGCTCGCAGATGGTTAGATGAGCAATATACCAACATAATCGTCCAGCTTTCATGAGCCTTCAGTTTCTTCCAGATCTGCACGCTGAGGTGGAAAGATCTAGGAGGAAACCATATTCGGCCTGGATTCATCTATTCCAGCATGAAAATTATGCGAGGGTAGAGGGGATGCGTGATTTGATGGCACCAGTTGAAGAGACGCATGCCATCTATCTCTCACTATGAGAGGCATCAACGTTGAAGGCTCTTACTCTGCCGACCAAACCACTGCATGTGACATCACATTTGAATGGCAAAGCATACGAGGCAGCGAGTCAGGCCGGGGCAGCCCTGCACACAATGGCTGTGTTGCAGGCTTACCAGGCCGATCTGAAAGACCTGAAAGACCTGGACCAAAGGTCAGGGGCTGCCCCCTGAGGCGCTAGCAGAACTGCGCCACAGCACCATTCTTGCCCTCCGTGCCACCAAGCAAACTGCTCCTGCGATCGGCCGGTTGATGGCTGCATTGGTGGAAAGGCATCTCTGGGTGAATTTGGCAGACATCAGGGAGAGAAAGAAACTTTCTCCTCGATGCGCCGGTTTTGTCCTCTTTTGTCCTCTGAGACCTCATGGTCATCAGCCCTCAAAACCTATATACCACACCGGTCCAGGTCCACACCCCAATCCTCTAGGGGTGAGTGTTGCCAATCGCACTCCTCCTCCGAGGAGTAAAGTGTAGAGAAGACGCAACACTAGGAAAAGAAACAGGAATGGAGGGAAGTAAATGCACTCAGCATTCTCAGGTTGCAGAGGCCAGATAACATCTGCCTCCTTCCTTCTTCAATGCTTGCCTATTTTCAAATGTAATCACGTGCATCTCTGATGATGATTATCTTGCCCGTGTGTTGAAAAAAAAAAAAAACACATTCACTACAGAACACACCCCAAAGTGGAGGCGTTATAGCATTGCCAGTGGCATTGAGTGGAGTTTTGTCACTGTGATACAACTCAGCCCTGGTCTGTTATTGTCATGTTCTGGTATGGTAGCGTAATGTGGGCAGCCACACCTTCTTTTCAAAAGTCTCTGTTTTGGTCCGTTTATACTGAAACTCAACCCTGGAGTTTTCAAACCAAAATGGGGTCTGCAGCATTTTCGAAAGTCTTCGTTTTCGAGGGTTAAAAACGCCGGAGTTGTGTAAATGGCAGGTGTAACCATAGCAAAAGTTATGCATTTTTAGAAGAAAACGCACTAGTGTAAACAGGGCCTGAGGACTGTTGGGGTGTGTTAGAGGCTTCCAACACATGCTAACATCAGGCCCTGAGGCTGAACCTATGATGTTGCTTGGCAGTGTTTTATTATTAATATTCTTGCCCTCTGATTGGTTTGGCACAGGATACTGATTGTGAGTGTGTTGTTGGAGGTTGGATTTTTAAGTGAAGCATAGTTAGGCCTCCTCTCGTTTTAGAGAGTAGTTTTCCTGAGGCCTCTGCTCAAGGAATACACCCAGATTGGCACTATCGAGTCACTGGCTCTTGTGAGCCTCCTTGGTAGAATTTTTTTAGGCATGTAGTATAGTCAGGCCTCCTCTCATTTTAAGAGAGTTGTAATGGTGAGGCCTCCACTCTTTAGAGCTCTGTGGGATAATAGCACTAAGTCATATGGCTCTTCTCGAGCCTCCTCGGCTATGGGTCCTATTTGTCAGGGTTCGGCCTCCTCTTGTTTAGAGAGTCGTTATACTGAGGCCTCCATTTTTTCAGAGCTCAGCCTGGGTGGTACCTCCAATGTGTATAGATCTATGAGCCTATGCCTTCCAGTGGAAGCAAAGTTTTAGGTCTCCTCTCACTTAGAGAGTCGTTTTACAGAGACCCCTGCACCCCAGAGCTCCACTAGGATAGCAGTATCAGGTTATAGAGCTTCTTGATGCGGTTATATCATAGAACGTAGTTAGGCCTCCTCTCGTTTTATAGAGTCGTCATGCTGAGGCCTCCCCTCTTGGGAGCTACAGTAGGTAGGAACAGTGGTACTAGGTTGCATGGCTCTCATCTTTTTTTAAAGTGGAATGTTGTTAAAGGTCCCGTTCTTTGTGATCCCATGTTTCAAACTTTAGTTAGTGTGTAATGTTGTTGTTAGAGTATAAATAAAATCTGTAAAATTTTAAAGCTCAAAGTTCAATGCCAAGCGAGATATTTTATTTAACAGAAGTCGCCTACATCGAACGGCCAGTTTGGACTACATCCCTCTACTTCCTTCTTTAATGACGTCACTAAAACAGTTTTTTGACTAACCTCCGACATATTACATATTACATGTCATATTACATGTCATTACTGTACATATTATTTAACTGTACAATATTTGCCTAAACATGCAGTAGGCTTCAAAAGTCTGAGACCTCATTGAACATCTAATTTAAGCCCGGGATACACTGCACAATTTTTGGCTGTCCCAGACGAAAGATTGCCATTGTGAAACAATCATGGCGATTTCTATGATTGTGGCTCTTAATCGGTGGTCCTATGTCGTACAGTGAGAGAAGTTCAAAGACGGTTGTTTTCCCGGTCTTGCAACCAAAGATAGCCTATGATAATTTTCTGACAGTGTCAGAAATTCAGCATGATCATCACACAGTGTGTTTGCTGCTACAACCTACGTCTACTGACCAGCCAATAAAAATGCGACATGACACAACGCGAAATTTAAAACAAGCTCTTTTCCCTTCTTCTTTTGCCGCTTCCTTTTTTCCCCAGCACACATAAAAACTACAACTGCCAAAGTGTGATTCAACATGTTTTTTTGTTTACCACTAGCGCATGCTGATGACATTTTATTCTTCTACTTTAACTTGCATCGTAGCCTACGAGTCAACAGGTGTCATTGTCGTACAGTCTACATGCATGTCGTACCCAAGATAAATAGATCGCACAGTGTGATAAAGTAATGAACTTGCTAAAATCGTGCAATGTATCCCGGGCTTTAAACCAAGAAAAAGAGAGAGATATACAAATTTCATAGAAGACTTTCTGAAATCCATGTTTTAAATCAATGTTTCGCTCAAATTTTAATGTTAATAGAAAAATTAGCAACAATATAAAATAATAATAATAATAATAATAATAATAATAATAATAATAATAGAAGCATTTTCACTATTGGTCTTATACTTGTGAAGTGTATATGATTTTGAAGCCAAGTATCACAAAGGCACTTTGTTTCTGTCGGAGATACTACAGTATGTGTTTGTGAAAACCACCCACTCCTTATTCTTTAAGCAAACCCTTGGAGGAGCCATGTATGATACCCTCCAGATAAAGAATATACAACTGAATTCATTACAATTGCAATTAAAAAATAAACAAACAAACATAAAAAAAAACAAAAAACAAACAAAGGCAAGATAAATATTCCCCCTGAATGGGGAATAAAAAGAAAGAGGGTGTAAGAGGTTTATTGCGGTAGTAGAGGTCCAACAGACAGCGAGCACTCAGGGCAGCTCTGCTGACTACAGTGCAGGAGCAGCATTCTGCAGCGCTGCCAAGCTCACACACAGAGCTGTCAATCACAGCACCATCTCAGTATTCAGTGCCGGGAATGCTGGCACTGAAAATCACCCAGATTCCTCTTGGAAATCTGCATGTTTTTCTACTAGATCAAAGCCAGATTCTGTTTGTTTTATGTCTTTACTTTTTTCTTCCTTTATATAATTTATTATTATTATTTATTTATTTATTTATTTTTTTTTTTTAGAAGGATATGGTTTAAGGCCAGTTTAAAATTATAACACTTTTTCATGCTAAGCCTTATGGACAAATTGCTTGTATTTCACATTTCTGTGCTGTTTTTAAGGGTGTATGTGTTCTTGTATTCTTGTATTGCCTCCCAGTAAAATAAATAAATTATATATATATATATATATATATATATATATATATATATATATATATATATATATATATATGAATGAGGTACATTTGCTGTCTCTCAGTGCTGTGAGCTTCTGTTGACATCCTGTATAACTCAGGCTCCCGTTTGAAAACAATCCTCCAGAGGTGAGAGGAACCTCAAATGCTCTCAGTCAGGAAGGCATGACAGGAGAGAGAGAGAGAGGATCGAGCCGCTTCACAGAGCGTCAGATTCCTCAGATTCTAGACCATCTCTCATCAGCAGAACAGAGATGCCGCTCTCTCCCCCCTCGCTCCTCGCTTTCAGCCTTATATAAAACACTCACATGAGAGACAGACAGGAGGAGAGAGAAAGAGAGGACAGAGGAGATGGTCATGTACTGCCCAAGGCCTTCATTGTGAGTCATGCGCAGCAGTATGGAATCTAATGTATTCAGTTCAGGTCACTCTTCACCTCAAAATCAAAACAGAGAAATATACAATTATTATATATATATATATTTATATATATAATATATATATATATATATATATATATATATATATATATATATATATATATATATATATATATATATATATATATATATATATAATATTAATCGCATCTAACATAACATCTAGACCTACGTAGTTCATCTTCATAAAGTACATTTCATAAAGTTGATTAGTGACGAACACAAAGCAGGTCAAGAACACACTGTGCGATGAAGCCTATAGAATGCAGTTAATGCCCCTAAAATTCAAGATATCAGGGCAAAAATGCCCCGTATGAGTTTTTGTCTGTTTATATCATGATATAGTTATATTTCACAAGCACAATATACCACAATACACAATATAGCACAAGTGCAAATGTGATATTTAGTTTGTATACAACAGTTCAATATTTTAGTCACACTATTGTCTGCTTTTGCTCAATTTTGCCAACAAAAAAATTACCACAGCCGAACTATTGTGCATCTCCGAGCAACACAGTGTTTAATTTGATCTTATAACAATGCATTGTGATACCCTTTTAAAAGACTGCAAATATTTTTTTTTTTTCTCATTACTGTAATGCAACAATATGTATTATTTAAATTATGTTTTTAAATTATTTAAATAATTATTCATACATAATGCTGATGTCTTTGAACTCTGACCCCACTATCTGCACCCACTCAAAAGCATAAACTACACACAGAGCCACTCATTCTGGGAAACGTGGCTCTTTATTTAGCACAGACAGCCTCGGCTGTGCCCTATTATGTGTGGAAGTTACGTTTGTATGCCGTCATCGAGAGGACAAAGAAATGTGACAGGTTACTGGATAGTGGTGGAATGTATTTTCCGAAGCATGGCAATAGAATGGGTATGTGGTCAGCTGGTTCACTCAGACGTTAGTGCTGTTTGGTGTTTTAGAATGTGAACTTCTGACCCTGGAGTCACCTGTCATGTCAAATGAGCTGTGACGTCTCTCTCTCTCTCTCTTTCCCCCTCACTTCTGTCAATGGACCACAGCTGCCATTTTCACACTTCTGCACACACTTACACACACATATTACCTAAAATGCATGCACACACACTGAACACATATCCTTCCTTCAATGGAAGACTATTCCCAACAATTTAAGTTTAAAAATAATATGTTGCTTTAATACTGCACTACTCATACGCATCATGCACATGATTTATAAATCAAGGGAACAAAATAGTAAATTAACAAAATAGTAAATAGTGTTGGAAGTTAAGAAAAGTAAACTTTTCTTAACTTCCAACAAGTGTTCATATACAAAAACATGTCAAAGTTCTCTCCTCAGCACAGTGGATGATTGACGGGTGATTGAGCGTTTATTGAATTTTACATTTTTCTCATTGATTCTGTGCATGAACATATACTTTCTTTAGCAAACACACATTCACAGTGTGAAGTTGCTCCATGAATTGCATTCTAATTCAGTCAGTTTTGTTCATGTTGATGCAGTAGTATTCTTATTTCAGCAAGCTTCACATTGATTTGCTGCCAAAATGGGCCACTGCAATGCATGACAAGGAATTGGAGAGAAATGTCACAGGCAGTCGTTTAGTCTGTCACTCCTCTTCCATTCTTAATCAGTGAGTGTGACAGACCTCCGACCGAAGAGGGTGAGATTTCAGCAAAAACAGTCGGTAGGCATGACATCCACTACAAAAATGACATTGTTTAGAGATGACTAGTGGGATGCCACCTTTTGTCAATCAGAAAACTTCAAGCACCTTTCTGCCTATGAATAATTTTGCATGTTCAAGGTGGCTGACATTGGTTTTGATATCTGTAGAGGGTGAGGATGTAGAGAGAGAGGCAGCGCAGTTTAATTTAGTCATCTGGTGGTTAATAAGACAAGCGTTGCTCGTGAAAACGTGGGCACTTATTCATGAGTAAGTGTGTGTTTATTTTAAAGACAGTATGAATGACAAGTTCATTTGAGCCCCACACTTGATCACTCAGAAGGGCACAACTGCAGTAGATTGAGGGAGCATCTGAAGTGTGTGTGTATGTGTGGTCCTGGTAAACCCTATGTTGTGGGGATGTGGGGACAAAATAAGCTGTTTTCCTCATTTCAGCATGAGGAAAACAGATTATAAATTATACAGAATGATGTTTTTTTTTTTTTTTAAATAAATAAATAATAAAGTTTTCTCTCTCTTTTTGTGATGGGTAGGTTTAGGCATAGGGTTAGGGGTTTGTATAGTAAAAAAAAATCACTATGTCTGTGGAAAGGCCATAAAACATGGAAACCCAACATGTGTGTGTGTGTGCATCAGTGGCGTGCAGTGGTGTTCTGAAATGAGGAGTTATCTTATTTCTTCTTGACTTAACTGCAGTCAGACACACACATATATATATACTGTATAGACTGTGTAGACATACTGCACATACACATATGCACAAGCACACATACATACTCTGACACCATAAAATGAAGTGTCTTTTGGGAGTGTTTGTACTAATGTGAAGGTTAAGATTAAAGCTGGAATCTCCTTTTCTAAAAACAGAGAGATCAAAGTGACAGTTCTGATGCCGGCCTCCTAATCCTCCACTTCCCACAGTTCAGAAAGAAACAGAGAGATAAATGTGGATTGAACGCTGGTTCGAATCCCTCTCAGAGCAGAATGAGTAAAACCGATGGGGTTGCATTGGTGCCGTGACCCAGATGAGAGTGAGGTTTATGGGGCTAAGTGTAACAGAGGCCAGCTAGTAAGAGCTGTGTTGGTAAACTTCACTTCCCTTGGCCTCAATATGCGGACAAGCAATTGATGCTAGAGACTGCGGTCTTCAGTGTCCTTTTTAGTGCACCCGCCTCCCATGCCGGTTCGAATCCCTGTCAGAGCAGAGTGAGGAGTTCCACTAGTGCCGTGACCCGGATGGGAGTGAGGTAGCACGCCCACCTCCATTGCTGGAAATACTAGTTCAAATCCTGATTGGAATGGTGCGAATAAAACTGGAGGGGATGCAAGTGCGCGATTAAAGCTTCCATTGAAAAATGATTAATAATGTTCTAATACAGGTGTCCAGTCCTGCCCCTGCAGACCTTTGCAGGCCATTGGCCCTCCATGAAGGAAGACACAGAATAAATATGTTAAATATATTACGATGAATATATTTAAAGGGTTAGTTCACCCAAAAATTAAAATTATCCCATGATTTACTCATCTTAGGTGTATATGACTTTCTTAATTCAGACAAACACAATTAGAGATATATTTAAAAATATCCTTAGTCCTCCAAGGTTTATAATAATGTGAATGGCAGACTAAATTTTGAAGATCCATAAAAAAAAAAAAATGAATCCATACGACTCCAGGGGGTTAATAAAGGCCTTCTGAAGTGAAGCGATGCATGTGTTTAACCCATTTTAGCCCACCGGCAACTATAGTTGCTGCAGTGCATGGTTGTCCTTTTCCTTTTGTACGTTTTTTTCTAGATGTTTTCCATGTTTTATTTCTCAATGACATGCAAGAAAACATCCAAATAAAGGATTTCAAGAACAAAAAAAAGGTATTGACTTCCTTCCTGTGACATGAGGCTGTCAACTTCCAACCCCTACTTCCAGGAAGCATAGCGAAGGCAAACCTCCCAAATAAAAGTAATTTTCATGTTAATATTAGGAATTTTTTGTTGACATATATATATCTACGTAATCATGAGGGTCTCTAGAATCATCCAAACAAAACAAATCTTACAAGAGATCTATAGTTTTTTGTATACTTAGTCAAAAGTCCAAGCGGCAACTATAGTTGCCGGTGGGCAAATGACTTGTAAGTACATATATCATGGGGAAATGGGGTATACTGTGTTTAATGGGTTAATAAATCAAGGTTATTTGTCTTGTTTAGTGCTTTTTGCTTTCATAATATTTGATATTGTTATATATTATATATTTTTATTTGTTAACTTATTTATTTTTTAATTTATTTATTTTTTGTTTGTTTGTTTGTTGTATGTGACCCTGGACTACAAAACCAGTAATAATGGTCAATTTTTTGAAATTAAGATTTATACATCATCTGAAAGCTGAATATATATATAAGATTTCCATTGATGTATGGTTTGTTATGATATGACATTTGGCCGAGATACAGATATTTGAAAATCTAGAATCTGAAGGTGCAAAAAAAATCGAAATATTGAGAAAATTGCCTTAAAGTTGACCAAATGAAGTCCTTAACAATGTATATCCACTCACAAAAAGAATTTTTTATATATCTACAGTAGAAAATTTACAAAATATCTTAATTAGGATATTAAGTAAAGATCATGTTTAATGATCTTTGGTATTAAAGAAAAAAAATCAATAATTTTGACCCATACAATGTATTGTTTGCTATTGCTACAAATATATCCATGCAACTTATGACTGGGTTTGTGGTCCAGGGTCACATAGAGATGTAATTTTTTCTAATGAACAATGTAATTTAACTTTTTAATTTACAATGCTCTGTTGGAGCAACTTAATGTTTGCACTTTGTTCTGCACTTTGTTCCACCACTTTAAAACAAACGAATTTGTTGTTTGTTTTGTTTTCATATTCAAGAGATTATAAGTTAGATGCAGCTTTTTTTGTGTTCACTTCGAATGATCTTCAACTTTGATTGATCTGTTGATCTGTTGAAAGCAGTTATTTTGAGTTAGATGCATAAATGTTCTCCTCCTATTCAAATTTTACATTGAGGGGTGCATACAACATATTTGCCCACCGGCAACTATAGTTGCCGCACATTCAAACACGTTTTTTAAGAAAAAAAACAAAAACCTGGGGAAAATAAATGCAGAACATGTTCACATAGGACACTATTAACAGGACTATATGCATGAAACCATTCAGAAAAATTTGGGCACAAATGGGTTAAGACAAATATCCTTATTTAAAACTGTATAAAGTAAAATAACGAGCTTCCGGTGGGACAGCCATACGCATTTGACGTATGTCCAAAAAGTGAACTTCTGCGACGTAGTACACAATGACATAACGTTCTACGTTGCGTCATGACGTGCAATGCTAGTACGTTATGTCATTGTGTACTACATCACGGAAGTTAACACTTTTAGTGAACAGACAGAGAGATGATAGATAGATAGATAGATAGATAGATAGATAGATAGATAGATAGATAGATAGATAGATAGATAGATAGATAGATAGATAGATAGATAGATAGATAGATAGATAGATAGATAGATAGATAGATAGATAGATAGATAGATAGATAGATAGAAAAATAGAAAAATAATAATTTGAGACTTTAACCTTCAGACAAACAGAAGAGGACAGGATATGTCTCTATCGATCCTGCTGGTCCTTGAACCGGATGACTCCATAATTCATATGCTGCGCTTGCTGATTTTGTGTTGTTCTTTTTTTTCTCTCTCATATTTCAGAGTCTCAAAAAATGACCAGTCACAGACATAAACATATGCATATGTGTGTGTCAGTGTTTGTGGGCCCTATTCATTCTTCACAGTCAGAATCATGCTGTACAAATGCATTTAAATGTCTCTTTTAAGCACACACACCCTGCAAACAGCCATGACTGAGATAAATCATATGCAAATCTCTGTGCTCATCTTGTTTTTAAGTGGGAACCATGAATATACAACCATCTGTAACGTGAATGGCTTATGATGTATGTGTTTGTGCATTCATTTCTGCATTTATTTTCCATACTTAACAGAAAAATGAAATTCGTCATCATTTACTCACATCATTCCAACCCCGTTGTACTTTCTTCTGCTAAACAGAAAAGGACCATAAAGGACCTATATTTCAGGGATTTTCAAACTGGGGTCCAGAGACCCTCAGGGGACTGCAAGAGGGTTCTAGGGTTTAATAATTTGGGGAGTGTGAAAGTTAACTGTAAAACTGCTTTGGTACAAATACATTGGATAGCTTTATAGATCATTAAAGGCCTATTGTTTATTTGAATTGGCTTCAGTATAGTAACAATATCAATGATTAAAAAATTAACAACACTGAATACATTTTATACATATATGAACCATTAATACATATAAAATAAAACATAAATGTAATACATTTTGAGAAGAATGTCCCTGGCAAGGGATTCATTATATTTTGGCATTAAAAAGCTTGAAAATCCCTGTTCTACATGACTCATTTAGTATAAGTTATCCAATGCTCTTGACAAACAAACAAACACAAACAAACAAACTGAAATTTACGTCATTTTTCAGTATTAATAAATAAATGATCTGAACTCTCTAGTGGTGCATACCATCGGGTATCAGAAGATTATCACTGAACAAAACATTTTAGTCTGTTTGTCAATAAAGCTAATTTGTAGCTTTAAAAGATTGGAAATATAGGCCATGTGTCATATTTGGACCACTATTATGACACTCTTGGGGTGTGTTTTTTTTTTTTTTGGAGCTTGATATAATTGCTTGTTTGCAATCATGTGATTCTAATGACACACAAACTTCAGATGGAGGGCAGGAAGTGAAAATTAGAATTGACGAGATGGAGGAAAGCAAATACTCTTTGAGGAAAGTCTGTACTGTGCTGGTTTAGAAAACAGAAAATCACAACATATGTTGGACGTGATCCTTATGTTATGAAGAGGAATGACTTTTCTACTGAATCGAAAGACTTGCCTGCCGTCGAAACGGTAGATATAGAGAATGTGAAGCTGCCGTCACGCCGTGTTCAGTTCTAGTTTGGTTTGTTTATATCGCGCTGCCTTTCTGCTAGTGAGTTTAGGGCAGTATTTTGATTTTCTGTCGTGATTGTGAAAAATGTCGCCATTGTAGGTCATTCATGCTGAATGGAGAATTGCAATAGGAACTCAGATTATCATTCAGGGAAAAAACTGGTACGTGTAAAAACACTAAGTGAAGCAGGCTGAGGATGTGACTGGAAGACGTCGTATAGCAAATCTAATAATGTCACTGATTAAACCCACTGCCTATCACTCAATAAAATAATCACATTGCTGAGTGTTTTTGAGAGTTTTGTATTTTGTTTGGTTTAATAATTAACATTACATTTGCGAGTATATGACTCTCACTTGGCTTGTGAATGAGCATAATTTGCACACAACCACTTCAAAACTGTTCACAAGCTTCTATGGGTTTGATTTTGGTTCTCATTTGTTAAAATAAATACAAAAAATACAGTGTGTTGATGTCTGTCCGCTGAATGTGATCCTCCGATTCTCTTCTGTGGCCATATGGGAAAGTGAATATTTACAAAGACAACATTAAAACTACAGTTACATTTACACCCTTCCAACAAAGAAATGTATCAGACTTCTGTCAGCTTGTTGAACACATTTTCTACCATATGATGGCTGAAGCAGCAGCGCGTGACACTGTCTTCACAGCTACCAGATCAACATTGTGAACAGAATTCTACAAAACATAAGTGAAAACACCAAATGATCATGCAATGGGATTAAATAGCTTCTTTTCCCTGCAAACAAAACCATGAAGAATGTGAATATTTAACAAAGTCAAAAACAAAAAGGTAAGCAGGTATCCATATTAATTTCAGTATTAGCAGACACAAAACACTATTAAAGGTGCGGTAATTGATTTATTTGAAATCACCAAAATAACACGCCACTACCCAAAGGGATCACACCCCTATTTCGATAGCCCCGCCCCCAAGTCCACAAACACTCTATAGCTGCATCTCACGGTGCGTTCAAGTCCTCTTGAGAAGTTCGTATTTACAAGTTGAGGTCGTGTTTACGAAGTCAGTTGCGTTCAAGTCACTTCCGTCAGAGCAACCTTCTCTTAATTAACTACACAAGGTTTTTAAAGGTGACCTATAATGCCCCTTTTACAAGTCTCTGGTGTCCCCAGAATGTGTCTGTGAAGTTTCAGCTCAAAATACCCCACAGATCATTTATTATAGCTTGTCAAATTTGCCCCTATTTGGGTGTGTGCAAAAACACGCCATTTTTGTGTGTGTCCCTTTAAATGCAAATGAGCTGCTGCTCCCAGCCCCCTTTCCAGAAGAGGGTGGAGCTTTAACAGCTCGCGCTTTGGTTGCTCAACAACAACAAAGCTGGAGAATCTCACGCAGCCAAAATGACGATTGTCAGTAACAGTGTTCAGCCTTAAATTGTTGAGTCAGACACTGATGGACTTTCAGAATGCATCTGGACATTTCTGAATGGTTAGTGGATACATTTATGTAGCTGCTGTGGAGTTGACTCAACTCATCGACTAGCATGTGCCGTCATGTTAATCTTTTGTGCAAATCCAGTGTTGAATAATTTGTGAAGCAGTCCGGCGTAAAATGACGGCATTATAACAACACTACTACAACAACTCTTCCTCTTCTCTAAAGCAGCCCAACATGGCCTCGCCCCCTTTGTTGTGTGTTCTCGGGGGAAGGGTTTATGTAAATTTTAGGGTTAGTGATGTCACTAACCCGTGAAGAAGCTTGTTGTAGTCCCAACCAGCCGTTTGTTGTAGTCCTTAAAAAGCGATTTCTGTAAAAGAAAATATCTCTTTGCATTGAACATTGAGTGTTGTAACTTTGCAGATGTTGTTTATGCTCAAACAGCAACATTACACACTAACTACAGTTAAAAAAGTGAAATCATAATCAACTACCTGTTTACTTCTAGAAAATGAACAAAGAATGTGCATCAGGTGTGTTTTACTTTTTAATGTTTTCTTTATTAATTTATGAAGCCACTGTAAACTTTATTGTTACATATGATGTTGTTCTATTACAATGCTATTATATTTTGTGCAAGGAATTAGCTTATTTTGTTGTAAACAGAAAAGCTTGACAATGTCACTGCTAAATACCTATAAATATTGTGGTCTTCCGTCATGTTTCTCACTGACACATAGAAAATCCTTAAAGAAAAAGAAAAGAAAATCCTGAGCTTCCAACTCGTATTTACAACTTTGTGGTGGCGTTTATGTGCTTTCAACTCGTAAAAATGATCTTTTTGACATGACTTGAACACACCATCATTTCAGAGGCTGTGTCTTCCGGAAGTTGCATTTGAAGGATGAATATGTCATCGAGGATATCTTATTTAGTAAAAGTAATAAAATTGACTGTTAATCCTCTTGAGGTGTAAAATACTGCAATTTCTTTCTTACTTTTCTTAAATGAGACCACTTTGATGACGTATGCGGCCGACAAATGCGCTCACCGGAGGACGCAGCCTTCGAAATGAGATGCAGCTAATGCAAAACAGGCACCTCCCCCAAATGAGTGGACACGCCCCTTATTGGCTGCAAGCGTGTTTTGGTGCTCAGACCGATCCACTTTCAACTGCGTTTCTCAGAAATTGCTTACTGCACCTTTAAAGGTGACAACTTTTAAAGTAAAAAAAAGATAAAAGTTAAGTAAACGATAAAAGCTCTTTGTGGTTTCTCGGTTTGATCGATTTGAGAAACCATAAACGACAATGAAAAAAACAGGAATTTTGAGTTTGTGATAGCGATTCCTATATATAAATATCACTTCCTGCCCTCCAGCTGCATTTTGCGCCACAACAATGACGTCATGTGCAAACAACCTATAAATCACTATGCACTTTTCTCCTATTATGCTTATATAGAATAATAATAATAATACAGAGAATGAATAAATGATGGCAAAATTCAAGCAATATTTACTCAAAACACATATAAATTTAACAAATGTCAGATGGGGGAGTGTTCAGAAAACCTGTTTGAAAACAGTGATTATTTTCACGTTTTGTGGTTACACTGCTTTAAATCTCATCATAGAATCAAAAACACTCTGCACAGAGCTCTAAATCACCAGCAAAACAAGCATGTCTGATGGCCGACAGTTATCGGGTTCCTCCGCACACACCCTGCGCCCCCCAAACCCATCTCTTTTATGAGGCAGGCATATAGGAGGGACGCGGGGGCACTGATGCATACTGAACACCTCTCCCCTCCTCCACGTCCTCCTATCCTGTCTTCCCTCCACAGCTGTTCCCCTCCCCATCTCTTTAGTCTCACATGAGCCAGCGACGATGATTGATCCCACTTCTAATTCAACTGTTACATGTAAATCTATTTACGTACACATATATTACCCTTATCAAATCCATACAGATGTCTTCCTCCATCTCCTCTTCTCAGAGCCTCTAGCTCTCGCTTATAGGCAGTCTGTCCTCATGGCATGGTGGAGAACCTTGCAGCAGGATGGAAATGTATGCAAATGATAGGGCGGAGAGTGAGGCGAAAGGAGACGTTGCCTGCGTCTCTGATATGTTATCCCTATAAGTAAACGGCTGTCCTGAGATACAATAACAACCTTGCTGGTGTCTTCACTGAAGGGGGTGGACATGTCACTGTTTTTAGAATCATCTGTTTCCTCTCTTAATGCTTCAGCTGTTTGTACCAGCTAAGTCACTTCCATCTTATAAAACAGAATGTTCTTACTCTGAAATCTGATTGGATGAGCCATTTAAGGCCACCTATAAAATAAAATAAGACACACCGGTATAGACACACCTGTGTCCACACATCAGTTGAATTTGGTATTAATGCCACAGACCTATACATTTGCTTCACATTATGCCTGATACCCCTTAACTGTATTGGTTTATATAAAAAAAAAAAATAATAAAACTAATAAAATAAAATAATAAAAAACACCTGTGACCACACATATTATTTTTATGCTGTGTTGCTTAGCAACTATAGATAACAAAAATAATTATTTATTCTTATTATTAATATTTTCAGGAATACATATTTAATTCTGGCCAATGACCAGTAAATGGTAGATATTAAAATTCTATAATAGCTTGTCTAAATAAATAAACACTAAAAACTAAAATCATTATTGTAATGATACAAGTGAGTTTAAGCAAGATTACAATGTAAAGTATATGAAAATCTGATTTACATGTTGCTAAAGATTATAGTTAATAGTAGCCTATTAATTAAGTATTTGTGTTTTTATTTTTATAACTTTAAGTGGACGTTATGATCAATAAGGTAATCTAAATGTAAAAGTATTCAATATTCAATACCAGCCGATACCGCTAAATTTAAAATTTTATAATATCATCAGATAGAGCATACATCACCATTTATTACTTTAACCCTTTGATGCACAACATGGGTCAAAAATGACCCGGCTGAGTTTTTATTTTCTATATCTTTGCAAGAAATTAATTTCATCATTCAGTATTCCAGGTATTCCTCAATTAACTTGTTTTTGATCATCACAAATCCTCATTTTCATTTTTTCTTTCTTACTTTTTGAATAAAACATGGGTCAAAAATGACCCGTATTCATTTCCTATGTAATTTCAATCATGGCTGAGTGTTTCTTTGCTGAATCTTTCAAAGAAATGTATTTTATCATTAATTTATTCCAGGTATTCCTTAAATATCTTGTTTTTGATTGTCAAAAATCATTTTGTTCATTTTTTCTTTCTTACTTTATAAACAAACACAGTTTTTGTATGTCTACATCAATTTTACACACATGGGTCAAAAATGACCCGTATTCATTTCCTATGGTATTTCAATCATGACTGAGTGTTTCTTCGCTGAATCTTTGAAAGAAATGTATTTTGTCATTTATTTATTCCAGGTATTCATTAAATATCTTGTTTTTGATTTTCTACAAATAATTATGTTTATTTTTTCTTTCTTACTTTATAAACAAACACAATTTTACACACATGGGTCAAAAATGACCCATATAGAAATCTTTAATATTTGCAAATTTTTGCAAGTAGGAACATATGTACTGCAGACAACTGTTCATCTGCCACACATTTCACATCTTAACAAGGCTACTTTTGTATATTTGATGGATGTAAGTCTTATTATATTTAATATATTAGGCTATATATTTCATAATTTTTAAATTTTTTGTCATAAATCAATGCAATTGGTCACCCTTTAAGTCTGTCAGTGTTCCTGAAAAGTAACAGTTTTGGACATATACAACATGGGTCTAAAGTGACCTGAATGAGTTATTTTCTAAATCACATTTATTACAATAAATTAATTTTATCATTCCAGGTATTACTCAATAAACAAATCCTTATTTAAATTTTTCCTTTCTTTTTGAATGAAATTTTTTTGTGTAATTACCTTTCTAAAGGCCAAAGTATACTTCACTTTTTATGCGTACGTGAGGGTCAGCATACAGATTTTTGTAACTTTTTTATAATTTCCGCCTGATTTCTGTAACTGTATGTGCAATCTGCACATACACATTTAAATTGCATTTGACTGTTCGCAAAGTATATTTTCAGCTTTTTTTACAGTGATGTCATCATCCACCTCATTTCTGCTGAGGACCAGCCACTAACACTCTAGATAAAGAAAATCAAAAGCACAAGAATATACACATCAAACCCTTGATGGATACACTTATTATATATTTTCACTGTTGGACAGAAACCTTGTTCAAAACTATTACTTTTCAGGAACAATGATAGATGTAAAAGGTGACCAGTAGCATTGGTTTATGACAAAAAATAAAGATTATGAAATATAATATATAGCCTATTATATGAAATATAATATGACTTTCATCCATCAAATATACAAAAGCAGCCATGTTGAGACGTGAAATGTGTGTGGTAGATGAATAGTTGTCTGCAGTAAATATGTTCCTACTTGCGAAAATTTGCAAAGGCTTCTATACGGGTCATTTTTTACCCATTTGTGTAAAATTGATGTAGAAATACAAAAACTGTATTTGTTTATTAAAAAAAAAGAAAGAAAAAAATAAACACAATGATTTTTTGAAAATCAAAAACAAGGTATTTAATGAATACCTGGAATAAATGAATAATAAAATACATTTCTTTTAAAGATTCAGCAAAGAAACACTCAACCATGTTTGAAATTACATAGGAAATGAATACGGGTCATTTTTGACCCATGTTGTGCATTAGAAGGGGTTTTCATATCTTGTGCATCAAAGGGTTAAAATAAGGTCTCTAAACATTAGCTAATGCAATAACTAACATGAACTAACAATAAACAATATATTCTTACAGCATTTCTTTGCTAATGTAATAAAAATGTTGATGTTCATGTTAGTTCACAGTGCATTAACTAACGTTAACATATTCTTTTTATCTTATCTTAATAATGTATTAGTAAAGGTTGTAATTAACATTTATTAAGATAAATAAGAATAATCACTGTTAAAAAGAAACCTTATTTTAAAGTGTTACCCTATTAACACATAAATACATTTAATAAATAATGATAGAAAACTTGAACATTGATCCTTTTTTTATCAGTGCCTAAAAAAGCAAATTATTTTCTGTTAAATCTGTGTTGCTATGTGCTATTTCCAAAAAATAAATAAGTAGATAAATAAACTAGAACATCTAGTGCAGTTTTTAATGTTAATAATACAAATCATCACCGTTTATTTATGACGTAAATGGAATGGAAATGGAAAAATTTCCCTGTGGAGACATTTCTGAGTAATGTTAAGTCACGTTTCATGACACTTTTAAGGTGGCGCTAAAAGCTCATTCAATTTTATCCAATACAGATGAACATGAATCATACAACATATTATTACACATTTTATTACACTGCTTGTTATACGTATCGCGGCAGTTCGAAAATGAAATGTTCAGACAGTGCCGTTAAAAGGTTAATGCTCTATCTAATTTGAAAATAACATACCACCAACACTAGACCCAACCGATAGTGTTAACAAAAGCAAACATGAGATAAAAGCTCATTTTCTGTAGAAACCATGCCATTTTAGCTTGCTTTTACAAGTCTTTTATCTCTTTTTGTGATTCACTAGACTCGTACCTGAGCGCTTCACATCACAAGTGGAATGCTGTACCAGGTGAGCTACAGAGCAAGTTTACTACATCAGATCAGCCATATATATGTGGAGTTGCTTTGCGAAAACTTGTACTAGTTTACAAATAAAGCATAAAAAGTGAATGGTAAAAGTGTTTTGAGGTCATAAAATAGTATTGTGCAAGGAAACATAAAAATAAGTCAATAAAAAAATGTCTATTTATCTATAATCTATAAACCCTGCAACAGTAATTTGTGTGAAACTGAATAAAAAAGGTGTTTTACTGGCACTATTGTTCATTTCAGCTGGAAACTGCAGTATATAGGCACGTTTTTGGAGTTTTGCAAAAATGTAGGAAGAGGCACAATAAACCTATGTTAAAAAAATAATAATAATAAATCTGATTCTAATGAGCAGTGCTGTATCTGAGGTTCAAGTTGATGTGACACACATTACACAGTGAGAAAGGATGTGGACGTGAGGTCTAATTTCACCCTTCAGTTTCAGGTGTAAATCACTGCCCTTCACACTCACACTCTCACTCTCTTTCACTCGCTCTCTCTCTTTTTCCATCTTTCAAGGAAACATGGATATGCCAGTGCTAATTGGAGAAGTGTATCAACACCCTAAGGGCCAGATCGTATTGTTTACTGCATAGTTAAAGGCTCTGCCAAATCATACCATGACTGCCTGCCGTGTTATGGCTTTTTAGACTGGCAAAAGTGGAAAGTCCCATTGAGACATGTTTGTACCGCTGCAGGTCTGCTCTGCTGATGGCCCTCATTAGCCTGTTTGATTGGAGGCACTGAGAGAGAGCCATTAGGCCTAAACATAATACATTTTATAACGGGCATCCATAGCCAGGCCCTTAATTGCTTATGGTCTGAACGGCTTGTATTTGACAGATCACAGGATCATTGAAAAAATGAAATTGTACACATTTATAGCATGCACTGAATTAAATTAGGAACTTAATTTTTACTGACCTTTTATGATGTATGTTTTCTAGGTGAAAACATTCATACTACATTTTCCCAAGGATGTCTATAATACCTGGAGAAAGCTATCCATTAGCATTCCCATTTATCTCAATGGCAAGCTCATCTGATGCAGGATCCCAAGGAAGTATGTGATTTGAAAGAGGACACCTTTGCTCATGGGCACTCAGTTCTGGACACATCTGTTTTTTAGTCAATCATCTGAGCTGTAAAAGTCATGTGACTAATTACTATGGAGCATTTCTTAGTTTTAAGGGCCCTCCAAAAGAATGTACAACTCGTAAAATATCCTCAGTACTAAAATGTATGTAATTTCATAATTACTTCTATTGTATAGCCGTGTGGTAAACTAAAATATAACCTATTTTAATGTCATTTATATTTACACTTGTACTATATGTCACTCTTAAGATTCTATACAGTAGGGTGAATTCAGGTTGATTGGGACACTTTTTGCCATTGAGATGACTGGGGAAAAGTGTTCCATTCAACCTGAATTCACCCTATAGAACCATAAAAGTTCTGGGTTCTGCCAGGTGCTTCATATTGCGCTTTTCCACTGCATGGTACAGCTCGGTTTGGCTCACTTTTGGCGCTTTTTCATTGCATGGTACAGCTCGGTACGGCTCAATAGTACCACCTCGGCTAAGGATCCAAGCAAGCCATACCAATACTAAAAAAAATATACTGCAGATCACTGATTGGTGAATCATCACTACCAGCGTTATTGGATTTGCGACATAAGACACCAAACCAAACGGCAGTAGAGGCATCTATACATTTTGTTTTTACTCTGAGTGTACACAAATAAAAGAAGACATTCTATAGTTTCAATTGATATATTACTTATGTCTCTATGACAAAAAATGACTGAGAATTTTAAGTCTGTTTTGCTACAATGTGAAAAAAATCCTGCAAAACGCGCCGGCGCGTTTCCTGACTCCAGAGTTAAAAACTCAAATTTGGGTTGAAACAACCAAGCATTTTTTAGAGTCTAGGGTTCTACACAGAACCCCATTGAACTTTTTTATTTTTTCTAAGAGTGTGTATTTAAATATGTTTGTAGTTACAAATTTGTTATGATAAAGTTGCATTTTAGTACATTTAAAAATAGTAACTTTAAATATAATGTCGAACAACACACTACAGTTAAAATTTTAAATCAAGTACTTTGCGTGTGCTTTAATGTTAGTCAACACATCAAAATAAGTGTACTTCTTTAAATCAAGATTATTAAAACAATGATTTAAATGTACTTTAAGTACACATACGGTCGATGACCTTTATTTCATTAATGTTATATTATCTTCAAGTACAGTCTTTTTAAAAACATACTTTTAAGAGTTGAAGTACACTACGCATGCACGTTCAATACAATTATGCACACTCCTTTTTCATAAGGGTTCTCAACTGAATTACTGTTTGCTGCTATTGTGTAGCAGAGAAGTGTAAGTATATCGGACAGGAGGGTCTTTTTTCATTTTATGCAAAAATCCTGCACATTAAAAGATGAGTGCGTCATACTAACAAAACTTTGGGTGAAGGAATGCCTGGCTCTCCATGTGGTAAGCAAAGCTGGTGACTCAGAGTAATGTGATGGTATGTGCGAATACAGGATGAGCGAAAGAGGGAGTGACAGACCCTCTAGGTTTTGCTTGCCCGACCAGATCATTTCCTCACCCCAACACTGACATACACAGTCTGTCCTAATCATTTCTGTCCCACACTTCACTACTCAAACCCTCCTGAGACACACTGGATAACCAAACAAACCCTCAGGGCCCAGACAAAGTCATGAGAATGAACCAGTCTGGCTACACAATGAACCGTGAGCTACACCTGTGAAAGAGATTCCTTTAAGATTTTCCTCTGGTGTTGTCTTCAAGAAACTGGAGAGAAAAGTGGGAATTGACAGTGTGCGGTGTGTATAAGAGTATGTGCGACTGCCTGTTTAATCTGTGGCTGGCAGACACATTACCTGTGTTACTATATTTTTTTTAATATACACACAACTATATATATACAGTCAAACCAAAAATTATTCAGAAATGCCTCCACAGAACGTCACACAACCTCACCATTTCACCAGCTGACTGAAAACTAGCTATATAGCACAATAAGCATGACAGAAGCGGACGTTTGTTCTTCACTTAAAGACTTAAGACTCAAGCATCAATATGTGATCAATGTTTTACAATACAAAAAATGTTACAGTGACAGTAATGTAATTATTTGTGTCAGGAGTGCACATCAATGATGCTGAATCTAACTGGTATTTATCATTTCACATAAAAAGAGAACACATTCGATTGCACCTGCTTCCATTATTTACAATCAAAAAAATTAAGGCGTTTAAGTCCAAAGGCTAACACATTTAGAAAAAAATATTGATACAATTTTGTCACATTTCTTTAGAAGAGTGTCTACGTTCTTCAGGCAGTCTATTTTCCATAAACATATGTGTATTTATTATTGCAATGATTAGCATAAGTAACCTTTAGCATTGCATATATTTCTGCCTCATACGGCAATCAGAATACTCATCGGATCGCAAGGAAGTTATGTCAAACACTCGCTGGTGTCTGAAAGTGAGTTTTGAGCTGAAAATTGTTTATAATGTCTTAAATGTTGAAGTTAGCTGGTAGCTGGATATAATAACATTGGAAATGAAAGCTCTAGTGTAAGTTCTGCCAGGAAGACTCAATGTTACGTCACCTATTAGTTTAGATCTACCCAATCATTATTTTACACTTGGAGTATAAAAGATTACTGACAGATGTCTGAGTCCGCAGATGCTGACACCAACCTTCACCTCCATCCTCCCCACCACCACCGGGATGGTCCCTGTCCATACCTCCCAGGGGGTCGGCTACGCCCCTGCCTTCATCTTCAGGCAGGAAATGCAGAGTCTGCAACCCTTTAGGATGTGAGCTACGGATGGGGCCTACGCCAAAGTACTTTATCTTACAATATTTTGCTTGCTGATAAATAAATATCGTTGTTACATTATCTTGCCTCCTGAGTTTTTCTGGTAGAAATAAGCAGCGGAGTTTACAGTGGTTTTTACCATCTCCCCCAGTTGGCCTACTTTGGACCAGGCCAAAAAACCCTGGCCGTTGGCCCCAAAGAAGCATCGGAAGTGACAGTAGAAACGTGTCTGGCCCTGGCACACACTAGCACGCTCGCTTTTGGCCTGACAGTTGAAACACGGCTATTCAGGTTCCCTGGCACCACCACCTCTCAGGACCTGTAGTAGAACCATCACGGTGAACGTGATTTCACCAAGTACAACATGTTCCTGGATCAACATCTTTGTTGATCCTGGAACAACATTCCAATCAACCAATCAGATTCAATGGACAAGTTTACAGTTTATGTCAAGTTTAGGCTTACAACCAGCATTAGGTGCTTCTACATCAGTGTTATTCTCCTATCATTTCCCTCTGATTTTAGGGATAAGCTATGGGTAGGGTTAGGTTTAGGGGTAGGGATAGGGTTAGAAGTACAGGAATGTTGTTCCAGGATCAACAAAATATGTTGATCCAGGAACATTTACTTGGCAAAATCACAGTAACCGAACAGACTCACATAGACTCCATAAAATATTCCAAATTATATCAAAATATAATATCTATATTACCATGTGACCCTGGACCACAAAACCAGTCATAAGGGTCAATTTTCTAAAATTGAGATTTATACATCATCTGAAAGCTGAATAAATAATCTTTCCATTAATGTGTGGTTTGTTAGGATAGGACAATATTTAGACGAGATACAACTATTTGAATATCTGGAATCTGAGGGTGCAAAAATATCAAAATATTGAGAAAATCGCCTTTAAATATGTCCAAATGAAATCCTTAGCAATGCATATCCACTCACAAAAATACATTTTTGATGTATTTACAGTATGAAATTTAAAAAATATCTTCATGGAACATGATCTTTACTTAATATCCTAATCATTTTTAGCATAAAAGAAAAAATTGATAATTTTGACCCATACAATGTATTGTTGGCTATTACTACAAATATACCCATTATGGCTGTCTTTTTGGACTAAGCTCACATATTATTTATTTAGGCTATTTTATTTATTTATTTTTTTTTGGAACTTGACAGACATGAAACTGTCTTCTTTCTATTTGTCACTCATATGAAAATAGCAGTACCAATGTAAACGCTGTTCATGTCCTGGCTGTGGAACTAGGAAGTGATTCCGCAGTGTCAAGGTTCAGATATTTCCATATGATCTACATGATAAAAGGCACACCATGTTGCTGGTCATCACATGGTGGTCACATACATCATCTTCATGTGCATGACCATGTGTGTGCATGTAAGTGTGAAAGGGTTAAAGATGAGGAAATGTTACCTGTCAGTTCTTACAAGGCCTGGCTGACAAGGCAGATGACAGCTGTTGATAACTTATGTGTCCTGATTGTGTTGAGTCTTCATGTTGACACACTGCAGACAAGCAATACATTATGGCAGCAAGAGCACAGTACATACTGTATACTGAATATCATATTACACCTTTGCTTTTCCCGCTCAGGGCTTGTGGACTTCCTGTAATTACCTGTGCTGTAGTTAACAGCTAACCTGTAATTACCTGCCGATTGGCACACCCAGGATGCGTCTGAAACTGAAGGGAGCTGTCTTGTCAGGTAGTCCGCCCATCATTGATGTATCAGACAGTGATGTCCTTATCAGACAGTCATGTCTGTTTATCAACAAATACAAGATTTAAAGTGCCCCTATTAAGCTATTTTAAAGGTTTCTAATTTTGTTTTGGAGTTCTCCTACAATAGGTTTACATGCATCCAAGGTCAAAAACTCCTCTTTTCTCACAGGGTCTGAAATGGCTGGATCAAGGGTCTGGTCTCTCTAAACCCCTACTTTCTGAAAGCCTACTCTGCTCTGATTGGTCAGATGGCCCAGTCTGTTGTGATTGGTCTATCGCTTACAGTATGTATAACAAAACGGCCATTACCATATTTGAACTTCAGCTCCAGAGGCTTCCTCAGCACTTGTATAAACAGTGATACAAACAGTAACTATGGCGTAACTTACAAACAGTAACTTACCATAACATATTTGCTTTTGCAGCACAGAAAACAGCGTATTCTCGACATGTCGACAAAATGAACTAAACTCTTCCAGGCCTCAGCTACAACTACAGTGTTGGAGGGTGGGTCAAAGAAGATGTTCGCAGGCAGCCAATAAAGACCATAGGCTGGCATTATGCAAATATGTTACAAAACTTACGTAGGCTCATGCAGGAAGTAAGACTGGAATTACTGACAACTCCTTTCAGGCAGTTCAGAATCGGTTCTTTTGTTTAACCCTTAAATGCATACCTCGGGTCTTTAGTGACCCGGGATGTCATTCACTACCCTCCTCCTTGTTCATTTTTTAAAATTAGACATCAACTTTCTTGGTATTCCTCAATCAATTCATTATAAAGAATATAACAAGAAAAAAAATCATAAAATTATAAAAGAATGCCTATTTTTGTATTCATTTTTTGTCAAAATTGTATAGGGTCGCAAACGACCCGAGGTGTGTATGAGTGTACGTGTATTTTTTGTGCACAACAATAATTGAATCTTAGATGACAGAATAAGTGCAATTCACCTTTATTCCACAAGGTGGCAATGTCTGATACACAATGCTGAAGTGACGACTCATTCAGACAGAAAACGAAATAATAAGAAAAACATGAAATGGCTCAGTGATTTACTGCAGAGCAAGTACTGAACGCAATGAAAAATGACTGTAACTGTCACTGGATGGATCTGGTGAAGCTGTTAGCAATCGAAATATTGATTTTGAAGATGTTGAAAATGATATAGTTTTGAGAATACGTTTGAGATCGCGAATGAGCTCATATTCGTGACCTCAAACATAAAACTAGCCCATTATTTGCTGAATTTACTGGGAAATGAGCTCTGACGAGGACAGTGATGGCATAAAACATCTGCTCAAACGGAGCCCTTTCAATCTCCAAAAGGTAACAAAATATGATTTATTTTATTCTTCTGTAATTATTACTCTAATATCAGAAGAGTTTTATATTATCACGACAGGTAGAGATCCTTCCGTGTTAGATATTGATCCGGGTCGATAAAGACCCGAATATGTAAGAATGATTGGCAAAACAGTCATGCATTTAAGGTTAACCGTAAACTTTGTCGGTTCTTTCATTTAACTGCAAACTTTGCAGACCTTTACATTTACAAACAGCTATATTACAAACTACATGAAATGTAATATGTGAAAAAGCATAATAGGGGCACTTTAAGGTCTATAATGAGTACTTCTGGGTAGAAATTGAATCAAAAGTTGAAAAAAGGAAGATACAGTAGATCAGTAGTGATTAACCAAATACTTTGAACCACTTCATCAGATGCCATTTTTATTCTTTCAATCAACCAGGGTATTAGGCAGTGACAAGACAAGAGGATTATTACTGCAACTCAAACAGTAGAGCAGGGGTGGCTAACGTCGGCCCTGGAGAGCCACAGTCCTGCAGAGTTTAGCTCCAACTCTAATCAATCACATCTGATCAAGCTAATCAAGGTCTGAAGGGTTTCTAGGAAGTTACAGGCAGGTTAATTTTTATCAGGGTTGGAGCAAAACTCTGCAGGACTGAGGCTCTCCAGGACTGACGTTCACCACCAATGCAGTAAAGCGGTGGTCGGCAATAGGCAGCCCATGGGCCCCAACTGACCCTCCAGCAATAATATCTGGCCCATGCCCGCAGCCAGATTATTTTGATAGTGGCTGGTTCTGAAAAAGATCTTCATCTTGTGGTGCCGTTTAATATTATCACCGTGTCTACACCAGACGCGACTTTTTTTGCGTCGCGACGCGTTGCGCCGCAACAGCTAAAAGGCTTCGCATTCACAAAACTAGGTAGGATGAATGCATAGTTGTCTTTCTATTCTTCTTTGTATGCCCTATTTTCACTGTCAACTTTCATCTTTAGACTCTTTGATAGTGCCATTGTCTCTCACCAGCTAGCTTAAATGTTAACATCACTCTGCACAAGACACAATAGCGTACTCCATCAGACAAACAATAAAAAAAAAGCAGTTTAGTATGTGAGGATGCCAAGGAATAATTCTAAGTGTAAAAGTAGGCTACATCAAATAATTCTTACAATAAGTTAATCTCCATTGTGTAACAAGCAAATTAAAATGAGACACATTAATTGTTCACAATATGGACAGAGGAAATAAAACATAGTTTGTTAAGAGCATGACTCAAACATGCCATTGATGGGCTTATTCAAGTCCTCTTTTATTTATTTTTATGCATTCCGCATCTCCCACATATGTGTGTTTTAGCAAGGCGGTCTGTGTTGCAAATTGGTGAATGAAGATACTTGCCAGGTCACTACTCTGCTTTATTAATTTATCCAGTGTAAAACCCAGACACCACCACACAAATGTGGCTTTTTGTTAATGACTGTCCTACTACAGGATTTATCACAGAGTAACAGCTCAAAACACACTGTAACAGTCTGTCACAGATAATTAGTTGCATTTTTCAGCAATTAATTTAAATTATCCTTTGACTATGTTCTGGCCTGCCATCTAGTGGTGAAAAAATGTTTTTGGCTCGATGCCAAACTTAATTGCCGACCCCTGCAGTAGAGCATTGTGCTAGCAACACCAAGGTCATGGGTTTGATTCCGAATTAATGCATGGACTGATAAAATGTATATACTGAATGCAGGGCAATGTAAGACTATGTGAGATGGACTGCTTTCTTATCAGTTGCGAACATTTGCAAAATTCATAACTGATATGAAAAAAAAACCGAATTGGTTCGTAGATCACAAATGGCTACCCAAGTTTGGAAAACTGCATTCACAAAAACCAGACAAACCAATCTGTGACTTGAAATGAATGTCAAATTTCTATTAAAAATAAAGGTCCTTTATTGGCATATGGTTCCATGAAAAATGTTTTTTTTTTTTTTTTTATAAAGTAGGTTTTTCAGATTATTAAAATGTTCTTCACATTACTCACTAAAAACATTCTTTGAGGAACTTAAAAATGGTTCTTTGGTGGCCTTTTGGAACCTTAATTTTTGGTTCCTTTAGCCAAGGCTGTATAACTTTGATGAGAACTTAACAAGATACTGTAGATCTATCTATCTATACTACATATGTTTATACATGTTTTAGATTGTGCTTAATACCAGGTATTTTAATGGTTCTCGGTAAAGTGATATCATGTCACTTTAGGGCAGTTTGTGTGATGTTCCGCATCAGTTACACAGTTCACATCAACTAATTTTGATTGATGACAAGATCTTGTAAAGTCAACAATTAAAGCCCCAGGGGGGTTCAAAACATTTGAACATCAATACTTAATATCATCTTCATAAAGATCTCTGCATATTCACGGCATGCAAACCTGAGAATTCCATTTAAGACAGCTGTCGTCAGTTGTCACAATCAATTATGAAAATAAAGACAAGATGAATTATTGATTGCACGCATATTGATCAAGGATTAAGGGTTGTGTCGGACATGTTTTAGAGGTAGAGATGAATGATGGGGGTCGGGGAAAGGTGAACGTCTGGGTTTGGAGTTTGTTTCAGGTGTACCGATAGGTCTCTCTGGTCCAGTGCTGTCTCACTGCACTGGCAAAAAAGCCCAGAAGCGTAAACACTGGAGTCCGATTCCTGCCAGTAGCCTGATGGATTCCTGGAAAGTTTCACTGCTGAGCACCAGACACTAAAAATATACCTGGATTTGACAAATTTGAGGGGGCATGGCTTGCTGGGTGGTGGTGTGTCTGAATGGTGAGTGTACATACACAGGAGAAACCCTGATATTTGTAAATTATAAACCATATGACGCTTAATAAGATGAAAAGGCTCTTAATCTCAATTGATGTTGGCATGAAAGCTACTGTTTGCGTTTGTGTGTTTGTGATTGTGGTGATTATGTGTGCGTCTGTTTACTGTGTGCCTCGGTACAGTATGTGTTTTTGTGGATGCTGTGAGTAAATACCAGGATCAGACCCCAAGAATAGTGTGGGAATATGTCTTGCCACATGCAGAGCTCCCATAGAGGGTCTCGGGTTCCTCCGTTCTCTCCTTCCATCTCTCCATCTCCTCGTCTGGAACCCTTCCCAGAAACTTTGGCCTGGGGAAAAGACTGAGACCTCTCTCCCACACACAAACTCAGACCCAGCCTTTAGCGCTCTGCCAAATATGGCCGCTCTGTACACTCACGCAGCTTCTAAATATAGCTTGATATTCACATGACGTGTCATTTAGAATAATATTAGTGGCATACATGCCTTAAAGCAGGTCACTGCTTCCGTGATTGGCTGGCTGAGTATGGGAGTGCATGGGAGTGGGCTGCATGTGGGATGGCTTCTTTCTGCTCTGGCTTTATTCCTGCGTGATTTTGCCTATTATCAAAAATATGTCTTTCATGAATTCAAAGCAAACAAAGTTAAAATGCATTTTAGTAAATAAGGTGACCATCCTGCTATATTTAATAATGAACTTAACATAGCTCTTTTCCAAAATCTAGCAAACACCATTATTGTCTACTGACTACATAGGCAGCTGCCTTTAAGAGGCCTCACAACTAGTGTTGGAATTGTAATAAGTTACAGATTACAAGTTACCGTATTTAAAATGTAATAGTAGTGTAACTATTTCAGTTACTTTATTAAAGTAATGTAACTGATTACATTTGATTATGTTTTGATTACTAAATTTCTAATGAATGTTTTCAAATGTTAATCATTTTTAAACATTTAAGCCAGGCAGGGTTAACCTTATACTAGTAGCCTACTACTCCCTACCTTATACACAAGTTGTAGACTAAAGCTTTCAGCAGATGTGATGTGCTGCAAATACAAACAAGAGAACCAATCAAAAGCATCAGAATAGCTTTACTAAATGGCCTTTAAATGGCAGGAGGCATAATCACAATTAATCACATGTACAATTTTTTTTTTTTTAAATATTAATATATAGTAATATATTTAATATAATATTGAAGTGTTTAATAATTAATATATAATATGTTTATTTTGTAATAATTTCACATTTAATCTCCAAATTAATGTAGCAACATCATAAAGATAGCCTATGTTTTAAATATTTTATCTAACATGTAGGAAATATACAGAAATTGAATAAATTTATCAAACACTTCACAGTATTCACTGCATAAATTAAATATAGATTAATCCGTATTAAAGCTACAAAAGTTCAGTCAAGAGCAGTGAGTGATTTTCTCTGTCTTTTGTTCTTTGATTATAATATTAATGGCTGCTGTCACTTTAAGAGCTGCCGCACATGACGGGGATCTGACGCATCATGTTTTCTCACAACCCTTTATGGTTGTAGAATTGAACCTGTTCTTCATTTAAATGGGGTGCATTAACAGTAAAAAATGCACAAATAAATTTATTAGGAATCTATTTTATGAAAATAGATATTAAGCCTAGGGGGAAATCTTTCTTGAACAGTTGTTTTCCAGAGATTATTTGGAAAAAAGCTTTGCTGCTTCCCTTTCTGTTTTGTATATCTAACAAACTGCATCTGAAAGTACTTCATAATATTTATGTTAGTAACTATACTTCATTAAAATTTATGGATATTGATGGAAAATATTCATTTTGTTCAGATCAGCCAGAAAGAATTTTACATCTTTTTTTTTTTTTTTTTTTTTTTTGAATGCTACCATTCCCAAAAAATTCTGGGAAGATTTATGTATACATATTCAGCAGAAGTCTGGTTATAATTGTGAATTAACATTCAAAGATGTTATCTTATATTTTGAATAAAAAAAATCCATCTGTTTTATGATCATTTTATGATGAATCTTATGATTTTATTTGGTAAATTTCATATTCAAAAAAGTAAAAAAACAAAAACAAAAATTCTAAACCCTGTTTGACGGTCTTTATGACTGATTTTCATTTGTATATTGAGTCTCTCCAATGTATTGATAACAAAAAATGTAGAGATACATTTTTATTCGCCAAAGAGTTGAAGTTACTTGAAAATTGAACCGGTATATCCTGTCTTTTCGTTATTATTTTTTTTCCTTTTTCTTTTTTGTTCTTCATGCAATGAAAACCTATTCTTTTAAATGTGTTATCTTTTTGGATGTCTTGTTCAAACTGTAAATGTTGTATGTTATGTCCTTAATGTCTAAAAAAAAAAAAAAAAAAAAAGTTTACTGTCATTTACAGGTGCTGGTCATATAATTAGAATATCATCAAGAAGTTGATTTAGTTCACTAATTCCATTCAAAAAGTGAAATTTGTATATTATATTCATTCATTACACACAGACTGATATATTTCAAATGTTTATTTCTTTTAATTTTGATGATTATGACTGACAACTAAGGAAAATCCCAAATTCAGTATCTCAGAAAATTAGAATACTGTGAAAAGGTTCAATATTGAAGACACCTGGCGCCACACTCTAATCAGCTAATTAACTCAAAACACCTGCAAAGGCCTTTAAATGGTCTCTCAGTCTAGTTCTGTAGGCTACACAATCATGGGGAAGACTGCTGACTTGACAGTTGTCCAAAAGATGACCATTGACACCTTGCACAAGGAGGGCAAGACACAAAAGGTCATTGCAAAAGAGGCTGGCTATTCACAGAGCTCTGTGTCCAAGCACATTAATAGAGAGGTGAAGGGAAGGAAAAGATGTGGTAGAAAAAAGTGTACAAGCAATAGGGATAACCGCACCCTGGAGAGGATTGTGAAACAAAACCCATTCAAAAATGTGGGGGAGATTCACAAAGAGTGGACTGCAGCTGGAGTCAGTGCTTCAAGAACCACTACGCACAGACGTATACAAGACATGGGTTTCAGCTGTTGCATTCCTTGTGTCAAGCCACTCTTGAACAACAGACAGCGTCAGAAATGTCTCGCCTGGGCTAAAGACAAAAAAGGACTGGACTGCTGCAGAGTGGTCCAAAGTTATGTTCTCTGATGAAAGTAAATTTTGCATTTCCTTTGGAAATCAGGGTCCCAGAGTCTGGAGGAAGAGAGGAGAGGCACACAATTCACGTTGCTTGAGGTCCAGTGTAAAGATTTCACAGTCAGTGATGGTTTGGGGTGCCATGTCATCTGCTGGTGTTGGTCCACTGTGTTTTCTGAGGTCCAAGGCCAATGCAGCTGTATACCAGGAAGTTTTAGAGCACTTCATGTTTCCTGCTGCTAACCAACTTTATGGTGATGCAGATTTCATTTTCCAACAGGACTTGGCACCTGCACACAGTGCCAAAGCTACAAGTACCTGGTTTAAGGACCATGGTATCCCTGTTCTTAATTGGCCAGCAAAATCGCCTGACCTTAACCCCATAGAAAACCTATGGGATATTGTGAAGAGGAAGATGTGATATGCCAGACCCAACAATGCAGAAGAGCTGAAGGCCACTATCAGAGCAACCTGGGCTCCATAACACCTGAGCAGTGCCACAGACTGATCGACTCCATGCCACGCTGCATTGCTGCAGTAATTCAGGCAAAAGGAGCCCCAACTAAGTATTGAGTACTGTACATGCTCATACTTTTCATGTTCATACTTTTCAGTTGGCCAAGATTTCTAAAAATCCTTTCTTTGTATTGGTCTTAAGTAATATTCTAATTTTCTGAGATACTGAATTTGGGATTTTCCTTAGTTGTCAGTTATAATCATCAAAATTAAAAGAAAGAGAAGTCAATGTGGCCGCGTATACTGTCTGGGTGCACAAGTGTGTGTGTGTGTGTGTGTGTGTGTGTGTGTGTGTGTGTGTGTGTGTGTGTGTGTGTGTGTGTGTGTGTGTGTGTGTGTGTGTGTGTGTGTGTACTTGTTTTGGATATACATGTGAGGACCAAATGTCCTCACTTATATTGTGAAATACTTTCACAACCCACTAGTGAGGACATTTGACTGGTCCTCACTAGTTAAAAAGGCTTATAAACCAAATTGCACTTGAATGGTTTAATTGTTACCTGACGGTGTATAAACTCGCACGACAAGGAGAAATGCAGAAAGGTAAACTTTAATTATGGATATCCAGGAGAAACATAAGAGTAACCACATCAAAACAAAAACAAGAACTGACAGAGACTAATGGAAAACACAGGGTATATATACAAGAGACAAAAGGACCTTAACAAGATAATTAACAAGACACCTGAACTGAAACTCAAATCAATCTGTACCTATGACAACTAAACAGTGGTGGGAAAAACTGAACAAAGGATGACACAAAATAAAAAACAAACAGAGAGTCTGATGTAACCCTTACATAAAAGCCATTGAATGAATTATAGAGTGATCATATATTGAAATATATCCTACCTTTTACAGAAAATATTCAGATGTAACCCCCTTTGTAATCGTTAACATTAAGTTTTGTTTTGTTTTTTCTCAGTAACTGTAATGGATTACAGTTACATTTTTTTGTAATTGAATTATGTAACACTGTTACATGTAACTAGTTACTCCCCAACACTGCTCATAACTGACCTCAATGCACTCAACTCAATAGATTAAGCTGAATAGATTAAATCTACTGAATAGATTTAGCATTAGCATGTTGCTAAGCGAACCACCTGATACTCCAATGATAATAAAAATACATGGTTAACACAAATTTTTGGGAACAATGCTATTTTTTGAATGAAAATGAAATACATGTAGGCCTACACCCCTGTTCAAAAGTAAAGATTTTGTAATGTTTTTTAGGGAAGTCTCATATGTTCACCAAGGCTGCATTTATTTGACAAAATATAGAGTAAATAATAATTTAAATTTAAGGTGCCGTAGAACGCGTTTTCAAAAGATGAAATATAAGTCTAAGGTGTCCCCTGAATGTGTCTGTGAAGTTTCAGCTCAAAATACCCCATAGATTTTTTTTAATTAATTTTTTTAACTGCCTATTTTGGGGCATCATTAAATATGAGCCGATTCAGGCTGCGGCCCCTTTAAATTCTTGTGCTCACCGCCCCTGGAGCTCCCGCTTGCCTTAAACAACATAAACAAAGTTCACACAGCTAATATAACCCTCAAAATGGATCTTTACAAAGTGTTCGTCATGCAGCATGTCTAATCGCGTAAGTATGGTATTTATTTGGATGTTTACATTTGATTCTGAATGAGTTTGATAGTGCTCCGTGGCTAAACTAACATTACACACTGTTGGAGAGATTTATAAAGAATGAAGATGTGTTTATGAATTATACAGACTGCAAGTGTTTAAAAATGAAAATAACGACAGTCTTGTCCCCGTGAATACAGTAAGAAACGATGGTAACTTTAACAACATTTAACATTACATTAGCAACATGCTAACGAAACATTTAGAAAGACAATTTACAAATATCACTAAAAATATCATGATATCATGGATCATGTCAGTTATTATTGCACCATCTGCCATTTTTTGCTATTGTCCTTGCTTGCTTACCTAGTCTGATAATTCAGCTGTGCACATCCAGACGTCCTGCCCTTGTGTAATGCCTTGAACATGGGCTGGCATATGCAAATATTGGGGGCGTACATATTAATGATCCCGACTGTTACGTAACAGTCTGTGTTATGTTGAGATTCGCCTGTTTTCCGGAGGTCTTTTAAACAAATAAGATTTATATAAGAAGGAGGAAACAATGGTGTTTGAGACTCACTGTATGTCATTTCCATGTACTGAACTCTTGTTATTCAACTATGCCAAGGTAAATTCATTTTTTAATTATATGGCACCTTTAACTGTTTTCTATTTGAATCTTTTAAAATGTAATTTATTCCTTCAGCATCATTACTCAGTCTTCAGTGTCACATGATCCTCCAGAAATCATTCTATTATGCTGCTTTGCTGCTCAAGAAACATTTCTTATTATGATCAGTGTTGAAAACAGTTGTGCTGCTTAATATTTTTTGATCAATTTCAGGATTCTTTGATGTTTAGAAAGATCAAGAGAATAGCATTTATTTTTTGTAACCTCATAAATGACTTCACTGTCACTTTTTCTTCAATTTAATGAATTCTTGCTGAATAAAAGTATTAATAGCTTAAAAAAAGATGTATTTGCACCATCTTGCTTCTTTTTTTTTTTCCCTTCACTTGTCACAATGCATTTTGGTATTACTTTCTTTGCCAAGAATATATGCAATCCTGCCTTAAAAAATTTTCAAAATGAAGTGTGTCTTAAATGAAATGATGTCTTAAAATGGGAAACAAAGGGGATAGTCCAAATTTCCCTCAGGTCATTTTGTAGTAGTACAAGAAGCAGAATTCCAGACCAGGGTCTCACTGGCAGCTGTGCTTCCATTTATACCATTCCCATGGCCAGAGGAGTCTCCACAAAGTAATCAAGGAGCCCCATATCTTCCCCCACATGGTCTCACCCTATAGGCAAATCTCATCTCTTCCTCCCCCACCATAGCCAAACTCCACTCAGGGGCACAGAACGTATACATTGGTGAATTACACTACTCAGTGCCAATGGGCATCCGCTTCATAGGAAGGTCTCTGGTGAACAAAACATGGTTACTACCAGAAAGTGAGTTGTTCTAAAAGAATGTGAGTGTTCCGAGTCATTAAAGAAAAAGCTACAAGAGACACAGTAATTCACCAGCTGCTTCTTCACAGAGATCAATAATCCAGAGGAAAAGCTCTCCTACTTTTGAAATGGAAAAGAATGGATTTAACTTCTTGGAGTGCTGAAGGAGAACAAAATTGTGTTTGATTTATGATGAAGGCAAAAGCAATATGGCTTCCAGTGTAATTTGAAATGATGATTATAGACTATAACTGTGGTTCAATATAGGAGATACACGGTGATTACTGTACAAAACTGCTCCTTCTCTTTCACAAAAGGAGCATAGCTATTCTATACATTGTAATACACAAGCCCTCCACAGCTAATCCAGGGGTATTTTAAACCCCCATGCCCAGTGCCGCTCTCTCAGCCTCAACCTTTGTTCCTTCAATATAAAGCTAATAATGCTCCACATGGCAGGCAGCATATGTAGGGCATTAATATTTAAGGCCAGAGGCTGAGAGGGCAGGAATGAGAGCAGCCTTTTATGACCAGAGACAACATTATGTATTAATGACCATCTTAATAGCCAAACACCTCATATGACTGAAGCCGCATAAAATCTCCAGCAGCAGTTAAACAGACTCGATCTGCAATGAAAGTCAGCTGTGGTGATGATATTAATACTAATAATACATGAAAATCAGTGTGCTCATTTTTCAAATGATTTGCTTGAATAGGATAAAAATTAATATGAGGGGTTATGAGCCACATTATTTTGATTCATCAATTAAGTGGTGACATTATATAGTCTACATACTCACCAAACCCATTAAATTTCGATTTCCATGATGACCTGCCAACATTTACCTTATTATACTGCACTGCCACACATCTGGTGAAGTATACTTATTACTAGTGCTTACTAACGGAAACATCATTATTTCTGTCGCTCATACTAAGGATTAGGGATAAGAACAAACCCCTGTGTAAATATGGCACTTTACACTGTAGTTCTGGTCCTCACATCTGATTGGTTGAGCTGCCTTCCGAGAGTGCTGATATACCAATATAACAGCACTGAGACTTTTCACTCTATGTATCACTCTGCTTTTTTGCACATTCATTAATGATGAGGATTTTATAGCGACTCATTCTGCAGGTTACTTCGTTACGCCAACTGGTGGCTATCTTTGTATTTAAATCATTCTCTCAAACGATTCATTCAAAAATGCTTATTCATTAAGGAACTAAGCAAGTGACTGCTTTTATGAATGAGTCATTGAATCCTTTACTCAACTGATTTGTTCAGTTGAATATTTCAGCAACGAAACAAGTGGCTTTATGAGTCAGTCATTTGAATCCTTCTCTCAAGAGCTCTGTTTAAAATGTCTGATTTATTCAGGAACAAAACAAGTGACTGTTTTTTTGAATAAGTTAATAATTCATTCTTAACTGTTTTGTTAAAAAACACTGAATCTTTCAAAGAACAATACAAGAGGGGCTTCTAACATTTCATAGTCTCACCTGTGGCAGTACAGAATAATGATATATTGAAATTATGCATTTCATATTCTATAATTTATGTTCTGTAATGCATACTGCATAAAAGAGGGAGAGAGAAAAGAGAGTGAGTATGCCGTGATATATGGCACATCATGCTGAGTTAGGTGACAGAAGGCCCAGTGTCTTTACCCAGCGGCATTGCAGGTGATTCATCCATACATTAATTAACAGCCCATTCATTTTGTTTAATAACTCATAATGCATAATTTAACCCTGTTCTTCCTCGATTCTTCCTGTGTCTAGCCATTTTCTTTCTGTTCTTTCAAACACACACAACCTCTTGATTTGTTGCCCCATATAAATAACTGACTATAGTGATGTGAGATTTGTTACAGGAATGCGACTCCTCGTTGAGAGGTGTGTGGAGAGAGAGGCGGATATGTCCTCGTTTGACCTCACTGAAATAAAAAAAAATGCTCCAGAAAAAGCTGAAATGAAGAGGGCTTGTGTCTTTTAGAAATATATAATTATATCCTAAGTGCTCTCACATTTCTGCCATCTTGGCAAAGCATCTGCAGAGAACCATGACAGACTGTGAGGGATTGTTGTTGTTGTTTTTGAGAGTTTGTCGCAGTCCTGATCTGTGTGTCTTTTTCATTTATTAGTTTAATCCACAGTAATTGCACTATAAAATCTCTTAGCACCCTGCGAGGCCAGTTAGTGCCCACAACGGGGGCACAGTAGTCATTGCACAGGCCGAAGGGGGCAATTATGCCAAACCAGCAGTGCCACTGTCTGAGAGACTACCCACAAATATGAGCCACCAAAACACTTTGCCATCATGTTTCCCTGTATACTGTATGTTTTCTCTGTACCTATTTCTGAAGGATGAACCTAAGTACACTCTGAAAACTGATACCCATCTATTTTTCCTTCTATTTTTGCACCAAAAACAGTATTCATGGTTTATCTGGCAAATCTGTGATATCAAATAAAGCATGTGTTTGTGTGTGTATGTCTGCTAAACTGTCTACAAGGGTGTCCAGACTTACTTACTTTACTGGCTAAATATGTCATTGTTCGGATGCATTGTTTTTCTTTCTTTCTTTCTTTTTTGTTTCTTTAGTTGAGTGTCTTGAAATGTTTATCCCACAAATGCAGTAATGAAAGGGTGGGGCTGTGGAGGATTTAAGAGTTTCAGCAGGACATGATATAACTTGAACAAATCTGAAACTCAATGATGGATTCACTTACATTTAGTTACAAATAAGTGAAAGTAAACTCACTCACAGCATGTGCATGAAAACATTTACATACAGACTGTAAGAGTAATATTTCCTTTGTGTGTGTTTAAAGCCAAAGCTTAATAATGCTGTCTTTGTGTGTGTGTGTGTGTGTGTGTGTGTGTGTGTGTGTGTGTGTGTGTGTGTGTGTGTGTGTGTGTGTGTGTGCGTGCGTGCGTGCATGCGTTTTTGTGACATATCAGGACACAAATGTGTATAATGACATGGATATGACATAGGTATTACAAAAAGAGGTGACTTTTGAGGACATTACCCCATGTCCCTACTTTTCAAAAGGCTTATAAATCAAACATAATGAGTTTTTGTGAGAAAGTAAAAATGTGCAGTTTCCTGTGATGGTTAGGTTTAGGGGTAGGGGTAGTGTAGGGGGATAGAAAATACAGTTTGTACAGTATACAAACCATTACGCATATGGAATGTCCCCACAATTCACAAAAACCAACGTGTGTGTGTGTGTATGAGGATGTTTCTCACATAACAATAACCCTCATATTCAGGAAAGCAAAGTCAACAGATAAGCAATAAACATTTTACACATCACTTGTGACATATATTAGTGAAAAGGGTTGGTATTAACTGCACATAATTGAATTAAGAATGTCTTTTGAATTTTGTTTATTCATTCATTTATATATTCATTCAATAGGTGCGTTCGACTTGAACAAATGCTGCGCAGACCGATCTGTGTATGACATTAAAGTACTGCGAGAGTAATTAGATCAGTGATTAGGACTGCGCAGCAGTGCTTCAAGTCGAACACATCTAGGCTGCATCCAAAATCACATACTTCCCTACTATATAGTAGGCAAAAAACAGTATGTGACAAAAAAAGTATGTGAGAATTCACAGTACTCATAAAAGAGTAGGCAAAAAGTACCCATTCCCGGGCTGCGTTAAAGTCCAATTGGTTTTGCCCTTCCCTCGCTAGCTTCCCTCCATCTCGTTCACTCCGTATGTAATTGTATGTAATTTATGTAATAGTATGCAGAAAAATGCCCAGGTTAAATTAACACTGCTTAGTGTTCATGTGTGTGTGCACTACGTTAAAGTACCATTGAAGCAGTGTGGAGTTAATAAGATGATTAAGTGAAGATTGAACATGAATGATGAACACCTGCTGTTAACAAGCAGAATCACTGAAGGAAAGAGAAACGCAAGAACTACAACTGACTTCAGTCACAGTGTTTGATGAAATCAACTGAAGATAAAATAAGGCCACATCCACACAAAGTCAGAGCTTTCCCTATACAATCTTTTTTTTCTTCGTCTCAAGAAATATCTGTGTATACACAAAACCACTGTCTTATCACAAAATGTTGTTTTATAATAAAAGTCACAGACAATTGCGTGACAGGTATGATTCAGTTTACGGCACTTCTCATTCATTTCTATGGTAAGAACTGTGATTGATTGTCAAACAACTCATTTCAGCGGTGTCAAGGTTGTAATGTGATTGGTTATCAAGGCACGTGTGATCCAAGTTAGACGTTACGCTTTTTCCAATTGTAGAGCCACAGACCCTCGTATCGCCAAATAATAAGACCAGCTCTGCTTTCGAATTGCTCTTGCAATACTTTGATGTCATACACCAATCGGTCTGCGCAGTGTCGCTTCAAGTCGAACACACCTAGGCTGCATCCAAAATCACATACTTCCCTACTATAAAGTAGATAAAAAACAGTATGTGACAAAATAAGTATGTCTGAATTCACAGTACTCATAAAAGAATAGGCAAAATCCATACCCGGGCTGCGTTAAATTAATTAGTTTTTCCCCTTCCCTCGTTAACTTCCCTCCATCTCATTCAGTTGGATGTATGTCATTGCTTCCGTTACATGAGTGCTCCCTACTGTTGGAACTGGTCGTGAAGTAATTACTTATTCATAATAATTACCTACTCAAGAGAATATGTGATTTCGGACGGAGCCCTATTCATTCATTCATTTCAGATTTTTAGTTGTTGTTTTTTTTTCAGTAGATTCCTGTTTGATCCCTTTAGGATTTTTTAGGATTGAATCCATAATATGTTATAAAATGTATTACTATGCAGTTATTATACTGTACATTCCTTTAACATTTTTATGTTAATGTTTATTTTTATAATCTTAATGTTTATTTTTATAATCTTACTCTGGCATTTTATTTATTTATTTTTTTACCTTGACCTCCCTATGTTTTCAGCCCTTTTCAAATGCCCCAGGCCATCACATACACCAAAAAACAAAACAAAAAAAAAAACACCAGGAGTAGAGGGAAAAAACGGAAAGGAGATTGGACACCTGTGCATGACCTGGGATGAACTCCACTAAGTCCTGAGGGAGAGAAGGAGAAAAGAGGGAGATGGAGAGTATAGGACTAATATCATCATTATGGAGAGTCAGTTCCCTCTTGAGATCGCCACAGGGGCCGGTCTGAGAGAGCAGCACAATTAGAGCTTCAGGCCCGGTCACGTTACGCTAGCAGCACCACCATTTAATATAACACTGGGTGTGTATTACAATCACCTTTTCACATTTTTACATCTTTAATACTCTCAGAGGCAAACAAAGACCCAAGTCTGCATTTAGATATGGAGAGAAGGTGCAACACTGTCGAGAATAATCAGCAAATCTGCGACCATAAAGACCAGTATCTTTAGCATTCCTCATCATGTAAGCTTAGACTGTGCTGCTAAGCTACTCAAAATAATGTATAAAATTGTATAAACATCTTTTAAATCTACAACCTTGCAGTTAGTCCTGAGTGGTGTTAGAAGATTAAAAAATAAATAAATAAAAACAAGGTTTCACTAACTTCCAAAACCTAGTGAGATTCCTACCTAGACAGCATTGTAGGGCATTACTTCCAGTGTGAGGACTTCTCAAAAATGTAAGCAGTATTGCCATTATTCTAAGACAGGGGGCCCTATTTTAACGATCTAAACGCAAAGTGTAAAGCGCACGGCGCAGGTGCACTCAGGGCGTGTCCAAATCCACTTTTGCTATTTTTAACGACGGAAAAAGGTCCGTGCGCCGGAGCGCATTTTTGAAATGGGTTGTCCCTATTCTCTTAATGAGTAATGGGCGTAACGTTCAATAAACCAATCAGAGTGTCATCTCCCATTCCCTTTAAGAGCGAGATGCGCTCGCGCCATGGCGGATTGCTATCTACATGGCGGAATTTGTTGGCGGAAAAGCTGAACGCTTTTCAAGCGAAGAAACCGATCTGCTCGTGTGCGAAGTTAAACGTTTAGTTAGAAGTTAAACGAAGTTACATTTTTATATTTATGTAGCCTACACAATAATATTCTTTTACACTGTAATCCTTTTGTTTTTAATATTTGGCATGTTTGTGTGATGCGCATCCCTGTGTGTAATAAGCAAAGTCAACGCGCACTGTGGACGCGCCCAGAGGCGCAGTTTCTACCAACGCACTCTAACAAAAAATATTGCGCTATTGACTTTAGACTTTAGACCAGGTTTGAGTTGGTCTATGGCGCAGTCTATTTTCAGCTCTTTAAAATAGCAATGCGCCGGCAATGCGCCTGAACACACCTCTTTTTTAGACCAGCACGCCCATGGGCGCACTAACTGGCGCAAATGCATTTACTAATTTAAGGACGTGGCGCTGAACGGGAAAACGCGAACGGCGCCGGACGCAAACTAGCAAACACACTTGCGCTGCGCCTTGCGTCGCATTGCGCCGGGTGTATTATAGGGCCCAGGGTGTCCCAAACTGTGGTTTGCGATCCACTGGGGGTTCATTAGGGATGATGAAAAGCTAATAATTGGGGATGCGCCGATTTTTTGTTTATTTATTTACTTTGGCCAATACTGATTTTAACAAACAACTATTGGCTGATTTTGATACCTATATAACATTTGCCATTAATACAGATTACTGTTTTGATCATGTTTTAAATTACCCAAATTAGTCCAAAAACGCATGCATTCAGGTATACGAGCTAGTTTATTGCTGCATCATCAAATCATCTTCACTGAACATGGATTGGATGCATTTAACATTCAACAGGCATAAATAAGTCATAAATACAACAGAACAAGGATACATATGAAATAAAAAGTGCTTTTCAAGTAGGTCTAAAAGAGGTTTTCAGGTACAGACATTAATCAAATGTAATCAGAGGTAATCAAAATTATCATTACACTGCTGTATAAATTATATATATATATATATATATATATATATATATATATATATATATATATATATATATATATATATATTAATCCTTATTAAAGTTACAAAAGTTATTTAGTCAAGAGCAGTGTTTTGATTAACATTAAAACAGACAGCAGCAGCAGGAACATTAGGCTGCTGTCACTTTAAGAGCTGTGCAGCTTCTACTGCTGGACTCTGTTTATACTAGGGCTGTCAATCGATTAAAAATTTTAATCTAATTAATTACATACTCTGTGATTAATAAATCTAAATTAATCGCATACATAATTTTTGCTGTGAAAGTATTAAATATTTTAATTCGTCTTCGGTGGTGACAGACATGGTCATCCACACAAACAGTAAAAAGTGCCCTACCCACATGATTTGCAATCCCGATACTGACAATAAAGTACCCGTCACTCTCACTGTAATTCTTTCTTGCCCTCTTTGCAAAAAAAAAAAAAAAGTAGTGATTTTATAGCTTTGTAAGAGAACTTGATTTTTTGCTAAACCCAAAAAGTATTAAAAAGTAGCATTTAGAAGTTATATTAACTAATAATATAATTTTCTACCATATACAATTGATTGCACCTAGCTAACAACAACTTGCTTTGTTCAGGTTTCACCTCACTCCAGTCTAAATTAACTGATTTTATAGGTAGGCCTAATTTACTACACATTGTCATTTAAATAACCTGAAAATATCGTGGATTATTAAGGCTAATTTTACTAACCACTCTTGCTAAATGGGGTAAGCACACTTATATTCTCATTTCAGAGTTGTTCGAGTAAATGATTCATTATAGACCATGTGGACAGATCAGTTGTTGTCATGATTCATTCAAATGAATCTGTTCAAATGAGTCATTAGGTCGCGAATTGGACATTAGCGGACGTTGACGCGTTGCGTGCAAATCGCGACTGTTATTAGGATATCGCAAAAGATTTGTCAACACAGAAAACACTTCACCACTGGATAGGATTTTCTTTTTGTTTACTGAAAGTGTGGTTTATGTCAGCTGCACGTGCAGGGCGCCTGTCAGAGAAGATGAGGTGACGTTCTTCTAAGAGCTGTTCACACCCAGCGGTTATTCAGGAAAAACATTATCCGAATGCGCCTCGTGAAACATGGATTCGGTCTTACGAACTTTTAGCATTGTGTCAGTTGATTTAGATTATTATGTGTGAGGTAGAGAGAGTGCAAAGACAGTGCTTACTTTGAAGACAAAGAGAGCTCGTGCGCACGAGGGAGGAGCTCTGCTCGTTATGTCCGTCAGTGCAGCAGTCATCTCCCTCCTTCATACTAGAACGGCTCCAGGTTCAAAGGTCATTACGGAATGGATTAATCTGCGTTATTTTTTTTAACGCGTTATTTTTTCTCAGATTAATTAATCGGAATTAACGCGTTATTTTGACAGCCCTAGTTTATACTGTAGGATACTCACCAAGATGGGCATTTTGATATAATTTTGTGTGAGTTTGAAGCGCAACCCATTCAAGTGCAAGAAGAAGTGAAAGAAATCTCAATTCAGTATTTGTGCTGTCTGAGATGTAGCTTTCTATGCGAGTGATTTGAATGTGTGTGCACACAAAAAACTTTTCACACAGCAAGTGCCAAATTGAGTTTTCTTTTACAGCTTGTGCTTGTCCCATCTGTTGTCCCGAGCGTTGTTCATGCTGCCACCGGGCAGTCCGTCAAGCCCTGCTATATTTTGTACAGGTTTCATTTTGTGCTGGCAAGTATTTAATTATTTTACCCAGAGAAAAATGTTGGATAATGCAACAGACATTATACAACGCAGTGCCTTCAGCAGTTAATAAATCAAAACCATTGGTATTGGCCTTCACGCTATAGCCGATATGCCGATGGTTTTAAATTGATCAAACATTGGCCGACACATTGGTGCATCTCTTCTAATAATTGAATCATAAAAATGTAAGATTAAAATAATTTCAAACAAATCAAAATAAGAAACATAAAAACAATTATATATTTTATTCATTTATCTGCACATTGTGACCATTAACCAACATCAGAGAACCTTGAATATGCAAATGTGTTGTTAGATGGTTCAAATAGGCCTATTAACTTAAAATCTCAAGGGGTATGTAAATATTTTACGTCAAATGGGTCCAGATGACTAAATAAATTGGGAATTCCTGTTCTAAGATACCTCATTTTGGCCAAGCATACATTGCAATATTCATGTGCTATGTATTTTATTTTATTAGAGTATTGTGTCATTAGATTAGCATGTCAAACTCTGTTGTAATCTTGTTGTTAGTGGAATCTGCGGAATGCTGTTCTGGTGCCACATAGAGTTGCTGCCTTTACTGTATGTGCCCAAACTTTTTACTATGAAGGGTCCAGAATCAAAATTAATTAGTGGCCATGGGCTGAAAGTAATTTTTGCATTATACAACATTGGCTGTTTCCCAAAGCTTAGACAGCTGACTGGTTGCCTCACTGCCTTATCAAGCAATGACTTCGCATTAAGTGTTTGCACATGAAGGTACCTCATGAAACTGATTTCAGATAGAATTCTGAGGCAGCATAATGGTTTAATGATCTACAACAAAACAGAGAGAGCTTTGGCAATAACTAAGTAAATATTTAATGACTACAATAGCAATTTCTCGCTAGACATTACATCAAGTCTAAAAAGTTTGTCAAAAATGTACACACAAACTGACCACCAGCCGGCCCTTTCAGACATCATATTTATTTTTTAGTTCAGCTGTCACAGAATGAAATGCACAGGACTGTGGGATATCACAGCCAGTGAAGGATACAGTTAGGGTGCTTCTCAAGCTGGGGCGCGTTTCCCGAAGCGAACTGTGGTCGCAAGTTCTGTCATTACCATTAGAGTTCAATGGGACTTACGACCATGGTTCACCAACGATGCTTTCGGGAAACGCACCCCTGGCTGATAACTCAGCTGCCATGTCATCAAGTGCTGCTGAAGGACATCTCAATTTGAAGGATCCTTGGAAGGCTGCCTTCATTTCATGTCCTTCATTCAGCTTATTTTGAAGGATGCATCAAGTGTATCCTTTGTGTGCTTAAATCACCCACAATCCTTTGCACACATTCCAATTCAACAACACATTTGCAATTCCAATAAATAGAAAACAAGTTGGCACTGAGCTTGTCTGAGTTCTTATGAAATGCAAGTCACATGTTTAATGTTTTCAGAGACAAAAGCATACTAACCCGGATCTCACTGCAATTTGTATGAATTTTACGAGGTGGCTACTTTGTACGAATTCGTATGACCTCACTCATACAAATTCGTACATTTTTTGCTAAATCATACGTATTTTATGAGTTGCCAAATTCGTATGAATTCATACGAATGACCTACCCCTAACCCCACCCATAAACCTACCCATCATGGGGTAGTAAAGTATTTTTCCAAAATTAAATTTTAATAGTATTTTCGTGTGGTGACCTTACAGTCTTCCATTTGAGAAGCACCCCAATGCTGCCTTCAAAAACCAGTCAGATGATGGTACCTCAGTAGCTCAGGACATGATCATTGGATTTGGATGTTCCTGGTTGCCCTTCCTACTTCCGTTTAAACATGTTAAAACAAAAAGAAATAATATATTAGAAATAAATATATGCTTTAACAGCATGATTTTTTTTCTCCCATGTTTTTGCATTCTATAGACATTGGAAGAGAGCAGGTTCACTCCCACTAATACTGTCCTACAGCTTACCTTAATGTTGTTGGCTGATTGTTGTCTCACGGTGCTTGCAAGTATAAAAAGCTTAAGTGAAGCCATTGTTCTTAACCTTTCACCTAGTCCATCTGTAGTAATGGAGTTTTGAATGACCCTCTGGGCTCCACTTCGCTTTTGACAGCTCTCAAATAGAAAGCTCAGTACGGACAGATAAAGATATCAGTTCTGCACTACTGTACAAATATAACCTGTCACAAATAAGCAAACCTTTATGGAGCTGTTAGATGGAAAACCTTAGATGTTCGCATTCTCTTCATTGGAATCTCATGTAATCCAACCATAATCCATGACAAGTCTCTTTCTAGGGACATAAAGCTCTTTGTATAGAAATAATATAAGCTGGTTTATCTGGCCATTCCTTCATCTGAGGTCAGCCGCTAAACAATGCAGCCTGTTAGAAGATTGATGTCATGATGAGCAGAAACAATGGAGCAGTGATATACTTACTGTTTTATGTAGCAGTCTGTATCATCTAACCTCCTTGACTTCCACCTACTCAGCTAGATGCAAAAGTTGGCCCTCGTTCATTGTAGTGACCCCATTGCATCAGTGCCGACCCACATTCACATGATCAATATAGTCCAGCATCACACTTGCTCCACCTCTTAAATTATGAGGCATAAGGTTCATATAGTTTTTTCCACTACGAACATGCTAAAGGTGAAATATATATATATATATATATATATATATATATATATATATATATATACAGTAGAAGAACCTCCACCCTTATTAGAAGCCGATACTGAATGTGCTGTGTGAGTAGATACTAGAAGATGAGTTAGTGTGGCCTCCTAGAGAGGATACTGAAATCTGGGCCAGTGTAGGATACATTACTATAGATCCAGAGATGGTATCATCCATATTTACCTCAACCTAACTTTATACACAACTTTGTATGCACTCTAGCACAGAAACTGGGACCTTTTTGACATTAAATAAAAAAAAAAAATTCTCTCTTTTTGATGGACTCATGAATAAATCATACAAATTTCTACCTGTTTAAATGTTTGTTTTACTGCATGTTTAGTTTTTGTTGTTACCTCTGACATATGTTAACACATTAAAGAGTGCATCTCTTCTTTTTATGATGTGAATTTGAGTGTCACCATTATTGCCAAGATTAATAGCCTGGATCGTTTTATTTTATTTTATTTTATTTTATTTTATTTTATTTTATTTTATTTTATTTTATTTTATTTTATTTTATTTTATTTTATTTTATTTTATTTTATTATTTTATTTTATTTTATTTTATTTTATTTTATTTTATTAGCACAAACCTTCAACTTTAATGGCATGTGTCTAATCTTGTCAACCCTGCTCTAGAATGATATGTGAAAGAAATTACTACTGAAATGTCAAGGAATGAATCTTCCTGACCCATGAGGCCTGTATCAAAGAAAATATCTCATGCTGAATGTGTTTTATTCATATCTGCTGTTCATTTTCATATCAGAACACTGATGCAAACTGAGTTTTATTCATGCGGTAAAGCTAAACCATGAAATGTAGATGAGGGCAGGTCCTTAACAGGGCTCCTTGCCAATAAGGCTACACCGTCCCATCCCCCCCGCCCCTGTCTCCTCTTCATTCCTGTACTCTACAACAGGGGTTTTTAATCTTTAATGTCACAGACCCCCAAATATGATCATCCTTGTGCGAGAGACCCTATCCTAAAATTTAAAAGACAACTATATATTTTTACATATAAAGACAGAATTTATACTCTGAAAAAAAAAAATACTATATATGTGTATTACCAGTGTTATTTTAGTGTCAGTGAGATAATATTATAGGCTAGTTGAAAAAGAAGAAAATAAATAACTGAATAACCTAAAACACTCCCAAAAGATTTTTTTTTTTTTTTGTCTGTATGTTTTATATAGTCCTTGTAAGTATATCAGCTGTTCTTGCTAATATATATATATATATATATATATATATATATATATATATATATATATATATATATATATATATATATATATATATATATATATATATATATATATATATATATATATATATATATATATACAGTACAGTCCAAAAGTTTGGAACCACTAAGATTTTTAATGTTTTTAAAAGAAGTTTCGTCTGCTCGCCAAGGCTACATTTATTTAATTAAAAATACAGTAAAAAACAGTAATATTGTGAAATATTATTACAATTTAAAATAACTGTTTTCTATTTGAATATATTTCACAAAGCAATTTATTCCTGTGATGGCAAAGCTGAATTTTCAGCATCATACATTTTTTTACTGCAACTTTTTTCACTTCCTTGAGGCCCCTGATGCAGCACCTCTAGTTTGAAGATCTCTGCTCATCAATATTGCAACTGTATCCTGTTGTCATTGTTTTGATTAAGACTCCTAAACTATATAAGACAACATATGGACAAACCACAATCCAGATTAACCAAGAAATAAATATGCTGAAATAGTGCTGCACCGTGAGTAAGCCTGTGGAAAATCATTAAATGCAAACAGAGTTTCAACAATCAGAACCAGCCTACAAGATGGTGAATTGCACCATGCAACTTGCATTCCACACAAAATGCTTGTTTTGGCATGTTTGTACAATTTCATTATTTGCATAATTCCTTTCATAAATAAGGTGTTAAAAGAACACAGACAAGACATGCAAATAAATCACGTTATATTAGTGGCTGCAAGTCATTCTTGTAGCAAATCTTTCCCTGAGGGTGTATTGGCACACATTTTCAGTATCAGATCGGTGTCTATCATAAGAATTTTGTGTGTCAGACTGTATATTACGGGAAGGTGCCAAAACAAATTTTGTTGATCCTGGAACAACATTCCATTCTGAAAATTTAGTCTTAACCCTATTCCTACCCCTAAACCTAACCCTACCCATAAGTTATCCCAAAAATCAGAGGGAAATGACAGATGAATAATACTGATGTAGAAGCACCAATTCATGATTTTAAGCCTAAACTTGACATCTGTAAACTTGTCCCTCAAATCTGATTGGTTGATTTGAATGTTTTTCCAGGATCAACAAAAATGTTGACCCAGGAACATGTTGAACTCAGCAAAATCAGGTTCTGCCCATATACACAGCCTCTGCAAAATCCCCTTTTGTCATTTTTCATAATTATGCATTGTCTTTGGTCATGTGACTCTCGCTTTAATGCTTTTGATGTATAGATTTCATTGCCATGAAGACCTCAGGGGAAATTGAAGATAATTGCAAGGAGAGGACACAGGGAGAATAATAGTGAACAGTGTTTTTTTAACCTCATATGCCATTCTATCACTTCGCAGAAATTACCACCAGGCCACCAAATTAACATTCGATACATGCTTGTTTATTGATGAAAAAGTCTTTTGAAGCACTTTGGACTTCATCATCGTGGGCGATGAATATTATTCAGAGGTTATATTTCATATTAATTCATCTCGCAAAATGGTGTCAACAACCTGATCGCCAGCTGGCTGATTAAACAACTTCCGGCCCTTCCACGTTTCCTTCCTTTCCAACTATCTCTTTTTCATCCTTTTCTTCCTGTCTCTGTAAGACATACATTTCACGCACATCCTCCCACTCATGCAAACAGTCCCAAAACAGCATGTGTATCTGTGCTGCACTGAGATTAAGTCTGACGATTGAAATCAATGATCTCTTCTTTACTCCAGCTCTCGCTGCTTTCTCTGGCTGACTGAATGATTCATCCTCTCGTCATCCCTGGACTGAGTGGGAAGCAGAGGCGGAACTATGTGGGACTGTGTGGAGGAGAGAGGCAGGTGCACAGATCCACCCCCACAAACAAGGAAGCAAGTTGAGACGGAATCAGAGTTCAATCCCCTTCACCACTGACATAAAAGAGGATGGGACTGCACTGGGACTGAGAATTTAAAACTGTGGAGCACTTCATCTTCTTGAAATTCCAACTTTTACTACTAAACTTTTGCTTTAACAAAAACGTTACATAAAAAAAAAAATGTGAGAAATGGCTGAGCATCATATTTTATCGCCCTCTGTGTAACCCTGTTCTGCTATTTTCTGAAGGAGAGTCAGACGCTAGTGGGTGAAGCAACATGATACATTAAACATTATAGGATGGTCTAAATTAATTTATGAATTAATATGTTAAGGCTTCAATAATATCTTCAAAATTTTAATGTAATTATTTGCACATACAGTTATGAATAAATGAATGAATGGATGAATGAATGGATGAACCAATCAACCAACCAACCAACCAACCAACCAACCAACCAACCAACCAACCAACCAATCAATACTCTCAGAATAAGATTTAAATTCAAGTTAAAGACATAAGAACAAAATTATTTTAGCACATTAAGCAGCAATATCTAAGGAGCTTCTAAAGGGACATGAAAAAAATATGGGATGGGAGGAAAAATTATATTTCAATGTTTTTGCATTCTCTCGCAAATGTTCTGCATTCCCCCAAGAATCTTTGTGTTTGCTCACAAAGAACACAAAAATTTTGTGAGCGAACGCAAAACTTTTGCAAGTAGAATGGAAAAGCATTGAAATATTTTTTTTCCATCACCATGTCCCTTAAGGGGCTCCATAAACACCAAATGTCAAAATCAAACTTTAAACTGGAAGCTGTTATTCTGTTATTTTGTCTATTCGGTCTTTCTGTATCCCTCCTCCCCCCAAACAATACAAATGACTTCTAACAAAATGAATCATGGACTCAACAGTTATTAAACCTATACATCTCTATAATTGCATATCTCCGTAATAGGGCATGAATATTGATGCCACTGGGAGAATGTCTGATGAGATAGGACAGATACTGAATGCTTTAACATCTGTGTAATTGAATCAAATTCATATTACATGATCATGAATTGAGCTCTTTGTTGTTTTCTCCATAATGCATAGCAGGATATGGCCTGATGACAAGAAAAAAATTGTCGCAAAACAAGAAACTGAGTCATTAAAAAACAAGGTCACGGGTTTGATTCCCAGATAATGCAAAATGTACACCTTGAATGCAATTTGCTATGGGAAAAAAGGGTCTGCTAAATGTCACGATGCAAGAGGTAAAGGGTGTGAGGGGGAGGTGAAACTCTGTCAGATGGTTGTGACCTTATTCTTCTCTTTTTTATATAAGACTGTACATCCCATTATGACTGCAGTACAATAATCAAAGAAAATCTAAATCATAATGAATTATTAATTAGCTGAATGCAAGGTCTTGTACAATATGTCACTGATGTGGGACAATCCAACAGCAATTCATCAAAAAGATGAATCTATTCAGGGTTGTCTTTTATCAATATCTGTGGTCTCTGGTTAGGGAAGATCTTCTGAATTAATACTGCTATGTGAGCTGTTATGAGATTTCATTGTTTGACTGATTGTATACAGTGTAACTAAATAAATGGAGAAAAAGTGTAATGCTTAAACTGTCTAAAACCTAATAACAGTGTGGGAAAACTGTTTGTTACTCAGATATTGTATCAGGATCTGTGATTTTCGAATCCAATTTATAGGGACATTCCACTGACAATGATTTTTACTGTACAAACTGTATATTCCCCACAAAGACAAGGATTTTGGATATTGTCACGATCACCGTCTGTTCCTGTCACTCCCCGGACTACACTTCCCACAATTCTCCTTGTCAGTCACATGTTCACTCCACACCAATCACCTGTCGCCACATACAGCCATGCACACACTCCTCACTAATCACCACACCCAGCTGCAGCTTGTTACCTGGACTATAAAAGGACTCTCACTCACACCATCTAATCGCGAAGTCTTGATTACTCTGGTGTCATTTCTGAGCGTTTATATCCTGTCTGTCTGTCTGTTGCCGTTATTGTCTGTTCCCTGTTATTGACCCGTTGCTGCCTGTCCTGACCCTTGCCTTGTCCTGTGAATGATATCTGCCTGTCCTCGATCTTCTGCCTGTACTCTGACTACGACTCTGCCTGTTCCTTGCTGTTCCTGTTTGCCCCTGATCGACCCAGCCTGTACGACTATGCTCACTTTGAATAAAAGCTTGCACATGGATCTCTGCCTGAGTCCCGCTTCGTTACAGAAGACTTCGCCACAACAACGATCCAGCAGCTTTCCCAGAAGAAGTTTACACGGTATGGACATTACTCAATTACTATTGTGGAGTTCACAGGGTACGCGATCATTAGAGGAATATGTGCAGGAATATTTGGACATCGCTTACCTCTCTGATCTACCGGACTGTGCTTTGATTGACTTTTTCTGTGATGGCGTCAACCACCCTCTCCGGGATAAGCTAAGACGAGAGGGACCGCGTTCATCACTCAGTAGCTTTATGGACTATGCATTGTTGACTGTTAGTTCTCCGTTTACTGTGGGTGTCGCAGAGGAATGCGACACCATGGTGAAGCCCGTAATGGCCGCCGCGCCAGGTAACACGCACAAAATGGCGGCTACCATCACAACAGCACCAGTCAATGTCTCCGCTGATCGCCCAGAGCAACGTCACGTCTCCGCTAATCGCCCAGAGTCACGTCACGTCTCCGCTGATCGCCCAGAGTCACGTCACGTCTCCGCTGATCGCCCAGAGTCACGTCACGTCTCCGCTGATCGCCCAGAGTCACGTCACGTCACGTCTCCGCTGATCGCCCAGAATCACGTCATGTCGCTGGTCCTGCCCGAGAGCGGAGAGGATTGTGATCCAGCACGAATGATCCTCCACTGACTACAGCACGAGCAGCTGGCATTCCGAAACTCTCAAGCCAGCCGGCCGCTTCGCTCTCAAGCCAACCGGCCGCTTCGCACTCAAGTCAGCCGGCCGCTTCGCTCTCAAGCCCGGTGGCCGCTTCGCACTCAAGTCAGCTGGCCGCTTCGCTCTCAAGCCCGGTGGCCGCTTCGCACTCAAGTCAGCTGGCCGCTTCACTCTCAAGCCCGGTGGCCGCTTCGCACTCAAGTCAGCCGGCCGCTTCGCTCTCAAGCCCGGTGGCCGCTTCGCACTCAAGTCAGCCGGCCGCTTCGCTCTCAAGCCCGGTGGCCGCTTCGCACTCAAGCCCGGTGGCCGCTTCGCAATCAAGCCCGGCGGTCGCTTCGCACTTAAGCCCGGTGGCCGCTACGCTCTCAACTTCGTCTGTTTCAACGCTCTCAACTTCGTCTGTTTCAACGCTCTCAACTTCGTCTGTTTCAACGCTCTCAAGTTCGCCGGTTACTATGGACTCATGTTCACTGGTTGCGACGCACTCAGACGCCCTGGACGCGAAGGACAAAAGGGCTGCTTTGCCAGTGCTCACGGGCAAGATGGCCGCCCCTGCGGTGCGTAAGGATGCAGGGGAAGTTCCAGCCACTGAGTCCGCTCCAGAACCCGCTCCAACCAGTGAACCATCGCCTCACCCTCAGAAAAGGAGGAGGAGGAGGAGGAGAAAGGCATCCTCCTCTCCTCAAGATGCGGACGCCCTTCAAGAGGCCGCTGTGGGCCTGGAGACCACTCCAGAGGTCTCTCCTGCTCCGCCCCTGCCGGCGCCATCTGTGCTCCTTGCCCTGCCGGCCCCACCTGTGCTCCTTGCCCTGCCTGCGCCACCTGTGCTCCTTGCCCTGCCGGCGCCACCTGTGCTCCTTGCCCTGCCGGCGCCACCTGTGCTCCTTGCCCTGCCTGCGCCACCTGTGCTCCTTGCCCTGCCTGCGCCACCTGTGCTCCTTGCCCTGCCTGCGCCACCTGTGCTCCTTGCCCTGCCTGCGCCACCTGTGCTTCTTGCCCTGCCTGCGCCACCTGTGCTTCTTGCCCTGCCTGCGCCACCTGTGCTTCTTGCCCTGCCTGCGCCACCTGTGCTTCTTGCCTTGCCAGCGCCGCCCAAAAGCCTTGCTCTGCTGGCGCCACCTGAACTCCTTGCTCTGCCAGCACCACCCAAGCTCCTTACCCTGCCAGCGCCACCCGAGCTCCTTGCCCATGAACCCGCCAGGGCCTCTGTGGATTTCCCCAAGAACTTTTTTGGGGGGGCAGTATACCTAGGGGTGGGAAGCTTGTGGGGGGGGGGGGCAGTATACCTAGGGGTGGGAAGCTTGTGGGTGGGGACCCTGCTCGGCCACTGCCATCATCGGCCTTTGAACTATTTTGGCCATTAATGAACTCTGACCCGCCGTGGTCATTCACGGACTCTGTCTCGCCGTGGCTGCCCAAGCCACCTGACCTGCCGTGGCTGCCTGAGTCACCTGACCTGCCGTGGCCGCCCGTGGCACCTGACCCGCCGTGGCCGCCCGTGGCACCTGACCCGCCATGGCCGCCCGTAGCACCTGACCCGCCATGGCGGTCCTGGAACCTGCATTGGAGAATCCGTTCCTGTCCGCTACTAGAGCTCCAATGCACCCACCCCCCCTCCCTATTGGTGTCATCTACGCCGCGAGGACGCGCCTTCCGGGAGGGGGGCGTTATGTCACGATCACCGTCTGTTCCTGTCACTCCCCGGACTACACTTCCCACAATTCTCCTTGTCAGTCACATGTTCACTCCACACCAATCACCTGTCGCCACATACAGCCATGCACACACTCCTCACTAATCACCACACCCAGCTGCAGCTTGTTACCTGGACTATAAAAGGACTCTCACTCACACCATCTAATCACGAAGTCTTGATTACTCTGGTGTCATTTCTGAGCGTTTATATCCTGTCTGCCTGTCTGTTGCCGTTACTGTCTGTTCCCTGTTATTGACCCGTTGCTGCCTGTCCTGACCCTTGCCTTGTCAAGTCAAGTCAAGTCAAATTTATTTATATAGCGCTTTTACAATTGGTAATTGTTTCAAAGCAGCTTTACATATTAGAAGCACAGAAAAAAGGGAAGGGGTTAAAAATAAGCTGTACAAACAAGCGTGGTAATATGTAACATATACAAGATGGTGCTACATTAAGCCAATGTCGGCTGACTCCCAGGGGTGGAAAAAACCCCCTAGGAGAAAAACCCAGCGTGCTAACACTGGGAAAAAAGTCCTAGGAGGGAAAAAACCCCTTGGAAGATATATATAATATATGTAAATGGATATGGAGATCAAAATCTGAATTATACATTTTTATTATAGAGATTAAAAATAGATTATATATAAATATATGTAAGCGGATACGGGGATTAAAAATCTGAATTATAGATGCAGCCAGAACTGGATCTGTAGGCCCATTGTCTCCTGGGCTACGTTGTAGTCAGGTCCAGACACAGGTTCTCCATCTGATCTGGATACGGCCTGGATCCAGCACCCGGCAAACCTCAGGATAAGCAGAGAGACAGATATTAGCGTAGATGCCATTCTTATTCTGATGTACAGGTATATCTAGTGTTATAGGAAATGTTCTCGGTTCCGGCCGACCTAATTATTGCAGCGTAACAATCCTTTAACGGATTTGAAAAATGTTAATGTATTGATAATGTGTTATGTGTATGCAAGAGCAAAGAGATGTGTTTTTAGTCTAGATTTAAACTGACAGAGTGTGTCTGCTTCCCGAACAATGCTAGGAAGATTGTTCCAGAGTTTAGGTGCTAAATAGGAAAAGGATCTGCCGCCTTCAGTTGATTTTGATATTCTGGGTATTATCAACTGGCCTGAATTCTGAGATCGCAATAAACGTGAAGGACTATAATGCATTAAGAGCTCACTTAGGTACTGGGAAGCTAAACCATTTAGAGCTTTATAAGTATGTAGCAAGATTTTAAAATCTATACGATGTTTAATAGGGAGCCAATGTAATGTTGACAGAACTGGACTAATATGGTCATACTTTCTGGTTCTAGTAAGAACTCTAGCTGCCGCATTTTGGACCAACTGTAGTCTGTTTAAAAGCCGAGCAGAACAACCACCCAGTAGAGCGTTACAATAATCTAGTCTTGAGGTCATGAATGCATGAACCAACTCTTCCGCATTTGTCATTGAGAGCATATGTCGTAATTTAGATATATTTTTTAGATGGAAGAAGGCGGTTTTACAGATACTAGAAACATGACTTTCAAATGAAAGATTGGTATCGAAGAGCACACCCAGGTTCCTAACTGAGGACGAAGGTTTATTGGAGCACCCGTCAAGTGTTAGGGAGTATTCAAGGTTTTTTCGTGAGGAAGTTTTTGGTCCAAAGATTAGGATATCAGTTTTTTCTGAATTTAATAATAAGAAATTTCTTGTCATCCAGTTTTTAATGTCAGCTATGCATTCTGTTAGTTTTGTGAATTTGTAGGTTTCGTCAGGGCGCGAGGAAATATAGAGCTGAGTATCATCAGCGTAGCAGTGAAAACTAACACCATGCTTCCTAATTATCTCTCCTAAGGGCAGCATGTACAGAGTGAAAAGCAACGGTCCTAGTACTGAGCCTTGTGGTACTCCATATTGAACTTGTGATCGATACGACATCTCTTCATTAACTACTACAGACTGATAACGGTCAGATAAGTACGATTTGAACCATGCCAAAGCAATTCCACTAATGCCAATATAGTTTTCAAGTCTTTTTAAAAGAATGTTGTGATCGATAGTGTCAAAAGCAGCACTGAGATCTAATAACACTAATAGAGAAATACAGCCATGATCGGATGATAAGAGTAGATCGTTTGTAACTCTAACGAGAGCAGTCTCAGTACTATGGTATGGTCTAAATCCTGACTGGAAATCCTCACAGATTCCATTTCTTTCTAAAAAGGAGCACAGTTGTGTTGAAACTGCCTTTTCTAGTATCTTTGACAGAAAAGGTAGATTCGAGATTGGCCTGTAATTTACTAAATCTCTCGGATCTAGTTGAGGTTTTTTAATAAGAGGTTTAATAATAGCCTGCTTAAAGGTTTTTGGCACGTATCCTAGTGTTAAGGATGAATTAATTATATCAAGAAGTGGACCTACGACCTCTGGAAGCATTTCTTTCAGTAGTTTAGTCGGCATTGGGTCTAACATACATGTCGTTGATTTTGATGATTTGATAAGTTTAGATAATTCTTCCTCTCCTATAGCGGCGAATGATTCTAGTTTTACCTCAGGGACACTACAGTGCACTGTCTGAAGCGAAACTGTGGACGGTTGCATGTTTTTAATTTTCTCTCTAATATTATCAATCTTGCAAGTAAAGAAGTTCATAAAGTCATTACTGCTGTGCTCTATGGAAACGTCAGCAGTTGAATCTCTGTTTCTAGTTAATTTAGCCACTGTGTCAAATAAATACCTAGGATTATGTTTGTTTTCTATTAAGAGATTTGAAAAATAAGTAGATCTAGCATTTCTTATAGCCGTTCTGTACTCAATCATTTTTTCTTTCCACGAAAGGCGAAAAACTTCTAGTTTTGTTTTCTTCCAACTACGTTCAGTTTTTCTAACAGCTCGTTTTAGAGCCCGAGTGTGCTCATCATACCACGGCGTTGGATTAGTTTCCTTAATCTTCTTTAGACGTAAAGGAGCGACTGCATCTAATGTGCTGGAAAAGAGAGAGCCAATAGTTTCTGTTGCAGCATCGAGTTCTTCTAAGTTGTCAGGTATACTAAGGCGATGAAACTGCTCGGGGAGATTATTTATAAAGCAATCTTTAGTGGTAGACGTGATGGTTCTACAACATTTATGGCTGGGTGGTGGTTTTGTAGCCTTGGCTAATTGTATTATACACGAGACTAGATAATGATCTGATATATCATCGCTCTGCTGTAGAATTTCAACAGCATCAATATCAATTCCATGCGACAGTATTAGATCTAAGGTATGATTACGACAATGAGTGGGTCCTGACACGTGTTGTCTAACTCCAATAGAGTTTAAAATGTCTGCAAATGCCAATCCAAATGCGTCTTTATTATTATCTACATGGATATTAAAATCACCAACAACAAGGACTTTATCCGCAGCCAGTACTAACTCTGATAGAAAATCAGCAAATTCTTTGATAAAGTCAGTATGGTGTCCTGGTGGCCTGTATACAGTAGCCAGCACAAATGTCAACTTACATAATGTTACATAAAGCACCATCACTTCAAAGGAGTTATATTTGAAATTCTTTTGAATGATTCTGAATATATTATTATAAATTACAGCAACACCTCCCCCTTTGCCTTTCTGTCGAGGATTGTGTCGATAATCATAACCTTGAGGACTAGATTCATTTAAAGTAATGTAATCGTCTGGTTTTAGCCAGGTTTCTGTCAAACACAGCAAGTCTAGTTTATTGTCTGTGATAATTTCATTTACAATAAGTGCTTTTGAAGAAATAGATCTAATATTCAGTAACCCAAGCTTTATCATTTGTTTATCTGATTTATCTGTGATTTTCATTTTTTGAACATCAATTAAATTTTTACCCTTAAAAGGTTTCGGAAGTTTTTTGTATTTACTAGTTCGAGGTACAGACACAGTCTCTATGTGATAATATCTAGGTGAAAGAGTTTCTATGTGCTGTGAATTATTTGAGTTCTGTGACGTGAGGCGGCTAGCAGACGGTCGGTTTAGCCAGTTTGTCTGCGTCCTGATCTGGGCCCTGGTTTGTCATGTTTCAGCTCTAAGACTATTTGCCAAATTTCTAGAGAGAAGAGCAGCACCATCCCGGGAGGGATGAATACCATCTCTTTTCAACAGATCAGGTCTGCCCCAAAAGCTTTTCCAATTGTCTATGAAACCTATATTATTCTGCGGACACCACTTAGACAGCCAGCCATTGAGTGATGATAACCTGCTAACTATCTCATCACTCCGACGAACAGGAAGAGGGCCAGAACAAATTACTTCTGTTGACATTGAATTTGCGAGTTCACACACCTCTTTAATGTTAATTTTAGTGATCTCCGACTGGCGAAGTCGAACATCATTTGTGCCGACGTGGATAATGATTTTAGAATATTTACGTTTAGCATTAGCCAGCACTTTTAAATTTGCTTTGATGTCAGGTGCTCTGGCCCCCGGCAAACATGTGACTATGGTGGCTGGTGTCTCTATTTTCACGTTCCGTGTAATAGAATCGCCAATAACTAGGGCACTTTCAACAGGATTCTCAGTGGGTGCGTCACTGAGTGGGGAGAACCTGTTTGATGTTCTAATCGGAACGGAAGAGTGGTGTTTGTTCTTGCCATTATGCCGCCTCACAGTCACCCAGTTAGCCTGCTGCGTGGCTTCTACAACCGGAACCGAATGTGCAGTGTTTACTAGGCTAGTCGCATCCAAAGCAGTATCTAAGGCCCTTTCATTCTCACTATCCTCAATTAAAGTTTGGATGCGTGTCTCTAATTCTGAGATTCTCTCTGTCAGCCTGACAATATCCCTGCATTTATCACATGTGTAAGGCTCACTGCTGACAGAAAGAGCTAAGCTGTACATGTTGCATTTAATACACATGATAATCGTCAGACATGACTGACCGTGTGTTTGATGAACGCCGTCCGAAAAACTGCAACGCACACGGGACTCGCTGGCTGGATGTCTCGGTCGCTTGCCGGTGCCTGGGGCAAGGGTGATGTGCGGGACGCTGTACCTCGCGGTGGATCGATGAATGCCGGACAGCAACGTCTCCACAGCTTCCCGATCTGGCGAGGACAGATCAGAATAACATACATCTGATAAATCCGCCATTAAATCGACAAGGAAGGTTGGTTTAGAGGAAAAAAGAAAGTAGACGGTAGCTAGCAGGCTATGGCTAACACTAGGTGATTACGCTGGTGGATTGCTAGTAATAAATCGTTCCGTTTAGTAATACTATGCAATAGGTTAAGTAATCTAGTGAAAAATAAGAAAGTTATATTATGTGAATAGGAATAAAGAGAAGGATTTAGGATAAACTCCACGAAGCTCCGAGCATAGGTCAGACAGCAGGCAGGCAGCAGCGTTGAGCAGCGTTGAACCGGAAGTTCGCTTTCCGACCGGAAGTAAAGCCAGCTGAAGGAACCTGTAGCTCAACAGTGGTACACAGCGAGACTTGTCTACCGTCCTGTGAATGATATCTGCCTGTCCTCGATCTTCTGCCTGTACTCTGACTACGACTCTGCCTGTTCCTTGCTGTTCCTGTTTGCCCCTGATCGACCCAGCCTGTACGACTATGCTCACTTTGAATAAAAGCTTGCACATGGATCTCTGCCTGAGTCCCGCTTCGTTACAGATATCACCATCCTGGTAAACATATTTACCAGGACCACACACACAAAGGTTTGTTTTGCTATCAAGGTGAGGACATTCCATAGGCATAATAGTTTTTATACTGTACAATCTGTACATTCTATCCCCCTACACCTAAGATTCTGCATTTTCACATTTTTAATAAAACATTGTTTAGTGTGTTTTTAAAGCTATTTTAAAAATGAGGACTCATGAAATGTCCTCAAATTTCATGTTAACGTCGTAATACCAGTGTAATACCCATGTCGTTATACAAATGTGTGTCCTCATAAATCACAAAAAAGCACACACACACACACACACACAGTCAGTCAGTCAGAGAGGGAAAGTGCATGGCAAAATGATTACAATGATACATCAGCATCACTATAAAAAGTGCATCCTGTAGAATTATGGAAATACCAATTTAGCTGTTCTGTCTGACTGCTTGAGCTCCAATTCAGAAAATATATGCTTGCGTTCCCAGAACTCAACAGTGTCACAGATATTTTTCACTTCCATTTTTAGTGTCTCTGTTATGTTACACCTGTAGTTTAACTGTAAATAGAAAAGAGAGTCTCATGGCAGCAGTCTAGAATGATCAACTTTACGCCCTCATAAATAAGAGTTTGATGGGCGTTTAATTAACTAGTAAATTAATGGATCACTGTGTGTAAAAGCTGATACATATGCATGCTTTAATAAAGAACCTGCAAGGACCAGTAAGAGCAGATGGACCTGAAATGGGCCTTATGTTGAATGTGTGTGTGTGTGTGTGTGTGAGTCCTCATATTTAAAATAGCTTTAAAACCATTACGCCTATGGAATGTCCTCACTAAGATAGCAAACCAAACCTGTGTGTGTGTGTATGTGTGTTTGCATGTGCGTCTGTATGTTTATGCGTGTAACCCCTGCTTTGCATGTTTGTGAACATGCATAATGCAAAAGAATCATGCACCTTATTGCAATTTTATGAAGCCCTGATTTGCATTTTAAATCTTTGTAGATAAACACACACACATAAACACACACATGCATAGTTTCTCTCATCTTCTCACACAAACAGACAGGACTGGAGAGAGGGAGGGAAAGCAATATGTGTGGTCTGCCACAGGTCACTATGCTGCTCATGGTATTGTCAGGAGAAGTGTTTATGCTCCATACTTCTCTCTACATGTTGTCATTTACAAACAACCAGGCTTAATTTGATCAAATTATGTATGTTTTACATTTTGAATGTTTCATTTTACTTCTACATTTGTCCAATGTCTTGTTACTGCAGAACAGCGTGGGCACGTATCCCACTTAATAACAAATGAGAGACAAATGAATGTGACAAGTGCCGCTGTTGTTCACAATGGCTAGTCTGCCAAGTTAGCCTTCACATTTTTCAACACTGAGCCCATCAGGGGTCCTGAATAAGGAACATTGGACCTTAGAAACTGAAACAGACATTTTTATTTATCAAAAGAGAAAAAAATTACAATAGAGCTGTTTGGGCCAGACTTTCACTATTTTACCAGTCTAATCCTTTGATCCCCATGAAAAAGAAGCACACTTTAGCATTCTTTTAAAAACAGTACAAAAATAGTATACTTTCAAAGAATACTTAAGTGTGCATGATGTTTTCAGATACTTAATTGCATGTTATTTAAAATGAAAATGTATTACAACCCCGATTCCAAAAAAGCTGGGACACTGTACAAATTGTGAATAAAATCAGAATGCAATGATGTGGAAGTTTCAAATTTCAATATTTTATTCAGAATACAACATAGATGACATATCAAAAACTTAAACAGACAAAATGTATCATTTTAAGGGAAAAATAAGTTGATTTTAAATTTCATGGCATCAACACATCTCAAAAAAGTTGGGACAAGGCCATGTATACTACTGTGTGGCATCCCATCTCCTTTTTATAACAGTCTGGGGACTGAGGAGACAAGTTGCTCAAGTTTAGGAATAGGAATGTTGTCCCATTCTTGTCTAATACAGGCTTCTAGTTGCTCAACTGTCTTAGGTCTTCTTTGTCGCATCTTCTTCTTTATGATGCACCAAATGTTTTCTATGGGTGAAAGATCTGGACTGCAGGCTGGTCATTTCAGTACCTGGATCCTTCTTCTACGCAGCCATGATGTTGTAATTGATGCATTATGTGGTCTGGCATTGTCATGTTGGAAAATGCATGGTCATCCCTGAAAGAGATGACGTCTGCATGGGAGCATATGTCGTTCTAGAACTTGGATATACCTTTCAGCATTGATGGTGCCTTTCCAGATGTGTAAGCTGCCCATGCCACATGCACTCATGCAACCCCATACCATCAGAGATGCAGGCTTCTGAACTGAGCGCTGATAACAACTTGGGTTGTCCTTGTCCTCTTTAGTCCGGATGACATGGCGTCCCAGTTTTCCAAAAAAGAACTTCAAATTTTGATTCGTCTGACCACAGAACAGTTTTCCACTTTGCCACAGTCCATTTTAAATGAGCCTTGGCCCAGAGAAAATGCCTGCGCTTCTGGATCATGTTTAGATATGGCTTCTTTTTTGACCTATAGAGTTTTAGCCGGCAACGGCGAATGGCACGGTGGATTGTGTTCACCGACAATGTTTTCTGGAAGTATTCCTGAGCCCATGTTGTGATTTCCATTACAGTAGCATTCCTGTATGTGATGCAGTGCCGTCTAAGGGCCCGAAGATGGGCATCCAGTATGGTTTTCCGGCCTTGACCCTTACGCAAAGAGATTGATCCAGATTCTCTGAATCTTTGGATGATATTATGCACTGTAGATGATGATAACTTCAAACTCTTTGCAATTTTTCTCTGAGAAACTCCTTTCTGATATTGCTCCACTATTTTTCGTCACAGCATTGGGGGAATTGGTGATCCTCTGCCCATCTTGACTTCTGAGAGACACTGGCACTCTGAGAGGCTCTTTTTATACCCAATCATGTTGCCAATTGACTTAATAAGTTGCAAATTGGTCCTCCAGCTGCTCCTTATATGTACATTTAACTTTTCCGGTCTCTTATTGCTACCTGTCCCAACTTTTTTGGAATGTGTAGCGCTCATGAAATCCAAAATGAGCCAATATTTGGCATGACATTTCAAAATGTCTCACTTTCAACATTTGATATGTTATCTGTATTCTATTGTGAATAAAATATAAGTTTATGAGATTTGTAAATTATTGCATTCCTTTTTTTATTCACAATTTGTACAGTGTCCCAACTTTTTTGGAATCAGGTTTGTACATGGTTTAAAGGCACAATATGTAAGATTTTTGGAATAAAATATTCAAAAACCACTAGAACAATGTTATATATTCTGTTGTGTACTTACATTATCCAAAATGTTTCCAAGAATGTTTAAAGGATTAGTTCACTTTCAAATGAAAATTACCCCAAACTTTACTCACCCTCAAACCATCCTAGGTGTATATGACTTTCTTCTTTCTGATCAACACAATCGGAGAAATATTATTAAATATCCTGAGCTCCGAGCTTTATAATGGCAGTGAGCGGGATCAATGAGTATGAGCTGAAGAAAGTGTCTCCATCCACATCCATCCATCATAAACGTACTCCACACTGTTCTGGGGGGTTAATAAAGGCCCTCTCGAAGCAATGCGTTTGTGTAAAAAAAAAAAAAATCCATATTTAACAAGTTATGAAGTAAAATATCTAGCTTCCGCCAGACCACCTTCCGTATTCAAATTACGAAGAAAGTGTAAAACTCTCGCAGTTCAAAAAGATTACGCTACGTCCTACGCCTTCCCTATTCAACTGGAAAAACTTAACTGATGTGACGTCACTTTACACTTTCTTCGTAACTTGACTATGGATGGCGGTCTGGCGGAAGCTAGATATTTTATTTCATAACTTGTTAAATATGGATATTTTTCTTACACAAACGCATCGTTTCCCATCGTTTATCAACCCCTCAGAGCTGTGTGGAGTACATTTATGATGTATGGATGGAAGCACTTTCATCAGCTCGTACTCGTTGATCCCATTCACTGCCATTATAAAGCTCAGATGCGTCAGGATATTTATTAATATTTCTCTGATTGTGTTCATCAGAAAGAAGAAAGTCACCTAGGATGGCTTGAGGGTGAGTAAATCTCAAATTTTCATTTGAAAGTGAACTAATCCTTTAAATCCAGAGAAATAGGCAATTTTAATCAGGACACGGACTGTGTCCGTGCATCGCCTATCAATGACATCGGCAACAACACTTGATTTTTTATTTTTATTTTGGAGAAACCATGGAAACACCAAAGACGCTTTAATATATTATGTGTATTATTATACAAGTGAGCATATTTATCGACAGAAAACTAATCATGTTATATAGCTCAACACAGTAAGTCTTATTGTTTAAATCTCGTTTTCTTGATTTACAGCAAGTACCATGTTTTACCATGCCTCGATCTAGCTTACTACACAAAGTTGCCGCCGAGCGAACACACAGAGTAGCATTATAACAACTTTCAACACAAAAATGTATCTAATATGATAAACAGCACTGTGTTACCTCATACCCTTGACAGGAAGAAGCAGAAGCGGCAACTGCGGCATAATAAAAGCTACGTTGCTCTCGAGATGTGTGTCGCGCTCGTCTCTCATTAGCAATCACACCAGCTGCCCCATTCAGCTCCCACATCACTCTGCCCTGCTCTGCTTCATACTACAGTAACGTTAATAATCTCATCCATGAAAATGATTTCTGCCCGAGCCCTGTTGGATTCTTTTTCACCGGTTGTAGACCCATGATTCTGCAAAATCAAGGGATCATCAAGCTATGCCTTTGTTTTGAATAAGTGACCTCTAGCAGTGAAAATGTACATATTGTGCCTTTAAATTTAAACTTAATTTACATTTTACTTGAAGCTGCAGTCGTAATTTTGCCTCTTTGTCGAAAACGTGTGCTAAATTTGAACAAAAGTACTATTTTGACCTTAAGTATGACTTAAATACATCTTTATATGAAACTGTCTTTTAGTACATTTAAAGCATATTAACTTAAAATGTAATATCAAATAACGCATTACAGTTAAAATCATAATCAAATGCATGTGCTTTAGTATGTTAGTCAACACATCAACATAAGTGTTCTTCTTTAAAGCATAACAAAATTAAAACACAATGATTAGAAATGTACTTTAAAGTAAAACATTTAATGTGAAATTATTACAAAGAGCATGTTTAAATGTGTACTTTAAGTGTGTTAGGAAACAGTCATGAAAGTGTACTCTCTTGTGGCCTTTTTATTTAATTAATATTTTATAATCTGCAACTACATTTTTTTTTTTTTCCTTTTACACTACAACTGCACATTCAATACAATTAATCACACTTCCTTTTCACAATTGAGTTGTGTATGTTTGTATTTTGACACAAATACACTATGACAAAAACCTTTGGTTCACATGACTGGAGATGGATTCAACCCTTAATTTGACTGTATTGAGCAGCTGGTAGCTTTGCTTATCTACAGTCTATATGAACACAGCAGCATGCATTGCACAAATGGGGGGGTGGGCTTTATAATTGTAAGTGAATACTAATTCCAGAAGGTATTAATTCCAAAATAGAAGGTATTAATTCCAGCAGTTCTCATTTGACATACACACCTGCTTCACTCAAGGTTATCATTTGCTTATTATTTAGGGTGACAGTGTGAAAGTCAGTGACATTACAAATTAGTATGGGCCAGTAATTCTCAGCCAATTACTGAGCTGGTGAATTGAGTTATTGATAGGCAGAGTACAGCAACAGTCAAAAGTAAGGTATTTTGATTTAATTTCCAGTCATTCCGGTAAATCAGTGAATTTTTGCCACAATTGGTCCATTCACAGCTCTGTATAATTGACCTTGCCATTAAATAAGGAGGCGATAGAGAGCTGAGACAGCAAAAACTGTTTTCTCTGAACGTGTGAGGAAGGAAAGGTCTTCAATCCCTGTGGGACTTTTTCAAGGCCGTGCACATGAGACCATTTATAAGATGACAACTGTGGGTTAAACACAAACACACTGTGCAAAAGGTTTCCTTTAATGATCTGCAGAAGACAGGACAAGCTAGTTTTATATATTACATATTTTAGGTTTAATATAAATACAGATTTTCATATATATACATACATACATACATACAGAGCTGGTTAGGTTAGTAACGGATTACATGTAATCTGGATTACGTAATCAGATTCTAAAAATGAAGTACTTGTAATTAGAGTAAACTACTTTTTAAAATACTTGTAATCAGACTACAGTTACGTTTTATGGATTACATGAGTACATATTATTTACACAATGGCAGTAAGGTGTTCACAATTCATTGATTCTCCTAATTTTTCATTTTTTTTATGTTTATATTTTTTTCATAATAAACCTGCCGCTTATATACGTTCATGATTCTTTGAGTTTTTCTGGCGGTGAGGGGGAAATATATATGAAATATATATGAAATAATAATAATAATAATATATGAAATATAGATGAAATATTTGATGTAGCAGTGATATTGCTGTGAATTTCATGTTTATCAATATTTTTCAATATTTTTTTTTTTTTTTTTTTTTTTTTTTTTTCAGTGTTACTATCAGCAAACACTGACAGGTACATTAGTGTTAGTATTTTCAAGTATTAACTGTCCATACATTACAGTTTAAAAATAATCTGTTGAGGCTCTTGTTGGTGAATAGAATATATTTTTTGGAATATATTTTTTCTTTGTATCTGACAAAATAGTACAAGATTATCCTACAATATATGTGACATCAAATAAGGGTTAGCACAAAAGTAATCTAAATGTAATCCAAAAGTAGTCAGATTATGTTACCAAAAATGTGTAACCTAAGAGATTATATTACTGATCACGAATTTTGTCATTTAATTTGTAATCAGTAACTGATCACAATTCATAAGTAATCTGCCCATTGTGTATACACACACACTCCACCCATTTCCACTTTTCAGCATGAAAGAGCACAATGCACCCTATATCAAAACATTTCAAAGCAGAGAAATTCCTGCATAAAAGGACGGGAAAAAAAAGAAAAGAAAATGAAATATACAGTATATATCCCCCCTCCCTTCTTTCCAATCAGAAGAGGCATCTTTTCCCGGGAGGTGTGTGCTCTCATTGGATAACGCACAGCTAGACAGTACATTTCAGCTCATCTGAGAGGAGTATAAGCATCTCTCTATCTACGTAAATAGCCGGTCACTGACGTACTCAATCCTCAGCAGACCCTGCATCGCAGCGTCATCACTGATAGCCTACCCACCAAAAACTAGAGCAGAACTGATGCAGTGCTGTTTCCACATGAACATACTGACACAGTTGCGCTGACATTTTACTGTTCGGGGTTGAAATGCTTCATTTATGCTATAAATACAACATGGAGTGAGAAACAATCCTTCTACTAGTCATACTACAACGCTCGCATTATAATGACTTTGTCGTTCGCATGTTTCATTCAGCATTTTGTTTTGACGCGTCGCTCCCGTGCAGCGTAGGTGGGGTGTTGCACATTACACTGTGAAGGAGGAGTGCGAAGTAAAGGCAATGACCGGAAAGAATCTTCTAGTGGAAGGCAAACACAGGGCAAAAACACATACACACATACCCGGGGACGCTAGAGGCAGTCGCGTAACACAAGACGCATTCAGACTCTGTACATATAAAGCACTGGTTGCGTTACATAACGAGGATGCTCCGCAAACTTTCAGTTTTTTTATAGTCTCACAGCTAAATGATTCGAACCGAATGCGTCAATATAACGAGGTCAAGTCATAGTGTATAGAACGAAATAGTAGCCTAATATAGGCTATATGAGTAGGCTACATAGAAGGTCACGCGCATTGCATATGAATTTTATGATGCGTCAGAGAATCGAGATGATGCTTACTGACGTGATCTGGGTCGATCCCTTAATAATAAAATACACAAAATAATACTAAAAGTAGTTAATGGAGTATGTTTATGTGCAAATGGGTTTAAAACACATTCGCACATAACAGGCTAAATAAATTACACTGTAACACAGTGAACTTCACAGTCGTTGTATGAGTAAAACGCATTCGATAGCTTATCAAATGACTTTACAAAATTAAGGGAATACTCTCTAAATAACGAACAGACTGCCGAAAAACTTGCGCCCCATAGTACTTACTGGTTGTTTAAACCACCCCAGTTGTTCCACAAAAGGAACCAAGAATATTGAAATCATAGACTATTCACAGTCATTTTATTCCGTATTTGAGTAAAATATAAAACTCGGAGCGGCTATCCAGCCAGCACGCTCAGTGGGTTGCGATCCTCTGACAATTCTCAGACACCTTTGGATGTTCTAGTGGGGGCGGAGCGGCGAAACAGAGTAGAAGGTGATTGGTGCTCTCTGCTGTCAATCAGATACTTCCACCAATGAGCCCAATGAGCTGTTAAAGGGGCGGGATGGCAGGTACGCCTTCCCCCGAAGGTTGCACCGCCTAGTTCTGTGTGTGTGTGCGTATTTTTTTCTTTCTATTTTTTTGTAACCAAAGCTGGATGTGTAGGACGTCACATGTTGTTTTTCCTCTTCACTCCAGTCACTTAGCGATATGTGTTATTTACTGTTAAACCGCTCCTCACAGCGAACGCGCACTCCGCGCCGGGTACAGAAGAGAGTCTGACAGGATTATATCTAACTGACAGCACAAGTTGAGGAAAAGTGAGAGTTTTTCTTTAGAGCATATGAGAATGGCGAGTCCGCCACCGACAGAAGGACAGCTGATTTCAAATATGACAATGAAGAACAACAACCACGTTAAGAAGTGCGGCTATCTGAGGAAACAGAAGCATGGACACAAGCGCTTTTTCGTGCTGAGGGAGCCTAGCGAGGGCTCTCGCGCCCGGCTGGAGTATTACGAGAGCGAGAAGAAATGGAAAAACAAGTCGACTGCTAAACGGGTTATACATTTGGACTCGTGCCTGAACATCAACAAGAGAGCCGATGCCAAACACAAACACCTGATCGCCCTTTACACCAAGGACGAGTATTTTGCCGTGGCTGCCGAAAACGAACATGAACAGGAGGACTGGTACACCGTCTTAACGGATTTAATGAATGAGGGGAAAGTGAGCGACGGCTCCGCTTCCAATTCGGCGTCATCTCTCGTCGGCTTTGATGAGGCGAACTACGGCGTGATAACGCCCGTCACCGCTACTTATAAGGAGGTTTGGCAGGTCACTTTGAAATCTAAAGGACTCGGACAGAGCAGAAACTTAACGGGCGTTTACAGGCTGTGTTTATCCAGCCGGACCATCAGCTTCGTGAAACTCAACACGGAGGTGGCGTCGGTGATTTTACAGCTGATGAACATCCGCCGATGCGGACACTCAGACAGTTTTTTCTTCATCGAGGTGGGACGGTCCGCGTCGATCGGACCCGGCGAGTTGTGGATGCAGGCGGACGACTCGGTGGTGGCGCAAAACATCCACGAGACCATTTTGGAGGCGATGAAAGCAATGAAAGAGATGTCAGAGTTCCGCCCGCGCAGCAAAAGCCAGTCTTCGGGTACCAACCCCATATCTGTGCCCACCAGGCGGCACTTTAACAACCTCCCACCGAGTCAGACCGGGCTGCAACGGCGCTCGCGCACCGACAGCATGGCAGCGACGTCTCCCGTGACAAAACTGACATCCTGTAGGATCCGCACGGCAAGCGAGGGTGACGGTACCATAGGCAGCCCCATCAGCCCAGGCGCGAACAGGACGCATTTGAGCCGCTCAAACACAGTGACAGCTCGCCCATGCAGAACATTTGAATCATCAACTCTGCAGCATAGTAAATCCATGTGCATGCCTGTGTCTCACTCCCCTCCCTCAGCTGCCAGCCCTGTCAGCCTGTCCTGCAGCAGTAACATAGAAAGCGGCCCTCGCCCCTCCAGCTGCACCGCCTCCATTTCAGGCTCCCCCAGCGATGCTGGCTTCATCTCCTGCGACGAGTGCGGCTCCAGCCCAGGTGACATACGGCACCTTTTAGCAGCAAATCGAAGCAACACACCTGAGTCGCTAGCTGACACACCCCCCTCACAGGAGGGCAGCAACCTGTATGGATACATGATCATGGAAAGGCCGAACAGCTGTGGACGGCGAAGCATCCAGGAGAGCATAGGAGATCTGGAGAAAGCATACAGAAAGAGGACACACTCCCTCACCATGCCTTACCAGAAGAGGGTGCCATCACAAGTATCCTCTGCTTCACTGGATGAGTACACGCTCATGAGAGCCACTTACACAACTGGAGGCCATTCGGGGCGCAGCTCTCACACCGCATCCCCAAAGGTCACGTATCCTGAGGATTATGGGGACATTGAAATAGGATCGTTACTGAAAAGTTCCAGCAGTAATCTGGGCGACGATGGCTACATGCCAATGACACCAGGTGTGGCTCCACAAGGGGGGAAGACCGACAACTACATGCCTATGAGCCCAATGTGCGTTTCGGCTCCTAAGCAGATAATCAACCCCCGGACGCACCCCCTCACTATAGCTAATGGTTACAGAACCAATTCCCCCAGCAGTTGTTCACTGGATGACAGTGGCTACATGAGGATGCTGTGTGGCTCTAAATTCTCCATCGACAGCTCGGATGGGAAACTGACTAATGGTGAGTACCTCAACATGTCCCCTGTTGATTCAGTCACACCACCAGACTACTACCTGAGCCCCGAGTCTCCGTGTCTCAGACAGCTTCACGTGTTTAACTCTTTGCCTCGCTGTCATAAGCCCAAGCAGACGCTAAAGGATGCAGACAATGATCAGTATGTTGTCATGAATCCTCAGAGTCACAGAATAATAGAGGAGTCTGTAAAAACAGCCTCCCCCCCTGCCCCATCTCCTTTAAGACAAAGCCGCACAGATAGCCTCATACTCCTGCACAGGATAAGCCGGCCCACCCGCCTCTCCCTGGACACGCTCCGAATGTTACCCAGTATGAACGAGCATCCCCTTCCCTCTGAGCCAAAAAGCCCTGGTGAGTACATAAACATAGACTTTGGACATGTTGCTGAAAGTTGCACTCCACCCTCCGTTGCTTCCTCTGAGAGCCCAGCCTCATCCCTCGGATCGTCTGGCGATCAGAGGACATCCCCCCTCTCTGATTACATGAACATAGATGTGAGTTCTCCGTCACCCAAATCTGAGAATGCCGCTCCGTCTAATGGTTTAGAGCCCCTGCCAGAGCTCACATCCTGCCCCGCCCACCCTGAAGAAGAGGAGGAAGGCAAGAGGTACCATCTCACAGCACAGGTGGCACCAGTGGGCCCAGTTGATAAAGCTAAAGATGATTACACAGAGATGACGTTTGGTGTGCCCGCTTCCCCTCCGCAGCCTGTCTCGCAGCCCTCAGAAGGTGGGCAGACCATCAGCCCATCCTCATGCATGCAGAGGCTGACTGTGGATGAGACTGTGGGAGTGCCTGCTGTTGAGGCATTTCTGCTGCGTGGTGCCACTTTGGCCTTGGTGGATCCCGACCGGGGTGCCAAAGTGATTCGTGCTGACCCCCAGGGACGCAGGCGGCACAGTTCAGAGACATTCTCCTCAACCACCACCGTAACACCAGTTTTTCCCTCCTTTGCGCACGACGCCAAGCGGCACGGTTCAGCCTCTGTGGAGAACGTGTCTGTTTCTGTGAGGAACAGCGAAGGATCGGACGAAGAGTACAACAGTCCCATGTGCAGGGAGACATCGGCTGGCTTTCAGAATGGACTTAACTACATTGCCTTAAACTTGATGGATGGAGGACTTGCCAGCTGTGATTCGCTTGTCCGGTTCAAAGCTGCCAGCTGCTGTAAAGAGGGCATCAATGGAATACATGCCAGTCCGTATGCCAGCCTTGGGTTCAAGGAGACGGCAACAACAGTGAAAGGTAAGCTGTGAATTCATAAAAGAGATAACTGGTGAAATGCAAGCTCACTACCTTCATTAGTTAATGTTTATTCACTCATTCACTTCATGTTATTATTTCGGTAACACTTCGGTACAATAAGGTCTCATTTGTTAACATTAGTTCATGTATTAACTAACAATGAGAAGTACATTTGTTACAGTATTTATTAATCTTTGTTAATGTAAAATCTAGCTGTTCATTGTTTGTTCATGTTACTTCAAGTTGCATTAACTAATGTTAACAAATACAATGGTTGATTTTAATCATGTATTAGTAAATGCTGAAATTAACATAAACTAAGATTAATAAATGCTGTTGAAGTATTGTTAGTTCATGTAGTTCAAGTGTTACCATTATTTTTTTCAAATGATATGCTCTGAAATGTTGATTTATAATGATTTAGCCAAGGTAGGCTAACTCACTACAATATGACATGACAATATATTTGAGCTAAAATAACATCTACATATTACTTCTGCACCAGATTAGCATGTCACATGACAAATATCCCTCTTATGTGAGAGAGCTAATTGAGCAACTTGGGTGTCAGAATGATGGAAATGCCTCTTTAAAAGCTGTGGCGCAGTTTTTATTCTCAGTGACTGATCACTTCATCCATGCCTGCTGGAGTGTTTGGGATGAAAACAGCTCAGTTAAAGTTTTTTATTCATTCCTACTGGAGCTCCCTGTTGAAATGATCACTTTGTCAGTAGTGTGAGGATGACTCTGTGGGATGCGGTCACTTTGAGAGGATGTAAATGTGAAAGAGAGGTCATATCCGAATGTCAATAATTTAGCAAAAGAAGAAACATTCCCAATATTTGCATCAAACTTCGACTCATTCTCTGAATCAAAATAAGTCCTTGTGTCATACTTGAGTGAACAGTAGCCCAGATAAAAACAAGTGAGTCAGTTGTTTATCAGTTTCAGGTGGAGGGTTTCAAGGCTGGAATGCAGGACGTGTGCAAAGGTCGTTCAGAGAGGTTAATGCTGGCTTGTTTTTCCAACCTGCCAGGTTTCTTTTAAGGAATGACCCACCTTTTGTTTTTCAGCGTGACTTGAAAAACAAAGTTGTTTGTGTAGCACAGAGATAAACATGTAGGCTGATAGACAGATATAGACTCACGTGGAAGTTACACACTGAAACGAGTAGTAAGTTAGGACTTGTTGTTGTTTTTGTTAAGTGGGATTGTGTGAAGGTTGTATAAGTGTTAAAGAGGAGTATGAACTACACTTTAGTGAGACTTTTGCACTGACAATAGTCAAGGTGGGGGATTGCTATTAAAGGACAGAGCGACTTGTCTGATGAATGACTCTTCACAAAAGAGTCTAGAAGCAGAAGCCTCTTAAAACAACTCACACACACACGTACCATATAAGGCAAATAGACTCAATTACGATCTCTAGGGTGTGTGAGTGTTTGTGCTGGTGGAGCAGGTGTTTCTGCAGTTCTCTGTTTACCTCCACAAGAGGACGGAGCAGAAAGACATAGCCGCAGGCCACGGAAGCCCTAGAACAGTGGGAGGAGACCACAAAGAAAACTCGCAGAAACATCGGCACACACTCACTAGAGCTCAACCATGATTGGTCACAGACAACATTCCACCAAAACAAAAGATGAGCCACAGAGACAGAACACAGAGCTCCTATTTGTGTAGAATGGCCGGATGGTCTTCCTGATAGGAACTTGCGCCAGTACGGGACTCATTGAGCCAGTACGGGACTCACTGAGCAGCGATGAGAGCACGGATAGGCTGCGCTCTGTTTACTACGCCAGCGTCTGTAATGCCACATTCCACTCCATCCCTCCTCCCGTCACTTTTACACACTGATTTGAATAGTACATTTGTGAATGGGAAGCAAGCAGACACATACTTTGACAAACATAACTACATATTTACATAGTGTGCAGGATGTTTGACTCAGGTTTATGGACTGATTGGTTTTTGTCACGCTCTGTCATTTTTATTTCAGCGTTCAGTCATTGAACACCAAAATACTCCAGCAGCGTGTTGTAAATCAAAATAGTCCCCTCTGACCCGGCCTTAAATGTAGAGGGCTATAGAGATCAGCTCTGTGCTTGAGGAGTGGGGCGTAAAGAGGGCATTGAAGCTTTCGGCTATACCTTTTATTTCCTTAGATTGGATTCTTTCCATTTCTTCCTTCATAATAGCACTAGAGGAGAGAGTAAACACTGTGTTATTAAAAATTTACCATTAGCACATCTCAGAGAGCTCTGTGTGTGTCTGCGAGGGGCTTCCAGAGAATCCTCCCTCCTGAGAATAGTGTGTGTGAGGGGCGGGGCTAGCAGATGGTGGGGGCCAGGGTCATGCACCTGCCATTCCAAGCAGTGCACAGTGGTTATCAGGCCCATCAGAGCCCTGACAATACACTAATGATTAGCGACCATCTGCTGCCCCACACAACAGCCTAGAGAGATATGGGGAGATACAGTCAAAAAACCAGTGAAAACAATTGGCACAAGCTTGAAATAAAAGTGAAATCTCTCTTTTGTTATAGACATATCAAGTCCTGCCCCTTCCTTGATTTTGAATTGAAAAGTACATTGGTGAAAGAGAGATTGAGTCTATCAATTTGCCTGCTTTTATTTCTAGAGAACAGGCTCAGACGACCATCCCCCACCACAACACACACCTATTCCTTTGACTCCTAGTCCATTGGCATACTGTCTTTCTCTCTTACATCATACAACTTTTTGTTTAATATCTCCTATGATTATTTTTTTTATATCTGAGGGATTGTTTTCATTTCTTCCTTTCTGTCTACCACCAATCATCACTGTGCGTTCCCATCCCATCTCTCTTCATGTCCTCTTTCACCTCTTAGTCTGTTGTTGTTGTATCTATTGTTGCAGATTCTGTAGTGTTAAACTCATCCAAGATGTTCTGTGAAACACTCTCCCTGCTCCCCACTTTTTTAGCAGCACAGAGAAGGCGGATTACATGCTGCCACCGATTAGACATTGTTGAGCAGCTTTGTTTGGTGACCAAGTAAACGACACACAGCTGAATTTCGCAAAACCTTTATATTTCACCCAAGAGTTATATTTCACCAAAAATCAATAGAATTAAATAATAAGTGAAGCTATTAAACGTAATTTCAGGAGGAGTACACCCATCTAATCTTCCAGTTAATACCAAGGTATAAAAACGAGCATCTTACCATTGTTAGTTCTTTCGGCATCCCTTCTTCTCCCCTTCCCCTACTTTTTGTACAATTTTACCTGTTATCGAGGGGCAATTGGAGCTCTAGTAGAATATCCTCTCTGAACAGAGCAAGCCAAATCAGTTTACCACTTACACTAAGATTATATAGGCATACAAACTATAGTATATAGGATAGTATGTATCTATAGAAAAGAGAAAAGTACTTTCTGTCCCTCTGTCCTTGACTTACACTTTCTCAGGTCAAATCTGGACAACACGTTTGAGACCTCTCTCTCTCTCTCTCACACACACACACACACACACACACACACACACACACACACACACACACACACACTCACACGTGTGTAAAGTATATAACATTTAACATATGTTAATGCTATATGTTAACATCCTATAGATTTAACATCCCCTTTTTGTGTATGCAAAGCGTGGGATGTGGCTGGAAAATATCATTTGAAATCTGCATAGGACCCTCTTTAAGAGCACGTGCCGTGTGTGGGAATAATTGCATGGCATGTGGCCTGATTCTGAATGAATGCTCCTTTTCTCCCCTGCTGAGCTAAGTCATCTGAGTGTGTAATATGTGTGGAGCAGAATATGTAGTGATGCTTTACTGTCATCAAATGTCTCCTTGGATATTATCTTTGCTGCTGCTTTTTGGATTTGTTTTAAAGGAGGATGACTGTGAGATCTGCTGAGCTCACACACCCTTATGCACACACTTTCTTATTCATGGACTGGAGTTTATTTCCATATGACCGCTGAGCTCTGTTGGCTTAGTTGGCTGCAGTGTTATGAGATTAGACCGTGACATTTACACATGAAGATCATCACACCACGCATACAGTGTAGCCTTCTGCCCTGCCTTTTTATTCCATAGCTGATTATGTCCAGACTGTCTGAGCCTCCGGCACTGTAAAGTTAGGCTACGGTTTACAATTTCATATTGAGCCGAGAGCTGTCGGTGACGTGTTTGTTTGTTTGTTTCACCTTTGGCATTATTAGTAAGAAACATTTTTTTTTTTTTTTTTTGATATATTAATGTAATTTATTATGAATCTTAAAAAAAATAATAATAATACAAGGCTGTTTGTTAAGCTGTGTTCTAGCAGTTGGTTAAATCATGGGGCTCATTTGGGCAGTGTGGGTTTTCTGACACATTTAATTATTTTCTAACTATATAAAGTGGCAAAATGGGTGTTGTGACAGATCGCTGTAGTGCCTTAGTTCAAGCGGCATGTGAACCGATCATCTCTTCCTACTAGTTCATTTATAGCATCAAATAAACACGAATGAACATCATAAGGAATGTTTTTTCAATCACGGAAAGATGTCAGTACACACTTTTTTATATATAGTTCTAGTCCACCTACGTTAATCTGCTCTCCCCTGACTGCTTTATCGGACAAAATGGTGGATTCGGTGTTATGATTGGTTTGATCGCCTGTCAATCAAACTCCTGGTGAAGCGTCAATTGCTGAGGTTTTTTATCACGGTATAGCCTATAGTATTATCATGGCATTGAATTACAAAATGTACATTTTTTTAAACAACAGTAAACAGTTGTTTCAAAATGCAAAAAGAACTATAAAGAATGGTAATAAAGAATCAAAACAAATGTTTCAAATGTCTGTTTGAAATATTTAATTATTGTTCAGAAACAGAAAGTAGTGCAGCCTGCTTTTTTTTTACTTTTCCATAAGCGCCATCTACTGTCAGAGAACGAATGTGCATTTGCACTCATCCTATTTTTTACACACTATTGTACATTTTAACCAATTGGTGGAAAAGTATTTTAATATTTTAAGTATTTTGAAGTGTCTACAATAGCAATATAGTGCATTTTCATTATCGTGATATATCATAAAACCATATAGGCACATTTAATACAAACACTAGCACATACTCGTACAGTAGTCCACATACACTGTAATGTTTTGTGAGAGAGACTACTACATTTATTTGAGGGAGTGAATCCCTTAAATTTTCATTTTGTCTGCCCATGTACATCACTCCTGCTACCTCAAACTTTCACTGAATTGCTACAAATCGCTGACATTGTGAACATCTCTAAAGGGAGTGACATTGGAAGATCCTACTGAGTGAACAGAAACATTGTTATTTCTACCCCACGGGTTAAAACTGATACTCCCCTTCTATGATATATGAGACTAGCATAGATAAATAAATTAGTAACACTAGCACCTGTTTACAGTACAGTCAGTCACTCAGCTGATTTTCTATCTACTGTAAATATGCCTTGTGTGTGTGTGTGTGTGTGTGTGAGAGAGCGAGAGAACAGTTGTGTGTCATATGTGTGTGAGAACACCAGACTGTTCCTGGCTCGGCTGCAGGGGGGCTAAATTTAACCTGTGTGAAATAAATAAAAAATGAGTCGCAGGACAAATGTGTGTGTGTGGAGAGGGGACATTTTTTGTAGATGGGGGCAGCGGGTTCACAGGCTGGTGACTTGAACCAGCGTGGTCCAGATTACAGCTGCTATAAATACATGTGCTGATTTCTCACACAGGCTCAGGAACCACAGTTTTAACACCAAAAAACAACAAAATGTTTACGAAGCAATATGTTCCCCTTAGCTCAGATCTGAAGACTTTAGATTGAGTGATTACTCTGAGAGACAATACAAGAGGGAGAGAGATGGGGGAGGGAATTTGGGGTCAGAGGGTCCAATAAGACCTCTCACTTCTGGTCTCCATTTGAATTTGAGCATATTTACCATTAGCTTTGATATTTATTTATTGATTTATATTTATTGATAAGAAACAGCGTTTCCTTAAGAATTATGTTTTTGGTAATGTTTAAAATTATTACATTTTTTGGAAATGTTGCCTTGGTAGCTAATTTCTTGGCATACATAAACATTATTTGTTTTGTATGTGGCACTGTTGATTACTGCATAACAGTGCAGGACACAGAAGTCAATCCAGGTCAGCATTTGACAGATAAAACATATAAAGTTCCTCCCTCTGCTCATTCATCTGTCTCTGTCTCTGTTGAGTGCTTGTCCCATGACCTCATTGCTTTTTCTTTCCCCCTCATTCATTGGCGCTGTTTTTTTCTGCCTTTCCGGATCGGAATGGGACATCCGTGGAATTGCCAAGCTTCCTCTTGCTTAATTAGCTCTGTGAAATTCAAGCTGCCTTCTAACCTCCACACATACACGCACACTACATGACTCCGGATCTGTGGCATCAGTGTGAATGTGAGAATCAGCGAGAGGGGAAAAGAGATCTCTGTCTGTTTTGAGTCTATTAATACACATGACGAAATCAGACCACCCGACGTGGTACTTTGAGAGTCTGCGTACGAGCGGTCAAGCTCAAGTTCACATCAAGGTTTCCACTGCGCTGTCATGTATGAAGTTATGCTAATGTTTCTGTAGTCAATACAGCATCTTTGTTTTAGAGGTGGAAGCACTCAGCAGTGTGGTGATGGTAATGTAGGTCAGGTCATATAATGTATAATGTTATATAAAGCTGGACACATATAGCAGCTTCCACTGAGCCAAACTTTGTAGAGTTTTCTTTCAAATTGCTGTTTTTGGTTCACTAAAAAGTCATTTGTGAATCAGACTACACTGGTTTTGATGTATGATTTTGATTCACTAAAAAGAATCGGCTCATTAGAGTCAATTGTTTGTGAATCAGACATTTTTGCAGAGATCTTTTTAGAGTAAAGTCACCATGAAATCAAAATTGACAATTCTTTTTTTTTTTTTTACGGAATATTGCAGTTATAAATGATTTATCCATGTACATTATTATTATTAATATTTTAAATTTCATGTTCCCTCATAATTAGGGCTGCACAACGATTAATCGCGATTAATCGCGATTAATTGTTTGCAAAAAGTCTGTGTTTACGTAATATATGTGTGTGTTCTGTGTATAATAATTATGTATATATAAATACATGCACATACATGTATAAATTTAAAAAATACATACATGTATAAATAAATATAAATATTTATATATATTTTAGATTACATATAAATATAAATATTTTATATATAAATATATATTTTTTTCTTAAATATATACATGTATGTGCATGTATTTATATATACATAATTAATATACACAGAACACACACATATATTACGTAAACACAGACTTTTATTTTGCAAACGATTAATCGTGATTAATCGCGATTAATCGTTGTGCAGCTCTACTCATAATCAACATCTCCTCTCTTTTCTGATGATGTGTTTACTAGCTTGAGGGCGGGATCAACCTGTCACTCACATGACATCACAGCAATAGCAAATCATAATGATCCAATTATCAAATCGATTCTCATTAGAAAAAATCAAGTCCTGTCCTACATTCTTTTCTTGTTTGAGAAGTTGTTTCAACTTCTGTTGACTTTACACCAAGAAAAACAGTATATTTTTTAAGGTTTTTTTCTTTTTCTTTTTTTTTCAGCCATTAATGCTGCTGTTACTGTTGCAGATGTAGGTTTGTCATTGGTGTTTGGCTGTGGGATTTTTTTTTATTTTTTTTATCATCAGGGTGAGACAGCAGCGTAAACATGTTTTCTGCTGTTTTTCCCACAGTCGGTATAATTAAAAGAACAACAGGAAAGTACCTACTCCCCTTTCTCTTTCTCCATCTTCACTAGTTGGCCATGAGATCAACAGATCTGTCAGCACTTAACTGGAAGAGTAATACCTCGTAATACTACACAGAGGGAGGTATCAAAGAGCAGGAAAAGATGAGGCACTTTACGACCGTGAAAGTGCTTGACCTCTCGATGGCCCCTCCTCCCTGACTTTACCCAACTCTCCGTGAGAGAATGCAACCCTACTGACGTTCATGGGAATTACTTCCATCCTTGTCAGAGTGGATGTTGTGATATCGAGCTCACATGCGGAAGTGTTCGGAATGTGCGCGGGCAGTCCAGATAATGGGAGCGATTATGGTGTGCAATATAGCCGATGGCTGTGAATTAAGGGTTTGTTAAGTGTGTGTGAGAGCGAGTCTTGCTCTATGAAAACAGCTCTTGTTCTATGCGGATGAAAAGCAGGAGGAGGAGTTTGGAGGGGGGGACGGCACTAGCACACGGCCTGGGAGGACTGACCCACGAAAGGGTTTGTGTTAGCAGAGACTTCCGCCCAGTGTGAGGCCTACATGCAAATGAAACCTCACAAACAAGTACAGCGGGTGAGAGGTCAGGATAGCGATCTAGCCTTGTAAACAGAACCCAGACACCAGCGAGAGAGAAAAGCAAATTGTTAAACCACACTGCAATGTTTACATTTTAAACGTAAAACCGATGTGTCATTTTTGTGCGACCGTTCACACAGGATGCATTCTTGCATCCGTCTGTGCTGATTTTTATACTTTTGTTGCACACAAAATATCTCACTATATGTTTACAGTTAAACAGGATGAACCTGCATTCGATTGTTCTGCATTTAGCAGTTTATGAACACAAGAATGCTTTTGGTTTTAAACCCAAAATATAATCTTGCCAGGGACCACCTTTCTAAAATTGCTTGGCATCTATAAACACCCATTAAACTGTGAGAGAAAAATATCAAGCATCATATTGTGTAGTTAACCAGATGTTTCCAAAAGTAAAGGATTCCTTGATTATGCTTTCACTTTTTTCATTTTAGTTAGTGTGTAATGTTGCTGTTTGAGCATAAACAACATCTGCAAAGTTATGACGCTCAAAGTTCAATGCAAAGGGTAATAGTTTATAGAAATTGCTTTTTAAGGATAACAACAAGCGGCTGGTAGTGACTACAACAAGCTTCCCGGGTTGGTGACATCACAAACCCCAAAATTTTCATAAACCCTGCCCCGGGGAACACGCAACAAAGGGGGTGAGGCCATGTTGGGCTGCTTTAGAGAAGAGGAAGAGTTGTTGTAGTAGAGTGATGTTGCCATGCCGTCATTTTACGCCGGACTGCTTCACAAACGAGGGTCAATTCAATGCTGGATTTGCACAAAAGATTAACATGACGGCACATGCTAGTCGATGAGTTGAATCAACTCCACAGAAACTACATAAATTTATTCACTCACCATTCAGAAACGTCCAGTTGCATTCTAAAAGTTGTAACTTCTTCCTGAGTCTCTCCATCAGTGTCTGACTCCGGTTTGAACAATGTAAGATTGAACACCGTTACTGACAATCCTCATTTTGTCTGTGTGAGATTCTCCAGCTTTTCTGGAAAGGGGGCCGGGAGCAGCAGCTCATTTGCATTTAAAGGGACACATACAAAAATGGTGTGCTTTTTCTCACACCCAAATAGGGGCAAATTTGACAAGCTATAATAAATGATCTGTGGGGTATTTTGAGCTGCAACTTCACAGACACATTCTGGGTAATATCTTGTGAAATGTGGAATAGTAGGTCCCCTTTAAATAATTGGGTTTAAATCGACATTATATTAAAACCATACCAAATGGTTAAAATATCAGACTTGCACCAGTGCAAATGTTTTTTGACATGAAAAAAATCAAAAGATTTACTAAAGACTGTAAATTAGTAAATTACAGATTTACTATGTATGCATTGTATGTGAACACATGGTAATGACATTGTTGGTGTCCTTGTGTATGGTGTATTGTTTGTGAAGCCAAAGACAAATAAAGGAAGTAAACTAAACTAAATTGAACTAAACTAAAGATGCTCAGTGAAAAATTAGCACTGAAAAGGCATGGACAGAGCTATTTGTGCGACTGACCTTATTGCATATGCATTTGTAAGAGTTTCCCTTTCAGATGCAATATTTACGGGATGAGAATATTTAATTTGATTTGTCTTACCCATTGTGCACTTAGCCCTGTTTAGTAAATTACACTTCATATTAAAATAGCATGGCTATTGCTGAACATCCAAGGCTGTGTTGTGTGTCAGTGTACGGCCATTCTTGTGCTCTTTCCGTCAGCTGCATAGTGCTAAATGTCAGCGAGTGTTTCCCTCGTCTGTCTCTGAGCACCTGCCACTTCTGTTGCTCGTAGCAAAAGAGCGCGCATTCCTTACTTGGTAAAGGAGAGAACAAGAACAGCAGTGGGAACGAGAGAGAGAGAGAGTGTGTAACCTTTTATCCCCCACTAGCCAGTTTCATTCCTCATGTATAAATCACATGCGGATGGTAATGGAAAAACACACACCGCTCAGTGAATAGGGAAGATTTTCCAGACAAAGCACAGAGGAATATGATAGTATTTCAGAAAAATGCCGAAACATTAGCGAATGCCCATAAAAGGCTGTTGTGTTGTGTGACGGCAGCGTGGTCGTGTTGATCTCAGGGAACATCGTGTTTTATTGGCTTGGTGCTTTCTTTCTCTGTCTGGATATTTATAGACATCACATTAATGTGCTTCTTTCTCTCTCTTGTTTATTGCAGACTAAACAGAGCCAGTCTCCTCATTAAGGCTCCTTCACCTCTTCTGCATCTCAGTTGTTCCCGTGAAGAGCAACGGATGAGAGGAGGAGAGGAGGCGTTCGTGTGGACAGATGGACCACGTCGCTGCTGCTGCTTCAGCCCTCCGCTGATCTTTGACCTCCCAAATGCATTCGAATGGCCGTCGTCACGGCAACACAGACACTTGACCCCAGTGCGAGGCATGACGATGACTCACAGACACAGAGGCGGGACTTCCTGTCCATCTGTTATTCGCTACAATCTCTTCCCTCTTGGACGCTCAATTTTTGTGTTACGGACCTTTTTCCACTGGTTTTGTTACGAGCTCTGGACTTCGAGTGGCCAGTGTCCCTCAACCCCCTAAAACCTGTGAACCAAACATCTGATCTGCACACGCACGCACACACCCGTCGCACAAGTCACTTATTTATTTCCCCGCGTGGCGGTGTGAGTGCGTGTGCGCTCACGGGTGGTTGCAACACTGCACAGAGGTGGCATTTTAGAAATTTACTCAACAATTCGAAATCAGTCACTTGAAAACCCTACCTCAGAACGAGCCAGGTTATGACTTACAAAAAATATATATATTGAGAAATTAATTTATTTTTACAAGTGAATGTTTTCGTAAAACACCAATCCAAAGCCTTACTGACTGTACTGTCAAACAGTGTTTCTTGGAGGACCTGCATACACTCACAAGAGTATCAAAGATCACAACTGAATGTCTTGTACTGCAGCGGAAGAAGGTCTTGCGCTGCAATCAAAGATCTATTAATGTTATTTTGCATTCTACGCAGATATTTAAAGGATTTTAATATAATATTTATCTGAGTGAGCTGGTAGAGGACCCGCAATCCCGCACATATGCAAAGCAGGCTTCCATACGGTTATTAGTTTGGATCGAAGCCACACGCGATTAACACATGAACCCTTACGGTACGCTAGATGAATGATGTCGTGCGCCTCAGGTCAGAGAGAGGAGCACCTCGCCAAGCCTAGGCATGCTAGCACACTGTCTTTAAACCTTAACAACCCAGAAGCCTCTGCTGACTTGCCCTCTCTCACTGCTCTGAATACACAGGCTTCCCTTTGCCTTACATCCAACCCCCCCCTTTGAGAGAGTGATAGATTCAGGGACGTCTCAGAAGGCCTGACACCAATAATGCTGCTCCCTACTGTCGGACAGGGATAGACTCGATAGAACCAATGCTTTGTCTTGCACTTACAAACTCCCTAGATTGTAACACAAGACACTTTTGAATGTAGAGTATTCTGGAGATCTCCGCAGGAGACGAAACGCATGGCCTAAACATCCACAAACAGACTGATATACCGAGGCAAGAGTTGTTCAGATCGACACAAAATAAAGTTCAACACATACGACTTGACTTAAGTATATGAAAACGTTTGCCTAGAAAGCTGTACATAATGTATAAAGTGATTGCAACTGACATTTTTAAGTTAAAGATTATAACTTATTTGTTTTTGTATATATATATACGGTACATGTTTGAATGAATTTCCCCCAAACAACTAAAGCACTAATGAAGGTACATGCCAAAGGCTGAACTTTGGGCCTGGCGCTTTTCTTTTCTAATTCTTCAGTATGTTTGTAAAAGTATGTACACTGTACGATAAATGCCACTTCAACGATATTTGATAATGCTATGATATAAAAGAAAGAAAGAAAAAAAAAGAATTCTTTGAATAATACTTGATATTACAAAAATAGGTACAAAATCACAAATGGCATATGCAATATTTACATTTTTTAAAAGATTAGTTTACAGAAAGGAACCAAATGTATAAATACTGTGTTAATATATTTAAAACCTTAAGAAAGTTTTTTGCTGTACAAATTTTTTCTGCCAACTTTAAATGGAAAAGTGTTTTTCTTCTTCTTCTTCTTCTTCTTTGCTATTGAATCCTAACAGTAATTTCAGCAGCGTCTTTTGCGAATGCTGTTTCACAGTATGGAAATATTGAATATTTTAATGCCTGAGCGAGTTTGTTTTTTTTTTTTTTTCCTGTGTCTTCCATTGTATATACTTCATATACTTTGCATTGTGATGCTACTTAGAAATGATAATTTAAACTTGATGTAATTAGCATTGCTTTAGAAACTGTATTGATTCTGAATAGCCACATGCAATAAAAAAGTAACATTATTTAAGAAGAGTCTCAGCTCACGTCACTTTCATAGCTTACAAATGACACTACTTGTGTGATTTCCTGAATACAACCTGGCTCAGCCAGACAGCAGATGTCTTCATTCATCATCTGAGCAACTTTCCAGACATGTCACACACTGAACACTTAAGAGATGTAACTTTCAAGGAGTCTGTGTGCTTAATTAAACGCAGACTAAACAAACAGCCTGAGTTCATGAAGACACTCATAATAGCCGCAGTCTGATCTGCTGCCTGACCCAGAATACATAACTGACTAAAGGGATTATGAATTTTCACGCCCAAAGCCATATGATGAAGGATTATTAATTCTCAAGCCCCTGCTAATTAAAATGGTAATTAAGTCTATGGGTAAGATGGAATTGCACAGTCTGGTCAGTGCCAACAGGGTGGGGGTTTGGCGGTGGGTGACAAAAGGATCAAAATAAACAGGTCTGGGATCTTTCCCTCTGGCCTGCCTGCTGTACTGCGCCACCTCAGCAGATGCAAAGGTTCCTGGGATCACGCTGAGCTGAGACTGGCCTGCTTTCTGTGTCAGGACTCCCTGATATGTTCGGTCAGCGTGTCCTGACTGATTAGACCAGTGGATCTCAACCTTTTTCACTTCAGTTTGTGTGAATTCATAATTTTCACACGACATCACACACTGTAAAAAAAAATCCCAGTAAAATTTACGGTAAAAAAAACGGCAGCTGTGGTTGCCAGAACTTTACCGTAAAAATACAGTAGCAACGTAAAAAAAAAAAAAAAAATCTGTTACATTTACGGTAAAATAACGTATTTCATTAACTGATATAATGTTAATTTACCAACCTAATGAAGTACTAATATCTGTTTTATACCTTTATAATACACTGACAATCACCAAACACAGTGGTGATAAGAGTCACATGATGAATCAAAGTTCATCACAAGCTGAGAAGGACAACACTAACATATAGAAGGTGCACACAGTGTCATTCACAAACACACTAAACACCATCATGGTAACATGCATGAAATTTTAAAAATGCAATAAACATTTGTAAATGCTGTAAATTTTGCATTGAATTGTTATTTTCACTTCCAAAAACTGTGAATTTAACCGTAAAATTACATTAAATGTACTGTTAGATCTATTACAGTTATTCACCGTATATAGTACGTAAACTTTCTGTAAACCAATTGACAGTTTTTCACCGCAGCATTTTTACAGTCTTTTACTGTTAAAATCACGGTCATTTTTTAAAGTGCAGTCTTATAGGAAGGCCTCTATTGCCTCCATTGCAGCTTCAAAGGGCGGTAAACGATACCAGATGAGGAATAAGGGTCTTATATAGCAAAACGATCTGTCATTTTTGAAAAAAAAAATACAACTGTATATGCTTTATAAACACAAAATATCGCCTTGAACGTACTTCCGGTTTCCGCATTCTTCAAAACGCTTACGCTGTATGTCCTATGCCTTTCCTATTCTACGAAACTGGCGCCGTGTTCGTTCCATAAGTAGATATTTATTGCATCAGATACATGTCACTTTACTCACAGCTGATTGGTCGAGTTTGGGTTAGTGATCTCTAACCCAGAATAAAACCTCCTCCGGAGCAGGTTAATAATAATAATAATAAACTTTATTTTATATAGCGCCTTTAAAAGGGTATTCTCAAAGCGCTTTACACATAGTACAAAGAAATAAACAGTCAATACACAATAAAGAAGATAGATAAATAGTAAAAATAGTAAATAGAAAGATAAATAGATACGAAATAGTAAAAAAAAAAAATACAAATTACATATAAGCAAGTCTAAAAAAATAAGTTTTAAGAGAAACTTTAAAAACACTAAGAGAGTTTGCATGTCTAATATCACAGGGGAGAGAGTTCCAAAGTTTTGGAGCATAGGAAGAGAAAGCCCTGTCACCCATCGTGCGCATGCGAGTCGTGGGAACGGTCAGGAGGCCTAACTCCAAAGAACGGAGCTCACGCCTGGGAGTATAAACTGTTAAAAGCTCAGATAGATAGGGTGGGGCTAAGTCGTGTAAGGCCTTATAAGTCAACATGAGAATTTTAAAATCTACACGAAACCTGACGGGAAGCCAATGTAGGGACTCCAAGATAGGGGTGATATGCTCTCGGGTTCTTGTCCTTGTTAGGATTCTGGCAGCTGAGTTTTGAACATATTGGAGTTTGTTGAGGGTATTTTTCGATACTCCCGCGAGCAGGGCGTTGCAATAATCAATGCGCGAAAAAACAAAGGTATTGATCAGTTTTTCTGCAACATTAAAAGAAAGCATAGGACGAAGCCTTGCGATGTTTCGGAGGTGAAAAAATGATGTTTTAATGGTATTCTGTACATGTGGATCAAATGTGAGATGAGAATCAAATATCACCCCCAGGTTTTTTATTTTCGTTTGTCCAGGTTAGCCATATACTGTAGCATAAGTTACCATAGCAATGAACCCCGCTAAAAACCAATCCACCTTCATAAGCCCGAAAAAACAGAGTTTGCTCAAAGTAATCTTGAACTTACCTGGGTAGAAACTGAAACCGGCTTTGTGCAACAGGCCACTGGACGTCAAAAGATGCAATGACGTTGCTGCCTATGTGTGGGTCAAATACCCTCGGATTTTATCAAAAATATATTAATTTGTGTTCAGAAGATGAACGAAGGTCTTACAGGTGTGGACCGACATGGGGGTGAGTAATTAATGACAGAATTTTCATTTTTGGGTGAACTAACCCTTTAAATACCCAAATTCAATATACACCTTATTGATGATGCATATGTATAGGCCAGCAGATGAACTCAGAATATAAACACAATGCAGTTTTTCCATAGAAAACCATTTTAAAGACAACGCCTTATTTTAATATCACTGTTTTAGTACATTTAACGAGTTTGTTTGCCCATCAAAATATCGCCTTGAACGTACTTCCGGTTTCCGCATTCTTCAAAATGCTTTCCTATTCTATGAAACTGGCGCCGTGTTCGTTCCGTAAGTAGATATTTATTGCATCAGATACATGTCACTTTCCTCGCAGCTGATTGGTCGAGTTTGGGTTAGTGATCTCTAACCCAGAAAAAAACCTGCTCCTGAGCAGGTTAGCCGTATAGCATAAGTTACCATAGCAATGAAGCCCGCTAAAAACGGGTATTAGGTTAGCAAAATTGGCTTGCTGTCCACTGAGTAGGGGCTCGATGAAGCATCTTCAACTCGAGCTCTGATACACCCCCCCAGTGAATAAATATAGGATGTGATTACATAGGACAAGGTACCTGAAATGAAGGTGGAGTTTGGGGAGGTGGAGGGATGTTGAAACAACTGAGACTGAAGAGAGGTAAGCAGCTGCTTTTATACTCTGGCTGTTGATTGGAAGATTAGATGGGCTCGTTCCTTTAGGAACTTCACTAAGGCACTGTAGGTGTTTTTTCACATCGAGCGTTTTAGAATGTCCCACTGTTTTAAGTGAATAAAATACAGCAGCAGATGCTTTGTATGTATCACAAGTACCCAAAACTTGTATGTTGTTCTCATATTTTTGTTTTTCTTCTTTTCCGAGGTGATCTAAATATTTGTGGCTTGAAACAGATGAAAAATTGACAGGCTTGTGCTGCAGTTCTGTGGATGTGTTGCTCTCCCGGTCTCCATACCAGTCATAGGAGTCAAAACTATGAAAACTGTTTTCTCACAAATGTCTGCCTCAGAACTTTCAGAACTTCAGAGGTAAATGGATTGTCTTCTGGAAACTGTCAACCAAGACTCATTTGGGCAAGCCGGATTCACACGAGTGAGTGAGTGAGTGAGTGAATGATGACACCCTGAGCTGTGAGAGAGTCCCTGTGAGAAACGCCTTCCCTCCACGTGCTGAAAATCCCATCATCCGTCACAGTCCTCGTCAGCTACAAATAGCTCGTTTGGACCAATTAAGCACGCTAATTGATCTTATTAAATAATAAAAGGTAATGGGTGATTAAAATCACCCTGTAGACAAGGAAATGGATGCTCAGACTTGATGAAGGAGAACTGACAGTGTTTACTATAAATACTGTGGCACTGTGTTAATTAGTTTTATGCAAAAATCATTTAAATCCCAAGTTCAAGATGTACAAGCTCATACACATTACACAAATGAACACACTTTACCAGTTTGATTGTTTTAATATTTGTGTAGTTTACATTTTTATATGGTCCTTATTCTTGTAACTGTCATGATGTGTAATGGAATAATTATCTACATATTTTAAAAATGAAATCTTTTAATTCATACATTTTAGTGCTAGTAAAAGCATAAGCATCTGTCATTTACATTGGTGACACTTTACAATAAGGTTCATTGGTTAACATTCGTTAACTGCATTAGTTAACGTGAACTAATAACGAACTGCACTTCTACAGCATTTATTAATCTTTGTTAATGTTAATTTCAACATTTACTAATACATTATTAAAATCTTGTTAACATTAGTTAATGCACTGTGAACTAACGTGAACTAACAATAAACGACTGTATTTTCATTAAACTAACGTTAACAAAGATTATTAAATACAGTAACAAATGTATTGCTCATAGTTAGTTCATGTTAGTTAATACATTAACTAATGTTTAACTAATGAACCTTATTGCAAAGTGTTACCTTCATCTGTAATCAACAACTTAGTGATCAAATGGATATGTTCCAATTCACAGACAGAAAAAGCTCAGAAAAAGAAATACTTGACATCTCAAAAGTAAAATTCTTGGTCATGATTTTTCTTTCCCCTAAACCCTCAGACTGTAAACCCTTTTAAAGCACCACTGAGGGCTCTCGTCAGACTGTCCAGGGGTCAAATCTATACAACTCATTAAAGTAACAGTGCTGATCTAGGGTCATTTTAGTTGCATATTACATCCCTATGCCGGTTATATTGAAGCATGTGCAGTGATACTGCTGTATCATGCTGTTCTACAGAGGGGTGTAATGGGCTTTAATAATGAGAGAGCGAGAGAGTACAAGCCATCTGAGGGTTAAACTAATCATGTTAAGTGTATGAGACATGCTAAAGTGCAACATATTAGTTACACATTATTTGGTTAGACGTAGTCCCTGAATGACCATATATACTACGCTGTACCTTAGAGGGAATGGAAGAGCTAATGGTGCAGAAAAAACAAGGTTTCTGAGCACTTGCATTTAAATATAGCTGTGTATGAATGTGTATATATGTGTAGCGTGTTGCCAACTATTGCTGCTTCACTTACAGGCTGCAGAAACAGGTCTAATAGTCGTATGGTTTCACAGCTTGAACTTTTGGTCAGAAGAGATCAAACTGGCCTGTTCCAGCTTATGGACATTATTTCTACAGTACCGAAGGGTTAAGCGATACAGTGAAACGCTCTCAGCTGCTCTCAAACTTCCAAGAAGTTAACCTGTCAAAACCAGTTTTTATGGTCACAGTTCTGATTAACTGCCATTTTTACCAGAAGAGTCATGGCATGAAACAGTGTGGGCAGTGGAAGGTAGGAGAGAACATTTATGTTCCTTCAACATTCGCAGACATTTGCGATTTGTGCCTTGTAATGCTCATTGTAGTAATAAACATTTGTTATATATTTTGAAGAATCAAACTTCTAATAATTCTTCTTAATTTTCATTTTTTTTTGTTTTATTTTGTAGCTGTAGTTACAAATTGCACTCAACTTCAGCTACATTGTGAGCATCATGCTATGCTAACTTTTAACCGCTTAAAGGATTAGTTCACTTTCAGATGAAAATTAGCCCAAGCTTTACTCACCCTCAACCCATCCTAGGTGTATATGACTTTCTTCTTTCTGATGAACACAATCAGAGAAATATTAATAAATATCTAAGCGCATCCGAGCTTTATAATGGCAGAAAGCATTAACAAACGAGTATGAGCTTAAGAAAGTGTCTCCATCCACATCCATCCATCATTAACGTAATCCACACGGCTCCGAGGGGTTAATAAAGGCCTTCTGAAGTTAAACAAAGCGATGCGTTTGTGTAAAAAATATACCCATATTTAACAAGTTATGAAGTAAAATATCTAGCTTCCGCCAGATTGCCTTCAGTCCCATACATTGAATAGGGAAGGCGTAGGACGTAGCGTAAGCTTTTTGAACTGCGAGAGTTTTACTCTTTATTTGTAACTTGAATATGGAAGACGGTCTGGTGGAAGCTAGATATTTTACTTCATAACTTGTTAAATATGGATTTTTTTTTTTTACACAAACGCATCGCATTGTTTCAGAAGGCCTTTATTAACCCCCCAGAGCCACCTGGAGCACACGTTTATGATGGATGGATGTGGATGGAGACACTTCATACTCGTTGGGTAACACTTACTGCCATTGTAAAGCTTGGATGCGTGTAGATATTTATTAAAGGTGCCCTAGAATTAAAAATTGAATTTACCTTGGCATAGTTAAATAACAAGAGTTCAGTACATGGAAGTGATATACAGTGAGTCTCAAACATCATTGTTTCCTCCTTCTTATATAAATCTCATTTGTCTAAAAGACCTCCAAAGAACAGGCGAATCTCAACATAACACCGACTGTTACGTAACAGTCGGGATCATTAAAATGTCCGCCCCCAACTTTTGCATATGCCAGCCCATGTTCAAGGCATTACACAAGGGCAGAACGTCTGGATGTGCACAGCTGAATCATCAGACTAGGTAAGCAAGCAAGGACAATAGTGAAAAATGGCAGATGGAGCAATAATAACTGACATGATCCATGATAACATGATATTTTTAGTGATATTTGTATATTGCCTTTCTAAATGTTTCGTTAGCATGTTGCTAATGTACTGTTAAATGTGGTTAAAGTTACCATCGTTTCTTACTGTATTCACGGGGACAAGACTGTCGTTATTTTCATTATTAAACACTTGCAGTCTGTATAATTCATAAACACAACTTCATTCTTTATAAATCTCTCCAACAGTGTGTAATGTTAGCTTTAGCCACAGAGCACTATCAAACTCATTCAGAATCAAATGTAAACATCCAAATAAATACAATACTTACGCAATTAGACATGCTGCATGACGAACACTTTGTAAAGATCCATTTTGAGGGTTATATTAGCTTTGTGAACTTTGTTTCAGAGCGCAAGCATTTAAAGGGGCCGCAGCCTGAATCGGCGCATATTTAATGATGCCCCAAAATAGGCAGTTAAAAAAATTAATTAAAAAAAATCTATGGGGTATTTTGGGCTGAAACTTCACAGACACATTCAGGGGACACCTTAGACTTATATTACATCTTTTGAAAACACGTTCTACGACACCTTTAACATTTCTCAGGTTGTGTTCATCAGAAAGAAGTAAGTCATATACACCTAGAACGGCTTGAGGGTGAGTCAACTTGGGGTAATTTTCATTCAAAAGCAAACTAATACTTTTAACAATAATAAAAAAAATATATGTTTAAAGTCAAAGGCTAATACTTTAAACAGCAGAAAAAAATGTGAAAGTAAAACATTTTTTCTCAGATAGAGATATCTACCAAGCATGTGCTGAATAAAGGTGAAATCTGGTCATTTTAATAAAAATCCACATGATTGGGAATTTTGCATCATAAGAGTAAAACATTTCCCCACACAGATTTCACAACAGGTTCAAGTTGGATAATGCAGAATTGCTGCGTTGACCAACAGAAAACTGCTTTTTTAGAAAATGATTTCTGTATTCTGTGCTTCAAACAATGCTACACTATTCATAATAGCAATGGACTTTTTTTTTGCCTGAAAAATTTTGCATTTGTGACTACTCCATTCCAGTGCATTTGTTCCAAACATTAGAGACTTGCATTTTCATTTATTGTTCTCTGAGACGTATGAAAGTCATAGCATGTGTTGCACATGCTTTACTGTAAAACAGAGACTGAGGTGAGGTTTCTCAGCTGATTCATGTTGTTTGCCTGTTAAAGGACTTTCAGCATTGCGTAAGTGCTAGAATGTTTTTTTTTTTTTTTCGCTTCTGTTGTGAAGGCAGTCTCAGCGGAGGGATTAGTCCTCTCCCACCCTCCCTCTCTCACTCTTTCTCTGTTTCTCACTTGCTTTCTGCTACTTTGCAGGCCAGATCTGACCTGCAGAGACTCGCCAGACAGACAGATGAACTATCAAAGACACCCTCTTTCACTGTCTGTCTCCATTACTCTGTCTGTCTATCTGTCTGGCAAACAGATGCTGATAGGCCTGGTGGAGTAATAGGGTTGCTCCATACAAACATGCGATGAACAAAGACAGCATGCGATGAACAAAGACAGCATGAGATGTACAAAGAGCTCATGAGACTAAAAACAGACAAACACAAACACCTGAGCACACCTGGGATGACTCACTATCAACCTGGCCGGCATTCAGGGGGTGAGATCATGGCCCCCCTCCCCCTCTCTTTTTCCTCTTTTGCCTTTGTTGTTTTTCCCAGAAACCTCCGTAACAGCAGCAGGGAGGGGCGGGGTTTAGATAGGACACGCCCACAGCTCACCTGTTTCAACATATAACAACAAGATGACTTAATGTGCTTGTGTGTGTGAGAGAGACAGATCGTATTGTCCCAGTTTATAACAGAGAATCACAAGAACACAGGTGAGAACAGTACCTGGCACAGATTTTAGTTTTTTGTAATCGCTTTGGAACATTTTTCAAAAAAACATTCTTAAAATTCTCTAAATTGTTAAGTGTAAATGACACAACTGTTTGCTGAAACTCGATTATGAACAAATTTCACATCATATTTTTTGCCAAGATGACCAGTTAATTTGTGTAACGTCACTATGTATTCTACAACGATGCGGTTTTACATCATTATGTATTGACATCATTGTGCAATGACATCACAAGATCATTTAGCAACTTTCAGCAACAAATCGACCTGCCTCTAGCAATTTTCCTGAAAATCAGCTGGAAACAATGAGCATTATTTGTATTTTCATAAGCCATATGGGGGCTAAGTTTTCAGTATTTTATCATAGTATTTGCAACCATATTTCAAGCATTTTTGGGTAAAGCTCAATATAATTTGGGGTAAAAGCTACTGGCACATCTTACCCCAAAGCTGGCAAAATGCTTCATTTAATAATAATTAATAGCATACAGTTGCATGAAAAAGTATGTTAACCACTTGCGGAATCTGTGAAAATGTTAATAATTTTAACAAAATAAGGGAGATAATACAAAATGCATGTTATTTTTTATTTAGTACAGAAAAAAAAAAAAAAAACATGATGCATTAATAGATGGGGGGGTGAAAACATTTGGAATTTGAAGATCAAGGTAAATTGTATTTAATTTGTCTTCTGGGAAACATGCAAGTATCTTCTGTTGTTTCCGACCACTTCATCCTGTTCAAAAGTGTTCACCCCCCGGCTCTTAATGCATCGTGTTTCCTTCTGGAGCATCAGTGAATGTTTGGACCTTTTTTAATAGTTGTGTTTGAGTCCCTCAGTTGTCCTCCGTGTGAAAAGATGGATCTCAAAATCATTCAGTCACTGTTGTAAAGGGTTCAAATATGCAAAAGATGGTAGAAAACTGAAGAATGTTTGGGACCTGGAGATTTTTCTGAAGAACAGAGCTCAGTTTAACTGCTCAGAATAAACAAGAGACTCATGAACAACCATCACACAACAAAAAAGCAGTCATAGATCATCCAGGTAACCACACACAGTATTGAGAATCAATGGTTCACATACTTATGAATGGGGTTATTTTAATAAATTCAGCTATTTTTTTTGTCTTGTGGATTATATGTAAACATCTTTTATGTAATATATCTTACTCAGGACAGTACTAAATAAAAAATAACAAGCATTTTGTATGATCTCTCTTATTTTGTTAAAATTTTGCACATTTCCACAGATTCTGCAAGTGGTTCACATAGCCTACTTTTTCTTGCAACTGTATGTCCTGTACATTAAGCCAAAAGTTTGGGTACAGTAACCATACTTTCACACCGCCGCTGGCGAGAGCGTCAAAGTGACAGGAAGTCATTCATTTTCAATGTAAGCCGGCGGCGAGCTCCAGCGAGAGCGGCGCGGACGGTGAGAGCGTCGAAGAGAGTTGAAGTCAGGTAAACTTTATGGTAATGAGCTATGACGCGGTTCGGCGGCAACCAATCGGAATGTAGATGTCCTCGGTTGAGAGAATTCCGATTGGTTGCCACAACTTTTCATTTACTTTGACCCTCCCGCCGGCAGCGGTTTGAACGCACGGTACAGCGTTGTTGGCAGGGCAGCCAGGGCGAATTTTGACGCTCTCGCCGGCGGTGGTGTGAATGCACAGTTAGATTTTTATTTTATTTATTTTTATTTTTTTTTAAAGACATTTTTAGTAAGAACACGTTATCAAAAGTGACAGTAAAGACATTGATAATGTTTATGGTTATGGGCTGTAACACAAATACATAGCCTACATTTGTTCTTTCTATCCATCAAAGAATCCTGATAAAAGTATCACAATTTCCACAAATATATTAAGCAGCACAACTGTTTTCAACATTGATAATAATAAGAAATGTTTCTTGAGCAGCAAATCAGCATATTAGAATGATTTCTGGAGGATCATGTGACTCTGAAAGAACTGGAGCAATGACAGGCAGTTGCAGGCAGCTGTATATGATTGGCCCTTTCTAAATATATGGTCATGTTGTAAATATTGTGCACCAGATTAAGGGTGACACAGCTGATCTTACGCCACTCTCTCCTAAACATAAAGCCAGCCAGCTGCAGTAAACAACTACAAAAACAAACATAGAACGATGGGTGCAAAACGGTTGAGGACAAAAAACGACTAGACATCTGAAATCAATCAGGCTGATAAGGGAGTGTCCGTGAGTCACGAATTCATATGAAATTCTGCACTAACAAACTAATGTTTCTCATGCATTCTCTGGCTCATCAGTGTCTCAAAAACATGTTTACAATCTATGAGCTTACAGGAAACTCTTTGAGAAAATTTGTGGGAATTAACCAATTGTCACTCACTAACTCTCTCTCTCTCACTTTCTTTCTCCTTGCTCAGACAAGTCATGGAATGTGGCCTCTCTCTTCTTCTGCTGCTTCCTTCTTTCCTGCTTGTTTACGCTTGGCCGCTGCCTGTGGCTCTTTCCCAGGCCTGGCTGGGATAAGTGGGAATGTTTGCTGTTTCCGGGGGGCTAAGTCCAGACTCTGACCTCTCTCACATGCCCAAACCAGCATGCAAACAACAACGTATGACCCACAACCACATCCAACCATTATCCATTATCACATCATTCCGAACCGCTAACCAATCCAGAAGTGCAGATTTATTTAGGTTCTTCATTCAAACCACTCCTTAGAATTGTAGTCAAGTGATAAGCAGGTCCACACAGAGTCTGCACCCACACAATTCCTCAGAAATCACTGGAATACCTGTCACTCAGTGTTCATTTATTTAATATTTTGGCTTACTGTTTATGCTTTAAGCTTCCCAGTAAGGATCTAGTACAGGGGTGAAGGCATGTAGGCATGAAAAAAAAAGAAAAAAAAAAAAAGAGCGCCGCTAATGAGAATTGTAAATGGCCTGTGAGTGAAAAGACAAAGATATTATATAATTGTATCTTCTTGTTTGCAGACCACATACCCAGCTAACAGGAAATGTTCTCAGAACATTAGCTAACATTCTAGCAAGGTTTTCAAATTTTTAATTTTAAAACTTTTTTTTTTTTTAATAGCATTAATAGAATGTTAATTCAAAGTTGTCTGTTTTTAATATTGTTCTCAAAACATTAGCACAAATACATCATTCATACACTTATACTTTTACCCTGGAATGTCTTAGTTGCATTACTTTAGTGCTTGGTCATGAGTCAGTAAATGTGTTGCTGCAGTCCAATACCTTTTTAATCAACAACACACTCCCATAACGAGTTCTTTAAGCATTATTTGTTATTTGTCTCTTTGTATGTGATTAATGTTGTTGTGTGATCTCAGAGATAATGGCCTGGTGAAGCCAAATAAATTGTCTTGTTTACTGCATTCTGAAGATTGTTGAGCAACTTTCATCGAGGAGGAAGTCTCTTTCATTTTCTTTTACTTTCTCTCTCTCTTTCTCTCTCTCTCTCTTTCTTTCTCTCAGTGTTTTGCAATATCTGATATTGGTTGGGTAAACACAAGACTCAAGTGACAGAGGTAGAAATAGAATCAAATCTTGGGTGCGTTTGTACATGTGCGTGTGTTCGCCTGTGTTCTGTGCTTGTATGTGAATATTTCTTTTCTTCATTAAGTGTCTAAAACAAGATATGTACTAATATGGTTGTAAGAAAATACCTCACAGCTCTTGTGTTTATTTCTCTCTCTCTCTCTCTCTCTATATATATATATAGATAGATAGATAGATAGATAGATAGATAGATAGATAGATAGATAGATAGATAGATAGATAGAGTATCTCTGTATTTAAAAAAAATATATTTAGTTACCACTTGTAGTACACTATGTGTTCAAATGTACTATTAGTATCTAAATACATTTTTTAATTACAGAGATAGTATATTAAAAGCACATTTTAGTGTATATTTCATGTTGTCTCAAAATAGCACAGTTGAGTACATGTTCTTAAGATGATCTAAAGTAGTGCTAAAGAAGAATTTTTAGTATATTAAGTACAACATTAGTGCATGAAAATAGAGCACTTTAAGTATATTATAGAAATGTACTTTTGTACCTGGGAGATTTCCCCATAACAATAAAAGAATTGGAAGAGAAATTATGGGTCCTTCAGACAAGAAAGCCTGTGGTGTTGACAGCATCCTGAATGAGATGCGGAAACACCCAGACCAAAGCTTTAAACTGGCTATACTAGAACTATTCAATGATGTTCTGATTGTCGGGTTCTTCCCTGAGATCTGGAAAAAGGGCCTCATCAGCCCCATTCACAAGAATGGTGACAAATTAGACCCCAACAACTTCCAAGGCATCTATTATTGACAGTGGAATAGGGGGAAAATTCTATGATTTGATCAAATCAGTGTACACAGCCAGCCAATGTGCTGTTAAAATCCAGGGGTGTGGAGTGAGACAGGGCTGCAGTTTACGCCCCACTCTCTTTAACATTTAAATCAACCAACTGGCCAATATAATAGAAAATGCTTCCATTCAAGGTCTCACTCTACACAACACAGAAATAAAGTGTCTTCTCTATGCAGATGACCTGGTGCTCCTGTCGCCCACTAAAGTGGGGCTTCAGGACAGCCTGAATCTGCTGGAGGATTGTCAGTCCTGGGCCCTGACAGTCGACCTCCAAAAAACTAGAATAATGATGTTCCAGAAATGCTCCAGATCTCAGGGACCAACACACATATTCACACTATCACACAGAACCACTGAAAGCGCAAAAAAATACACTTACCTTGGCCTGAAATAGGTAACTTCACTTGGGCTCTAAATGAACTCAAAGAGAAAGCTCAAAGGGCTTTCTATGCCATTAAAAGATCAATTAAAATTGATATCCCAATCCAAATTTGGCTCAAACTTTTCAAATCTATAGACAGATAGAATGAGTGAGTGAGTGATAGTCAGATAGAGTGAGTGAGTGAGTGAGTGAGTGAGTGAGTGAGTGAGTGAGTGAGTGAGTGAGTGATAGACAGATAGAGTGAGTGATAGACAGATAGAATGAGTGAGTGATAGACAGATAGAGTGAGTGAGTGAGTGATAGACAGATAGAGTGAGTGAGTGATAGACAGATAGAGTGAGTGAGTGAGTGATAGACAGATAGAGTGAGTGAGTGATAGACAGATAGAGTCTGTCTGAGTCTGAGAGTGAGTGAATGAGTGAGTGCCAAGAGTCATGTGAACTATTGAAGTTTCAAAACACTTATGACGTAACAAAGCCTCGTTTACTGAAATCATGGTATTTTGGCGCTCTGAACCACTGAAAAAACGAAACAAATGATTCGTAAAGCTTCGAAGCTTCATGAAGCAGTGTTTTGAAATTGCCCATCACTAGCTATTGTGGAATAAAGTCACTATTTTGTTATTTTTGGCACACAAAAAGTTTTCTCATCACTTTATAATATTAAGGTTTAAGGAATATATTAAGGAATATTAAGGAACCACTGTAGTCACATTAACTGTTTTAAATATGTTTTTAGTAGTTTTATGGTCATTAAAAAAGAGAGTGTTATTGCTGGTGATGCAGGTCTCACTGAGCCATCGGATTTTATCAAAAATATCTTAATTTGTATTCTGAAGATGAACGAATGTCTTACAGGTGTGGAACGACATGAGGGTGAGTAATAAATGACAGAATTTTCATATTTGGGTGAACTAACCCTTTAAATGTTTAGAAGAACTGTGGATGAGTGAGAGGCAGGTTTTCAAATAATCGCTCATTATGAAACAGTGCAACACAATACCAACTGATCCACTGATCTTGCCGTATCTTACACAGAAAAATAAAGCTCACACACTGTGTGTTTGTGTGGCTGGGTGGCACAATGGCTGGTTATGTAAGATCAAACCTGCCCCAGAACTGACCCACATCTCTACTCTCATAACATGTTTTTAGTGCTGTGCTGTGCAGTAGAGCAGCTCTCATGAACAAACATACACATGTGCAGCTCTTGCATGATGAATTAATGTCTTTGTATGTTGTACATGACAATATCAGTGATTGGGTGACAAAACAGGCAACAGACCTAAAAAAATTGTAACAATGAATATATTTTGGAACAATCTGTTAAATGTTCAGAGGTATTCATCATTCATGCACTGTTTCAACATCATACATATTTCATTTTCTTATGAAAATGTTTTTTTCTATCTCAATATGTCAACACCCTCCTATACTGTACATAAATAATGTGTCAAATATCTTTTTATAAATATTGACAAATTTATCATTCACTTCAATGAATGAATGAATAAATAAATTGAGACTACATGATGGTTTCAGACAGATGGGTTTTCTAAATTTTTATGGTGTCAACCATAACCATATTTTTCATATCAAACGTATTAAGTGTACTTTTTTTTTTTTTTACTGTAGCTCAGAAAAAAAGGAATTGTTGAACAAAACGCAACTTGACGCATTCAGAGTTTTGGGTTCTCTCAATTATTGTCTATAAATATTGTCCAAAGTGACACTCCTTTGTTTTGTCAATTTGAAATTGTTCGTTCACTATATGAAAATGTCTCAAAAATGTGTGTGTGTGGAGGGGGAGGGAGGGGGGGGGGATATTTTACTCATTAAAAATTATTGGCACCCCTATAATTTTTAATGAGTAAAATATCACTGAAGTATATTCATATTCATATTTACATTTTTTAGCACACCAGGGTGATCATAAACATGAAATTGAGCCATGACTTCCTGTTCCACAATCATTATTATTCCCTTAATCATTCATCACAATGAGAAAAACCAAAGAATATAGTTCTGATGTGCAGCAAAAGATTGTTGAGCTTCACAAAATAGAAAGTGGCTGTAAGAAAATAGCTAAAGCATTGAAAATCCCCATTTCCACTATCAGGGCAATAATTAAGAAGTTCCAATCAACTAAAGACTACAAATCTGCCTGGAAGAGGACGTGTGTCTAAATCGACCTAATGCACGGTGAGGAGGAAAGTTTGAGTGGCCAAAGACTCTCCAAGGATCACAGCTGGAGAATTGCAGAGATTAGTTGAGTCTCAGAAAGCCTAAAAAAAATGATCAAACAGCACCTACATCCCCACAAGTTGTTCAGGAGTTTTTCAAGAAAAATCCTCTGCTCTCATCCAGAAACAATCTCCAGCATATTCAGTTGCAGCCAAGACTGGAACTTCAAACGGGACCGGCTTCTATGGTCAGATGAAACTAAAAAAAAGAGCTTTTTGCCAGCAAACCCACCAGATGGGTTTGGTGCACACATGGATAAAAAGTACCACATGACTAATGGTTAAATACTGTATACTGCTGGATCTTTAATGTTGTGGGCCTGTTTTTTTCTGCTGGAGGTCCTGGACATCTTGTTCAGATACATGGTATCATGGATTCTTTCAAATATCAACAGATAAAAAATCAAAACCTGACCGCTTCTGCTAGAAATCCAATAATGGGTCGTGGTTGGATCTTCCATCAGGACAATGATCCAAAACAAACATCAAAACCAACACAAAAAATGAGTCATTGAGCACAAAATGAAGCTTCTGCCATGGCCATTCCAGTCCCCTGACATGAACACTAAAGAAAATGAGTGAAGTGAACTGAAGAGAAGAAGCACCAACATGGAGCTGGGAATCTGAAGGATCTGGAGAGATTCTGTATGGAGAAATGGTCTCTAATCTCTTGTCAGGTGTTCTCCAAACTCATCAGAAGTTGTAGCTGAAGACTCAGAGCTGTTATCTTGGGAAAAAGAGGTTGCAAAAAATATTGAATAAAAGGGTGGCAATAATTGTGACCAATGTATTTTGGAGAAAAGCATAATGTGATTTTCCCTCCACTTTCAATTCTTTTCCTTCAATGAAAGGTTAGATTTTTGCTAATTTTATGAATTAAAGATCAAAGGGATAAACAATGCAGATTTATTTTTACAGTTATCTTTGATTATATTTACCAAGGGTGCCAATAATTCTGACCACAACTGTAAATCCCATAGCAGATCTAGGTGGAGCTGGGGAGCTGCAGGACTAGCTTAACAAACACTGAATCAGACTCTTTAAATGTTCAGCAAGCAATCTCATTGGCTGCAGGTTCAACACTCTTAACATCAGAACATAGCAAATAACTAACAATGACAAAACAGCAACAAATTTAAACAAAAGTCAGCAAACAATGAAACAATAATCCTATACATGCTGGAAACTCACAAACCCTTAACATTTCATTAGTATTGCACACAATGAATTTAACTCAAAAGGTCCCGGAAACTCACTGTGAGCTTGTTTATATGTCTCAGGTGAAATGAAGAAGACCTTCAGGCTGAAGACTGATTTGAATATTGTTATTTTTTTTATGAATTTGACTGTGTTGACAAAAAGTAACCTCATAAAAGAGGTATATTTTTTAAATGAACCTTTTTCCATATCTCAGGACATAAAATTAATATTAATTTAAAATATAGTTATATTAACGCTTTCCTTAGGTTTAATACTGTATATATTTAAATCTATAAGAATTATAATAGTGTGAGGACAGGTGGATTTAACAGCAGTGATACTGTAATGTCACAATTTTGATCACATAAACAGAAAAACCCAGTGACATTTAGAAAATTTGTGTAAAACACCATTCTAGTGATAATCTGATTAATTTCAAAATGGAAATGTCTAACTGTGAGAAAACGCTGTGGGATATCTTTAGTTTGTTTTTCCTTATGCTCTTGCTGTATGCAAGACACAAAAGAGTCATACACACAAACACAGACAGACAGACAGACAGACAGACAGACAAAACAGCAGGCATGAAGACAAACACATTCACATGTGTGGAGCTGCGACCCGCCCCTTGGGAGGGGGCTGGGTGGGTGAGTGTGAATCAAGCCTTTGGGGAATGAATATTTTATGGAGTCGCTGTGCTGGGGGGAGGGACAAATAAATAATTAGGAGCAGTGCCGCTCATCAGCCTATAGCCACACAAGAGAGAGTCTCCCCACGGATGCTAGTAAACACATTCACATAATGAAATGAAAACAAATGACTGCAAATGAAACAGCCATCAATATCTATCTTTCAGGATATGTCAACATGAACGTCATCGATCAGACTATTCATTTCATTCAGTGTTCTTATGCTATATCTCCTCCCTCTTGCTGGGATAGACTTCCAGCTAAACACACACAGCTAATATTGTTCTTCAAACAGGCAGGGCCGTGGGGCCGGAAGCATCCCATCCTCAAATATTTATTCTAGACTTTATGCATCTGAATACTAAACTAGCTATCATGTAACTAGTTCCGAGTGTGTAAGTGCATTTGTTGGCTTTAATCTTTGTGAATGACATTGTCTTTTTTCTTTCTTTCTTGCAAACATTCTTTTTTAAAAACAAAACAAAACAAAACATGTTCAGAATAGCTATCTTTCCATCTCTGCATGACATAGTATGTACACTGTGCACAGTATGCAAATTTCACGTTACACGGATATATACCCAGATGACCTACTATATTAGCCAAATGAGCAGTGTACAGTACATGCTGCACTGTAATGAAATCATGATGTCATGTGACAAACTTTTATGGAAGACATATGAGTAAATGTTTGAGATTTCTTTCTACAGCATTGATTAAAAATCTTAATTATATACATAATTAAGAAATATGTAGTAGTAAACCATTCTGAACACTGCCTACCATCCTGACGTTTAGCCTTATCTGTGACCTGTGATCAGGTATTCACAACAAACCCGCTCAATTGCCACTCAAAACTAGCTGAAAACTAGCCCAATCGCATTTCAGGGAGGTTCCCTGGTAAAAAAAAAATCACGTTCCAGGGGGTAAAATCTGCGTTTTTGGTTGGGTTCCACCAATAGAATTCGCATTTCAAGGGTTAAATACCATGTTATTTGGGTCGCTTCAACCCTCGGACATGAAAAACAATCAACAGTGTTAAAGTATAGCCCAATTCCGCGTAAAAACCGCAGACTTGGCAACACTGCAGCTTTCATGTGTACTTCAGTTACTGGTTTAGTAAAAGGTCCTGTTGATATGAAAATCTATCTACTGTACCTTCCATCTCTTTATATGGAGGTACTGATTTAGTATTGAAACCAACATTGGTAATGCACCAACTTTTTCAGATGTTTTTAAATGTTTTGATGACCGAATTAAAGGGTTAGTTCACCCAAAAATGAAAATAATGTCATTTATTACTCACTTTCATGTCGTTCTACACTTGTAAGACCTTTGTTCATCTTCGGAACACAAATTAAGATATTGATGTTGTAATCCGATGGCTCAGTGAGGCCTCCATAGACAGCAATGGTATTTCCTCTCTCAAGATCCATAAAGGTACTAAAAACACATTTAAAACAGTTCATGTGAGTTCAGTGGTTCAACCTTAATATTATAAAGCGACGAGAAAACTTTTTGTGCGGCAAAAAAAAAAAAAAAATGGCCGATTTCAAAACACTGCTACGAAGCTTTACGAATCGAATCAGTGAATCGGAGCGCCAAAGTCACGTGATTTCAGCAGTTAAGCCATTTGATAGGAGATCCGAATCACTGATTCGATTCATAAAACTCCGAAGCAGTGTTTTGAAATCAGCCATCACGAGAAATTGTTGAAAAGTCATTATTTTGTTTTTTTGGCACACAAAAAGTATTCTTTTCGCTAGTATTAAGGTAGAACCACCGTAGTCACATGAACAGTTTTAAAATATGTTTTAGTACCTTTATGGATCTTAAGATTTTCAGTGGCATTGCTGTCTATGGAGGCTTCACTGAACCATCAGATTTCATCAAAAACATCTTAATTTGTGTTCCGAAGATGAACGAAGGTCTTACGATTGTAGAACGACATGTGTAATTAATGACATTATTTTCATTTTTTGGGTGAACTAACCCTTTAAGTTTCACCAAACCTGTGCTTGTCAGATGTCAATGATTGTAGTTTGTTGAATCTTTATGTAGCTTATTTTATTATTTATGAATAGTGTATTAAATTAAATAACATATAATGATTATTTGTAGTGGAGCCTCTCTGTACCAAAGCTAAAGTTTTGCTGTTGAGCCTTTTAGGCGGCACTGAAAAATGCCACAGGCAGTGACTAATTCAATACATCTGACTAGCATCTCAAAGCAGATCCATTTGCTTCTTTAACCTGATATGTGCTGCAACATCACTCACCATTCTGAGTAAATGGCTCACTGAATATCAAACAGAAGAGCAGGAACTGATGAGCCACACACATTCCGGCTAGGAGCATGAAAGGAGGAGCAATGATGGATCAGATGAAAGACTATCTTCCCCTCTCTTCTCCTTGTATCCCTCTTTCTGTCCCATCCCCCCCTCCACTCATCCATCTGGGATGTCCTCTGTGTGAGCAGGGAGACAAAAGAGGCAGGCTACTGGCCCCCATCCCTCACTCGGCCTTTCCTTACAGGGACAAATGGCTCTCTCTGAGGCCCCAGGCAGAAGGATTGGCCATTTTAACGAATAGCCTTGGGTGATTTTCTATTTGTTATGTTTTTAGTAGAAAAAAAAAAATGGTGAGCTGGATCACTGTGTTCTACTGTAGGATGTTGATGTATGCATCTTTTCTTCCCACAGTCATTTTGGGTGGTGCTCATAATGAGGAATTTTCAAGGGTGGAACAAATCAACATTGCAAGATATTATGAAGATCATGAAGCTTGTAAATATTGCTCACAATCCGGAAACCAGTGCTGTCAGTTTGTCAGTTCTCTAGTTTTTTTTTTTTTTTACCTGACAGTCCTTTAGGCCACAATAATTAAAAGGAAAACCACAGCCAAATTCTTGTTATGTTGGTTTCATGTGGTCTGAAAAAACTTTAATACCATTTTCCAGTTTCAATTTAATGACTCTAAAAATATCATGTTGTGTAACCATCAACCAAATAGCAATAATGTGAATACATGCGAGTGTACACATCTCAATATTTTATTTATTTATTTATTTTTTCCTTTTTTTTTTCAGGTAAAACTATAAATACACTACCGTTCAAAGGTTTGGAGTCAGTGATTAGAATTTATTTATTTATTTTGAGAATTTTTGAAAGAAGACTCTTATTCTCACCAAGGCTGCATTTCTTTGACCAAAACGTTCATATTGTGAAATATCATTACAATTTAAAATATATATTTTTTCTGTTTTAATACATTTTTAAAAAAGTAATTTATTCACTTGACGGCAAAGCTGAATTTTCAGCATCATTATTCCAGTCTTCAGTGTCACACAACTGTAAAACATATTAAAATTGACATATGGTTATGAGGGTCTAAAATGGTATCACAAAAATATTTTGGATTAGCTCTGTCTAGCAAAATGAGGCTATGTCTACATTAATCCAGATACATTTGAAAACATCATTTTAGTTTCTAAACGCTCCCCGTCAACACTAATTTTCAATTGTTTTCTAAATGTTGCTCATCCACACTGAAAATGCTTAAATCTCCTTACTGTGCATGTGTAAAACATAATAAAAGCTCACAAGATGATACAGAGAGAGCAGACATGACAAAGATTCTACAAAGGAAAATTCCCTTAAAAAATAAGTATACTTCAAGTTCATTTTATTAAGTATACATAAATAAAGTTCAAGTATATTTGAGGTATATTTAAGTATAATTTTATAGCACAGTTAACACTATGAAAGTAAATAGCAGGCACAGCAATGCTGGTATAACTATATACACCGATCTGGCATAACATTATGACCACTGACAGGTGAATAACACTGATTATCTCTTCATCACGGCACTTGTTAGTGGATGGGATATATTAGGCAGCAAGTGAACATTTCAGTGCGGTCCAATCCAACAGATGAGCTACTGTAGCTCAAATTGCTCAAGAAGTTAATGCTGCTTCTGATAGAAAGGTGTCAGAATACACAGTGCATCGGTGTATCAGTATAATCAGTGTAATCAGTTTGTTGCGTATGGAGCTGCATAGCCGCAGACCAGTCAGGGTGCCCATGCTGACCCCTGTCCACAGACGAAAACACCAACAATGGGCACGTGAGCATCAGAACTGGACCACGGAGCAATGGAGGAAGATGGCCTGGTCTGATGAATCACATTTGCTTTTACATCACGTGGATGGCACCAGGATGCACTATGGGAAGAAGGCAAGCCGGCGGAGGCAGCGTGAAGGCCCTGGTATACTTCAAACAAAGTTATTTTGTCATTCTTCATTTAGGGGTAAAATGAAGTTCAAAATGCGTGACCAGCGATATACTGTAAACGAACATCTGACGCCACCCACACTGATGAAAGCGACGGTTAGTTGAATGTGTAAATATGTGCTGTACACTTTCTTCTCAGTAACAAAATGAACACAACAAAAATGAGAAAACAGCAAGCATTTTTTTTATATAAAGCATAAGAAAGCGTCTGATCATAACAACATGGATATGTTAGCACAAGCTCTGCAAATTAGCACTCCATCACATTTATTTATATAGCACTTTATTCAATAGATTGCCTAAAATCAAGCAGCTTTATGGTATCAAACATGAAAAACAGTATCAGTGCCTCATTTCATCAGAAGCACAACTTCATTTTGTACTATAAAGTGTCTATCCAGTGTGTTCATATTTTCACCCACAGAGATCTTACCTCAATGAACTCAACAGATCAAATGAGTCAGAGACGCGTTCCACGCGAGTGAAGGCGGAGCCTCGGCGCACACATCCTGTTACATTATCGTCATGGACCAATTGTGGCACGAAGGTGTTTTGCAGCTTAAAGGTGCAAAATTGAAAATTGAATTTACCTTGGCATAGTTGAATAACAAGAGTTCAGTACATGGAAATGACATACAGTGAGTCTCAAACTCCATTGTTTCCTCCTTCTTATATAAATCTCATTTGTTTAAAAGACCTCCGAAGAACAGGCAAATCTCAACATAACTGTTACGTAACAGTCGGGATCATTAATATGTACGCCACCAAATTTTGCATATGCCAGCCCATGTTCAAGGCATTAGATAAGCCAGTATTAACGTCTGGATCTGTGCACAGCTGAATCAACAGACTTTATGCAGGCAAGCAAGCAAGAACAATAGCGAAAAATGGCAGATGGAGCGATAATAACTGACATGATCCATGATAACATGATATTTTTAGTGATATTTGTAAATTGTCTTTCTAAATGTTTCGTTAGCATGTTGCTAATGTACTGTTAAATGTGGTTAAAGTTACCATCGTTTCTTACTGTATTCACGGAGACAAGAGCCATCGTTATTTTCATTATTAAACACTTACAGTCTGTATAATTCATAAACGCAACTTCATTCTTTATAATCTCTCCAATAGTGTGTAATGTTAGCTTTAGCCACGCAGCATAGCCTCAAACTCATTCAGAATCAAATGTAAACATCCAAATAAATACCGTACTTACGCGATTAGACATGTTGCATGACAAACACTTTGTAAAGATCCATTTTGAGGGTTATATTAGCTGTGTGAACTTTGTTTATGCGATGTATTATAGAGTTGCGACCTTGGGGGGGCGGAGAGCGCAATCATTTAAAGGGGAAGCGCACTGAATCATCACATATTTAATGATGCCCCAAAATAGGCAGTTAAAAAAATGAATAAAAAAAAATCTATGGGGTATTTTGAGCTGAAACTTCACAGACATATTCAGGGGACACCTTAGACTTATATTGCATCTTGTGAAAAAGCATTCTATGGCACCTTTATGCAAACTTTTCCTGAAAGTTCACTTTGGCAAGCCGTTTCGAACTTCCAAAAAGAACACAAAACGAACTTCGTTTTGGCCTGATTTTGTTTGAAATGACGTCAGTTCGTTCTTCGATTTCGTTTGAAGTATATCGGGGCCTTGATGCTTTGGGCAATGTTCTGCTGGGAAATCTTGGCTCCTGCCATCCATGTGGATGTTACTTTGACACGTACCACCTACCTAAGCATTGTTGCAGACCTTTCATGGAAACGGTATTCCCTGGTGGCTGTGGCCTCTTTCAGCAGGAAAATGCTCCTGCCACAAAGCAAAAATGGTCCAGGAATGGTTTGAGGAGCACAACAATGAGTTTGAGGTGTTGCCTTGGCCTCCAAATTCCCCAGATCTCAATCCAATTGAGCATCTGTGGGATGTGCTGAACAAACAAGTCCGATCCATGGAGGCCCCACCTCACAACTTACAGGACTTAAAGGATCTGCTGCTAACATCTTGGTGCCAGATACCACAGCATACCTTCAGGGGTCTAGTGGAGTCCATGTCTCGAAGGGTTAGGGCTGTTTTGGCAGCAAAAGTGAGACCAACACAATATTAGGAAGGAGGTCATAATGTCATGCCTGATTCGTGTATATTATGGGTACAATATGAGTCACATGACGAAAATGCCATTTTCAAATTTATCCACTTGGGAAAGTGTTTTCAAAAAGCTCCATCTTCGTTGAGAAAATGTCATCTCACTGTGTGGACAGAAGGCCAAAACAAAGAGAAAAAGATCTGTTTTCAAATGAAAGCGTATTAGTGTGGACAAGACCTTAAATAACCAGCTACATTACAAAACACTCAAGAGATGCCAGGATTCATTTGAACAAGGATGTTCTTCTGCAAAACTAAACACCTAAATCAAAGAACAAAAAACAGAATTAACCTGTGGTGTCCTGCTGTCAATTGTGAGTCCTCATTTGATCTAGGCTAATCACTAAGAGTGTTTTGTGAGCTGAGGCGTCAGGTAAGGCTGAATAAGTCAAATACTGAGAAACACTAATCAAATCAACCTGGACCTTAAGACAGTTAACCACAGCTGATCCTAACCTCCTTTTAAGTTCACTGGGTGCTGGCTTTCAACTCAGCTGAACTCAGGGATTTCCTTAGAAACGAAAAGGGAAAAAAGTCAGTGCTGTGGCATAACAGAACAAGGAGAATGAGAGAGAGTACAGGATAGTTGCTTAACATCTGGCCTGAAAAATAGGCCTAATGAAAAGCAGACACACAAGCTCAACACACACGTATGATGAATGGGATATTGCCAATGCCTGCCTCAGACTTGGCTTATATTATTTAATTTGTTGAAGTGTTGATCTTTCTCCCTCTCTTCTGTAGCACTAGAGAAGAACAAACACATTCTTGACCGCATTCCTGTAGAAGGAAAACAGCATTCAGAACACCACGGCCCTGTTTACCACATGCATTCTCAGGTGATTTGATCCACAAGTGGTCAACCAAGATAGATTTTACATGACTCATTTCACATTACAGTTTTTTTTTAATTGCTAACATACTTTTGTCCAATCTGTAGTCATATTTTCAAAACTCTAAACAGATTTAGCAGAACATCCGTCTGTTGTGACCATACCATTAACACAATTCATGTCATTTTCACACAAAATGCAGTCAATTAACACGTTTCTAAAATGCTTACATTTTCTTTTCATATAAGCTTACCCCATACCAAAATCACGGATCTTTCTCATCTTATTTGCAAATGCTTAAACACAGCAAGTCAGAAATGAAGACCCAATGTTCCAATCTTTAAATATAGGATAAAACCTCTACTTTTGCAACAACAGCAGTACTGGAAAAAAAAAAAAAAAAAAAAAAAAACAAACAAACAAATACTGAAACAATTGATAAGCATTTTTAATTAGCAGATCACTGAAATATTGAGAAATTGCAGATTCCAGTCTCAGTTGGAAGCATAGTCAGGGGTTGAATTTCTTTCCATTACATGGACACACAGTAAAATAGGACTCTTTGAATCGGATTTGTTCAGTGTGGATGAAGAACAACACAGAGGAGCAGAGAGAAAATAGTATCTGGGTAGGTAAGGGAGAAGAATAGATGAAGGAGGAAAGGAGAAGTTGGATCAGGACAAGAGAGAAGTAGAGGTATGGGAGAGGAGGAAGAATGTGTGCTGGACTGTGCATCTCTGTTTTTTTCACTTACACATGGAACCTATGAAAGCTTATTTCTGCCATAAATAGAAAAGAAAAAAAAAGGTAATTACAGGTGCTGGTCATACAATTAGAATATCGTGAAAATTGTTTTTATTGTAAATTATTTAAAAAAATGAAACTTTCATATATTCTAGATTCCCTACATGTAAAGTAAAACATTTCAAAAGTTTTTTTTGTTTTGTTTTTTTTTATTTGTTGATTAGAGCGTACAGCTAATGAAAGTCCAAAATCCAGTATCTCAAAATATTAGAATATTTACATGTGAGTTTCATTAAATGACCATCCCTACAGTATAAATTCCGGGTATCTCTTGTTCTTTGAAACCACACTAATGGGGAAGACTGCTGACTTGGCAATGGTCCAGGAGACAATCATTGACACCCTCCACAAAGAGAGTAAGTCACAGATGGCCATTACTGAATGGGGTGGCTGTTTACAGAGTGATGTATCAAAGCATATTAAATGCAAAGTTGACTGGAAGGAAGAAATTGGGTAGGCAAAGGTGTACAAGCAACAGGGATGACCACAAGCTTGAGAATACTGTCAAGTAAAGCTGATTCAAACACTTGGGAGAGCTTCACAATGAGTCGAATGAAGCCGGAGTCAGCGCATCAAGAGTCACCACACTCAGACATCTTCAGGAAAAGGACTACCAAGCCACTTCTGAAACAGAAACAACGTCAGAAGCATCTTACCTGGGCTAAGGAGAAAAAGAACTGGACAGTGAACAGTGGTCGAAAGTCCTCTTTTCAGATAAAAGTAAATTTTGCATTTCATGTTGAAATGATGGTCCCAGAGTCTGAAGGAAGACTGGAGAGGCACAGAATCCAAGCTGCTTGAAGTCTTTTGGGAAGTTTTTGAAGTCAGTAATGATTTGGGGGGGCTGTGACGTCTGCCGGTGTTGGTCCATTGTGTTTTATCAAGTGCAAAGTCAATGCAGCCATCTTCCAGGAGATTTTGGAGCACTTTATGCTTCCATCTGCTGACAAGCTTTATGGAGATGCTGGTTTCCTTTTCCAGCAGGACTTTAGCACCTGTCCACAGTGCAAAAACCACTTCCAAGTGGTTTGCTGACCATGATATTACTGTGTTTTATTGGCCAGCCAACATGCCTGACCCCTGAATCTATGGGATATTTTCAAGAGAATGATGAGAAACAGTCGATCCAACAATATACAGATGATCTGAAGGCTCAATAGTGCCTCAGCAGTGCCACAGGCTGATCACTTCCATGCCACACTTCACTGATGCTGTAATTTGTGCTAGAGCAAGTCATTTGCTGTAATATGTGCTGCTGACCAAGTATTGAGTGCACAAATGAACATACTTTAAAGAACTTGAACTTTTCTGTTTTGCAAATCCATTTTTTGATTGATCTTAGGAAATATTCTAATATTTTGAGATACTGGATTTTGGACTTTCATGAGCTGTACGCTCTAAAAAAAAAAAAAAAAAAAACTTTTGAAATGTTTTACTTTACATGTAGGGAATCTAGAATATATGAAAGTTTCATTTTTAAAAATAATTTACAATAAAAAATGAACTTTTTGATGATATTCTAATTATATGACCAGCGCCTGTATGTCTTTTTATCTCACATTTCTTCTCCTTTTTTTCTACTGCACATTCTATAAAATAATGACTCACTTCTGTTGCCAATAATGCACACATTAAACACTCAACCAAAAATGTAGAACATGCATTATACATTTACTGCAGTAAAAGGAAACTGAATTTTAAAAACTATGGATTTCATATTGTCTGCAGGTAGAACTGAAACATGACAAGTAATGCAGTTTTCATAATGCCATCAACTGTTAGTATTTTGACAGTCATTGCGCTTTGATTGACCATATGTTGAAATTGGATAGAAAACTAGTGCTATGTTTTGACAGAACGACTCGATTTTGAATCAGGTTTACTGTGTTTTGATAGTGTTAGTTGTTAGTGTTAGTGTTAGTGTTGAAAAAAGTTTTTGGCATTTTGAAATGTAGAGTTTGTGTTTATTTAACAAAATCTGGTTTTGGGCAGAAAATTAACTATTTGGCTTATTGTGTGATGTATGTGTGTTAAGAGTTTAGAAAAAGTACTTTAAGTATTGGTAAACGCTTGTTAGCAATTGAAAAAAAAAAATGTAATTCATTCAGCACATGCTTGTATTCAATGCAAATTATGTGTCACTGCTTGCAAATACCAGGGAAATTGAATATATTCTGAGAAACATGTGGCAGGTGTAAGCAGGCCTCAAGCTCAAGGTTTTGTCATGCACGTATACTGACTATTATAGGTTCTTTCTCTCTCTCTCACACAAACACACACTCATAGTCTAATCCAGTGTGTATCTGATGAGGAATGAGGTACAGTTCAGATTGTAAACAGTGAGGTAAGAGGAGGAAAAATGAGCAACAGGGAAAAACCACAGCGCATAAAAAAACATCAGATTTGCATTGTGTGAAACTGCAGTGAATGACACACTGGTTAATCTTTATAGATTATTTTTCATTCAGATAAAAAAGATAATATGGCTTGGTGTCATTGAGAAAGGTACAAGGAGTGGAAAAAGAAAGCAATTGTTCTAGAAGCAGTCCAAATGGATCACTGTCTTATGAAATACATTCAGAAAGTCATTTCGGGGCATCACAGTTTAAGTTTATGACAGTTGTGTGGAGGTGCAGCAGTCTCCATCATCACTCCATCTTGCTACTTAAAGACATCAGTTTGATCAAAATTTACAATTATGACAAATTCATCTACTCACCCTCATGTCACTCCAAATCCATAGGACTTTCTTCTATGTAACACAAAAGGAGAAATTCTGCAAATTGTCAACATAGACAGTGATCAGCAGCTGTCAAATGGATAAAAAAGCACCATAAAATCAGGGATGAAATGGGCTGGAACAATATGGGAATAGTGTTCCTAAATTTCTGATACAAGCTAGAAAAATTGATAAGCATTTTTTTTTTTATAAATCCATCAATCCATTCTGTGCTCCAGACCAGTTTTATTTGTTGAATTACACACATTCTGGATCTAGGGTTAAATCCTGACATTTGTCTAGAGTCAAACACTAATGGTTTTTGTTCTGCTCCTCGTTATTTCTTGTAATCTGCCACTTTGATTACAGAGAATTGCAAGTAAGATTTGAGAGCTATGATTTCAAAAGATTTTAATTGTATGGATTTAGAAGTATTGAAATATAGCTCAAGGTCAACATAGACTTATTTATGATGCCCTTTTTATCATTCTGGGAGCTTAAATCCATCCATAACTGCCAGAATCAATCCTGTTGATCTGAGCTGAGCAGTATTTGGGTCAAAGAAGCACCGCCAACATATAACAACAGTTAACCTTTCAATTACACCTGAGTGAAAGGAAACCATCTCAGGAAGCAGACATAGATGGAAAGAAAGATAACTCTTGCTAGTTCAACGGCACATATCTGTAGACAGTTAATTGATTATGCTTAGTGTGTTTGGGTCACTGAGGTCAATACCAGAAGTCTGGTTTAACTGACTCATAAATGATTGAGAGTGTGTTATTTGAAGTGTTATGCAATAAACAAAGGTATAATAAGGTTTCAAAGCTTATGCAAGCATATTCCTTGAGTCCTGACCAACAACTATAAATACACAGAAAAATCATGATAGAGTTAATCTAATGAATTATCAAATTAAATATATCAATTTATTGCATAATATATTATATAATTTATTTAAAAAAAAATCATTTTCCCCCCCTAAAAAAAACATTAATTCATTCCAGTTTAATAGTCCAGAGTGTGAATTTCAAGGGGGGAAGGAGTTCCAGTTCAAAATGTACAGAATTTACATCTTTTATCCACCATGTAACAGCCTCCAAATGCTATGCAAATTCCATATATAAATATGGGATTTTCGGCATCTCTTGTTTAAAAATATAAAATATGTCCCCAAATAGGGTCCCCCCTGTGAATCTCAGCCATTTCCACCATTGGTTAGTATGCAAAAGATCTCCCAACAGGAGTGGATAAAGCAATATTGAGGACTAAGTTCTCTTTTAATTTATTCACAACTTCTGACCAGAATTTCTTGACACATGTCCAGGCCCAAAAGAAATGGCTATCATCTATTGTTACAATACTGACGGGGCAGAGACAGAGGATCACAGATAATGTTGTTTATTAGACACAGATTGAGGTACAGGTGAACACAGGTGAGTTGGTAGATGCAGTAGAGGTGAATGATGAATGAATATGAAGTGATACTGTCCTTTTGTGAATTGCAGGGTGGATGCGGTAGCAAAGACGGGACGCTGGAGACTGACAACACTCACACACAGACTGGAGACAGGTAAGTAGCAATGAGAGTCCTTGAGGTAAACATGAAGGTAAGTCCTATATGCGAACGAGACCAGACAATGTGACTGAGTGTGTGAGTGTCTTATATACTGGTGCTGATTGGCGTGCTGATGAGGTGCAGGTGTGTGTGATCAGTATTCAGGTGATGGAGTGCGCTGTGATTGGTGGGTGTTGGAGCCTGGCGTGTCTGTGACATCTATCATATTGTGACAAAAAACAATATATAATAAAGTTTTAAAGGCAAAAGTCCTGGCAAAATCCTGATTGAGAGAGTGAATTGCGGCCTGTACAGATAATCCATTTACTTTTAAATAAATATTTCCCTCTCTTCCATTTCATTCACTGCTCTGTCATCAATAAAGGATACTACTGACTTCCTATTAGCCGGTCTGGAGTGTTCACTGCTTCCTGCCAATTGTCAGCAGGCATAAGCACAAACATAGACACACACAAATACACACAAAATGTACATACTCTTTTCCTGTCAACTGTTTTCACTTTTTCATTCAGTGAACTAATAACTTCCTTCCTGCACCCAGGGTTTGACACAAGATATGAGAAGGGCGAGAGAGAGAGAGAATAAACAGGAGACAGCAGAAGAGAGCGAGGCAAAGAGAGAAAGCCTGACTCAGAGTGAGGAAGTGGCACTAAGTGAATGATAAACAGTGAGAGCGAGGTCATGTGTGCAGTTTGCTCAAGCGCAACTAATAAAAGTCTTCCTCCCTGTGATCGCTATCAGTGCACACACACGGCCGACTCTACATCAACACTAGCATATGTTCCTAAATCCTCACAATTGTGCAGTAACATTAAAGAGAAAGTTCAAGCAAAAATTATAATTATGTAATCACTTACTCACCTGCATGTCGTTCTAAACTTGCATGACTTCATTCTTCTGGAAAATAAGATTTTTTTTTTTTTTTTTTTTTTTTTTTGTACATATAATGGAAGCCAATGGGCACCAAAACTGTTTGGTTACCAACATTCTTAAAATATCTTCTTTTGTGTTTCACATAAGAAAATTCAAAAAAAAAAAGTCATAAAGTCATACAGGTTTGGAATGACATGAGGGTAAATAAATGATGACTGAACTTTCATTTTTGGCAGAACTTTCACTTTAAGGGATAAATTAAACAAACTCTGTCACTTTTTTGTGCTGTGTTTCAATGCAAAAACCTGCATCTTTTCAGTCTAACCAGGCGCTAAATGCATCAAAATAGCGCTGAGATGTGAAAATTTAAATTATGTCATTATTTTCAGCACAAACACGGCTTCTTTGTATGTAAATTAGGCTCATAATATATACAGTCTTATTTGCAAAACAGTGCAATTTGCCTGTCGTTGCACTATTAGCGCCCATGGAATAAAATAAGTGAATTTTATTTAAAATAATGTTTGTGTAGATTTCTACTGATTATGAGAGCGATAATTCATCAAATGGTGATCAAATGATGGAGAACTGCATTAACCAGCCATACATTGAGATGCACGGTGTAATCACACTTCTCTGGCCAACAAACAAACATGGTGTGGCTATGATTCAGGCTACATCACAAGTCAGAAATCAGATTTGGGATTGTTAGCATTCAAACATTTCACCCAGTTCATTTTGCTTGAAGATTGGTTTCATCATGACAGTATAGAGCTAAAGCTGGCCAGAGGGACTGTGCAGAGGACCTCAGGATCTGTTGTGTCGACAAGGCCTTCACAGGGGATTGTCTAGTTGACAGGATATCTGCTGACATTGTGCTGCGGCTGGGTGTGGTGATTAGTGATTGGTGGAGTGAGTGCAGGTGATAGCCAGGGAGGATGATGGGAAATGTAGTTCGGGAATGATTGGGATATTGACATCCTTGTTCCTCTTCTCGACCCCAGAAATCTGTCCCAACCACCGCCGCATTTAGTTTAATCTTAACTTTTTCCTTTACTAGCTAACTATGCTTTACTATCTCAGTCTATGCTCCCTGCTCTGGCTCCGTTCATTCTTCTTCTTCCTTGTGTTTTCTGATGGACGCTCCGTTCGTTTCCATGGTTTCTCGCATTGGTTTCACTGCAAACTGCGCGCAGTCCATAATCCGTAGCTTATGGCACAGTGTTCATGGGAAATGTAGGAAGTGCTGCCAGGGGGATAAATGTCCAAGAACAGAGCCTCAGGCATCACCGGCAAAACTGGCTAGTAAATTTTTATTAACACCTGCCAAAATGACTTTTAACCCGCATTTGGCGGATTGGCAAGTGTTAATTTAGAACCCTAGATGTAACTAGTACATAGGTGTTATGGGAAGTGTTTCCAGTTGACCTAATTTATGCAGCCTAACAACTCTTTAATGGATGTGAATTATAGAAATGTAGTAATGTATGCATTAAAAGTTGCTTATACATGTAATAGAACACTAAAGTGTATCACTAATGATGTGGCTGATATTTTAATTGAATGCAGAATTTAGGTTAAACCCGATTCAGAAATGTTGGGACTTTTTTAAATTTGAATAAAATGAAAACTAAAAGACTTTCAATGACCAATTATATTCCAATAGAACCAGATAACATAACAAATGATTAAACAGAATTTTACACTCTTATCCATTAAATGAGCTCATTTCAAATTTGATACCTGCTTCAGGTCTCAAAAAAAGTTGGCAGGGGCAGCAAATGGTGAAAAAGCAAGACATTTTGAAAAGATTCATCCAGAGTACTTCCAGAAACCACTGTTGGTAAACACAATCCGTGGCCATCTGCAGATGCCAACTAAAGCTCTATCATGCAAAAAGGAAGCCATATGTGAACATGGTCCAGAAACGCCATTGTGTCCTGTGGGTCAAGGCTCATTTAAAATTGACTGTTTCAAAGTGGAAAAGTGTTCTATGGTCAGATGAGTCAATTTGACTTCTTGTTGGAAATCACGGATGCCGTGTCTCTGGGCTAAAGAGGAGGGAGACTTTCCAGCGTGTTATCAGCGTTCAGTTCAAAAGCCAGCATCTCCAACCAAAAAACCAAAACTCCAGAAACGTATAACTCGATCAGATGTCTTCAAACTGTTTTGAAAAGAGGAGATGCTACACCATGGTAAACATGCCCTGTCCCAATTATTTTGAGACCTGTACAGTCATCAACTTAGAAATGAGCTCATTTTATGCATAAAAGTGTAAAATTTCTCAGTTTAAACTTTTGTTATGTTATCTATGTTCTATTGTGAATAAAATATTAGCTCGTACGATGAGCCAATATTTTATTTACTTTTCCGGAATTCGGGTTGTACAAATAACTATTACATTTGGAATCTGTGATCAGATTGGACCAATTTGAATGAACAACAATTTGTGTATGCATTCCTTGAAGCATAAAATGAGACAAAAGTCATATGCTTCCCCCTCTTTATGAGGTCCTCATGTAATATACCACTGTTTGAAGAATTTATTTAGGGTGTGGGAGTCCATTTTTAGTCCATCATTAAAAGTCTGTCTTGCAGATATGAAATAAAAATGATCTTCCAAACCTTACCGCCAGATTCTGGAATATAAATTCCTCAAACAGTGGTTCAGAGGGATGTGGTGCTGGTCCTTCAAGAGTCACTCTCAATCTGTCTGTCTATATAGCCCAAAAAAAAAAAAAACAGTCTTCATATATTTCACAACACTTCAGCTTGTGATTCTTTTTAAGTGTGGGTCATATTTCAGGGTTCTTTACCATAGCAAAGTCTCTGAAATCCTGACACCTTGCACTTCTGGAGACTCCAGGTAGGTTGCAGTTCTGGGAAATGGTGGCGCTGGAGACTAAAGGGTTCCTAATGGTTTCACACTTAATTCTTCACCTTAATTCTTAATTCTTTTGTAGTTAACATCTGTATTTTCTTCTCTACCTATTTTTGTCTGATGAGCATTTTGCTGTCCAATGGTCATGCTTTAATTTCACAATTTCTAGTATTGCATCCTTCTCATGGACATTTATTCATTTTTGACTTTTCAGTCTGAGTTAAATCTCTTTTTGGCTCATTTTATCTGTAAAAGAAAACCTGCTTAATAACTATGCACACCTGAATATAAGGCATTTTTCACTTACAGCCTTCATGAACAATTATATATCACGTATAAATGATTAAATACAAAACTAATAGTAGTTATTAAGATTGATGTGGTTTGGAATTGGTAAAATGTGCTTGGAAAAAATATGATCAGAAAATCAATTATGCACGCACTGCACTGTAAAAAAAGAATCGTTGGTTTAACTTTAAAAAAGTTACCAGGTTGACTTAAAATTTGGAGTTCATTGAAATTAAAAATTTGAGTTAATACAATGAAGCTGATTGATTTACTCAACATAAACTCAAAATATTAAGTTATCTGAACCACATTAATTAAGTTGATTTGTCAAAAGAAAAAAAATGTTGTGATAACAAATCATGAAAGTATTTTTTACTATGTGAAGAGGTACGGTAACAAGCACATGATTGTGGGAGATTTCCATCTCTCCCTCCCCATCAACTCTCATTGGATATCTGGAGGAAACTGCTGGAATAATGAAAGGCCTGAAAGCTGTTTCTTCACATAGGAGCCCACAGCGCTCTGGCCCAACTCCAGAAGTGTAGCATTCACAGCTAATGTGATGTGAGGGGTCCGCTCAAACACTCACATGTGCAAATCTAAACATGTTCACAAACACGATACAACCTTATGGACTTTCACGATAAACATGATAAAATCAATACAGCACAATACATAATTGTATATGCTACACACATCAATAAACACCAAAGAACCCCAGAATTAGATTTACCGGTAACACTTTATAATAACTGCACACTATGAAGCATTAATTAAGCATTAGTTAATAGTTAATTCATCATTTATAAAGCATTAATAGACATTAGTAAGTGGTTTATAAATACAGCTATAATTGCTTTATTCTTGATTTATAAGCATATCTATAATGCGTTTAATAATTGTATTTTCATACTTTATTAATAATCAATTTATCATTTCTAAATTAAGTATTACATTATTTACAAACCAGTTATTTGGGAGTTGTCAGTAGTTCATTTAGTAAGTGTAAGCAAATGATTAATAAACTATTTAAACATTCATTTATACATCTTATTATTTAGACACATAGTAATAGTTACTTAGTGTGTAAGTAAATGTTTTATTAACACATATTCCTACTGCAATTCATGATTAATTCAGGTAATTATAAAACATTTAGAAGTGGTCAGTTAACTATTTTTGTGAGCTCATCTAAAGTGAGGACTATTTATGCTTTGTAAAGCTTTTATAAATGAGATTTAAAGGTTCAGTGATCTTCTGCACTGCTGTTCTCTAATGTTTTAAAGTTAGTACCGAGGTAGTTTTGACACTAGGAATATGTTAATAAAGCATTTATTAAGACACTAAGTAACTAATACTATATGTCTAAATAATAAGATGCATAAATGTACATTTAAATATTTTATTAATCATTTACTTACACTTCCTAAATGATCTTATGAACCACTGACAACTCCTAAATAACTGGTTTGTGAATAATGTAATACATAATTTAGAAATGATAAATTGATCATTAATAAAGTATGAAAAAACAATTATTAAACTCATTATAGATATGCTTATAAATCAAGAACAAAGCATTTATAGCTGTATTTATAAATGGCTTACTAATGTCTATTAATGTTTTATAAATGATGAATTAACTATTTACTAATGCTTAACTAATGCTTCATAGCGTGAGTTATTCTAAAGTGTTACCGATTTACCACTATTAAAGGGATATTCTGGATTAAATATAATTTGAGTTCAGCAACTTTGACTTACCACAGCAATTCATTTGTTGAATGTGTGTTCGACTACTGTATTTAAATCTGTATTTAGAAATGTATTCAACTTGCTTAGAATCAGCATGAATCGGTCAATTGTGAAAACTCATTAATAATAATAATAATAATAATAATAATAATTTTAGGCCTAAATATGTTTTGAATGTGTCTGTCTTTGTTATTTGGAACACAAATTATAGGTAATATGTATGTATTTATGTCGACACAGAGAAAGTCAATGGGCTCTAATGTTGTTTGGACCTCACTGTTCTTCAAAAGAATTCTTCTTTTGTGTCTTCTTTTGTTTTTGCACAAAACTCTTGCAGTTCAAAAAGCTTACGCTACGTCCTACGCCTTCCCTATTAAACTTACGGAAAAAGTGTAACTGACGCGATGCCAATTTACACTTTCTTCGTAACTTGAATATGGAAAGCAGTCTGGCGGAAGCTAGATATTTTTTAGAGTTAGATAGCTAGATAGAGTCGTGTGAAGTACTTTTATGAAGGATGGATGTGGATGGAGACACTTTCTTCAGCTCATACTCGTTTGGTAACACAAACTGCCATGATAAAGCTCGGATGTGTCCGAGGAAATTTATTAATATAACTCTGATTGTGTTAATCAGAAAGAAGAAAGTCATATACATCTAGGATGGCTTGAGGGTGAGTAAAGCTTGGGGTAATTTTCATTTGAAAGTGAACGAATCCTTTAAGCAGCAGCACAGGATTTCTAGCATAAACACAAATGTACATTTTTACACACTTTCTCACTGAAATAATGTCTTCCACTGTATTAGACAATGATCATCATGTTCTCTACAGACTTGACCTTCCACTCTGAGTTCCTCACTGTTTACAGGACCACACAGATCTGTTTTTCTGCATGCCTGTGATATTATGTCATCCTCTCCCTATAATGACCCCTCACAATGAAAAGTGGATGTTTTTTTGGGTGACAAAAAGTTAACCCGCACATATTCTCTCCAATCCCAAAGCAATAAAATCTTAAATGTTGTTAAAAGTTGAATATGAATGGCAAATAATGGTCAGCGATGGAATTTTTTTTTCTAAAAATACAGAAATTCCAAGATATAAAGCAGAAAGTATACAGTGGGTACGGAAAGTATTCAGACCCACTTACATTTTTCACTCTTTGTTATATTGCAGCCATTTGCTAAAATCATTTAAGTTTATTTTTTTTCCTCATTAATGTACACACAGCACCCCATATTGACAGAAAAATACAGAATTGTTGACATTTTTGCAGATTTATTAAAAAAGAAAAACTGAAATATCACATGGTCCTAAGTATTCAGACCCTTTGCTATGACACTCATATATTTAACTCATGTGCTGTCCATTTCTTCTGATCATCCTTGAGATGGATCTACACCTTCATTTGAGTCCAGCTGTGTTTGGTTATACTGATTGGACTTGATTTGGAAAGCCACACACCTGTCTATAGAAGACCTTACAGCTCACAGTGCATGTCAGAGCAAATGAGAATCATGAGGTCAAAGGAACTGCCTGAAGAGCTCAGAGACAGAATTGCGGCAAGGCACAGATCTGGCCAAGGTTACAAAAAAATGTCTGCAGCACTTCAGGTTCCTAAGAGCACAGTGGCCTCCATAATCCTTAAATGGAAGACGTTTGGGATGACCAGAACCCTTCCTAGAGCTGGCCTTCCAGCCAAACTGAGGTATCGGGGGAGAAGAGTCTTGGTGAGAGAGGTAAAGAAGAACCCAAAGATCACTGTGGCTGAGCTCCAGAGATGCAGTCGGGAGATGGGAGAAAGTTTTAGAAAGTCAACCATCACTGCAGCCCTCCACCAGTCGGGGCTTTATGGCAGAGTGGCCCGACGGAAGCCTCTCCCGCATGGAGTTTGCTAAAAAGCACCTGAAGGACTCCACGATGGTGAGAAATAAGATTCTCTGGTCTGATGAGACCAAGATATAACTTTTTGGCCTTAATTCTAAGCGGTATGTGTGGAGAAAACCAGGCACTGCTCATCACCTGTCCAATACAGTCCCAACAGTGAAGCATGGTGGTGGCAGCATCATGCTGTGGGGGTGTTTTTCAGCTGCAGGGACAGGACTACTGGTTGCAAACGAGGGAAAGATGAATGCGGCCAAGTACAGGGATATCCTGGACGAAAACCTTCTCCAGAGTGCTCAAGACCTCAGACTGGGCCGAAGGTTTACCTTCCAACAAGACAATGACCCTAAGCACACAGCTAAAATAACGAAGGAGTGGCTTCACAACAACTCCATGACTGTTCTTGAATGGCCCAGCCAGAGCCCTGACTTAAACCCAATCGAGCATCTTTGGAGAGACCTAAAAATGGCTGTCCACTAATGTTTACCATCCAACCTGACAGAACTGGAGAGGATCTGCAAGGAGGAATGGCAGAGGATCCCCAAATCCAGGTGCGAAAAGCTTGTTTCATCTTTCCCAAAAAGACTCATGGCTGTATTAGATCAAAAGGGTGCTTCTACTAAATACTGACCATGTGATATTTCAGTTTTTCGTTTTTAATAAATCTGCAAAAATGTCAACAATTCTGTGTTTTTCTGTCAGTATGGGGTGCTGGGTGTACATTAATGAGGGAAAAAAAATGAACTTAAATGATTTTAGCAAATGCCTGCAATATGACAAAGAGTGAAAAATTTAAGGGGGTCTGAATACTTTCCGTACCCACTGTAACTCATTGACGTAAATAGATTTTATTCTCTCATAAACGAGTGTCCAAATGGCATTACGTCTTGTCAACAAAGCATGCAAACACATGATATGTTGTCTTTTAGCTTTACAGACATATAAACATTCAAAACTCCTTATCAAATCAGTAAAGCGGTCTAATTTTGTCAGAAATATTGCTGTAATTACATTAGGGAGAGCGTTTTATGAGAGGCTTTATTTAACTGATTTACATAATTTACAATAAGCACCACTGTATGTTTTTGTGAGTGTAATAAACAGGGCTTATAAAAGTGCTTATTGCAGGTTCATGACAAAAAGTGTATAAAAAGTAATATGATTAGACAAGACCTACACTAATAGTAGGGGCCTTGGTCAGAAAACACATACATACAAAACATACATGAGTATGCAGAGCCAACATCAAGGTTATGCTTCCTGTGATTCATTTAGCTCTATTGGCTTATTTGATTTTGTGAATACTGATCCCTTGGCTGAATGGCTAGACAGACAGCATAATAAACGTATGCAGAGACAGTGAGACTGACATTCACTCATGGTCATGGACATCCTTATGGTGTTCATCATGTTGCTCCAAAAAGCTTTTGTACACACAGGATTAGGAAATCAGTTTCTTCTGTGTTTTGTTATATAAACTGATGTTTGAGTTATTTTAAATTTTTTGTAAGTGTAACTCCCATCTTTTATGGCAGTGCCTATTCCTCAAAAGTGCTGTTGTATCATCTAGTATCTTTTTGGACAGTCTTTGTCAGTTTTGTTTACGATATCAGACATCAGTGCACAGACTGTTTTGGCCCATGGGTGATCTATCTGAGGCAAAAAGCTAACAACTACTAGGCCTGCCGAAACATGTAAATACGCAATTTCTGTTTAGAGTGACAAGAGGGAAGCCTTCGTTAAGTCAGCAGTAGATCATAACATCGCTTATGTCAGTGTCCAATCCTGGCTCAACTTCAAAGAAAGAGGAATTCACAGCACAGATGATCAGACATAATATGATCAAAGTCAAAAGAGCCAGATTAAAATCGCCTCAAATGGCCTCATTGAGATAAATTTTGTATTGTCAACATGATGCTTTGATGCTCTACAACAGCTGCACAATGTGACACAAACAACTGTGACTCAAAGGGGGATCACGGGTCTATTTTGACAGGATTGCAGACAGCAGAGAAAACAATGCTATATGCAAAAATAAAATAAAATAAAATAAAATAAAATAAAATAAAATAAAATAAAATAAAATAAAATAAAATAAAATAAAATAAAATAAAATAAAATAAAATTAAAAATATTGTACTAATCATACATAAAAGTGATATATTTTTTATAAATATATAAATTACAAATCAAATTAAAATATATATATATTATATTTTTTTATATTTTAATTTAATATTTATTTTTTTAATATTTTAATTTATATTTTATAAATTTACAATTTTATAAATTGTAAAACAATATTCTTGAATAATTACAAACATAATTATGTTTGTATTATAAGATTATGAATATATTTTATTATTTATTATCATTGTCAAGTGAAGAAAAATGTGTCACTTATATACAGTACTTTATATACTTTTATTTTAGTACTGTTACAGAGTTTCAAACAGCAGGAAAAACGACAGACAGACAGACAGATTTAATTAATTGTTTTTATTTAGTCACTTTTGCCCCTTTTTGCCAAAAACTTGAAAACTACTGACCTGCAAAAACAGTCCTGTTCTAACAACCACAAAATTAAAACATATGGCAAGAACCCAACAATGGGCTTGATATTAAAGTACAATAAGCATTACTAGGAGCCATTTTCTTGCAGATATTCTTTGTTCTGGGCAGCTCAAAGTGAGATAATATAATCCAAAGACAGACATTGTTTAATAGAGAAATACATCTGTCTCAAAAATCAACCTGGCAATTAACAAATCAAATGTGATATGCCAAATCAAGGGCCATAATTTATTTTCTATTATACTTGAGTGAGTGGAAATTCTAACAAAAACAATGTGTTCAGAAATGTCCACCTGCAGAGCAAATGTCCTCATCTCACTTTTTTCTTCCCTTCTCCTGCTGTGCTATTGAGGCTTTATTTGAGCAATGATAAGCACTCCACTGCTTTCCCAAAAACTCTCTGTTTGAATTTCTGAACATGCAGCTGGCTCATAACGATAAAGAGCTCCTTTCAAAAATGGAGAATACACACGTGTGACAGTGTGACGATCACGGCTGATTAAAAAAAAAAAAAAAAAAAAAAAACTCTACAGGAAACACACTGAGCTAGGCTACATGTGAGCCCTCAGTTTTTCCATGGAAAGAAAAGTGTGGCAGGCTCAGGGAAAGATAAGGCTGGGAAGGAAGGAATAAAAAGATATCCACACACTTGGGCAGAAGGGGGAGGGGAAAAAAAGGAGAAACACATTCAGTGATAATGATTAAGTAGCTGCGTAATATCATTGTGCCTGCTGCACCCATGGTACGGCAGCAAAGTTTATTTGTTATTACACTGGAATGAGAGTATAGATCAAAGCCATATCGGCCTAGAAAATCACAACTTTTCATTTTCAGTCGGTCTTAGTACACAATGTACAGAAGAGTCAAGTTTTTAATAGGAAAAATGTTGAAACTCTTTGGTCATTTTTGAGCGAGATGCTAACAGTCTAATCAGATTCAATGAACTATGCTAAGCTATGCTAAAAGTGGTACCGCCAGACCTAAAGATCAGCTGAATGGATTTGAAAACGGTAAAACTGTTTAACTCTAGGAGAGTTGGAAAATGAGCCTATTTTCAAAAAAAATGGAGTGCTCCTTTAAGCAGACAGTCTACTAATACTCTAATAAGAGTTAGTTGACATGTATTTGCAAAGTTAGTCAGGGGCGTAGTTTGTGGGGGGATGGGGGGGGTGTAACCCCCCCAATATTCAAATCCATCAGTTACAACCCCCCAATACAATACAACCATACCAACGTTCAACCCCCCCAAAGTTGAAACCAAATCTACGCCCTTGCTGATAGTTAATAGAATGTCTAAAGTGGACCATCAAAATAAAAGTGTTATCAAAATATGATCAGCAGACAGAAAACAGAGGTCTTGAAATAGATGCCGATGAGTTGCGCTTGGGTAATCTGCAGATCAAACGGCAGTGAAATGAACACTCGAGGCCAGACTCTGAACCTGGGTAGCAATTTATTTTTAGCCAAACTGCTAACACATTTCTCTCTGTCTGCCTAGTCCTGCCAAAAAAGCAGGTGCAGTTACAGGTGCAACCCCTCTCTCTCACTCATTATCTCTATGTACAGTCAATCTAGCCCTCGCTCTCTGTCTCTCTCACTTTTTCCTCTCACTGCTTTCTCTCTCGTTTTGTTCTTGTGCATGTAATCCATACCTGGATGAGTGCCAGCCATGTCTGCAGGCACCTGCATCAGCCAACTGTGCCAAACAGCACACTCCACACTCTCCTCCACAGTCAGCAACCTTTCTGAGCAAAGCTGAACATCACACATACATCAGTCCTGCTGAAATCAGTGAGAACAGTATTGTTTTTTCTATTAGTCTACTATACTTGGATAATATTGTTAAGGGAATGTACAGTGCTCAGTGTAAATAAGTACACCCCCTTTGAAAAGTAACATTTTAAACAATATCTTAAGACTGGATGCTCAACTTTTCTCTTAAGAATTCCCCTTAGGTGTTCGATTGGGTTCAGATCAGGAGCCACTGAATCACTTTCACCCTGTTCTTCTTCAGAAATCCAACAGTGGCCTTAGATGTATGTTTAGGATCATTGTCATGTTGGAAAAGTGCGAGACGACCAAGGGCATGGAGTGATGGTAGCATCTTCTCTTTCAGTATATAGAGCAGTACATCTGTGAATTCATGATGCCATCAATGAAATGCAGATCTATTAAATAAAAATGTAAACATGTTGCTGCATTCATGCCTATTTCTTAATTACCATAATTTCAAGATGACACATGATATTCTACTTGCCTAAGTCAATCTGCAGCGGTCAGGTGGTACAAGTAGGAGCTCTCCGAAAATTTCCCAGTTTACAAGCTGTAATTATGAGTTCTATGCAGATGTGGACTCTTTTTACAAGTTGGAATCTCGTAATTATGGTAATTACGATAATTACGACATGGCATGAACGCACCTTGCACTAAGCACTTTCTTCTTAATAACAAAATAAACACACAACAAAAATAACAGCAGTGAGAAAAAAGCATCTGATCATAGGGATGTCAATACTGTTGCAAGAAAAAAGTATGTGAACCACTTGCAGAATCTATGAAAATGTGAAAAATTTTAACAAAATAAGAGAGATCATACAAAATGCATGTTATTTTTTATTTAGTACTGTCCTGAGTAAGATATTTTATATAAAAGATGTTTAAATATAATCCATAAGATAAAAAAAATAGCTGAATATATTAAAATTACCCCATTCAAAAGTATGTGAACCATCGGTTCTTAATTCTATGTGTGGTTACCTGGATGATCTATGTTTTTTGTTTTTTGATGGTTGTTCATGAGTCTCTTGTTTGTCCTGAGCAGTTAAACTGAGCTCTGTTCTTCAGAAAAATCCTCCAGGTCCTGCAGATTCTTCAGTTTTCAAGCATCTTCTGCATATTTGAACCCTTTCCAGCAGTGACTGTGTGATTTTGAGAGCCGTCTTTTCACACTGAGGACAACTGAGGAACTCAAACTCAACTATTAAAAAAGGTTCAAACATTAACTGATGCTCCAGAAGGAAACACGATGCATTAAGAGTATGGATTGAGGGTGAGTAAATCATGGGATAATTTCCATTTTTGGGTGAACTAACACTTAAGTAGAGCTACAGCAGGTTTTTGCATAGTCAAGCTACATCAAGCTTTATCTATATGTTCAACCATACTTTAAAATACATAATTGAATATTTGAAGGATTAAAAATACACTGTTCATAATCTTGTTTTTTTCAGAGCCAATGCACAACTGAGCTTTCACATTGTCTAGGTCTGTTAGTCTAACTTTGCAAAAACCTTTCAGACTAAAGCATTTACACAACATTTTAAAGTCACAATGTAACAGAAATAGAGATAGTTCATATTGTGACGTACATTCCAAGTGAAACAATGAAAATGAAAAAAGAAAAAGTTGGGCAGGATCTAAATGCAAGCTTTTGTGCCAGTCAGTTGTAAGAAAGGGGCAGGATTTAATAACGTTTCGAACAAAAACCTGAGAAAATTGTATTTTTGTCAATTTTTGTCAAACAACACCCTCAAAGCTTGCACAGTCCTATACCTCATTGTGTGTTCAACATTTCATCCGGTAACATTAGGCAGTTTTGATTTATATGCTGTTGAATGCTTAATGATCATGTTAGCTTTCTTGTGCATTAGTAATCTTCTATCCACTCTTTCCAGGTTGCGTTTATTCCCCCCTCGGGGGAATCCCAAACACCATTTTGAAGTGCGTTCAACTTCATCAAGTGAAGTGTGTTCACTTCAGGCAACTCTATAGACCACAATATGACACAATTATGACGTCACAGCAGATCACACTTAAATATGCAGTAGAAGATCTGGGAAATGCTAACGTTAGCCTGCTAGCATTGAAAGCATACCCTCCCTGCAAATCGCCGTCCATATCCACACCTCCTCCAGAACACATGAATACACACACAGCATCACAAAAAAAAATCACATTACAATAATAATGAACATGAACAACTTACAGAGCTTGTACATGACTGCTGCAGATTCATTTCGGTGTTGCTACTGTTGACATCGAAACGTATTACTGACATTGAATCCGTGTCTAACTGAAAAGCTCAGAGTATAACATCACAGGTTTCCATCTCTTAATTACAGCATTTATGGCGTGAACACAGCATAAGCTTGTTGTTTTGATTCGGTAGGAACTATAAAAGGAGTCTGCTGTTTGTTTGCGGTGCTCGTGACTGAGGTATGCCTGTAATCTGTATACACTGCATAGCATGAAACGCGCTGATGACGTATGATGTCTGCGCAAACAGGGTGCGGGAGGGTATGTAAAAACAAACGCAGCCCCCGTTTACGCAGATCTTCTTCTTCACTTGTTTTTGGATACAGAGATGTTGTACTATTTCAGAAGATGCGAGACAGCAGATAAGACATTCTTCTAAACATCTCCTTTTGTGTTTAGAAAGAAAAAAGGGTAACACTTTACTTGAAGGGGTGTGCATAAGACTGACATGACACCTTCATAATCTTGACATGACACGTGTCATGAATATGAAGGAGGGTTTATGAATATTTATGACAACTGTCATTAAATGTCATTCGCTTAATTATGTCATTTTTAATGCAAACATTGTTTGAGATGTCCAAGTTATGACAACTTGACATAAACCAATACATCATAACCTGTCAGTGTCTTTGTCATGACAACTTGACATCATTTAGCTTTATGGGTTAACATTACATTAAACTGTCATGTGGTTGGTTTTGACATTGGCTGTCATGAGGCCATTATAATAGTGTCATGAATATGTATCTTGAGCTCAAGTACAGTGGTACAAATTGAACTTGTCATTAAAATGTCATTAAGTGACAATACTCTGTAGCAAATTAGCTCAAAATAAATATGAATAATTAATCATAACTAGTTATAATTAATTATTAATATTTTAATCAGTTAATAAAATTAACTTAATGTAATAAAATTAATATTACAATCAATTAACCTGTTGTTCAATGAACACACAGTGTTAATTGTTTATTAATTCTAAGAAATGTTCATTTCCAGGTTATGGGAAATAACAATCTTATTCTTCTAAAAGCCTGTAGTCAGGACCGACATGAATAGGGACTCCCGTATATGAGCGCAAAACACGGACAACCTTACGTGTGACATGAACAAGACTTTATTAACTAGACTAAACACTTAAATTACTCTAACATTCACACACATACATGCATACAGTTTACCAAGAGAGAGAGAGAGAGAGAGAGAGAGAGAGAGAGAGCTAAAGCAGAGTACAGGAAGCAAGAGGTTACAGCATTGTTGGACATTTCAGCAGATCAACAGCCTTGAGCAAACCATCAGTGTAGTTTTAACAGGCCCATCTTTAAAAGGGGTAAGGATACTCAATGTATCCGATAATGAGACTAAGTTTGATACTTGCATGTCTCTCCAAGTTGAATTAAAACTGTCCTGATGCAATTTGTGGAGGTTTCCGTTGAATCTTTGCTGATATTGTCTTGATGAAAGAGAACCAGTTGGATTCAGAGGATCTTTGGTGAATGGAAGGTCTAGGCCGAGGCCTGGCACAAGCTTGGGGTTCCTTAGAAGCTTCTAGCTTCTTACAGCATCATCTTGACGTCAGCATTTGTCAGTAAAAGAAAAGAAGAGGAGGACGAGCAGGAAGAGCAGGGGTTCCTTGTGATCAGTGAATATAAGGGGTGAAGATGTCACACCCTCTTGAGGTGTCTGAGCCAATAAGGAGTTCCCCTTTCAGAGGGAAGTTTTACGAGTCTTTGTTCTGTAGCAAGATATTAGCATAAGACACTGGATTGGATGAATGAGAGAATAACCTTCTAGCTTCCTATAATTCTAACATGTCACAGAGTTAGTAACATGTAACATAAATTACCAAATAGGAAATTAAAGTTGGAGTCCGTAGATACCAAACATGCTGCCAATGTGATCTCAGTTAACTATACATTTGCAACTATGGAACATTAATACCAAAATAGTTCAAAAAAGAGAATTAATACATAGAATAAAGCCTATAAAAGGAAAGTCATGAGATGGGAAAATTGGATACATGTTTATACATTTCCCAAGTGGTTATATAGAGAATACATAGGATTAAGAGAGTTTATTTGTCCTTCTCAGGAAGAATGAGTCACTAGTCTCTCCAGAATTCTTCTGGATCATAAAAGTACCATATAACTGTAACAGGACACCTAGGTTGGCCTGTGTGCTTGCAACATTGGGATGCTGGTTACAGTTTTAGGGGGATGAGTTCAGAGAACTTTGATAGTGAGAGTGAGTTTATGGGTAATTCATTAAATACAATGAATAATTGTGTGGCTGATTGGTCCAGACGTTACATCCCCCCCTTTCGGTCGTTGTTGTTCTTTCTATGGACAACAGCGAGCGACATTGAAGGTGTAGAAAGATCAGACACACCACTGGCACACAAGGCTGGAAGGCTGTGATGGGCTCTGGTTGTATGTGTCTCCTGGAGTGGTGGTCGTTCCATTGCGGTTGATGTAGACAGTAGACAAGCTCAGGTCTCTGAGCTGGTGTTGTGTGAGTGGTCAGAAGCTTGTACTGCTGAGTACTCCTCAGGTAAGAACTGTTCAAGGAGCTATCTTACTAGCGTTAGAAGCTCCTGCAGGTCCGATGCAGGCGTGTCCAGTCGTCCTTGGGCTGCCTGCTGTTGGAGATCCTGCTGTGTCTACAGGGAGAGGATGCTCCCATCCCTGGCTTCTCCCTGTGGTAGGTCTGGTACCTGGGTCTGTCTGAATTAATCCTTCTCCTTCTGCAGCTGCAGAGGATTTCAGGAAATTGGCTGATAAGGTGTCAAGCAGAAGGCTTTGGTTTCCCCCTCTGTACCTCTGTGCTTGGCTGGGGGAGGTTCTTCTGCTGACTCCATGCGGTGAAGTGAGATGTTTCTCCTGCAGTGGTTCTGTTTGCTGCAGGTAAGAGAGTCTCAGTTCTCCTTTCTTCTGTGTCTCTATTCTGTCAGGGTCCTTGTGTCTGTCCCGAGCCTCCATCTCTAGCTGGTCTATGTGGCTTTTAGCATGCATCAGCTCCTTGTGAGTCTCTGTGATCTGGAGTTTGAGGTTGTTCACCTCCTGTTTCAAAACAGCGAGGATGTGGGCCAGGAAGAAGTTGACTTCAGTCAGATCATTGTGATCATACCTCTGGTTTGAGTCATCTGCCTTTACTTCTCTTCCATCTTTGTCCAGTTGCTTTTGGCTCTGGTGCTGTAATTGATCAGCAGCACTGGTTAGGAGGGTGTTCCTCACGACACCTAGCCAGTCCTTTCGGTCTGCCATCTGGGCAGTTAGGCTGAGCATCTGCAACATTTAGGCACGCTTGTGGTGAGAGTAAGGGCAAGAGACTACTGCAAGATCAAACAGAATTTAGGGCTAAAGGCACAGTGAGCAGCCAGGTGTATAAAATACAGCTAGGTTTAATAAATGACTTAAGATGGTTCTTGTGGTCAAATTATTTCTTAGTATTTCTTACTGATGGCTCACAACAGGCTTGACCTCTGAACAAATGGAAAAGAGAAAGAGAGAGGAAGAGGAGAGCTTTCCTATTAGATTGTGCTTATTAGTGGTGCTCAAAACTATGCCATAGCAATCATTCAGATTCCTTTGTAACTGGCTCATAAAATTGAAGCAACTGTTGTAAATAAACAAAATCAAGAAGGAGAGTATGTCTAGTTGCTTGTGGTTATATTGGGAAATTAAACCACACAAGACTAAACAGGAAAATGTAAATAAATCACATAAATGAAAGAAATAATACTAGTAAAAACAAATAGCTGACTGCTATTATAATTAAAATCAATAAAATATTTAAAGAAGTGATTAAAACAGCAGAATGACCTGGTATTGGGAATAGTCAATAGCACTAGTGATTAACAATTAGATTAGCTTTGGAAATCACTCTATAGTTGGTCACAGCTGCAGCGTGTTCAGGACCACACCATGTGTGTGTCCCTCCCAGAAGTTTAGTCAACGTGCTATTGAAAAATCTCAATAAATCCTAGAATTCTTCTTTAGCTAAACAGTTTACATGTAATTAAATTTAGATTTAATTACCCTAGTAACTGCAGATTTAGCTGAACAGTGTTCAGGGAGAAATGCACCTAAGTGCAGGTGAAATTAGCTGAGAAGAATTAAAGGTAAGGAAAGAGAGAAATCAGAAAACCAGGAATGTGGTTAAGGGAAATTGGTTTAGATCAGTTCACACTGCATACACACAAGCTATAGTTAAAGGCTTCACGTAAATGATGCTAACCACTAACTGTAGAAGCTATTAGTTAGCTCAGCCTGAGGTGCAGGGCTGCTAGGTGAGGTTAGCTTAGCCACCTAGCCTGGTTTGTTTACAATATGGCATCACAGGGTGATGAGTTAGCACTTCCTGTGACAAGTCGTTGTCATGGGAACCAATGCACATCAGGGCAATTCAAACAGTTTATTGAGACTGTCTGCTCATTTCAAACAAGTTACGTATAGAGTTAAAATGTGACGCTTATACTTTCAGATTTTCAAAAACTTGATATTACATTCAGTAAAATGCAAATATGTTTTGGCATTTGCAAATTTTACTCATGTAAACTCTTCTCTCTACTTTAAACAACGTCTTGTACTTGTTTAAAGGGTAATTACACAGTTTGCTGTAAGTCAAAGCTTGTTTAAGCATATATAGTTAAGTCCGTCTTGTGCATGAATACTGATACCTTTTGCATACCTTTCAGCGAGTGAAACACAGTTTTGGTCAAAAGGTAGCTATGCTTGTAGATGCAGCCAAAGTTTCGATGAATGACATCAATCTTAACTATAAAAGGGGAGCATTACCCAAATCTACATTTATATAACACTGTACTGAGATTCATTCATCAGAAACAGGTTAAGCAATACTGCAATTGGTATTTCTCCAACCAAAGCAGAATAATCAATTCTGGTACAGTTTACATGCCGCTGAGCTGAGATTCCTTCGTCAACACAGGCTTACGCTCTAATACTGAGATTAGGATTTCTTCGCTAAAATCAGATAACTTGTTACACTGATACCATTTGAACAAATGCTAAAATGTGTCAAGAGTAGACTCTTTCAGTTACAGTAGAGATGTCAATTCAAGCTATCACTTTATCAGCATCTAACAAGCCAGCAATTAGTGACCAAAATGTGCATCGTCTGACATATTCTGACTGGAATTATCAAATGCACACTTTTAAGTTGACAGTGGTTTAAGCTCATAACCTTTGTTTATTCATGCCCATTTCATTCTCCACCATTTGTAGCAAATTAGCTCAAAATAAATATGAATAATTAATCATAACTAGTTATAATTAATTATTAATATTTTAATCAGTTAATAAAATTAACTTAATGTAATAAAATTAATATTACAATCAATTAACCTGTTGTTCAATGAACACACAGTGTTAATTGTTTATTAATTCTAAGAAATGTTCATTTCCAGGTTATGGGAAATAACAATCTTATTCTTCTAAAAGCCTGTAGTCAGGACCGACATGAATAGGGACTCCCGTATATGAGTGCAAAACACGGACAACCTTACGTGTGACATGAACAAGACTTTATTAACTAGACTAAACACTTAAACTACTCTAACATTCACACACATACCTGCATACAGTTTACCAAGAGAGAGAGAGAGAGAGAGAGCTAAAGCAGAGTACAGGAAGCAAGAGGTTACAGCATTGTTGGACATTTCAGCAGATCAACAGCCTTGAGCAAACCATCAGTGTAGTTTTAACAGGCCCATCTTTAAAAGGGGTAAGGATACTCAATGTATCCGATAATGAGACTAAGTTTGATACTTGCATGTCTCTCCAAGTTGAATTAAAACTGTCCTGATGCAATTTGTGGAGGTTTCCGTTGAATCTTTGCTGATATTGTCTTGATGAAAGAGAACCAGTTGGATTCAGAGGATCTTTGGTGAATGGAAGGTCTAGGCCGAGGCCTGGCACAAGCTTGGGGTTCCTTAGAAGCTTCTAGCTTCTTACAGCATCATCTTGACGTCAGCATTTGTCAGTAAAAGAAAAGAAGAGGAGGACGAGCAGGAAGAGCAGGGGTTCCTTGTGATCAGTGAATATAAGGGGTGAAGATGTCACACCCTCTTGAGGTGTCTGAGCCAATAAGGAGTTCCCCTTTCAGAGGGAAGTTTTACGAGTCTTTGTTCTGTAGCAAGATATTAGCATAAGACACTGGATTGGATGAATGAGAGAATAACCTTCTAGCTTCCTATAATTCTAACATGTCACAGAGTTAGTAACATGTAACATAAATTACCAAATAGGAAATTAAAGTTGGAGTCCGTAGATACCAAACATGCTGCCAATGTGATCTCAGTTAACTATACATTTGCAACTATGGAACATTAATACCAAAATAGTTCAAAAGAGAGAATTAATACATAGAATAAAGCCTATAAAAGGAAAGTCATGAGATGGGAAAATTGGATACATGTTTATACATTTCCCAAGTGGTTATATAGAGAATACATAGGATTAAGAGAGTTTATTTGTCCTTCTCAGGAAGAATGAGTCACTAGTCTCTCCAGAATTCTTCTGGATCATAAAAGTACCATATAACTGTAACAGGACACCTAGGTTGGCCTGTGTGCTAGCAACATTGGGATGCTGGTTACAGTTTTAGGGGGATGAGTTCAGAGAACTTTGATAGTGAGAGTGAGTTTATGGGTAATTCATTAAATACAATGAATAATTGTGTGGCTGATTGGTCCAGACGTTACAACTCTGACAAATAATTTTATAACGGCGTCATGACTATTTTTCATTTCATGTTTTTTTTGTTTTTGTTTTTTGTTTTTTTAAGTTTCCTCCAACAGAAGGTCAGATAATAGACAATTTCAAATTTCTTAAAAAAGATGACACTGTTATAAAATAATGGTAACACTTTATTTTAGGGTCTTTTAACTAGTTGCTTATTACTATTAGCATTCATATGGCTAAAATATTGGCTATTTATTAGTACTTATAAAGCACATATTAATGCCTTATTCTGCATGACCTTATTCTAGATTCTTAATCCTACCCAATACCTAAACATAACAATTAACTATAATAAGCAGTAAATTAAGAGTTTATTGAGGGAAAAGTCATAGTTAATCGTTTATATATGTGTTCCCTATACTGAAATATTACCAAAATAATGTAATGTAATGTTAACCCATAAAGCTAAGTAGTTTTTTAAGTTTGATAATTAATCTGCTATGTCATGTTTATGACAGGTTATGATGTTTTGCTAATGTCAAGTTGTCATGACAAAGACACTGACAGGTTATGATGTGTTGGTTTATGTCAAGTTGTCGTAACAAAGACATCTCAAACAATGTCATCTTTGCATTAAAAATAACATAATTGAGCGAATGACACTTAATGACAGTTGTCATAAACATGCATAAAACCTCCTTCATATTCATGACACGTGTCATGTCAAGATTATGAAGGTGTCATGTCAGTCTTATGCACACCCCTTCAAGTAAAGTGTTACCGAAAAAAGTCATAAAGGTTTAGAACGACATTACGGTGAATAAAGATGACAAAATTTTACTTTTTTTTTTTTTTGGTGAACTGTTCCTTCAATACAAAAAGAGCCATTGGCGATGTGTGCTGACATTGGTATGTACAGTGTGTGTCTCATAACTTGTTCTATGACATTTGAAAATGTTGAAGCAATTGAGCGAGAGGTTATTCTGACCCAGCCGGTCAACCTGACTGCTGGGTCATGCCAAAATTCAACTGACCTTTGTCTAATAATAAAAAGAGAAAGTAAGAGAGAACAGAGCAACAGAAAGATAGTGAGATTGTATCTTTTAAGGTGAGCTACAGAAGCACTCTATCACCAGTAAACACCTGCAGAAGTGCTGAGGGCTCAACAGAGCTGCACGTGTTGTCATGGCTACGGGAGCGTGTGATCAGGGAGCGTGTTGTGTTGGAGAGCTATCATTATTTGGCTGACCTGTAAACCACAGACGGGTTGGCGAGGTGCCAGTTCAACATGCAGCTTTGTTTTCGAGGAAGATAATCTAGAAAGAGAACGGACTCTACACTGGACTGAGGTGGCCCCAAACACTGTGCCGAGGAGCCCGGACAACTGCGCATCATTTGGACTGGATTATCTGGTAAAAATAGTAACTTTAAAGTTTGAGAAAGCTCTGTATCTCACTGTTCCTTCCATACATCCCAAAGTTTCCTAAAGTAGGAGCTTAAATTCGGTTGTTGACACTGAAGGGAACATGGACTTCCAGCAGCAGGGAGTTGGACAGAAATTATATTTGAGTTGCATTATGTTCTGTTCCTTTTTAGAGTGCATGGTAAAACTGCTGCCAGCCACTGGCACATCTTGTGACTGAGAACAGAGTGTGGCATACCGCTGCCCCTGAGGACCCATGTACCAGAAACACACGGCTGCAGAAACCGCAGTCATACGCCTGGACACAATCAACACAATAACACTCGTTCTGCTCACACCAGGAGCTCTTAGTAGTGTAGGAATAAATACAGAAATTGTTCCGTCCCCTTTAAAACAACTAGTGCTGAGTGCTTCTTTTAAGTGATTAAATGTGTTTTTTTTGTTTGTTTTTTTCTCATGCTATATCTTTATTTGGCATGTGTAAAGATGATGTCATAGGGTGGCACGGATCCCTCCAGACACATTCAGCCACTGGTGGTGTTTATCTCACTGCCATGACTCAAGGTATATGTGTGCTTTTTTTCTCAGGTCCGTACTTTCTGTTCTCTGAAATCTTGTTGACTGCAGACTGAGGTGCACACAAACACCCATAGTCCAACATAGAGAGACTACGAGAACTGTCTGTCTGTCTGTCTGTCTGTCTGCCTGCCTGTCTGCCTGCCTGCCTGCCTGCCTGCCTGCCTGCCTGTCTGTCTGTCTGTCTATCTATCTATCTATCTATCTATCTATCTATCTATCTATCTATCTATCTATCTATCTATCTATCTATCTATCTATCTATCTATCTATCAATTCAATTCAATTCAAAATTGCTTTATTGGCATGGCTGTAAATAATACAATATTGCCAAAGCATACATAAAACAATAATAAAAACATCTGTATAATAGAAGAAAATATTATCAAATAGTATGATGCTATCAAATATTATAACATAACTTAAACTTAAATTAACAGTGTAACAAATTACAAACTCGATTCCAAAAAAGTTGGGACACTGTACAAATTGTGAATAAAAACAGAATGCAATGATATGAAAGTTTCAAATTTCAGTATTTTATTCAGAATACAACATAGATGACATATCAAATACTTAAACAGAGAAAATGTATCATTTTAAGGGAAAAATAAGTTGATTTTAAATTTCATGGCATCAACACATCTCAAAAAAGTTGGGACAAGGTCATGTTTACCACTGTGTGGCATCGCCTCTTCTTTTTATAACAGTCTGCAAACGTCTGGGGACTGAGGAGACAAGTTGCTCAAGTTTAGGAATAGGAATGTTGTCCCATTCTTGTCTAATACAGGCTTCTAGTTGCTCAACTGTCTTAGGTCTTCTTTGTCACATCTTCCTCTTTATGATGCGCCAAATGTTTTCTATGGGTGAAAGATCTGGACTGCAGGCTGGCCATTTCAGTACCCGGATCCTTCTTCTACGCAGCCATGATGTTGTAATTGATGCAGTATGTGGTCTGGCATTGTCATGTTGGAAAATGCAAGGTCTTCACTGAAAGAGACGACGTCTGGATGGAAGCATATGTTGTTCTAGAACTTGTATATACCTTTCAGCATTGATGGTGCCTTTCCAGATGTGTAAGCTGCCCATGCCACACGCACTCATGCAACCCCATACCATCAGAGATGCAGGCTTCTGAACTGAGCGCTGATAAAAACTTGGGTTGTCCTTGTCCTCTTTAGTCTGGGTGACATGGCGTCCCAGTTTTCCAAAAAGAACTTAAAATTTTGATTCGTCTGACCACAGAACAGTTTTCTACTTTGCCACAGTCCATTTTAAATGAGCCTTGGCCCAGAGAAAACGTCTGCGCTTCTGGATCATGTTTAGATATGGCTTCTTTTTTGACCTATAGAGTTTTAGCCGGCAACGGCGATTGGCACGGTGGATTGTGTTCACCGACAATGTTTTCTGGAAGTATTCCTGAGCACATGTTGTGATTTCCATTACAGTAGCATTCCTGTATGTGATGCAGTGCCCTCTAAGTGCCCGAAGATCACAGGAGCCTTGACCCTTACGCACAGAGATTGTTCCAGATTCTCTAAATCTTTGGATGATATTATGCACTGTAGATGATGATAACTTCAAACTCTTTGCAATTTTTTTCTCTGAGAAACTCCTTTCTGATATTGCTCCACTATTTTTCGCCGCAGCATTGGGGGAATTGGTGATCCTCTGCCCATCTTGACTTCTGAGAGATACTGCCACTCTGAGAGGCTCTTTTTATACCCAATCATGTTGCCAGTTGACCTAATAGGTTGCAAATTGGTCCTACAGCTGTTCTTTATATGTACATTTAACTTTTCTGGCCTCTTATTGCTACCTGTCCCAACTTTTTTGGAATGTGTAGCTCTCATGAAATCCAAAACGAGCCAGTATTTGGCATGACATTTCAAAATGTCTGACTTTCAACATTTGATATGTTATCTATATTCTATTGTGAATAAAATATAAGTTTATGAGATTTGTAAATTATTGCATTCTTTTTTTATTCACAATTTGTACAGTGTCCCAACTTTTTTGGAATCGGGTTTGTAGAACGTCTGAACATTTGATACCACAGTGTTTAAACACACACACACACACACACACACACACACACACACACACACACACACACACACATATATAACACACATATTGTGTGTACTTTAGTCCATCTATCTATCTATCTATCTATCTATCTATCTATCTATCTATCTATCTATCTATCTATCTATCTATCTATCTATCTAAATGTCCGTCCGTCCATCTATCAATGTGGAAATAATGTAACTGTAGGTTGTTTATGGGTCCAAGAGACATTGCTACATTTATATGGATTAATATAGAACTCAGCTGATATGGGTTTACAGCTGAAGTGTGACAGACTAAACCTATTAATATGTTAACTCATTGATTTTTATCTTACAGTTTTTCTCAGTCGCTTTGGCACATTTCTCAATTCAGAACTGAAATTCTCAAAACTACTTGTTCAACCACCACATCATCCAGTCTCTTGTCAACATCATAAAAGCAGTTTCTCATTCTTTTGAACAAATTGCAAATGCTTTAGTACATTCAGGCAATTGATTATGTACAATTGTCTGCTATTTTCTAAATTATCAATTGCTAATGTCATGTTGCTCAAAGTGTGTTATATGGTTCTCTGTTGAATAATAGTACACCTCAAAATATCTAGTCATTAGTTCATCGCTTAAGTCATTAAATGCAAAATGGTTGACCTAGTTATCATAACGTGTCACGTTTATTATCTATACATTTCTATTAGACTTTTGTAAATGTGTCATGAATTGATGAATTTTGCAGGTGAATCCTGAATTTCACTAATGTATTCAGGGGAATGTAAAGCATTAGATCAACCAATGACACAACCAGTTCTCTAAAACAGCTCAAAGATGCATGTCATGAATCTTCAATTGGAAAGCATATATAGACAGAGCACAACACAAGAGTTACAATTTCTGATAATGGAAGAACAACATGGAAACAAACAGGGTCAACAGCTGGGAAGAAGAAGAGGAGTAAGGATATGTGGATATAAGAAGGATATAAGAAGGGTAGGGAGGCAAAACAGAGGAAGAGGTAGATAAGGCAAAGGGCGTAGGCACATTTCTGGTGAAATGAGGGCCACTATATGAACTATGTTCTCAATCATGACCTTACAATGGCTTATGCGGGTCTAAAATTGCAGCCGACCATTTGGACAAAAACCTTTTCCTCAGTCATTCAAGCATTTTGTACACATAACAGGTATGTATTTCAACAATATGCTCTGTACTCTAATATGGTATGCATGCTATAATCTTAACATTACAGTAGCATTTTTACACTTACAGTAGCATATTAGACTTGCTTTACACTTACAGTATAGTAGGCTAAATGAACTATATACAGATACATACTACATCACACACATACACATACACATGAATACATATATACAGTGTATGTATATATAGTCTTGTCCTTTTCATTTATCACAGGGACATTTTACAGAAATTTGTTCACCGTCATAAAAACTGTAGCCATAGTTTACATCTGAAATATTCATCATTGTTATATTGACAACATGGCTAAGCATTTTGACTATCTTGTTCGAGAACAATGACACAAGGACTTGTTATTCTGATGGCACTGATATGTTCATTAACATAAATACTTGCTTTTGAGAGATGAACTAAGGATTCTGAGCAAGTTACAGACTTTTGCAGGTAATCCAATATGTTGTGCTGTGTACGAATTGTTTCGAGAAATGAACATACTGTCTTGCAAATTTTATGGATGATTTGAGAAATGTGACAAAACAACTGAGAAAAACTGTAAGTGTTTTATAATGTGAAGCAACTGTTTGTCATTTTAGGCATATTATTCATTTGTTATGAATGTTTTATGTTCATCAAAATGATTTTATGGTGAAGTAAATTCTACAGAAAAAAACAAATGTAATTTTTACATGAAAAAGTTAGTTCAGGCAAATTCTATATTAGTACTCAAATTAAAGTGTAAATATCAACATTATAAAATTAAGTAAAACTACTCAACTTTTCTGATACTGGTGTTCCCATCATGCACTGGGCCTTGAATAATTAAAGATGTCCATTTGTTTTTTTTGTTTTTTTTTGCTTTTTTTACACTGTTTTATCATTGCTTTTGTGGTTATGTTTAGTAACTTGCCATTTTGTGATATTTGGAGTGCATTTTCTACTTAAAATGCAACATTCACACTCAAAATGATCCATCGAAAGTTACCACCCTTGTGTATTGTGTATTGGTTTTGATGTTTGTTTTGGATCATTGTCCTGATGGAAGATCCAACCATGGCTTATTATAGGATTTCTAGCAGAAGCAGTCAGGTTTTGATTTTTTTTTTTATCTGTTAGTATTTGATAGAATCCATGATACCATGTATCTGAACAAGATGTCCAGGACCTCCAGCAGAAAAATAGGCCCACAACATTAAAGATCCAGCAGTATATTTAACCGTGGACATGGGGTACTTTTTATCCATGTGTGCACCAAACCCATCTGGTGGGTTTGCAAAAGGCTCTTTTTTTTTTAGTTTCATCTGACCATAGAAGCCAGTCCCATTTGAAGTTCCAATCATGTCTGACAACTTAATATACTGGAGATTGTTTCTGGATGAGAACAGAGGATTTTTCTTGAAAACCTCCTGAACATCTTGTGGGGATGCAGATGCTGTTTGATATTTTTTTTTATCACTTTCTGAGACTCAACTAATCTCTGCAATTCTCCAGCTGTGATCATTGTAGAGTCTTTGTCCACTCAAACTTTCCTCCTCACCGTCCATTAGGACAATTTAGACACACGTCCTCTTCCAGGCAGATTAGTAACATCTTTAGTTAATTGGAACTTCTTAATTATTGCCCTGATAGTGGAAATGGGGGTTTTCAATGCTTTAGCTATTTTCTTAAAGCCACTTTCTATTTTGTGAAGCTCAACAATATTTTGCTGCACATCAGAACTATATTCTTTGGTTTTTCTCATTGTGATGAATGATTAAGGGAATTTGGCCTTTGTGTTTCCTCATGTTTATTCTCCTGTGGAACAGGAAGTCATGGCTGGACAATTTCATGTTCATGATCACCCTGGTGAGCTAAAAAAAATTTAAATATGAATGGGAATTTACTTCAGAAATATTTTACTCATAAAAAAATCTAGGGGTGCCAATAATTATAGCCAACATGTTTTGGAGAAAAACATTTATTTCATAATGTGATTTTCCCCCCACTTTCAATTCTTTTCCTTCAATGAAAGGTTAGATTTTTACTCATTTTATGAATTAAAGATCAAAAGGATAAACAATGCAGATTTATTTTTACAGTCATCTTTGATCATATTTACCAAGGGTGCCAATAATTCTGAGCACCACTGTATATTACCTGTGTGAGTGAGCTGTTAAGCCTCACAGTATATTGTGTTCTGGTTTGTGTACCCCCATCCTGTGCTGGTGTGCGGTGATGGCCCTTAATTAACTTATGACGTGTTTAAGATACACTGTGTTCTCTTCAGCCAATGAAAGTGAAAGAGAAAATACAGGTCAACAGGAGGGTGTTATACTCACCTGGTACATATGACCTAAATCAAAATCTAAGAGCACTTTCACAATTAATTTGACTTGTACTTAAAACCAAGCACATGAAATAGTAATCAATTTAATCACTGATTATGAAAAAACAAATGAGATTACAATGATGATATGTGTGTTCATGAATATTAATGTATATGTGTGAATATGAACATCCATATATTTGTACGTGTGTATGAGAGACAGCTATCTCCGGAGACCCCCTTTCACTCTCCTGGCCGGACACTACACTCATTTCCTTCATTGCTTGTTCATCCCGTGGGAGAAGAATCAATTTTTTTCCTTTTTTTTTTTAAATAAGAGCTCCAATTAGCCCTGAGCACATTGTGCTAAATATAAGCCTTATTGTCATGATCTAATAAGCAGAAGGACTAAGTTTGACCCCTGTCAGATGAGTACTGTGTGCTGTGTTAAGGCCTTCAGAGCTCTTGAACACAGAGTATAATTCATTACAGAGACCCAGTGTAACGAGACATGCCCACCGCACGTCAACATGAGGCCTGTCAACCCCACTGGCACAGGGAAGGAAATTATTTTTACCTTGTCAAGTGAGATTTGTGTGAAGTTTGTGTGTACACGACTTGTAGTTGTAGTTAGTAACAACTTAAACAACAACAAAAGAAATATTTCTTAGCCTATTTTTTAGATCACCAGTTCTGGGGTGGGATATTGTTTCATATCTAAGGGGACATGTTATTTTTATTATCTCAAACTAAAACTAACAATAAAAATAAAATGTATATTTGATCATCACACACTTTAGTTCCATGTAAAAACATATTCTCCTTTAAAACAGTGTGAGCGGCCACCAAGTCCAGCTATGCTAACATCGACTCAAAATGCTACTCTTCACATTCACAGAAATTTTGTTTAGAACATATGTGATGCACAAGTAAACAGAAACTGAAAGGTACTTATAAACATTACATTCAGAATCTATACAATGTGGGTTAATGGAAATCTGTGCATGTAAACATAGTAATGATTACTATGTTTATATGCACAGATTTCCATCTTACTAAGTAATCTAGGTAATGTTTCTGCATTTTATTATGGAACTCAGTGTTCCAATAGGACGATGTTCACAGGTTTGTGCCAGCTGGCCCTGGCAAAGGGATCTGCTCTGTTCTGCCATGCCCTGCCCACACAGACCTGCTCTATTACTCCATTGATATTAGTGCTAGCCATGGTTGAGCTGCTTCTCAATAGATCTGTACAGAGTCAAACACACACACACACACACACACACACACATATTTTAGATAAAAATCTCTGCGGCTTCTTGCTCTTTTGAGTTCTGCTCCACTCTGACTCAAGGTCGTTCGGCACTGCACAAGAATCAGATATTGGCATGAATGCGTGGGCCTCAGGATGTTCATGTGCTATGGCACAAAAGTCCTTTTTTTAGAGCACCTTGATGGACGTCATCGCTAACGCACGTTGTATCCAAGTAGCGACAAAGATGGAAACTGAAGCTGAAAATAAATGTAAACAATCAGAGGACAGAAGCAGATCATTGAAATCTGCTTAATTGAGACTGAGTAAACTGAGTTTCTGAGCAGAGCAAAACATTTTTTAAAAGGAAAACATGCTTTGTTTTGTACTGTAGTGTATGACGGTTGAAAAATATTTTTCTGTTCATTGACTATTTCTGGAACAACTGAAATTATGTGAATAGCAATGCATAAAAAAAAATGTTTGGTTTGATTAAAAAAAAAAAAACCCTCTTGGGGCCTTTTGCCACTTTGGTGATGTAAAGTAAAAATATACAGGATAGTGAAATATATGACAGAAATTGTCATAACATACACACATTTTTAACTGCATTTTTTGTATTACAAATGCATATTCTTGAATAGCAAAGTGTACTACAGTAGAGTAAAACCTACTACAAAAACTTCAGCAAATGGTGTTTATTTGAAACATTTTTGACATTTTATAATATCTCAAGTATTTTTAACAACTCCATTACTATTATTCATTTAGCAACACTTTAATAGCAATCTCATATACAAGATTAAGAGTACACAGCTATATTAAAGTGTTAGTTCACCCAAAAATGAAAATAATGTAATTTATTACTCACCCTCATGTCGTTCCACACCCATAAGACCTTCGTTCATCTTCGGAACGCAAATTAAGATATTTTAGTTGAAATCCGATGGCTCCGTGAGGCCTCCATAGGGAGCAATGACACTTCCTCTCTCAAGATCCATAAAGGTACTAAAAACATATTTAAATCAGTTCATGTGAGTACAGTGGTTCAATATTAATATTATAAAGTGACGAGAATATTTTTGGAGTGCCAAAAAAAACAAAATAACGACTTATTTAGTTATGGCCGATTTCAAAACGATGCTTCAGGAAGCATCGGATCATAAATGAATCAGTGTTTCGGAGTGTCAAAGTCACGTGATTTCAGCCGTTGGCAGTTTGACACGTGATCTGAATCATGATTCGATACACTGATTCATTATGCTCCGAAGCTTCATGAAGCAGTGTTTTGAAATCGGCCATCACTAAATAAGTCGTTATTTTGTTTTTTTTGGTGCACCAAAAATATTCTCGTCGCTTTATAATATTAATATTGAACCACTGTACTCACATGAACCGATTTAAATATGTTTTTAGTACCTTTATGGATCTTGAGAGAGGAAGTGTCATTGCTCCCTATGGAGGCCTCACGGAGCCATCGGATTTCAACAAAAATATCTTAATTTGTGTTCCGAAGATTAACGAAGGTCTTACGGGTGTGGAACGGCATGAGAGTAAGTAATAAATGACAGATTTTTCATTTTTGGGTGAACTAACCCTTTAAAATAAATAATGTAGAACCTACATGAATTTACATTCTTCATCTCGCAATGTCACAAACTATTATGAAAATTTGGGGAAAACTAAGGACAAAGTATATGTGTGAATAAAGAAACATCAAATTCTGTTGTTTCAGCATTGTTAATGTTAACCCTAGGTGTTGACAGATCTGTATTAGCAGTATACATTAAAACAGCACGTACATGTTCTTTATTTGGCCTAGAAATTGAATTAATGATCAACACTGTCAGTCTTCACATAATACAGATACCAATATAATCATCGAACAGAGTCTAGTGTGGTGGGCGTGTGATCTTACATTTATGACGCACAGGTATAAAAATGCTTAAAATCCACTCCAAGCCTCGTAAAAAAATTATTTTCAGTATAACGCATTATTTGTGCGTGCTTGTGTCATATGCCTGAGTGTATTTTAAGAGCTAGCCCTATGTCTGTAATTGCATTTATTTTGGTACACCATTATTCACTCAACGTTCCTGCTTTTGTGTTGGGTAAACACTGAAACACAGCAAAGTGTTTCCTAAAGCAAATGCACAGATGCTCTAAACCCAAGTAAGGATAGTCACCATAAACAAATTCTGAGGGCAGGGGTAACTGGAGGAAAGGTCACCAATGGAAGAGGACATAGGATTGTTGATTCACACACATTGCATTTCACTGAAATGTGACTGTTACCTTCCTGCATACTTTGACAAGTACTGTACGGTATGTTTGTAATTTCTTGGCAGGTGTTATCTATATTCTTTAGGTGAAAACATGCTGCTGCTACTGCTGCTGCTATTTCTCTGAATCACTATCATAATATGTTAATGAGTAATAATGGCATTTATGGGTCCAACTTTATATTGTGTCTTTATCTACTATGTAGTAAAATCTAAATTAATAATTTGATACAAAGCACTTATTGTGCACATACATGTTTTTACATTGTACTTAAATTTGAAAAATACCTGCATTCAACAGCTGTAATTAATTGTAATTACATTTATAATTACACTGCTGACCTTTCCTTTACACCTTAACCCACCCTTTAACCTACCCATCCCACCAAACCTGTCTCTAACCTTATCCATATCCACCTCAATAGCAGCACAAGTGTTTTGCAATGCAACATACACTGTAACAATTTTATGTAAGTGCATAATAGTTACATATAAAGTGTGACTGCATTATGTACAGTATATGGCTGTCTGTATCCAACTATACAACTGTAATATATGCAAAACACCATGCAGAAACTTCCGTGAACTTTTCTGAGAAATTATGCAAATGAATCAGAGTTTGAATGTCATTTTTGCAAATTAATTCAAATCATTATGAAATGATGTTCAAATTAAGATTGTGATATAAGAATAGTAACTGGCTGAGTGTCAGGAAACTCTGAATGTAAGTATATATAAAAATATATAATGCTTTGATGTTATAAAAGCATTTAAAAATGTTATAATAGCTCTTTTTTATAATTCCATGCAAGACATTAAGCATTAGTATTGAGAGACTGTTTAGAGAATGTTCTCTGTGGGCAGCTCACATGCTTCATATGAGCCCCATGCTGGAGGCCACTGTCTTATAGGTTACTGAAACCCTCAGTTCATGGCTTTCCAGTGAAGGAGAAAGAGTGTTTGGGCTTTAAAGGTGCCCAAGAATGCTTTTTCAGAAGATGTAATATAAGTCTAAGGTGTCTCCTGAATGTGTCTGTGAAGTTTCAAATCAAAATACCCCATAGTTTTTTTTTTAATTAATTTTTTTAACTGCCTATTTTGGGGCATCATTAACTATACACTGATTTTGGCAGCGCCGCCCCTTTAAATCGCGTGCTCCCTGCCACACGAGTTCTCGACTATAATACAGTGCATTTACAAAGTTCACACAACCAATATAACCCTCAAATGGATCTTTACAAGATGTTCGTCATGCATGCTGTATGCATGCTTCGAATTATGTGAGTAAAGTATTTATTTTGATGTTTACGTTTGATTCTGTATGAGTCTGAGGCTATGCTCTGGTGCTCTAAACGGCTAATTCTACACTGTTGGAGAGATTTATAAAGAATGACGTTGTGTTTATGCATTATACAGACTGCACATGTTTAAAAATGAAAATAGCAACGGCTCTCTTGTCTCCGTGAATACAGTAAGAAACGATGGTAACTTTAACCACATTTAACAGTACATTAGCAACATGCTAATGAAACATTTAGAAAGACAATTTACAAATATCACTAAAAATATCATGCTATCATGGATCATGTCAGTTATTGTTGCTCCATCTGCCATTTTTCGCTGTTGTTCTTGCTGGTTTACCTTGTCTGTGCACAGATCCAGACGTTAATATTGCCTTTCCTTGTCTAATGCCTTGAACATGGGCTGGCATATGCAAATATTGGGGTCATACATATTAATGATCCCGACTCTTACGTAACAGTCGGTGTTATGTTGAGATCCGCGTGTCTTCCGGAAGTCTTTTAAACAAATGAGATTTATATAAGAAGGAGGAAGCAATGGGGTTTGAAACTCAATGTATGTCTTTTCCATGTACTGAACTCTTGTTATTTAACTATGCCAATATAAATTCAATTTTTGATTCTAGGGCACCTTTAAAAAAATTGCTCTTTTGGTTATTTTGAGTTAAAGGCACAATATGTAAGATTTTTGGATTAAAATATCCAAAAACCACTAGAACAATGTTATATATATTGTCGACTTGTGTACTTACATTATCCCAAATCCAGAGAAATAAGCAATTTTAACTAGGCCACGGTCACCTATCAATGACATCATACCTACGTTACCCTAGATTTCCGTAGAAAATTATTTATTTTGTAGAAACCATAGAAACACCAAAGATGCTTTAGTATATTATGTGTTTTATTAAACAGGTGAGCAACTGTTTGGATACATTCATCAACAGAAATATAATCATGTTATATAGCTCAACACAGTAAGTCTTATTGTTTAAATCTCGTTTTCTTGATTTACCGCAAGTTTTACCATGTTTTACCATGCCTAATATAGATCTAGCTTACTGCAGTGTGCAACAAGTGTCTCATATTAGCCGCCAAGTGAACGCACAGAGAAGCATCAACACACAAATGTATCTAATATGATAAAAGAGTGATGTGTTACCCCACATACTCATGACCGGAAGAAGCAGAAGCGCTCATCTGCGGCATAATAAAAGCACCACTGCTCTCGAGCCGTGTTGTGTGTCATGCTTATCTGTCATTATCAATCACTCAAACGGCCTCGTTCAGCTCCAACAGCTTTCAGCCACACCCTGCTTCATACTACAGTAATGTTAATAAATATTTAATACATTACTTTTCTTTCTAGACGTAAAGACATGTAGGGAACAGCACATTCCAGGGCCCAGTTTATGGCCGGGTCCCTCTCTCTCCGTTACAGCGGACAAAGGTTTGCTACATTTTGATTGGATCTTGGTGGACTAACACAAACAAACTGTCCAACGCCATCAGATAAAAATGTAAGGACAACATCCAAACACCTCTTAGAGGGCAAGAAGAAGACCTCTTGTACCAAGCCTGGGAATGACAGGACTTCTCATTGGTCCACATGCAGTTCTGCCCTTCACCCATCTAGAGACTACTTCCTATGGTTGTCCAGATACTAGCATAAAAATTCCTCTGGACCTTAGCAGCAATGGGTGAAACAAAGAGATATAACAGTGATCCATCCAATCCATTCAAAACTATGTTTGAAACCTTAGAACTGATGCAAACAACACATCCATTTCATACTTATTCACAGAAATATGTATTCTCAGTGACAGCTATTTGTAATGCAACATCTGACACAAATTCAGCTGTTAATGTACTATTGAATGAATGCATGACAGTTCAATCTTTTCCCATCATGTTTAGTCTCTATTTGTTTAGAATATTGCCAAAGGTATTCTGGTGGTGGTTTGGAAAGTGAGAAATGCATTGGTAAACTTTAAAGACAATGTAAAGATGTCCAACTTTGTGCTTTATGCAAATGAGTTCCACAGGAGAAAGAAGGGTGGGCCAATTACTCGAATGGAGAAGCTCCACATTTCAATCTCCTCCTCATCGGAAAGGGATAAAGGTACCCTTTCAAGACACTCCTTGTTCTGAGTCTGTCCTGTACGGGGATAGACATTAACAGATACACCGTTCTGAGTCTGCCCTTCAAAGGTGGAAGACATAACAGATATACCATTCTGAGTCCCAGCTTGCAAAGCTGAGATTCTAACAGATACAACCCCATTCTGAGTCTCCCATCGGATGAGACATAACAGATACACAGTTCTGGGTCTCAACTCTGTAAGGAGTGAGACATTGACAGAGACGACCACGTTCTAAGCCTCCAGCCTGTGAGGAAAGAGAAAGATTAACAAACACTACGTTCAGAGTTTCCATCCAGCGAGACAGTAACAACATCTGCAACAAGGTTAAGCTCAGGAGAGCAAACCTTCACTCCAAGGTACCTTCGTCTGCGTGTTCCAGATTGTTAAGGACCTTCTGCACCTACACCAGGGCCTCATCTGCGTGTTCCAGATTTTAGGACCCATTGGTGCTCCAGGAGATCAGCATCCCGCAGATCTTCGTGTTCAAGACTGTTGAAACAGATTCTGGCTTCTCTCCCCACTGCATTGTCACCCGGCACAACCAGTGGAAGATGTCACCGTCATCGGACTCAACCACGTGGAACGTAAATATCACTTAACCAAATCTCTTTCCAGAGACCTTGGCATTGTTGTATATTATCAGTATATAATTTCCTAATTCCCATTAGATGTAATATAGCTGATGTTAGTTAATAACAAATAACCTCTTGTTTATTTGTTTAGTGCATAATAAGGTTCTCCACCTTATTATTTTCAGAGAAACAGTTTATATTTCCATAAGATAACGTAACTCTTCCATTGCCACACTCAACTTAATCACTTATGTGCTTTATTCTTTTATCATTCATTTATCATTTTATCATATTATTCATTTAGTAGTTGTGTTAGTTATTCTTGTTTATCTTTTTGTTAATAAAATGTATTTTATTACACTTGTATCTTCCTTGTGCTGATAATACAGAAAAGCCTCTACAAGTTAGCAATATCACCAATCTTTTAGATAAATCAGCTGACAACTTTACATTAATTCTTAATGAATGAAAGCCCCTATTGGGAGTGTTCTCTTACTGCCATCATCAAGCAACGCCTTTGTTTTGAATAAGCAAACTCTAGCGGCGAAAATTACATATTGTGCCTTTAAAGGAATGAGTAAGACTATTAAAGTCTGTTTAGTGAGAGTGTACTTGTAGGTTAGAAGAAAATACTGTTGTAGTAATTAAATATTTGCTTAGTTATCACCAAAGTGTCTCTGTATTTTGTTCTAGATCATTACACCATTATGCTCCTCAGAACTCCAGTTAAACTCCGAAATCAGTTTCGTGAGCTGTGCAAAAGCTGCCTGCAAAGTAAATGCCTCATGAAGCAGCGAGACAAAGCTTTCGGATGCAGCTTTTGTCTGGTTTCGTCATGTGTTCCTACTCTCTCTAGGCCTCTAAAACAAAATCCAAACCCACATGGCCGTGTGAAAAAGTGGTTGCCCCCCGCTGTTAAAACATAACTGTGGTTTATCACACCTGAGTTCAGTTTCTGTAGCCACACCCAGGCCTGATTACTACCATACCTGTTCGCAATAAAGAAATCACTTAAATAGGACCTGCCTGACAAAGTGAAGTAGACCAAAAGATCCTCAAAAGCTGCACATCATGGTGAGATCCAAAGAAATTCAGGAACAAATGAGAAAGAAAGTAATTGAGATCTATCAGTCTGGAAAGGTTATAAAGCCATTTCTAAAGCTTTGGAACTCCAGCGAACCACAGTGAGAGCCATTATCCACAAATGGCGAAAACATGGAACAGTGGTGAACCTTCCCAGGAGTGGCTGGCTGACCAAAATTACCCCAAGAGCGCAGCGACGACTCATCCAAGAGGTCACAAAAGACCCCACAACAACATCCAAAGAACTGCAGAACTCATTTGCCTCAGTTAAGGTCAGTGTTCATGACTCCACCATAAGAAAGAGACTGGCGCCTGCATGGCAGAGTTCCAAGACAAAAAAACGCTGCTGAGCAAAATGATCATAAAGGCTCGTCTCAGTTTTGCCAGAAAACATCTTGATGATTTCCAAGACTTTTGGGAAAATACTCTGGACTGTCGAGACAAAAGTTGAACTTTTTGGAAGGTGTGTGTCCCATTACGTCTGGCATAAAAGTAACACAGCATTTCAGAAAAAAAACATCATACCAGCAGTAAAATATGGTGGTGGTAGTGTGATGGTCTGGGGCTGTTTTGCTGCTTCAGGACCTAGAAGACTTTCTGTGATAAATGGAACCACGATTTCTGCTGTTTAACAAAAAATCCTGAAGGACAATGACCAGCCATGTGTTCATGACCTCAAGCTGAAGTGAACTTGGGTTCTACAGCAGGACAATGATCCAAAACACACCAGCAAGTCCACCTCTGAATGGCTGAAGAAAAACAAAATGAAGACTTTGGAGTGACCTAGTCAAAGTCCTGACCTCAATCCTATTGAGATGCTGTGGCATGACCTTAAAAAGGCGGTTCATGCTCGAAAACCCTCCAGTGTGGCTGAATTAAAACAATTCTGCAAAGATGAGTCAAAATTCCTCCACAGTGCTGTAACAGACTCATTGCAAGTTATCGCAAACACTTGATTGCAGTCGTTGCTGCTAAGGGAGGCCCAACCAAGTGCAATGCAAAGCGTCGGATGCAGTGGTGTAAAGCACGCTGCCACTGGACTCTAGAGCAGTGGAGACGTGTTCTCTGGAGTGATGAATCACACTTCTCTGTCTGGCAATCTGATGGACCAGTCTGGGTTTGGCAGTTGCCAGGAGAACGGTACTTGCCTGACTGCATTTTGCCAAGTGTAAAGTTTGGTGGAGGGGGGGTTATGGTGTGGGGTTGTTTTTCATGGGTTGGGCTTGGCCCCTTAGTTCCAGTGAAAGGAACTCTTAATGCTTCAGCATACCAAGACATGTTGGACAATTTCATGCTCCCAACTTTGTGGGAAAAGTTTGGGGATGGCCCCTTCCTGTTCCAACATGACTGCGCACCAGTTTGGTGTGGAGGAACGTGAATTGTTGTCAACAGTGATAATAATAAGAAATGCTTCTTGAGCACTATATCAGCTTATAAGTTAATACTTTGCAGAATAAATTATGTTTTAAAATATATTAGAATACTATTGCAGTTATTTTAAAAAGTAATACATTGTCAAAAGTGTTTTAAAAAGTTTTTTTTTTTTTTCTTCTTTCAAAAACATTTAAAAAAATCTATTACACACTTTTGTACAGCAGTGTATTTCGCATTAAGGACGTAAAATTAGTTATTAATGTCATTTCATGTTGACTTTAAACACGAAACACTTTGTTGGACTAATCGGAAAACAAATCTAGAAAGAGAGAGCAAGCAGCTACATTAAAATTTCACCACAGTTATAGGGCAGTGTTCTGTGACAGCACTTCATCAGTGTGATTCATTTGTTCTCTGTTTTTATGTGCGTATAAAGGTTAAGCCTATGCTTGTGTGTGCTTCTGTGTCTCTTAGGGGTCGTTCACACAGAACATGTTTTTCCATTCCACTGCACAACTTTTCATTTTTTTTCTAGGTAAACGCGCTAGATGGACGTGTTTGACCGTTGCATTCGTGTCTTGCTTCTTTTGCAGTGTCTCATGCATTACACAGCGTTCTGAAAATGCGGCGCTCAAGTTAAAATCAGTTCAACTTTTAAAAATGTGTCTCGAGACCTTGCATTTTTCCCCATTCCACTGACCGTGTCTTTGTGTGAACAGGCCCTAAGGGTGTAGGGAGTTTTAGGTTTGTTGTATATAAAGATATCCAATCCACCTTATAAAGAACAAACCGCCAATAAGTGGAGAATAACAGGAGGACCCAGACAGTATTGAGCAGACAAACTGTCACCAGTGTGTGTGTGTGTGTGTGTATCTGAGAGAGGGCTACCTCTAATGCCTGCTGCATACTAATGCATGCTGTGAGTGAGTGAGTGAGTGTGTGTGTATCAGCTTAGACCTTTCCACAGAACCCACGGGGATGTTTTTGTAATGGACCCTGTCTGCTGGAATGGTACTGTCCCAGACACTACATATCCAACAGAGAGAGAAAGGGGAGGGGAGGGTTGAACGAGTGCAGGATTTCAGTTCATCAAGAGATGCTGCTGATGTTTCAGGCCACAAATCAGAGCAACAGCAGTCATTAATCTCACTCATCCATTTCATCACGGAGAGCGACAAACCACCCTCATCGCTGTCATTCCTCCCCAGCTTTCTCGCAACATCTCAGAATATCCACAATCTTCAATTTACTGATTTTCTTTTAATAGTATCCTCTTATTGAACATGTCACACTGTTCATGCTCTGTTTGACAGGCACACACTCCCAACCTCATCTACTGTACTACAATGTGATAAACTATAATGTTGTCATTACAATCAACAGAGCTGGAATGCTTAGCATGGCTAAATGCATACAAAAACAACCAGGAAGATTCTAACCTTACCCATAAGTTGTCCCTAAAATCAGAGGGAAATAACACTGATATGGAAGCACCTAACCCTGGTTGTAAGCCTAAACTTGACATAAACTGTAAACTTGCCCCTCAAATCTGATTGGTTGATTGGAATCATGTTCCAGGAACAAAAAGATGTTGATCCAGGAATGTTACACTTGGTGAAATCAGGTTCTGCATCTAACTCGGCATCTAAAAGACTGGACACCTGACAAAAACACTAACTGGATGTTGCGAGCTCAGAGGCAAACATCTATCTGGCAGAAAAACAGCAAAAACAAGGAAAATAAATAGGGCAGCAAACTAAGAGGGTAATAAGAGACAGCAGAGGTAAATAGACAAATGAAAAGGCAACAAGGGGTTAGGCATGACAAATAAAGGGGCACATGGCAAACAAAATAAACAGAATAGACAGAACGGGGCTGATCAGCCTGAAGTCCTGACATGTAGGCTAATAAACAAACTACACTATAGTCACATGACTTTAACATCACTATCACTGAACTTCTGACAACTCTTTCAGTCTTTGTTTAAAAACCTTTTCCCTGAAAGTTCGAGTTTTAGTAGTTTGCAAGAGCGTGATTATAAACGGAATGAAGCTGTGAAAGAAGACTAGTGAGTAGATGAGTTTACCTGTTCAGCTGAAGACGTTTAATGTCCTTGAAAACCTCTGTAGGGCCATTTAGACAAGTAAAAGCTTTAAAAATCACAAGAGGGTATTAATGATGTATTTTATATTGTAAAATAAATGTGAAAATATATTGAGCTTGTGTTCACCACAGACCTTATTTTAAAGGTGCCCTAGAATTAAAAATTGAATTTATCTAGACATAGTTGAATAACAAGAGTTCAGTACATGGAAATGACATACAGTGAGTCTCAAACTCCATTGTAGGGCTGGGCGATATATCGCATGCGATTCTCACGCGCATTTCGTCAGTAAAGCCGGTTCCCTGATTACCGCTAAATCGGCATCACCTGCTTTCAAATGGAGCGCCTTTTAATAGACAAAGCCGTAGTTCACGGAGAAGCCACGCAAAATCGCGTTCAGTATCGAAGATGAATCGACTTCGATAATGAACCCGATTTTGCGTGGCTTATCAATGAACTACGGCTCTGTCTATTAAAAGGCGCTCCATTTTAAAGCAGGTGATGCCGATTTAGAGGTAATCAGGGAACCGGCTTTACTGACGAAATGCGCGTGAGAATCGCATGTGATATATCGCCCAGCCCTACTCCATTGTTTCCTCCTTCTTATATAAATCTCATTTGTTTAAAAGACCTCCGAAGAACAGGCAAATCTCAACATGACACCGACTGTTACGTAACAGTCGGAGTGTACGCCCCCAATATTTGCATATGCCAGCCCATGTTCACGGCATTACACAAGCCAGTATTAACGTCCGGAGCTGCACAGCTGAATCATCAGACTAGGTAAGCAAGCAAGAACAACAGCGAAAAATGACATGATCCATGATATCATGATATTTTTAGTGATATTTGTAAACTGTCTTTCTAAATGTTTCGTTAGCATTTTGCTAATGTATTGTTAAATGTGGTTAACGTTACCATTGTTTCTTACTGTATTCACGGAGACAAGAGAGCCGTCGCTATTTTCATTTTTAAACACTTGCAGTCTGTATAATTCATAAACACAACTTCATTCTTTATAAATCTCTCCAACAGTGTGTAATGTTAGCTTTAGCCATGGAGCATAACCTCAAACTCATTCAGAATCAAATGTAAACATCCAAATAAATACTATACTCACATAATCTGATGTATGCATGCAGCATGCATGACGAACACTTTGTAAAGAACAATTTTGCGGGTTATATTAGCTGTGTGAACTTTGTTTATGCTGTTCAAGGCAAGCGCAAGATCCGTGGGCGGAGAGCGCGAGCATTTAAAGGGGCCGCAGCATGAATCGGCACATTTCCAATTATGCCTCAAAATAGGCAGTTAAAAAAATTATTTAAAAAATCTATGGGGTATTTTGAGCTGAAACTTCACAGACACATTCAGGGGACACCTTAGACTTATATTACATCTTGTAAAAAAACATTTGATGGCACCTTTAATCATTTAACCAAAAACTCATTCTAAAAACACATTGACTTCAGGACAATGGCACCGGAAGTGCTAAAATGCTAACTTGTTTCCAGTTTTTGACGTCATCCCTGCACCACTCTATTATAGTGATCCACTGCCTGAGACAATTGAATAACACTGCATAGTAGAAACCAAAGGCTCAGGCTCAGGCTCTGTTTACACCTGGTATTAAGATGCATTTTAGTCGATCTGATTACCAGTGGACAACGCTAAATACAGGTGTAAATGAAGTCTAAAACACTTTGAGATTGTCCACTTTCAACCACTTCCAGAGGTAGTCAGAAATGCATTCGACCGGATTGCTTTCTTAGTGTAGAAACTCATGTGGTCGAATGTGTTCAAACAGCCACAAAAGACCATCTACTCTCCGCCTACTGACCTAATGCTTAAAAGTGCCCTAGAACTAATTTTAATAAGATGTAATATAAGTCCAAGGTGTTCCCTGAATGTGTCTGTGAAGTTTCTGCTCAAAATACCACATTGATTTTTTTTAATTAATTTTTTTAACTGCCTATTTTCAGCCATAATTACATATGCACCGATTTAGCGCGCGGCCCCTTTAAATCTGGCACTCCACCGCCCACGAGCTCGCGACTGCCTTAAACAGCATTTAAACAAAGTTCACACAGCTAATATTACCCACAAAATGGATCTTTACAAAGTGTTTGTCATTCATGCTGCATGCATGCATCGATTCCTGTGAGTACAGTGTTTATTTGGATGTTTACATTTGATTCTGAACGAGTTTGAGGCTGTGCTCTGTGGCTAAAGCTAACATTACACACTGTTGGAGAGATTTATAAAGAATGAAGTTGTGTTTATGAATTATACAGACTGCAAGTGTTTAAAAAATGAAAATAACGATGGCTCTCTTGTCTCCGTGAATACAGTAATAAACGATGGTAGCTTTAACCACATTTAACAGTACATTAGCAACATGCTAACGAAACATTTAGAAAGACAATTTACAAATATCACTAAAAATATCAAGTTATCATGGATCATGACAGTTATTATTGGTCCATCTGCCATTTTTCGCTGTTGTCCTTGCTTGCTTACCTAGTCTGATGATTCAGCTGTGCACATCCAGACGTTTTATCCTTGTCTAATGCATTGAACATGAGCTGGCATATGCAAATATTGGGGGTGTATATATTAATGATCCCGACTGTTACGTAACAGTTGGTGTTATGTTGAGATTCGCTTGTTCTTTGGAGGTCTTTTAAATAAATGAGATTTATATAAGAAGGAGGAAGCAGTTGAGTTTGAAACTCAACATATGTCTTTTCCATGTACTGAACTCTTGTTATTCAACTATGCCAAGGTAAATTCAATTTTTCATTCGATGGCACCTTTAAACATGATGGGAAATGCGCTAGCCAGATGGGATTTAAAATTTTGAAGATGAAAAATATTCCAAGCACAATGTTCTCTCACCATTCCTGATTTCTAGCACACACTCACAGCGTTCGGTGATGGTCTTGCGGCTTTCCGAGCAGAAACGAAACTGCTGCTCTCCGTATGTTTTTACTTTGTCCGGTCACATTCATATGTAAATTCTGCAACCTTATTTTGTCCATTAGATTGAAAGATCTGAAAAACCCATACATTTACCCACCTATAGACCGTCCCCTCGAAGAAATCAAGACAGAAGTGGATGAAAGTGGACAAAAGAGACAGATTAAAAAACTAGGTGTAAACGGGTATGTGCCTGCCTTGTGATCCGATGAACCAAAACACATCTTAATACCAGGTGTAAACAGGGCCACAGAGAGTCTCCAACCTCCTGTGATTTGAAGCCTATGTATACGTGTGAACGGCCCTTAACATGGCCTCTAGTGGCTCTTTGCGACAAAACAAGAATGCTCCCATGAATAAAGCAGTCTATAACAAGTACACAGTGGAGATGCACATGTTTGCAGTTTTGTTGATTATAATGGCAGTGTTTTACCATCGCAATGTTGATTAGGTGTTATTTTCTTTGCTGTCTAATCAGATGAACTCTGGATTAGTATAAATTGCTCAAAGGCTTTGCTGACAGAGGAAATAATCATGTACATTTAAAGAAACCCTCCTTCAAATATCTCAGGCAATTAGAGCTCATTCCGGTTGGGGTCGTTTTTAATTAACGCACGCTGATGGTTCATTCGTTTCCCACAGAAACCATTAGAAGGTCATTACAGCGAGCCAATGATTTCCTATATGAGCAGCCAGTGATGGCCAGACTGATACCTTAAAGCTGCAAGTGATGGAGCGATATCAGACTTATCATGTGGAAAAAAATGGATTATGTTCTGGACAGGTGGAAACATAAACTTTAAAAGAAACTGAGACCTGCCACGGCAGCAGATGCTGCCGGAGATGAGAAATCCCTGGAGTTACTGCATCGGGATTCACTGACATAATATCCTGATTTTCAGCTTGTACTCTCAAAAAGCCCTAGTGACTTTTATGCAGAAATCAAAAATAACCCACATGGAAAGCATAGGCATATATTTATGAGTTCATGTCAGGAAATTCAGTTATGTTAAAAACCACATATTCATGAGAGGTGTGATCCGATTGACGGGAACACATTAACCTCCTCTTGTTTCTCAACAAATGTGAAGGTGGTTTTAATGATGCATGACACCTCACACCATGAGTGACAAAGACAACTCACCCATGCATGCATTCATCCATCCATCCACACTAATGTTACCTAAACACACCTGCTGTGCATCACATGCAACACACAACATCAACATCCATTCAGCTCTTCATGAAGGAAAACAGGAGTATCATATCCCTTTCTGTCATTAAATCAAATATATTTAATATTTTAGAGTGAAACAAACCAACTAATACCACAATACATTACAGAATCATTTAAATTCATTGTTATTTAACCTAAACCTAAACTACTGAGTGTTTGTGATGCTGCAATTTGACCAAAGAAATGTCACATTCTGGAGGATGATATTGCTAAAGTAACTGGATTCAGGTTTTTACAAAAGAAGAGAATGGAAAGTGATATCGAGGACACAGGAAAAACATACATTGATTTCCAATTAAAACAATATTACTTAGAAAAAAGGTTTTGTATTTCTTTGGAGAAATATTTCTTAAAATTGCCAGCTCAGTTACAGTTCTGTTTGGTTGTTTTATTGGTTTTTATGGAAGCCGGTTTCCACCACGGAATAAAACATAAAAGAAAAAAAGAAAAATTCTGACTTTATTTCTCACAACTCAAAGTTAATATTTCACAATTTTCAGTTAACATTGTACAAGTATGACCTTTTTTTCTCAGAACTGAGTTTATATTTTGGAATTCTGACTTTCTTTCTCAGAATTGTGAGTTTCACACTTCTGATTAGATTATATCTCACAGTTATGAGTTAACATCTCAGAATTAGTTTTTCCTTGCAATTATGAGGTTTATAACATACAGTTTTTACATTATTTCTCATGGTTGATATGAGATTATATCTTGGATTGAATTAAAAGAATTACAGATACTCCATTGGAACATGAAAATGGTTTTACAAGAGAAGAATTAAGATGAGGAGGGAAGGAGGGAAGGAAGAAAGTTCGGTTGAATGACTAGCACATGAGCTGTTGTTTTCCATCAGCTCTCCACCTGAGGACAAACCGTTACACCTTCTCCAGAGTCCAAACAAGAAACTGAGGTTTTCACAGAATTATACAGGAACATAAACATTGGTCTCGTGTTCAGATCTGAGATAGGAGACTGAATACGTAAGGAATGGGGGTTTTATGCTGTTATAAATTTCAGTTTCTGCTGGAAATCTGCAGATGGAATTCTAAAGGGAGGGATATTTATGTGCGAGACAGGCGCAGATAAAACAAGTTGTTAAAAGCAAATGGACAGGTGAAAGGTCAAAGTATTAATGGATGTTGGTCAGTCATAATCCTGCTTTTATCAGATCGCTGGCGGTTACAGGACAGCAGAGGAGAGGGAAGAAAGTGTCATTTTTACAATGTGGCATTTAAAGAGAAAGCCATCAATGACCTCCATGAGACATCAGGGACTGTCAATGGCATTAAGGGTTAATGTGAAAGGCCTTTACAGAGTGTCATCTGCACACACACACACACACACACGTTTTACGGGGACTTTCCATAGACAATTATTTTTATACTGTACAAACTGTATATTCTACTCCCTAAACCTAACCCTACCCCTAAACCTACCCGTCACAGAAAACTTTCTGCATAATAATAAATAATAAAAAAAAAAAAAACATGATTTAGTATTATTTAGTATTATAGGCTGTTTTCCTCTTGGGGACCAAAAAAAAAAGGGGGGGGGGAGGGGCATTTTGTCTTACACACACACATTTGTACTTATACACACACATGAGTATTTGCACAAAAACTGCCAAACAGGTGCATGTGTTCAGGAAACATTGATTCCTCATTCCCTGAATTTTCCCTCTTCTTGGGAAACCCCCATACTTCATGGAGGGTTAACAGTATTTTTGTGCACTGTTATTTTGTGTCCAGCAACCGTAAAACTGACACTCACACAAATACAGATGCACAGGCTAATGTACATAAACTGACCAATGAGCTCAGGATGAAGATATTCACATCATTTTTACACTCATATTGATTGTGTGGAATAATGTGGCACATGTGAAGACTGCACACACACACACACACCACAGCCCTCTAAACAAAAGTTAGATCAATACATCAATTTACATTTTCATTCACCCTGACAGCTTCAAAACGTGGGCTTGTTCTCTTGTGTGTGTCTATGGTGTGACAGCATAATGATGCACTCTAATAAGGACCAGAACAAAGAAAATGGCTGTCTGACCACACACACACACACACACACACACACACTGCTCCTGCATACGTTTTTTCATAATGATGGTCATGGTGCTCATGGCAATCACATTATAATGTAGAAGAGGACACCATATCCAAAACCATTATATTCCCATTCAGACATCATAAATGTTTCATCTTAAGCCTGAATGTCTTATTTTATGCTCTTGCTTTTGAAAACTGTACCAATCAATGGACAAGACATGCAACAAGAGAGAGAGAAAGGGAAAAAAAAAAACTTTAAAGGGATAGTTCATCTAAAACTGAAAATTCATGATTTCTTAATGCTGTTTCAAACTGTTGGTTTTGTTGTTGTTGTTGTTGTTGTTGTTGTTGTTGTTGTTGTTGTTGTTGTTGTTTTGGGGAAGAATCATTTTCCATCACTTATCCAAAAAGGACTGAAAACAAGCAGTCCATACACTGCTGGGTTATTTAAAAGGGGTCCTTGATTATGATTTCACGATTTTTAACTGTAGTTAGTGTGTAATGTTGCTGTTAGAGCATAAACAACATTTGCAAAGTTACAACGCTTAAAGTTCAATGCAAAGGGAGATACTTTCTTTTAAAGAATTTTCCGTTTAAGGACTACAACAAACGGCTGGTAGGGACTACAACGAGCTTCTTCCCGGGTTAGTGACGTCACTAAAATTTACATAAACCCTGCCCCTGGGAACACGCAACAAAGGGGGTGAGGCCATGTTGGTCTGCTTTAGAGAAGAGGAAGAGTTGTTGTAGTAGAGTGTTGTTATCATTTTATGCCAGACTGCTTCACAAATGAGGTTCAATTCAACGCTGGATTTGCACAAAAGATTAAAATGACGGCACATGCTAGTCGATGAGTTGAATCATCTCCACAGAAACTACATAAATGTATCCACTAACCATTCAGAAACATCCAGAGGCATACTAAAAGTTGTAACTTCTTCCTGAGTCTCTCCATCAGTGTCCGACTCAACAATTTAAGAATGAACACCGTTACTGACAATCCTCATTTTGGCTGCGTGAGATTCTCCAGCTTTGCTGTTGTTGTTGAGTAACCAAAGCATGAGCTGTTAAAGCTCCGCCCTCTTCTCAAAAGAGGGCTGGGAGCAGCAGCTCATTTGCATTTAAAGGGACACATACAGAAACAGCTACAGCCAAATGGGGCAAATTTGACAAGCTATAATAAATTATCTGTAGGGTATTTTGAGATGAAACTTCACAGACATATTCTGGGGACACCAGAGACTTATATTACATCTCGTAAAAGGGGCATTGTCAGTCCTCTTTAACCCAAATGCTGGCCCTTGTTTAAAAAAAAAAAAAGAAAGTTCACTTTATCATACTTTTAAAAATAAAGTGGTAACTATAAATCTTGTGGAACTTTTATTATTATGTGAGCGATTCCTTTAATTTGATCCATTAATAGTTTTAATTAATGCAATAGAGAGAGAGAGATAGAGAGAGAAAGTGAAAAGCAATACAAATATATTTTAACTGCTTAAAGAGAATTTAAATGGGCCAGCATAGACAAAATGATCAGAGCTAACCCTCAACAATCTCGTCGCAAATCCCTTGTGTTCTCCATATCTCTCATACTTCTATTTTCATGATGACTATCTGTGATCATAAAATTGCTCAATGTTTCTGCCAAAATGCATTATTGGACAGTGCCAGCTACTCATTTGTGTAATGGCTGTTTTAACTGTCGAACATCCGAAAGATCCAATTCACCCATTAACCAACATAAAACAAATCATACTCGCAAAGTGAGTGTGCCCATTTATTTGTCCCCACAATGGATTATCATTGCCTTTCTAAGCAAAAAAATAAAATAAATGTATATTATTTCCAAGTCAGATCAAATATATTTAAAATGATAGAAAGCTTGTAAATGTCAAGACAGAAATGTATGCAGCAATAAAGCGATGACCTTTATTATTTTAATTAGGAGGGTGATTGAGAGTGGACATTTATGATATTTCACTGGAAGATAAAAAATATATAGTTTTATAAGTTATCTACCAGTTGAAAATACATATATAGATATACAATTACAATTTTTACAATTTTTACAATTAATAAGAATTATTATTATTTAGAATAATTGTCTAACACACATTATAATTAATAAGTTATATATATATATATATCTATAAATTTCATAATACATGTGACAACTTGACTGAGAAACACCCTTGTCCAGCGTGGCTCAGGGGAGAAAATGAAAATACTGTCACAATCAATGTTCCTGATGATTTTAGATTTTTTTAGCAAAGTACTTACACATCTAATAACATCATTCTTATTGGCTGTGAGCATTAATTGGCTCATTGCTTCATGGCTACATTAGATCTCTGCTGTAATTGCTTTCTGTCCTATTGATTTTAGAGCAGAATGGCTTACTGGTTTGCAGATATACTGTTGGATCTGTTCACCTGTTTTCTGCTTAACACATTTCATTAACCATCTTTCTCATCCTCAGAATAGCCTCCTCTTCTAATTGTCTTTAGATTCTATTAAGAAAAGTAATGAAATCAATTACATGTTGTAATTAGGCAGTAGTGCATGATTACGGTGGTGACATATCTGAAGACCCCAGAACTTCACTCAAGGGGCTGCTGTCACTCAGATCATATTCTCTGGCTGTTCAGAAGCACAAGCTCTGCTCAGATGGCTGCGAGGCAAAAAAAGCAAAAATGCACCCCAATGAGCAATTACCTGATCATGGAAAATACATTTTTCCAATTTCATTTCATATCATTCAGAATGTTCTTTTAATTCCCATCTGAATTTTATCCAGAGCTCTCTCTCTCGATTACTCAACTCTCTTCAGGATCAACCTCAACCTCGCGCAAGAATCCATCGGTGGAAGTGCTCTCCCTACAATCCTCTTTCCACCCCTCCTCCATTTCCCTCCTGTATCCAACAATTCCAGGCTGACGGGGCTGTGCCTATGTCTGTCCCATGAATGAATCAATATTTTCATTTCAACACTGTCTCAATTTTCAATTAAAGATGAGTAGAGTTTCTCTCGACTGCTCTGCGTGGCCGTCAATCACAGGGTCCCAGCCCGTCCCTCCTCAAGCACGTGTGTCTGGCATTCCTTAAAACACACACACACACACACACACACACACACACACACAATCTAAGCCATGAAAATCCATTATATTCGGTGAATGGACACCCAAACAGACCATAAAAGGATAAGCTATTGTAACAAACCATGACAAAACTATAGTTTTATGAGCTGACAGGATTCATGTATTTATGTAACAACTGAAGGACAATATTCTTTTAAAGGGGTCATAAACTGTCACTTTTACAAGATGGAAAATAAGTCACTGATATCCCCAGAGTGTGTATGTGAAGTTTTAGCTCAAAATGCCCACAGATATTTTTTTTATAGCATGTTAAATTTGTCTCTTTTTGAGGGTGAGCAAAAACATGCCATTTTGTGTGTGTCCCTTTTAATGCAAATGAGCTGCTGCTCCCAAGAAGAGGGCGGAGTTTCAAGAGCTTGTGTTAGCAGCGTCTATTACCTCACGAAGACTCACTGAAAATGTCAGAAACTGTTCAGCCTTTTATGTTCAAACCAAAGTCAGACAAAAATGGAGACTCTCAAGAAGTGACAACATATAGAACGCAACAGGACATTTTTGAATGGTTAGTTGATGAATTTATGTAGCTGATGTGGAGTTAACTATTTAAAGTCATTGATTGGCATATTCTGTCATGGTAATCTATAAATCGCTCATGTGAACTGTTGTAAGATGCCTACAGAGCCAGAGACTATGCTGCATGAAGACAGAACAGGTATAGTTCAGTTTAATTATGGTTATAACTTGTTGTCATCTTGCTTTTATGACATGCTATTGCATTTTTTTTTAATTATTTTTTTTTTTTTTTACGTACTGTATTGCAATAACATGGCCTGTAAATTTTAGGGTTAGTGATGTCACTAAACCAGGAAGAAGCATGTTGTAGTCCCTACCACCCGTTTGTTGTAGTCCTTAAACAGAGAATTCTTTAAAAGAAAATATCTCCCTTTGCATTGAACTTTGAGCATCATAACTTTGCAGATGTTGTTTATGCTCAAACAGCAACAACACAGTTAAAAAACTGAAATCATAATCAACCACCCCTTTAAATACATAAAACTTGGGCTGCATGATGTAATTGTGATGTTATATATATATATATATATATATATATATATATATATATATATATATATATATATATATATATATGTGTGTGTGTGTGTGTGTGTGTGTGTGTGTCTATATATAAACCCAACATTATGATGACAATATCCAAAATCCTTGTCCTTGTGGGGACATTTTTGGTCCCCATGAGGAAAACAGTTTATAAATCATACAAGTGATGTTTGTTTGTTTGTTTGGTTGGTTGGTTGGTTGGTTTTGAAAGTTTCCTGTGATTAGTAGGTGTAGTGTTAAGGGTGTAAAATATACAGTTTGTACAGTATAAAAATCATAATGTCTATGGAAAGTCCCCATAAAACTTGAAAAGCCATATTTTTATTATATGGCCCCTAGATCCAACGGTGGCTAAATGGACGTTATTTGGCAGATATTTCAGCACTGTCTGAATGTGCCTGGAATTGGGTTGATCGACAGCAGCAAGCCGGCAGCTCTTTCTTTTTTAGCATGTCGTAAATCGTCAGCAGCTTTGGAGAAGCACTGCCGAGGTCTTCAATAATTAAACTAATTAACAGAGTGATTAGCACAATGTGATGATGCTGACACAGCACGGGCAGCAGCGTTGGTCTGGGGGTTTTTTGTTTGGCAGTAGCAGAACTGCTAGAGAGAGATATAATGAGCTTTAATAAGCAAGGGTTAATGTTAGCAAAGTAATCATCACAAATCCAATATACAACATTCACATGGACTAGATGAAGGTTGGGCTGAAATGTGCCGCAGAACCTGATTTTGCTGAGTTCAACATGTTCCTGGGTCAACATTTTTGTTGATTCTGGAACAACATTCAAATTAACCGATCAGATTTGAGGAACAAGTTTACAGATTATGTCAAGTTTAGTCTTAAAATCATGAATTGGTGCTTCTACATCAGTGTTATTCATCTGTCATTTCCCTCTGATTTTTGGGATAACTTATGGGTAGGGTTAGGTTTAGGGGTAGGAATAGGGTTAAGACTAAATTTTCAGACTGGAATGTTGTTCCAGGATCAACAAAATATGTTGACCCAGGAACGCATCTAACTCAGCAAAATCAGGACATGCGAAATGTGCCAGTATTTATATGTGCCAGTAAAAATTCAGTATTATCAATACATATATTTTCCTAGTGCCATGAGTACTTGTTTTAAGTAGTTATGTTCCATAAACATTAGACATAAAGCTGTATGAAAACATGAATCAGTAGGCAGTTCATTAAATATAGTCTGTAACGGCTGCATTGTTTCCTTGGTAACTACAGCCTTGACCTTAGCTGTATTGCCCAAGAGTGTTGTTCACAAGCTCCCTTTGCAAGGCCTTCCATTGCAACATGTCACTCTGAATGATTTTTACGTGCCTCTATCATCATATTGTTTAGAGATAAAAGGCCTGTGTTGCATCCTATTTCCCAAAACAGCTGGAGGTAACAAAGGTTCAAATCAATACTAGAGTCCGAACAGAAAAGGCTGCGTACAATCTAACAGGCCTCTTGATGATCATGGCTTGTGTTAGTGGCAGTTTCCCAAGAGAGATACTATCCAGGTTAGTAATATCCAATTTAAACCCTCTCACAACAAATCTGTGATCAGTATTGTCGCTCAATATAGGAGGACTATGCAGCCTGTGTAGGGCACTAACTACCAAGGAGGGTCACCATCTCCTCTCCCCGGAGTACGTATTTTTTTGTAGGGCACCTATTTAGCCTGCAACTACCTACACATTTACTCTCCTTTATGTTGTTCCAAACTTGTTTGTTTTTGTTCCTTGAATTTAAATGTGTTGCACTTGCGATTAGAGCCGATTAAATTTTCTTGTGTATGAAACAGTTTCAGCAATCTACATTTGATGCTGGTCACCATCAGGTTTGGTGCTGCTCCCTCATAACTGGCCTAACAGCTAAACTGGCTAAACAGCAATTCTTTTGTTATGAGCGGCAGAAGACCCAGAGGTGAGAGTGCAAGTTAACAGTGTTCATTGCTCAGTCCAAACAATATAACTTAGGCAGCCTGCCAAGCGCCGTCACAAAGGGCCGCTCGCGGCTGGATATTACAACGGTGAAAACAAGAAGCAGTCACAGGCGATGGTCCGCAGAGAACGGTAGCTCGACCTCAGATCTGGAAGCACCTCGGGCCTGGCGCCTAGCGGTTGGAAGATACCAGGTCCGAGGACTAGAGAGCTCAGAAGGATGGTTCACAAGGCTACTGGACCTGGACTAAGGCTAAGATGGACAAACAAATAAAGGTCACGGACATCTGACGGAAAACAGAGATAACGCCATTAACAGGTATTAACAATCATCCGACAAAGAAACGTGAAGAACAGCGGGGAGAAATAGCCAAGAAAATCAGAGAAGAAGAGCAACAGGTGATGAGCAATCAGCGCGAACACCGATAGTAATGACAAACAGCTGAAACCAATATGCAAAGAAGGCAGAGGGAAAAAAGAGAGAACGAGGAGAAAATCTCAAACCTGGCTCATAACATCTTTGCATCTCTCTCTCAAAAGCATGGGGTTCTGACCTTTACAGAGCCAGGGATCCCAACCAATTTCACCCAACCTAAGGATAAAAAGCTACACTTTCTCATTAACACTTGATTTAATTTTTTAAGTTTCATTTTTTGGATAGTCTTTTTTTTTTTTAAAAAAACAACAATATAAACTGTTTTTTTTTTTTTTTTGTGAAATATTGGGGGTGGGACTTGGGCGCTGAACATGCTGATTGGTTGAGTTCATGCAACATTTTGATTGGTTGACTCTGCAAAGCAACAGTAAGAGTTGTTCGCTATTCAAATCAACAATGTAGTTTAAAAAATATGACAGATGGACCGACGACAAGGTTTAGGCTTTATTTAGCTTATATACTATATTGCCAAAAGTATTGGGACACCCCTCAAAATCACTGAATTCAGGTGTTCCAATCCCTTCCATGGCCACAGGTGTATAAAATCAAGCACCTAGGCATGCAGACTGCTTCTACAAACATTTGTGAAAGAATGGGTTGCTCTCAGGAGTTCAGTGAATTCAAGCATAGTAATGCCAAGTTTACACTACAGGACTTTAAACGTCGGCAGATCGCTGTGCTGTTCAGACTACATGTCATGATCACAAGTTGGAGTGCCCTATTTAGCCTCCAGAGGGCACTCCAACCCGGACTGTTTCTCACTTCTTTTGGACTTCATTTCCCATAACCACTTCCCAGACTCATTATCCCGTCATTGCACCCAGCTGTTTTGTGTTTGATCATTGGTTCTGTCTATTTATACCCTGTTTGTTTCTGCTTTTGTTATTGAGGTTTCATTTCATGTCACCTGTTTTTGTTTCTGTTTAATCTGCTTTATGTGGACTGCTCTGTGGACTCCTTGCCTGCGTGGATTATGTTTTTGGATTACCCAATTAAAGCTGTGTTTGGATCTTACCTTTTTGTCTTTGTACCATACGTGACACTACATGACTTGCTGTGGAGTCTTGAAGTCATTGTGGTGTTCATACCATGTGACACTACGTAAATGATCGACTGACGACAATTGTCACCCAGCGACTTTATATGAAAATGGACATTAGGAAGAAATTTTGAATTAAATTTAATTAAAATTAAATGAACCCTTTCACACATAAGTTTAAAATATTCTGGCTGACCTCCCAGAGTTAAGGCCACCATTAGAATGTTTCCCTTTATTGTTTCCATGACGATGCATCATGATTGTCATGTGACACACTGTGGTCACACTGTATGAAAGATGTATCGCTTTTCTCACCATGTCATCATTCTCACCATCAACTATACTATATTTGTCTGGCATCAGTGAGGTGTCGGCGACGCGTCAGCAAGCCTCTTTGATGCATTGTTGAGTAGTTCACACAAAAAGATTGGTGAGCACCGATCACCCGCTGATTTTCCCCCCGATCACGGGTCGGGTACCTGTCGACAAGCTCATTAACTTTCAAATTGGGCTGAAATCGGGCTTAAAATCCTGTAGTGTAAACTTGGCATTACATGATAGGTTGTCACCTGTGCAATAAGTCCATTTGTGAAATTTCTTCACTACTAAATATTCCACTGTCAACTGTTAGTGGTATCATAACAAAGTGGAAGCAATTGGGAACAACAGCAACTCAGCCACGAAGGGGTAGGCCAAGTAAAATCACAGAGTTGGGTCAGCGCATGCTACAGTCAATTGCTACAGACCTCCAAACTTCATGTGGCCTTCAGATTAGCTCAAGAACAGTGCGTACAGAGCTTCATGGAATGGGTTTCCATGGCTGAGCAGCTGCATCCAAGCCTAATCTGATTGATGAGTCTGGGTTTGGCAGTTGCCAGGAGAACGGTACTTGCCTGACTGTATTGTGCCAAATGTAAAGTTTGGTGGAGGAGGGATTATGGTGTGGGGTTGTTTTTCAGTTGTTGGGCTTGGCCCCTTAGTGTCAGTGAAAGGAACTCTTAATGCTTCAGCATACCAAGATATTTTGGACAATTTCATGCTCCCAACTTTGTGGGAACAGTTTGGGAATGGCTCCTTCCTGTTCCAACATAACTGCGCAACAGTGCACAAAGCAAGGTCCATAAAGACATGGATGAGCGAGTTTGGTGTGGAGGAACTTGACTGACCTGCACAACCCGATAGAACACCTTTGGGATGAATTAGAGCGGAGACTGTGAGCCAGGCCTTCTCGTCCAACATCAGTGCCTGACCTCACAAATGGGCTTCTAGAAGAATGGTCAAAAATTCCCATAAACACACGCCTAAACCTTGTGGAATGCCTTCCCAGAAGAGTTGAGGCTTTTATAGCTGCAAAGTGTGGACCAACTCTATATTAAACCCTTCGCATTAAGAATGGGATGTCATTAAAGTATATGTGCACGTAAAGGCAGACGTCCCAAAACTTTTGGCAATATAGTATGTGTGGAGGACGAAATCAAGCTGGAACTGGAAAGTCACATGCAGTCCTACTTCACTGGACTTAATTTTCAACAAGTCTGGGGGAAAAAAGTTCCTGGAACAAATTGTTTTGAATAATTTCGGTGGAAAAGCGACTTAATGATTTGGTGCCCAAGAAGCATTTCTTATTATTATCAATGTTGAAAACATTTTTGCTGTTTAATATTTTTGTGAAAAACCTTGATACTGTCAGAGTGGCTCCAATGAAGTGCACAAGGAAAGAGATATATAACAAAAATAGTCTTTAATACAAAGAACATTCAGGAGATCATAGGAGAACAAAACTAACACAAACACGTTAAACTAAGATGATACTGGACAATGGAACTAAGGAAATACAGTGCTTAAATACATGGAGAGGGTAATCAAACTGAACAGAAACAGATGTGAGGGACTAATTAACAATCAAGGAAAATATCTAGGAACTCAGGCAGGCAAAATGGGAACAGAACACAGTGAAATGACATACACATTACAGAAACATTTTTTTGTTGTTGTTGTTTATTGTGTGATTTTTTTTCAGGATTCTTTTGATGGATAGAACAGAACAGAATTTACTTGATATGTCTTTACTGTCACTTTTGATTAATTCAATGCATTTTTGTAAAAAAAATCTACTGACCTCTGACTTTTGAATGGTAGTGTACTAATTAGTAAATACATTTACTTATTCATTTTAAATTCTATGAAAATTTAGTTTATGTTTTCCATATCTTTTCCACAAACCTCCAGGACTGAAAACCCAAGTTCTAGCGTAAAACCGGGCCTTGTCATCTCCCGCAGATTTCATTAGCTTCTTTGTGCACAAGACTGTATGTGTGTTAACTGTGTTTGTGTGCTTCACTGCAGGTATATTGATTTCTTTTTGTAGTAGGCTGAAGTGGGTCTACCTGTTTGCTCCACCTATTTAGGTGACTGTAGATGGACTCTGTGTGTTTGTTTGTCAATTAGATTGCGGTTGGGAGAAGATGGAGTGTTTTCAGTATAGTTGGAAAGCACCTCACTTTTCTTCCCCTGGCATTTACAAGTAATCTGACATTTTCAGGTAATCTCACTTGCTGTTAACTGCTCCTTAGGGAGCGATGGGTCTGAAAGTGAGAAAAGGGCTATTGGTGTTCTGAGAGACTAACATGGGGTGGGGCAAATTTACAACAAAGGTGACCTAGAGCAGTAGACCCATATGGTTGAAGTGGTCAGGAGGGCCAGGGTAACCTGGACTGTTATTACCACAGCATCAAGGGACAGTTTGAGAGCAATTACACCCCTACACCATAACTCTACCCCCTGCCCCCACACAGCTGTAATGGAGGACCTTTCAACCTACACAAAATGGCCTCCTAGCCATTCTCATGAAAACAGAAATAAATCAAAAGAAAGCACACCACTCCAATGGTAGCACCCCGATACAGTGTGCGCATGTGTGCGTGCGTGTTTGTGATTGTAGGGGATAATTGGAGAACGCTGAACCGGGATGGATTGATAAATTTGACTGGTCACATATTGGATATGGTAGGGAGATGGTGCATTGGAGGGCATCGTGATTCATTTTGCAAGGCTGTCAGTTGCTTTCTGAGAGTGTGCTTGGGATATTAGTCCAAAGACTGCAGGGAGAAATAATCAAACCTGTTAAGGAAAGCAGATCCTGACATCCCCTGACAACAAACAGCTGTGGTGCGCTGTAATGGCTGACTTTTGTGTCAAAATGTTGTTGATTCTGGTCTTTTGCAGCTCTCTGAAAAGATAACCAGTTGACGATTGCTTGCCTGACACTTAAGCTGAAATCTGTGCTCTCATATAGGCTATTATTGACAATTACCTGAAAATTACCTGAGGTATTTCAAACAAGTGGGGATTTTTTTTTAAAAAAAGGTTCAGGACTCCTGACAAAATAATGCTCAATCGAGGAACACAAGAAACATGAAAAGTAAATGGAGTCAGTGTGCTTTCTGAACAGAAGCTACTTTGAAACTGTAGCTAGCTAAGCTAACAGCTAGTGATAATGCAATGCAGTTCAACTACAGTTAAGCTACTCTTAGCTACACTATAAGCCAGCAAAAAGTAGCTAAGTGCATTAAAACTTCTTATGGGGGCAAAGTACTGTTTAATTAAAGTAAGTAAAGTAAAGTATTTTGTTGCACAAAGAAATCGTGTTTTTGAAAGAATGATCTGGGGACGTTATTATTAGTTATTTGGGTTTATTGTTCACAACATAATTATTTTATTGTGTTTAGGCTATTTCTGTGTTATGTTTCGGCTTGAATGTGCGACATGTCATAATAATGAACACCCGACTCTAACCGAAGAAACTGATTTAGTGATTGTTTTTAGTATCTGTTCAGAACCATCTAAATGAACAGATTCATTGAAATGAATCAGGATTTTTAATTCTACCTGTCAGAGACAGCCATTTAGGACAAACCAAAATGAATCAAATTTTTTCATGCTATATGAGAGAAAAATAGCTTTTAGGTGTAAACTATACATAGAACAAAGGGGGTTCAGAAAATGAATGTCTGGATGGATTTATTATCCACTTCTGGTGTAAATGATCTTTAAGCCACAGGGTTCTATGTGTCAGCACAGCCACTTTGGCCACTGGTTTAACCCCTTGTCTGTTTTGCAGCGTATGTTCTAAACGTATTATCCCACAATGTTGTAAGGGTGAAGGGTGAGGGTTTTAGCATAGTGTGTGTGATTTAGAACGATATAGTGGTCAGGTGTAGGGGAAAGGGTAAACACAGGTCATTGTGGTATTAGTGGTGGGTTTAACATGTTTCCCCTCTCTCTCTACCTCAGTGGCTCCACCCAGCCTGCTCTCTGCCTGGGTATCTAATGGTGGCCTTGAGTGATTTGAGTATTGATTTTTTTCCTCAGGATTTCCTGTTTATAAAGCCCCCCTCTTTCCACTTTTCCCAATTGTTGTTATGTGCCATCTATCACATGCAGCATTCCCTGAATAACACATTTACCAGGGACATAGCAATGATCTAAAATGGCTGCATGGGGGGCACTTTATAAACCTTATAAACATTCATTTGGTTGATGTAATGTCCGCCCAGTACTAACTGATTAGAAGGTGTGCTGATCACAGTAGGATTAGCATTTGCCAACTGTGTATTCATTCAGTTAACTGCTAATACAGAGGCTTCTGTCTGGTCTTAAAATCATTGTTTTATGAAGCCAGATATTTTTTTTTTCTTTGTATGAAAGCTAAACTAAACAAAATTATAATTATAAAATATAATTAATGTTTCCCAAAAAGTGAAGCAGTGCTCCTACTTTTTATCCTTAGATTACTTATAGTTGACTAATGTCACTTTCAGCGCCACTTTTTGGAATCTGTGTAACCCGTGCGGCTCGCTTATGCCCAGCGTGATGTGCGGCCAGCGACACCGGGTATTAAAACTTCGTCTGCGTTGTGTTACGTTGTGTGGATGCAGAAACAGACACGGGACAGTAAGCAGCCGATTCACTGGATCTTTTTACTGTGTAACAGAGACATAAGCAGCCTCAGATTGAGTGGCCCTTATAACACTCTCTTCCACTGAATCACATTTCAAAAGGGAAGAAGAAAACATGAACATAAGGAAAATAATATACAGAAAACATACCTGTGTAACAGAGACATAAGCAGCCTCAGACTGAGTGGCCCTTATTAACACTCTATAAAACAAACATGGTGCACCTCCATTACCATGTGCTTGTTTCACATAAAAGACAGAAACATACCTCAAAGAATGTAAAATGATGAAAATAATCCCAAGGATAGATAAAATAGCACTTTACACATAAGTTTGGGTGGAAATAAAGATATAAAAGATATAATTAACATAAGGATTAAATAAAAATAACAGGATGACAAAAGAAACCTACCTCTTCACTGAATCACAGTTCAAAAGGGAAGAGGAGGAGACAGGACAGGAAATTAGGTCATACTGTGACCTTGCATCACTTAAAGGAGAAGCGCACCTTTAGATCAGGTATCATAAAACGTATATGAACAATTTTGTGTGAATTATAACAATATTTACTAGTGTACTTTGTATACCTGTTACATCTGCATTAAATGGAGTAATTAAAAGAATCACTGAAGTTGAAGGTACTGGTGAGAGACGCCCTACTCTGATCCTCTTGGCTTCCATCACTTTTTCAATGATGTATGACTCGCATTCATGGGAATATCTGATCTATCTGCTTACATGGCAGATGCAAATGCACATATATGATTCATATCAGATTTATTTCCACATACAGTGGGTACAGAAAGTATTCAGACCCCCTTAAATTTTTCACTCTTTGTTATATTGCAGCCATTTGCTAAAATTGAGGTTTTTTTCCTCATTAATGTACACACAGCACCCCATATTGACAGAAAAACACAGAATTGTTGACATTTTTGCAGATTTATTAAAAACGAAAAAAACTGAAATATCACATGGTCCTAAGTATTCAGATCCTTTGCTGTGACACTCATATATTTAACTCAGGTGCTGTCATTTCTTCAGATCATCATTAAGATGGTTCTACACCTTCATTTGAGTCCAGCTGTGTTTGATTACACTGATTCGGACTTGATTAGGAAAGCCACATACCTGTCTATATAAGACCTTACAGCTCACAGTGCATGTCAGAGCAAATGAGAATCATGAGGTCAAAGGAACTGCCTGAAGAGCTCAGAGACAGAATTGTGGCAAGGCACAGATCTGGCCAAGGTTACAAAAAAAATTCTGCTGCACTTAAGGTTCCCAAGAGCACAGTGGCCTCCATAATCTGTAAATGGAAGATGTTTGGGATGACCAGAAACTGAGCTATCGGGGGAGAAGAGCCTTGGTGAGAGAGGTAAAGAAGAAGCCAAAGATCACTGTGGCTGAGCTCCAGAGATGCAGTCGGGAGATGGGAGAAAGTTGTAGAAAGTCAACCATCACTGCAGCCCTCCACCAGTTGGGGCTTTATGGCAGAGTGGCCCGACGGAAGCCTCTCTTCAGTGCAAGACACATGAAAGCCTGCATGGAGTTTGCTAAAAAACACCTGAAGGACTCCAAGATGGTGAGAAATAAGATTCTCTGGTCTGATGAGACCAAGATAGAACTTTTTGGCCTTAATTCGAAGCGGTATGTGTGGAGAAAACCAGGCACTGCTCATCACCTGTCCAATACAGTCCCAACAGTGAAGCATGGTGGTGGCAGCATCATTCTGTGGGGGTGTTTTTTAGCTGCAGGGACCGGACGACTGGTTGCAATCGAGGGAAAGATGAATGCGGCCAAATACAGGGATATCCTGGACGAAAACCTTCTCCAGAGTGCTCAGGACCTCAGACTGGGCCGAAGGTTTACCTTCTAACAAGACAATGACCCTAAGCATACAGCTAAAATAACGAAGGAGTGGCTTCACAACAACTCCGTGACTGTTCTTGAATGGCCCAGCCAGAGCCCTGACTTAAACCCAATTGAGCAACTCTGGAGAGACATAAAAATGGCTGTCCACCAACGTTTACCATCCAACCTGACAGAACTGGAGAGGATCTGCAAGGAGGAATGTCAGAGGATCCCCAAATCCAGGTATGAAAAACTTGTTGCATCTTTCCCAAAAAGACTCATGGCTGTATTAGATTAAAAGGGTGCTTCTACTAAATACTGAGCAAAGGGTCTGAATACTTAGGACCATGTGATATTTCAGTTTTTCTTTTTTAATAAATCTGCAAAAATGTCAACAATTCTGTGTTTTTCTGTCAATATGGGGTGCTGTGTGTACATTAATGAAGAGAAAAAAATGAACTTAAATGATTTTAGCAAATGGCTGCAATATAATAAAGAGTGAAAAATTTAAGGGGGTCTGAATACTTTCCATACCAACTGTATGAATGAGGCCTGAAACTGATCTGAGAATATCAGAATCCATGTGCTTTTTACACGTTCATGGGTTATATCTGATCTGTGCCACATGAGGAAAATAAATGAGAATTAGGTCACTTGAACCATGTAATGTTTATGCAGCCCTAGTTAGTTTCCATAGTTACTTATTTACCCTGTCTGCTACCATGGTTACTTATCATTTACACCTGTGTCTCGCTAAATTCCCTTGTTTGCTGCTGTGTATTCATACTACCTGTTACTTTCTGTTAATTGTCGGTTCTTGTCTTGATTTGAAGTGTGGTTAGTGTGTTTATTCTCCTTGTGTTCTCCTGTGTATATTTTCCATATAATATATGGTTTTATGGTGCGTCTCTAAGCACCTTTACCTTATTTTTATTATTCTCAGGTTAGGTAAGTAAGTCAAATCTGATCTAATTTATAAGCATTTTAAAATACTTACAATCAGACAGAAGACTTCTCTGTGGTCTGTTCAGGCTCAACGACTTAAATTAATGCCACATGAGGCCTAGTTTAATTGTAAAGTTATAAGTTCATTTATTTATTACATTAGTATTACTAGCATTACATATATTCTACTAACATTCTATATAAGTAATTATTAAATAAAGTATAAGTATTAAAAATTTCTTCAGCCAAGGCAATATCAGCGATGGAGGCATCATTGCATAATTGCTGTCGGAGAAGCAGCCTCAGGTGCGAAGCAGTCCCTCCTGTTCTTTTCTCGTTTCAGCCTTTTATAGACTATCTGACCTCTTGAGGTCATCTTCTTTGGAATTCCCCTCATCTGAGTCTATATATAAAGGCTTGCCTCTTTGTTCTCAGACTGTAACGAACGGTAATGATTGCCTTTCTTACTAATACATGTTATATCTGTACTGTTCTACTAGCATGCTTTATTAAAATCTTAAAACAACAATTGCAGTGTCTTCCTTTATAAACATATTTTTAATAAAGCTTTACAACAATAGTGATTTGTCTCTTTTCTTTATAAACTACATACTTATTACAGTACTTTTACAATAACAGTTGTCTTGTCTTCTTTAACGAGCTATTATCTTATTAAACACTTTTATAAAAACCCATTTGTCTCGTTTTCCTCAATAAACAGTTATCATATACAAATTATACATTTTTTCACTGTTTACACACAAACAAGTTATCAAACATGTATTTTCCTCCAATATGTCTCTTTTACAGTTGTTTTTAATAAATAGTTATCTCTCATAACTCTTTTTCGCTGTTTACACACAAACAAATTATCAAACATGTCTTTTTCCTTTATCTTCACATAAGGTTGTGTTGTCATTGTTATTCTTATAAATCACTTAACTCAATAAATGTTTTTTTCTTCTTAAATCTCAGTTGTGTTGTCATTATTATTTTTTATAAGCAGAAGAGGTACAAGTAGCATAGAAAAGTTGCATTCCCTAATGAAGCAGGGTGTGGCTGATATCAACATATATACAGTGGGTACTGAAAGTATTCAGACCCCCTTAAATTTTTCACTCTTTATTATATTGCAGCCATTTGCTAAAATCATTTGTTCATTTTTTTTTCTCTTCATTAATGTACACACGGCACCCCATATTGACAGAAAAACACAGAGTTGTTGACATTTTTGCAGATTTATTAAAAAAAGAAAAACTGAAATATCACATAGTCCTAAGTATTCAGACCTTTTGCTCAGTATTTAGTAGAAGCACCCTTTTGATCTAATACAGCCACGAGTCATTTTGGGAAAGATGCAACAAGTTTTTCACACCTGGATTTGGGGATCCTCTGCCATTCCTCCTTGCAGATCCTCTCCATTTTCTGTCAGGTTGGATGGTAAACGTTTGTGGACAGCCATTTTTAGGTTTCTCCAGAGATGCTCAATTGGGTTTAAGTCAGGGCTCTGGCTGGGCCATTCAAGAACAGTCACGGAGTTGTTGTGAAGCCACTCCTTCGTTATTTTAGCTGTGTGCTTAGGGTCATTGTCTTGTTGGAAGGTAAACCTTCGGCCCAGTCTGTCCCTGCAGCTGAAAAACACCCCCACAGAATGATGCTGCCACCACCATGCTTCACTGTTGGGACTGTATTGGACAGGTGATGAGCAGTGCCTGGTTTTTTCCACACATACTGCTTAGAATTAAAGCCAAAAAGTTCTATCTTGGTCTCATCAGACCAGAGAATCTTATTTCTCACCATCTTGGAGTCCTTCAGGTGTTTTTTAGCAAACTCCATGCAATCTTTCATGTGTCTTGCACTGAGGAGAGGCTTCCGTCGGGCCACTCTGCCATAAAGCCCCGACTGGTGGAGGGCTGCAGTGATGGTTGACTTTCTACAACTTTCTTCCATCTCCCGACTGCATCTCTGGAGCTCAGCCACAGTGATCTTTGGCTTCTTCTTTACCTCTCTCACCAAGGCTCTTCTCCCCGGATAGCTCAGTTTGGCCGGAAAGCCAGCTATAGGAAGGGTTCTGGTCATCCCAAACATCTTCCATTTAAGGATTATGGAGGCCACTGTGCTCTTGGGAACCTTAAGTGCAGCAGAAATTTTTTTGTAACCTTGGCCAGATCTGTGCCTTGCCACAATTCTGTCTCTGAGCTCTTCAGGCAGTTCCTTTGAACTCATGATTCTCATTTGCTTTGACATGCACTGTGAGCTGTAAGGTCTTATATAGACAGGTGTGTGGCTTTCCTAATCAAGTCTAATCAACACAGCTGGACTCAAATGAAGGTGTAGAACCATCTCAAGGATGATCAGAAGAAATGGACAGCACCTGAGTTAAATATATGAGTGTCACAGCAAAGGGTCTGAATACTTAGGACCATGTGATATTTCAGTTTTTCTTTTTTAATAAATCTGCAAAAATGTCAACAATTCTGTGTTTTTCTGTCAGTACATTAATGAGGGAAAAAATTAACTTAAATGATTTTAGCAAATGGCTGCAATATAACAAAGAGTGAAAAATTTAAGGGGGTCTGAATACTTTCTGTACCCACTGTATATATAAATATAGCTGAATTTATATGACCCCATTCAAAAGTTTATGAACCCTTGATTCTTAATACTGTGTGTGGTCAGGGGCGGACTGGCCATCTGTGTGATCTGGACAATCACAGAACGGCCGGTACTCCAGGACGGCCGGCGGTCCGGCCCACCACCCGCCACGCACGCAGTCATCGCCTGTTTTTTTACCCCACTAATCTGTTTCACACTCCAGTACAGTATGTGGCAGCAATGCACCTTTAAGTTGGATGCCAGCTGCATTGGCCGTGGCCGCCAAGTAAGGAGAAGAAGAAGTGGAAGAGTAGGAAGAAACCAACAGCAAAGACGTTAGATAGAAGAAGCATAGAAACAAACAAACAATATGCATAACGCGGCCGCGGGTTCAGCCAGAGGGACTGCAGTGTGTTGAGACCTCCATTTCTATATGAGTATTCAAGTTAATCTAGAATAATATGCTTTTAACACAACATCTAGTCAACATCAGTGCTATTGCTATAATTTGGATGGTATAGTATCATGAGCCACAATTAAAGTCTTGTGACACTCATGCCAGGTGTTATTGTTGTCGAGTTTCCGCGTGCCGATTGCTTTGGGCCGGACCTAGTCAAAGTCCAGGGCCGTTTTTTTGTCCCAGTCCGTCCCTGTGTGTGGTTGTTCATGAGTCTCTTGTTTGTTCTGAACATTAAACTGAGCTCTGTTCTTCATAAAAATCCTCCAGGTCCCAAATATTTTTCAGTTCTCCAGCATCTTTGCATATTTGAACCCTTTCCAGCAGTGATTGTATGATTTTGAGAGCCATCTTTTCACACTGAGGACAACTGAAGGACTCAAAAACAGCTATTAAAAAAAATTCAAACATTCACTGTGTCAGGCTGTGTACTCGAAGCAAGACGTAGGAGAACAAGTCAATATCATAAATAATCCAAGTTTAATCCAAACAGGCAGACAGGCAGATACAACACAACATATAATGACGGTGAACGGACAATGAACTGAAAACAAACAGGAACTTATATACACAAAGGAAGATTAACTAATGACGTGCAGCTGTGAAGGTAGTGTCCAGAGTAACAAATGAATGTGTGCATGTGAGGAGCAGGAGGGATGCTGCGAAATGGAGTGCTAGTGCTGGTCACCGTGACAGTACATCCCCCTCCGGCGAGGTGTGTCCTCGCACCGTAACAGAACATCCACGGGGAGGGCCGGAGGGGGTTCTGGAGGCGGGCGAAGTGATGGTGCCGAAGGACAGGTGGAAGGAGTTGTGAAGGTAGTGCTTGGACGATGATCCCCTTGCGGTGATGTAGATGAACTGCTGGCACAGACCCAGAGCTCCCCAGTGCCGACAGCCCGTGGTGAAGATAAAGGAGGGAGGAGTCTAGATGACTTGGCTGACGACAGCTGGGAGACGACCAACAGAGGCGTGGCCGATGGATCCGCTGGTGCAGACGGAGAGGTGATGGAGACGAGCGACATCGCTGGTACTGGAGACCCAGGCCATGTCGCAGCGATGACCGACGAAGGCGTAGCCAGAGTACCCGAGGGCTGAGGTGGATCCAGTGTGACCGAGGACAGAGGAGACACCGAAGGGAAGGAGGAGCCCGCTGACGTCGTAAGGGTGGAGGGACAGAGTGCAGCGAATGGACTGCAAGTCAGTGACGGAAGAGGTGCGACAAGGGACCAAGGGGGGAGCCGGCAGGATAAGGGAACCTGGAGGAACCGGAAGTCCTAGGGTCTCGGGGGAAGTCATAGGTGAGAGGAGCCCCGACAGAGCCGCCAGGTCGACAGGCCGAGATGGAACGAGGATCCCAGAGGCTGGAGGTGGAGCCGCAGGATCCTCAGGTGATGGTGCTGCAGGTGGACACATGACCTGCGGCTCGATGTCAGAGCGGTGCTCCCACAGAGAAGATGCAGAGCTTTGGACCTCCGGCAACGGCATGGTTAGAGGACTGGCTGGGCTCTGGGGTGAAGAAGGAGGTGTAGATATTGACGGCATAACGGTGAGTAATATACAGTCCTTACAGTAATTTATATCGTCCAGAAATGCTGATGATGATACTGGGTGGGAAAGGGTGGGAGATGGAACTTCCTCATAGAAGTCGATCAGCCAATCCTCATCCTCCTTAGTAGCGATTCCCTCGTCTGCTGATGTCGCTGGCTCACACCTCTGGTAAGACCTGCGGTCGGGCTGCACGTTCAGTCTGGTGGTGTCTGGGAGGTCGAGGGGTTGGTGGAAAGTAGCCCCGATCCGGAACAAGGTCTTGAGGGTCTCATCGTCCAGGGAGCTGGTGACAGCCAAACAAATAAAGTCTCTAACAAAAAAAATAAACAAAAAAAATAAACAAAAAAATAAATATATATATATATATATATATATATATATATATATATATATATATATATATATATATATATATATATATATATATATAAATGTACATGAAATATTGATAGAACTGTCATATATGCTTTAGTGGTCATTACTACATAATATTTGACCAGTCAGAACCAAGTAAATCAGAACTCAGTGCAATAACTTATGTTATTGCTTCCTTATCATAAATCACTTCAGACATATTCTTCACTTCTATGGTGCGTTTGATAATATGTCTGCTAAATGAATCAATTTAAATGTAATGTAAATGTATTTATTAGAATTGTATGCCTTTTCTATCAAGGTCAATTTCCAATAGCTTTACACTGAGTAAATTAAGTTTCTACCTTGATACAGCTGAACTCACACGTAGAATGATGCATGATGAAAAACCTCCCACTGAGATCAGATTGATCTGAATGAGTTAATATATTATACAGACACAGGATATGTTAATAACACATGAAAAATATTTCATCATGCAGGGCTTGAAAGATTAACAATGCACAACTAATAACATGCCATACATTACATAGATTTTGAAAACGCAAAAAGCCGAAAGAAGCCGAAATCCTTAGCCTACTGTAATAATCTCAGAATATGTTTACATTTCCACAACACAATATAGAGGAGGCATAAACACCTTCATACATGAAGTGTGAAGATGTGCATCCTATTATGTCTATGCCATTTAAGGAAGGCTGTATGTACGGTCTAGCAAACTCCCTGCGGACATGCAGAGGTACTCGTATATAGATGAGGCCACAAGCAGCTGGAAACCTTATTTGCTGGTGACACTCGGGAGACATTCTCCCAGCAGGACGCTGTTTAGATAAGAAATGGAAACGATCAGAACAGGTGAGTGAAGCACATGCTCTCTTATCTCTCATATTCTGCAGACAGTCCTCTAGGCTGGGTCGTATACATATGGAACACACACAGCGTGAGAGCTCAGAGATATATAGTGCTGCTGACATCATGGAAGATAATCTATGATCCACATGCTACATACTTGCCAGTGGCAGGTGAACAAATAATAAACACAAATAGATCTATAGCAACTTGATATGAGATAAAGTGAGAGATCACTCAAAAATGAAAATTTTGTCATCAATTACTCACCCTCATGTCGTTCCATAAGACTTTAGTTTATCTTCGAAACACAAATGAAGATATTTTTAATGAAATCTGAATCTGCCCCTCCATTGAAAGTCTATTCACCTAAAACTCTGACGGTTCAAAACATTCATAAAGAGATTGTAAAAAAAACCCCATATGAATCAAGTAGTTTAATCAAAGTCCTCTGAAGAGACACAATCACTATAGGATGAACAGATTTAATTTATGCTTTTATTCACATGTAAACATTGATCAGCAAATGAACATAGAGCGCATAGTAAACAGAAGCTCTTCTTGCATGACAAGCAAGCATGCTTAAGCCAACATTCGCATACCGTTTTTTTCACATTGATCTGAACAGACAAATTGCATGCAAAGTTTTGGACAGCACCTAAATGAAAAAATGAAAATTCTTTCACCTATTCTCACCCGGATGTTTTTCAAATCCCATAAGACTTTTGTTCATCTTTGCAACACAAATGAAGGTATTGTGTATGAAACCGTTGCTCTGTGAAATACAGTCATTTCAATTGGATTCCACACAATCCATAATTCATGAAATGTCCCCACATAGATTTTGCACTGGATTTCACATAAATTTGCCTTGCTGACCAGCAGAAAGCTGCTTTGTGTGAAAGTGACGTCTGTGAGTGTTGCTGCTTGCATCATTTTACAGCAACTATTTTACAGTGGCCAAGGACCTCTTTTGCCTGCAAAATTTCGCTAATGTGACCACGTGGTAAGTATGAGCAATAGCAGTACTGAAGCCTTAAAGGGATAGTTCACCCAAAAATGAAAATTCTGTCATCATTTACTTACCCTAAAGTTGCTCCAAACCTAAATGAATTTCTTTATTCTGCTGAACACAAAAGATATTTTGAAGAATGTTTGGAATCAAACAGTTGGGGCACCACTGACTTCCATAGTATGAAAAAAAATAAAAATAAAAATTAATACTATGGGAGTCAATGGTGCCCTGTCAACTGTTACCAACATACCAACAATTACCAACATTCTTCGTGTTCAGCAAAACAAAGAAATTCATACAAGTTTGGAATGTGAGGGTGAGTAAATGATGACAGCATTTTCATTTTTGGGTGAACTATCCCTTTTTTCTTGGGGGTGCTAAGGGGTGGGGGGTGGGGGCTTAACAGTTCAAAGAGGGTGCTAAGAAAAAAAAGTACACCAATAGCTTAATAACTTCAATAACCTATTTATTGCATTTTTTTTTTCTTTTTAAATTTTCCATTTTAACTTAAACTATACCTTTATACAAGGTCTCATTGAAAAGTGTACACAGTTACTAAGCACAGTAGCCTATCAATTTTGGACCCACCTTTATTATTACGTTATCAGCTCTTTCAACAATGGTTTATTAAAACTTGTCGAATACAGTCTCACAGACATATAGGCGTACGTACGTGCTTGAGATTTTAAAATGCAAACAACATGGAAAGGAGCGCAGGGTGTCAGGTGATGTGTTTTCAGAAGTTGAACTTAACACATTTTAAAGCATTTTAAGCATTTTAAAACGCGGCAGGAGAAACTGAAAAAGCAGATGCGATATGGTTAAAGACGCCTGTTTAACGCATTAATCTATATATTTAGATGGAAAACGACATTTTCTCTTCATTTTTTCATCACCACTAGGCTACCTAGGAAGAACAAAGCGCAAGAATTTATATATATATATATATATATATATATATATATATATATATATAAAAAAAAAAACCTAAATACGCCGCTACTGACTGTAGAAGGTGTAGGACCATAAAATGTATGTTCAATCATTGCGTTCGGTCCGAACGGTCTGATAGCACCTGAAGAGTTAATTTGCAAAAACCGATAAACGCCAAAAAAAATAAAAAAATAAATAAAAATAAAAAATAAATAAATAAAAAAGAATTGACTGATTTTTTCTCCTATATTACGTTCTGAACCCTAAAAAGCCGGCATGTCCACTGTCAAGGCATCGCGAGTTTACGTTTTACAGCAGAAACCGACAAGCACCTTTGTTGTTTGCATACAGAAACCGATAAGTTCGTTTTGGCGAATCACCGCGCAGTATTCAAGACAAACAGTCTATGGTTTTGCCAAAGCTGGCTAAAAATGATCGAGGATTTATAATTTCGACTCCTGCAAGTCCGTACACGTCTTATGCTGAACCCTTGGTTGTCCTTTTGCATATGTGCACATGTGTGTTTGAGTGTGTTTTAAATGCAATTACAATGCAATTTCTTGGTTTGGTTTCTCTGAAACATGACATGTGGAGTTTTCTGCTTTTCGACGATTGGAGTGTTTTTGCTTAAAAAAAAAAAAAAAACTTCTTTCGATGAACTTTAATTTTGTAAGTTACCTATATTTTTTGGAGTTATTATTATTACTACAGACGGAATATCATTCAATATCCCTGTTGGTCAACGTGATTGTATACCACTGCGCAGCCTGTTCGCGCAGACATCATACGTCATCAGCGTGTTTCTTGTACGCGGTGCAGATGGCAGCGCGTGAATGGCAGGCGAATAGCTACAACCTAACTTCTGAACCGACAACAAGCACTGGAAAAGTATCGACCAAAAGAAAGTCTTAGAAAGGACAACAACAACAACAATAACGGCTGGATCTTGAAAGAGCTAAAACCCCGAATTAATATCGGCGTGCTTTTCCACGCTGGAGACAGCGCAGGAGTCAAAGGGAAAGATGATGCCATGGTTGCAGCATTTCTTTTGGACAGGCAGGTACATGGTATGATTCGATTTTGATGTGTTTTAAACAGTCTATGGTTTTGATAGTAATGTAGCAAATGTAGTTTCTGTACATTTAACAATTCACTCGACAGCAGCACCAGCGTCTAATCAGGAACTATTTTTATGTTTTCAAAGTTAAGAGCAAACTACAACATCCTCACCTTTGATGCATGGATTCGTAAGGCCACCACCACCACCAGGTATTTAAAACATTTGTTTCTGGGTCTTGGCACAGACAATGAGTAAAACATCTTGTTTCCTCCTTCAATGAAAATACCCTCAGCGTTCCTGCAGGTGTTGTGCATGTTGTCCTTAGCACGAAAGATAGTTTTGTGTTGTTTCTTCGCTTTATATTCTGACAATGTTTACATTGTGTTTTTTGCTGAAATACTATCACCTTTCTGATTATAAAGATAGTGATGTGGTTTATTTTGTGCTCAATGCTGCTAGTTTTTCATCAACTGTCACATTAGAAATGTCCAGCATCCATTTGCTGCATCTAATTAGTTTGTTTACCTTCTTTATTGTAGTACTGTTATTCACTGTACTGTAAAGTTTTACATGACGCATAATCCAATAACGCTGTCTCTGGTCGTCTCACTTCTGGTCTGCGCACGTTCATGTGTTTTGTAGGCACGGCTTAGTTTGGATGGCGATTTTGCAGGGAGGGTGAGGCGTACACTTTAAATGTTAGCAGTCTAAAGTTAGTATTTTCCCAGAACACCTACTGCACCTTTATCTAACACCTTTTGTAAAGATTTCTGTCCAAAGAACAAGCTCTTCTTTACAGTCGTAACATTCCAGTAATGACTGCAGGTGTGGTTGCTTGTTTTGTTTTTCCCATGACATCAGTCTGTTCCCAAGAGGTAAACCTAATCTTTTCATCGTAGAAACCCTGTCGTAAACATTGTTTATGAGGTTTACATTTAGCCACTTAAATGCAAATCTTCCCACTGCTTTGTTCCTGTGAATCGAGTGGAAACTTGAGAAATTCTCTTTGAGTTTCAGAAGAAAACAAGGAAATACCTGAGAGAGCAGATCAAATATGTGAACATGTCAGATGGCTTCAGGCTTATTAAACACCTACAGCCTTCTGCATAAAGGAAGCATCAAACTGACAAAGGATTACATAAATTTTTTGCAAAAGATGTTTTTGATCTGAATAGCTCACATCAGTGAGGGTCAGACCATCGCTCTTACAGTTCCACTTTAAACACATAATATTGCAGTTCCTAATAAACTTACATGGGCAAGTGGCGAGTAAATTAATTTCATTCACTCGTCAGATTCAATTACTACTAATTTAGTGTTAAGCAAGTGCTAATTTTAGACCCTTATACTTCAGTGGTTTTGACCTGATACAGCTCCTTTAATTCCACATTACATAATATGTATTCAAATAATTGTTTTAAATTATTTTTATATATACAGTAGTCAACATTTTGAGGTGGATCAAAACCTTTCATCAAAGTTGTCCTAAAACCTTCTTCTTAAGACAACTTTGATGAACTTGTGTATATATAAATTCTTGTATTTGTTCTTACAATAATCTGTACTTGTACTCAGTAAAATGAACTCATGTGAACTGTGTGGGGTGTAATTGTTTTGCTGCAGTCTTCATGGCTTAAACACAGCACAATCTCTTTCACTTTCATTCTTCTAAGCATAACAAACATCCATGTGATCAAAGCCCAAAAACACTGCCAAGTCATATTTCACTCTTGAGGATGCATATCCATATCTAACACTTCCCTCAGGTGGAGAACAATAATTGGTCTTCCACGTGCTTTGCATCCACTTCACTGTCATTCCTGAAATGCCACCTGGGCCACTGCTGGGGTTTCACAGCTAGTCACACACCTGATGCCCTTTAGCTGCATTCAAAGGTCAAAGCACCATCCTGGGAGATGTACTGTACACATGTGTGTGTTGATGTAAATTGGAAATAGTCCACGAACACTCAAAGTCAGATGAACACACTAGCAGCAAAGAGTGATTAAAATTGTCTTTGGAAATAATTTTATTAGGGACTTCATGTCATGGCTTGAGTTCAATTATAAGAATGATTTTCTGCTCCATGCTGATGTGAGCAATTCATTTCACTTACACTTTATTTTTTTAATGGTCCTCTTTAGACATTCTACTAACTTTAACTTTGCAACTACATATCAACTAACTCATTAATTTGCAACTACATGTCAACTACTAAAGCTGGGTATTGCGACCGATTTGGCAGTTCGAGTCGATTCTTGTTTATATGGTTTCAATTCGATTAGATTCCATTTCGATATCGATTAGTTATAAATATTTAATTTAACATGTTAGTTTTGCAGACATGTAATCCATTTTTTTAAATATAAATGCTGGTAACCGAAACCCTCATGCTTAAAGGATTAGTTCACTTTCAGATAAACTTTTCCTGATAATTTACTCACCCCCATGTCATCCAAGATGTTCATGTCTTTCTTTCTTCAGTCGAAAAGAAACTAAGGTTTTTGATGAAAACATTACAGGATTATTCTCCTTATAGTGGACGTCATTGATAGTTTCAGTGCAGATTCCAAGGGCTTAAATGATACCAGACCAGGAATAAGGGTCTTATCTAGAGAAATGATCTGTCATTTTCGAAAAAAATTTAAATGTTTATGCTTTATATAAAAAAATGATCACCTTCCAAGTGCTTCCGCCAAAACCACACTTTAGTATTCTTCAAAAAGCTTACGTTGTATGTCCTACGCCTTCCCTATTCTACTTACGGAGCAAACGTGGCACCAGTTCCATTTTTTTCTGTGAGTAGAATAGGGACATACAGCTCATATATACTCATACATACATACTCCGAATGACATCAATGAAATTAATTTTTCTGAACATTCTTTCTCATAACAAAGCAACAACTTCTACACATAATTTTAATACAATTTTGCACTGTTGATATATGAGGTCATGAAATCATGCCAGAATAAAAAATATATACATTTATTACATTTTAAGATATTTTTAATCACAAATGAAATGGCTGTATTGGCCTTTGGATGGTTTAACCGAATGACCTTTTGACACTTACGAATCTTTAAAAATACCTTTATATGTAGCAAAATATATTTAAAACCTTTTGGATTCAATCAAAGAGATCTAGTTGTACTACCTTACATACTTTGGATGTCATAGCTTTGTTTTTTATTAATATTAAGGTCTTTGAAAAAAAGAAAAAAAAAAAAAAGTCATGTCATTATTAAGCAGATATTAAGCAGACAGTCTACCAATACTCTAATGAATGGTATTTGACATGTAGCTGCAAAGTTACCTATTGTTAGTAGAATGTATAAAGTGGACTATCGAAATGAAGTTTTAGTTTCATTTCAAATTAACGACTGATGAAATCAACTACAACAGAACTATGTGGTGACAAATATGTGTGAAAAACAAAAAACAAAACAAAAAACAAAAAAAACACACACACATTAAGCCACAAACACAAGTATGAGGAACAAAATTACAAACACTTATCTGA